>NC_058099.1:100120000-100720000 GCF_020171115.1 Neogale vison | reverse complement strand
GAAGCTTCTCCTGGACAGGCTTCCCTCACTAATTACGTGGGCAGTAAGACAGGGAAAGGCATCAGATTTGAGCAAGGAGACAAAGGGTTCCAGAAAAAAAAAAAAGGGAAAATCGGAACAGATCGATCTCCTGGCGTATCTGGTGCAGCTGGAAAGTTGGGGGAGTTGGTTTTGCGTCACAGAGTTAGGGAGATGTCATCACAGGCGCTGCGCCTAGTGAGAAGACATAGAAGCAAGTGTTTACCCAGGAGAAACAACAGACGTCTCCAAGAAGTAAACTGGAACCACGTGACGCCCCTCGCTCTACAATCACTAACATCACGATCAATACCACGCGGCTTCCCAGCCCCAAAGGACGTCATGATGACCGTGGGGGGTGCGGGTCTGGGACTGACAAGGGCTCCTTTGTCAGAGCAGGAAGTTGACAGACACTGTTGAACACAGACACATCAAAACCAACAAATGAGCATATTACCAGCAAATAAGGTGGAGAATTTCACAAGAAGCAGCTAAAAGGATGCAAAGGTTGCTTAGGGGAGCAGCCCTGGAGGGTGGGAAGGCATTGCTATAAATTAGAATTTCATAAAAGCAAAACTCAACTCTGGCCACAGCAGAACGCTTCCCCCACAAGTCAGCCGAAGCAGGCAGCTTTAAGAAGTTATCAGACTGGCCAGAACGCAATGAAGATTTATCAGTTAAGACAAACAGCTGTCGTGGGAAAGCAGAAGGTCACATGCTGGACAATTAAATGCTCTTTGGAGCCCCACAGAACATAGATAAACAAGCCAATATCTAAGTTGTGGGTTTTCCTAAAACTGGGTCCTGGGCCCACGGCCATCCTTCCCCACCCCCTCACTCTCACTGTCTTGACCACCCCGGGGCCCGTGCCTCACTTACCCTCCTGCCCTGGGTCCCCTCCTGTCCTCCAGCACAGCCCTGAGAAGGGGGTGGCGCCCTCTCGAGCCTCAGGAGCCTGGACCCCAGTGTCAGAGGGAGGTCCCCAGGACAGAGGATGCTCTGACCAGATACCATCCGTCATGAAAGCTGCCAGTTCACCCTCCTTAGTAACTGGGGTGTCGCTGCTCTTTGTTCAATACTCACTTCCTCCATCAGCCTTCGGCAGCTTCCAGAACCCATTTCTGGTGGTTTCCAGAAATGGACAGATCAAGAGAGAGCCGTTTTTGATTCTTTAAGCCTACCGTAATACAACCTCAATATTCTTTCCTGTACTGGTGTCTTTGGCCTGCACGTAAGATTCTAATTCAACCCCCTTTTAAGACCCATAGGGCAAAGCCGACATAATCAATTTTTAAAGGCAAACAATTTCCAAATGGAAACTAAAAGCTCATAGAAAATGTGCCCACTAATAGGACACCCAAATGAATGAATGAGCTTCTCCTTTCAAATCCACTCAGTCTAGTTTCGTCCTGGTCTCAGCCCCAAACAAAACAAAACAAAACAAAACAAAACAAATAAACGGCTTTTCTAAGTGAGAAAGAACCAGCTTGTTGAAATGCAAGGCTGAAGAGCAAGAGAAGAGACACAGTTAACTCAGGGAGCTTGATTCCAGTCTCTCAGGAAGACTCTGCCTTTTGACCTCCGTCAATTTGAAAGAAAATAAATTAATGTTCAGTGCAGGACTATTTAAAAAATAACTCTCCCCCAAGGGCCCAAGTCCGCTGTATACCGAAACCAATCCAGAAAGGGAAGAAAATG
Source organism: Neogale vison (assembly GCF_020171115.1). Lineage (NCBI taxonomy): Eukaryota > Metazoa > Chordata > Mammalia > Carnivora > Mustelidae > Neogale > Neogale vison. The sequence goes on along the minus strand of NC_058099.1, from coordinate 100,718,284 downwards.
TTAAAACTTGCAAATGGGGATCAGGGGGGAGAAGGGGCGAGGAGGAAGCAGAATTAGCTGGGATTGTAGCAAGTGCCCTGCCCCTCCTTAGACCCAGAGGACGGAGGACGGACAGATGGACAGACGGCGAGCCAGGCGTGGAGGGAGCAGGAAGCAGTACTTCTCCCAAAGACGCACTGCAGCGGTGAGGAACGGCAATGCCCTGCCTGTGTTCTCCATCTCGGGCCATCCACCTCGAAGCCCTGCTGCTGGAGAGCTCTGCTTATCCCGGAGGGCGCGGCATCCTGTTCTCACTGGGATCTGGACTGGGATTGGGATCACTAAAATTTCAGTTGAAGTCTTGCTACTTCAGACTCCCTGAAAAGAGACAACTGCCCTTTTAATCACAGAAGGTGTGAGCTACTGGGAAGTAGAAATGCAATTTATTTCCGGAAAGTAAACAACAGCCCCCGAGGGGTCTTAAAGGGTCCCTTAAATCCTAATGCGCAAAAACTCAGAAACAAGGTTTTGAGGTGAGTTTTAGGGAACTCACTTGGTGACAACATCTGCCCTAAACGGACGCACAGCTATTTTTAGTCTGTTTATTCTACTGAGCAACACGAGTCACACTCTGGGTGCAGGCGTCCGGACGGTGCGATGGCAGGAGCGAGCCTGGGGCAGGGCCTTTCTAGATTCGGAGAAGTGTTTTTCTCAGTGTTGAAATTCAGAGTCTCAATTTAAGTTCTAAATTGTGAAAAACCCACAATCCCAAAACATATCAGCACCAGGGTTTTGGAAAATAATTATGGACATGGCATGGGCTGCATAAGTATTAATGTACCAAGAAGTCTTTGGTATAAAAACCAAAATTGAAAAATCAAAAAAAGGGCAAGAAGATTAAAATAAAATAAAAACAGAGAAATCAGACCTACACTTAGAATATTGAGTATGAGCCTGTAGAAGGCTAAAGTGAGTTATTTCTCAAATACAGATCTAGCACTAAAATTATCTGCCAACTTCATTCCTTCGGGCAGGAGAAGACCTCAAGTACATGCTTCAACTTTTACCCTCGCTTAGAACCTTACAAACGTTCTAGTTATTAAGTCTATTTATAAAATCCCACATATGAAAACACTGCACATATAGAGACTCCAAATCCATTTCTATTTTCCTGCAAAAGCTCTGTAAACACAGGAAGCAAAAGCATAATGGAGATGGAACAAAACGGGTTGATAAAATATTTCTAACAGACAACATTTCTCATGGAGAACACGTATCACTTTACCAATCTTTCAACCTTTTAGCTCAAGGATATATATATTCGTGCCCTAGATGGACTTTTGGGGGGGGGGTGGACAGCAGATTGATGCCTTTAGTTGCTTTTAACTACAACGCTGCCTTCCTAAAAGATTTGAATTTGTTCTTACTAAAACAAAGACTTCAAACGCTAGAATCATTTGCATTTCTTCCAGGAATTCCAAGTCATCGCAAGATGAACTCCTTTTTAACTAGAAAATTCAGCTGTGGAGCATCTCCAACTCCTAACTAAGGCCGACATGCTTCCAGGGTTTAAGGAACAGAACCCCGGCTAGTGAGGGTCTGCTAGAAAACAGAGGCGCCTTTGGAGATTCAGGCAAACTGATAAAACTAACCTGCAACACTGTTTCCAGCGCAAGAAAGAGTCAAACGGCAACTTCTCCAATGGCGCTCTTTCTAGTTCTCGAACATTCTAGGGAACCAAAACCCAACTGCCTTTGTACAGTTATGTAGATGGGCTTAACGTTTCGGAGCCATATTGCCGAAACAACACTTAACTCCAACTTACAAGAGACTACACTTGGCTCTCCAAGTTCCTTACTGCCTAATTAAGTTACTTGACCACGAAAACGGGTCAGCACGCGCAATCCTGCTCCATTTTAGTAATGGCTCAGAAAGCGCGGTGCTTTCCCGCACCTGCTCGTTCTTTCTGTAGGAAAAGGCGGGGATATATTCCCCTCCGCGGGCGCCGGAACATCTGCACCTTGGGTCGCTCGGAAAAAGCCCGTAGAACTTTCCAGAGGATCTATAAAATAGCCAAACCACAACGTGCGCTTTCTGGCGCCAGGGAGCCCAGCCCGCGCCTCTCCGCTCCGGCGGCTCCCGCACCCACAAGCCGGGCCCCTTGCTGCCCCGGCAGGCCCGACCCGAGATCGCTCGCTTTAGGACAAAAGCTGGCTGCACCTTCCTAAGAGTCCATCAGATTGTCCCTCCTTTGTCAAGGGGGAGGCCCCGAGCGCAGGCATAGACCCGGGCCCAGGGGTGGGGGGTGGGGGCAGCTGCCGCATCTCCGCCGCCGCCTTCCCCCGCACGAGGGGGCCCGCGGGCTCCGGGTCGCCGCTGCCGGGTGGAGGGCGCGCGCGGCACACCTACCTGTGCCAGGTGAGCCGAGGGCGGGGCGCTGGACGCCGGGCGGGACAGGTCGGGGCGCGGCGCAGGACCGCTCGCTCCTCCTCGCTCCTCTTCGCTCCTCCCGGGGCTGGAGTCGCCTCAGCCGCCGGGCGCGAGGCGCTTCCTCATTTTGGGCAACTTCCTTAATGCGCCGGGCAGGCCCCGCACTTCCTCCCGGCCGCCGCGCCCCAGTGCCCCGGGCCCGCCCCCCGCCGGTGCGCCCGAATGCCCCGCGCCCCGGGCCGTCCCGAGGGCCCCCGCGCCGGGATCTCGACCCGAGGGCCCCCGGCGCCCCGGCGCCCCGGCGCCCCCGCGCCCCTGGCCCGCCCTGCCTCCCTTGCGCCCCAGTGCCCCGGCGGCCAGGACAGGCTCCGAGCGCCGCTAGCGCCCCCGAGCCCTGCCTCCCAGCCCTGCCTCCCAGCCGCAGCAGGCCCCAGCCAGGGACCTTCCTCTACAGACAAGGGACACTGCCAAAAGGACCCTCCAGCCACCTCGCCAGCTGCCACCTGGTCCTTTGAAGCTCCGACAACCCCAAGGGCCGTGGCTTGGGAAGATAATCTGGCTCAGGGCGCGCCATATTCCCAATCACCAGTCCTAGGCCCTCCTGCGGACCTGTGACCACAGGATCCTAGGCAACTCTGCCCGAGGCTCTTGGTGAACACCAGACTTCCCCGCGCACGCTTGGACGGGCCCCGCTTCCCCAACGCCGTGTTTCCCGGGGGCTCTCTTTATTTCAGGGTTCATGACAGTGAGTTTAACTTGCTTCCTTGTACCCACAACCGGTCCTCCTGCCTGGAGGTAAATAAAGGAAGTTTAATATTTACTGTAGTATTTAAAAAATATTTTAAAAAACACCTACCTGGGCCCCTGTCCCTACCCACTTGCCTTGTTCTTCTGTGGAATAGCCCTCTTTACATTTTTCCCATAAGCCAGTGCTGGCCCCTGGGATTCTTGGTGACAGCGGCTGGCAGTGGATGTTTTAAAAGATTGTATCCTAAGCACCATCACCCCCATCAAAGTAAAGTCTACAGTGTGTTAGATTATAACTGCCACGGAAAAGTGCAAGGTTGTGGAAATATAGACACTCCCCATCCCCTCTTTCTCTCTCTGCCCCCCACCCCAACTTCTCTCCCATTCCCTTCCATAACCCCAGTGAGGGATTTTTCTTAGGGTTTGTCTGTTAAGCACTGGACTTGATGATGGTGCTTCAAAAAGCCAGTGGAACAGCCAGGACACTCTCTAAACAGAGGCTGCGGAGCCGGGACACGGAGGTTTCCAGCGTGGGCCACGTTGTTGGAAACGGACCAGCAGGACCTGTTTTGACTCTGCATGAGAAGGGCAAGCGGATGTGGAAGAAGATGATGTGTTTCCCCAGGGGCAGCTCACGGCGATGAGGTTCTGGATCATTCTCAAGCACCGCTGGTCTGCGGCCCTCGGGCCCTCTCACCTCTGGGGCGTTTTAAAGTTACTTTGCATGCTTACGACGATTTTGAAAAAAAGTGTTAAAATCATCACACAAATACCTAAGGTAAAAACCTTTCTAAAAGACAACTTAAAAATAAAATACATTTTTAAAAAAGGTTTTATGTATTTACATGCCAGAGGGAGAGGGAGAACGCAAGCAGGAGGAGTGGCAGAGGGAGAGGGAAGAGCAAGCTCCCCGCTGAGCATACTGGTCTGCCCCAGTCCGGGCTTAGCCAGGGACCCCCTTCCCGAGTCTGCTCCGGGCAGCTCACTCCCCCCCATAGAGACACAGGTGCGTTCAGCATTTTCCTTCCAAGGGGAATGCGTCGAGAATCTGAGAAGTGCGGGACCCAGGCATCCCCAAAATAAAATCTTAAAAAACAAATAAAAGTCAACATGTTTCTGCCAGCTTGTCTTCCCCCACAACCCCCGGTGGGTCTTCTCCCTCTGTCCACTTTTCTTTTAACCTTCACCTAGAATATCTAAGCTGTGAATATGTTCTGAGTGCTGGAGACCCCCCTAGTGAAACCCTGTACCCTAATGGTCTCGGGGACTCCCCACACTGTCACGTTTTAAAGTCTCCTGTTCCTGCAGATGTTTTATTTCTCTTCTTTAAGGATAGTAAATGCTGCCGCGCTCGTTGGCACCTGGGGTCTCCGTGTGTGTTTGCCCTGTGTGTTTCCGCTGGTTCTCACTCATGGTGCTTGACTTCCCTGTGGGCTCGGGCGCAGCCGCTGCCAGCCACTCAGCATCCAGGAGGGGGGTCATTTGCAGAGAGTCAGTGAGGCAGAGGAAGAAGACGTTTTCTTTTGGAGACGATTTGCCATTGCCCCGGCCAGAAGCCCAGGGTAAGACTAGTGTTGGGACAGCTGAAGGTGAATTCTCCAATTCTGGTTTCTTTAGACAACCCAGGTGGTCAGAATTCGGGCTGGAAATTTCGGCTGCGATTCTTCAAGGATTCATTCTGTTTCTGCTCTCGGCTTCCTTTCCTTTTTCTCATATCTTGGAGTCCTTGTTTCTCGGATTCTGTGCCTTTCTGTTCCTTAGAAGCTTGTTTCCTCACTTTGGGGGGGCGCTCTCTGTTTGTGTCCCGAGACACGGAAGAAGGTATTTTAAGGAGCTTCCACATCTCCCCAGAGAGACTCCACCCTCAGGGTCAGCGGTTTGGGTTGTGAAGAATTCTAGTTCAGAAATCATTTTCCTTCCTATGTTTTAAGTCATTCTGTCGGCTTCTTGCTTCAAGCATTGATGTCCAGGGGTCCCAACCATTCTGATTCTTCGTCCTTCATTCTTCATTCTCTCTTCATCCTCGTGAGCATAATGAGGGTAACGTCAGCCTTGCCCTGGCTTGGCAGGATTTTCCCCGGGATTCTTCTGGCTCTGCTCCTCTGGGGTGACAGCTGCTTGATCCTTTCTCTTCTGGGGCTGTAGTCTGAGGGCTTCATATTCCTTTCATGCCTAATTTTCTAGAGCCTTTGAGCATGGGGGGATGATGGGCTTGGCAGAGGGCGAGGTGGGCAATGGGAGTCCCGCTGCCCACAAGACCCCAGGCTGGATGCAGGCGGGCCCGCTCCTTGCCGGCAGAGGGAACGTTGGGCATCAGCTCAGTTCCCCAATTCCGGTGGGACCCGGCGTCTTCACCCTCGTGACAAAACCGTGCCCGACCGTGCTGACCTTTCTGTTTTTCCGCTCATCCCCGCTGTGGCCATTCTCACTACCCCAGAGTCAGAAGCAGGAAAAACCAACAGCATGCAATGACTCCTCTTCATCCCCTCAAGATCTGAGTGAGAACTGCCCGGATTCTGCAGGCTCACAACGTAGGGGCGCAGGGAGGCGGGCTGTGACCTCACCGTGACTCTCGCCAACTTCCGGTTTTCACATGAGCCAGCACCTTCCCGGCTGTTCTCACCGAGCACTTCTGCTTTTCTTGTTTGGTGACTCTTGGCGACCGGTCCAGTTTTGTGCTCTGCCCCTGCCTTTTCCCCTGGGGGGGCGGTGGGGGCGGGGCGGGCTCTCGTTCCTTTCCCTACACAGCCGGGCCCTGAGGGCTCATGTCACCGCCTTCACCCACACGCGGTGACACGCGTCTTTAAACCAGACAGTACGGAATGTGTTCGGCGTTCGGAATGCGAGCTCCGCAGTTTTCTTCTCTTCTGGATTCAAAGTCACAAGTGACGCGGGGTCGAAGATGCCTGGGGCTGCGCTGAAAAGACTTCAGCGCCAGCTACGGAAACAGTGAGATTTCACTGGTGCCCCAAGGGCCGACGCCACAGGGAGGACAGCACTGGGGGAATTTTAATACAAACTGTTTTAAGTTGGAAGAAAAGTCACGCCACGTGAATGCCGCATTTCAGCTGTAGGAAGGAGGAGGGGCACGTTTGCGGAATGCAAGCGCGGCCCACGTCCATCAGCCAGGGCAGCCGCGTCTCAGGGATTCCCACCTGCAGTCCATGGAGCTGTCACCAAAAACGCTGCCCAACATGGCAGGAGGAAAGAGCTCCTTTTGCTGGACGGCCTTCCCTCAGTCAGCTGGGATTCAGAAGTGACCTTTTAGCTGCAGATGGTGGGCTTCTTTCCTTTTCTGTGGTCAGGGAGGGAGGTTTTGAGCAAAAAAGAGTGGGGGGTAGACGTAACTCAAGGACTAAGGGTAGCCCTTGAACTTGGAGGGCGGTGGGTTATGCCAGCACTGATGGCACTGGGGGGGGTTGGCGAGAAAGTGCAGGCTGTTGTCCCTGTGCTTTCCTAGGCATGTGCGGCTCCTCTGTGCACCCCTGACTTCTTAGTTTTAGTGAAATTCAAGTCAACAAACCATTAGTTGTGTGTCTATTTTTGCCAGGCATGACCCTAAGCACTGGAGATTAAAAAGGATCGACTACCCCAACAGGCGACCAGGTATTTGCCTAAAAGGTGACTCTTCCAAATACAATTACTTAATTGGAATTCATAGTTAGGTATAAAGAAACTTGACCAACAACGTAACCTTGTTTTAGGCTAATCGTCTATGGAAAGCGCTCAGTGTGTTGGTGCGTGGTCCTATGAAGTAGAAGTACCCTGGGAGTCCGAATCGCTTTTATCGCCCCGTCCTTATTTGTAATAAACTTTTGGTTCCGGAGTAATTTCATTTACAGGAACGCGGCAGCGATGGCTCCAACTGTGGCGGTGCTTCCCTCTCCCGGCTTCTCCGCGTTTGCTGGCGTCTGATGCCCACAGGGCACGGCTCAGCACGGCGCCGGGACCCGTCCCACAGGCTTTGTTCACCCGTCACCGGCTTTTCCAGCATGTTCTCCTTCCTGTGTCCGCGGCCCGACACGGACCCCACACCCATTCAGCGTCCTGCCGTGTTTACACTGCACGACTGACAGTGTGACCTTCGTCCCTGGGTTTGAAGCCGACAGACTGACCTTCTGCACCTGAAGCTTTCAGAGCGGTTTCCTTGATTCTCATACAGGGAAATACCATGCGAGAGAAGGAGAAGGTTCCCTGCGTTGTTTAAGCCACCAAGGATCGCTGGACAGAAGGAAACCCTCAGTTATCTCTCCTGGAGAAGCAAAATCCCACCACTGCAAAGTTCTTCCTGAATTTCAAATTAAACCCTCCTGTGGCTGTCTAATTGTGCAGAAACGGCAAAGAGCTTATCATCATAATGTTAAAAAATGTAATCACAGGTTCGGTTTGACCCGTCCCGAGGATCGGAGACCTGGTGACAAGCTTGCAGGCCACTGGAGGCGAGAGCAAGGGCCACAGGCAGGCACCTCCAGCCCGCGCCAGGAGAGAGCCGGCACTGGCTCCCAGAGCACCCCTTCTTCTCACCCCGCAGGGGTGAGGCCCTGCGGCTGGCCGCGTCTCTGCTTCTGATCAGCCTCGGGCCGTGAGTAAACCTTGTTTCGTTACAGATGCCTGCAAACTGTGAAGTCAGGAGCCTACAACCTAAGAACTTGCTGAAAATCCCCCCAAAAACGACTTCTCAGAAAAAGCTGCCGTTACACCACAGGGAGCACATCAGCTTCCTTGTGCTGGTGGAGCCTTCACAGCGGGCACGTGCTTTTGCATGCGCAATTGTTTCCCTTTGTACATCAGTGGAGGAAACTGGGTTTGGAGAAAGCACTCGGGTCGCAGACAGCATCGCTCTGTCCATGACCTTGGGGACGGCACGTGGGAAGCACCCCCAGCCCAGCAGGGGCCCGGGAAATGCCAGACCAGAGAGCGGGCTCAGCCCCGCCGCTGCCTTCAGACCGTGCTCCCCTCCTGGGGAGGCCTGGGCTTAGCCAGGAGCCCCCTTCCCAAGTCTGCCCCAGCCAGGGCATCACCGGGGACCCCCTTCCCCGAGTCTGCTCCGGGCAGCTCACTCCCCACACAGACACAGCCGCCTTCCAAGGGGCTGCGTGGAGCATCTGAGAAGCCCTGGAAGCTCCGTTCCGTTGTGGGGAGCGCCGACTTCTGTAGTCCTCCCCTGTGTTCTCCCAACACTTTCCTTTCCTCAGACGCGTCTCCTCTGGGGTCGGAGCTGCCTCTGGGGCTCGGACCCAGCCCTGAGTGGGGAGGACACGGGCCACTGGCTGGGCTCTCCCGCAGGCCCCCCGCAGGCCCCCCGCAGGCTCCCCCCCACCGCAGCCCCCCCCATCGCTTTCTGGTCAGCTGTCTCCGCTCCTCTTTCCCTCCCGATTTTATTGACTTGTTTCCGCCCCTTTTCTCTTGGTCTAGCTAAGGGTGGGTTGATGTTGATTTTTGTTTCCATTCTTATATATTTCGTCTGCTTCCGCTGTTCCGTTTACTCTTCCCTCCTTTCCCCGATCCCTGGGCTCATGGGGGCAGCCCACACCGTGGCGGACCCAGCGCAGGCCTGGAGCTCAGAGCCCCCGTGGACGCCTCCTCCACAGAGGCCACCGGAGCTCCGGGGAAGGGAGGGTCCCCCTCCTGCGGGCAGACGGCTCTGCGGACACAGCCCTCCCTCTCCGGGCTCGCGGAGAAAGCCGGCCTGGGGAAGGCAGGAAGAGAAGAACGCAGCTGCGGGAACAGAGCAAGAGAGAGAGGGAGACCCCCAGGGGCAGCCGGCCGGGGTCCTGCAGCTGTGTCCCCGGGCAGCCTCCACCCCTGCGCCAGCTGCGCAAGCCACACGCCTCCTCCGTCCCTCCGTCCCTCCCTCCCTTCTGCCCCTTCCTCTCTCCCTCCCTTTTCTTGAACTTTATTTAATACAAATCATACATTTATATACTCTTGTGTGTCTGGCTTCATTTCACCCATGCCAGGTTCTTAAAATTCACCCATGTTGGTATTTCATTTATTATCAAACATATATTTATTTGTCCATTTATTTTATCTTTCACGTATCCATTTTCATTTGAGTTGTGCCAGCTTTTGGCTATTCTGAATAAAGCTGCTACACACATTCTTGTCTGAGTCTTTTTTTAGGGACTTACATTTTTCTTTATCTTAGGCAAATTTCTAGGATCTAGAGTGAAATTGCCAAGTCATAGAGTCTGTTGCCTTTAACGGAAACTCCCGACAGGGTTTCCAAGCCCGTGCTCTTGCCTGAGCGAGTTCCCGTGTTACTGTCAGGAGTAGCTTCTCCACGAGGTCTTGGCATCTATTTCGAGTTGAAAGGTTTTAAAATAGCCGCAAAGTCCAAAGCATCATGTCACAAATGGCAGTGACGATTCCCTACTCTCTCGGGATTAACTGGTTCACTCCTACAATTCGGCTGGGGCGCCGTCATCTCCGTTTCACAGGAAAGGACGCTGAGGCACAGGCTGGTGAGGAACTTGCCCAAGGTCAGAGCGCTGCGAAGTGCCAGAGCCGCTGGCTGTGTGTTTCCTGAGGACGGAGGCTGGCGTCCCGCGTCGTCCGGCCTGCGGCTGCCGTCATCCTAACTCCCTCCTGCCGTCACTTGTCCCTCCGAAAGCAGCAGGTGCTCCCGCACGACGCCCTCCCGTGGGGGTGGGGAGGCAGTGACCCCAGTGCCTCAGGAGGAGCGCGTTTCCACAGCCGGACTGGAACTTCCTGCACCACGAAACGTCCGTCCGTCGGCCCAGCTACAGCCCGCACACGAGGTCTCTCTTACTTCCTCAGGATACTTAGGAAGACAAGTGAGGGGAAAGCCTGATTTCATCCCTTTACACAAGGTTAAATAGCATTTTCACTTAGTGGCGATCTGCACGGCTTTCCATAAAAGATACTTGCTTTGCCTCAAGAGACGGAGGAAGCAGCTGCCTTCCCCGCCCAAAGCGGCGTCTGTTCCACTTTCCATTTGGCCGAGTAAACCTACTGACCCCTTACAATTTCAAGTGTGTATTCCTTCCTTTTCTCCAGCATCAGTAAGTATTTTATAAACAAATCGGAAAGCAGCGTGCATGTTTTTATCTGCGCTGACGCGTGAACGGGACCTTGCGTCCAGCCCCCGGCCTATTCTGCCTGGGACAGAAATGACCACGGCGGCTACCACTTCCTCGAGCCCATTCCACGTGTGGGACGGGACACTCGCTGTCTCTCGTCCGTACAACCATCTTGCGAGATAGAAACGGTCCTTCTCATGATCTGGTGAGACAGGAAAGATTAAATGTGGCGGAAGGTGTTCTGGCTGGGAGTTTTCTGGAATTCCAAACCGTGAGTGGTGGTGATTTCCATCCATCCCGTGCCGTGTCCAGGTGCTGTGGGGGCCCGAAGTACCGGTGTCGCTGTGCCCGTGGGGTCTACTTGAAAGCAGAACCTAGTGTTGGGACGATGCACGGATGGTCCCGGCTGGTCCTGGTGGGAGGATAGGCGGCCTTGGGGAGCTATGGCTTAAGTCAACGTGAGCCCTTGGCCGCTTCGCTTGTTTACGGCGGGGCTGTGCCCCCGGCAGGGTCTTCTGAGCATGTCCCGGTCGGGGTTTCAGACCGTCCTGGGGGTGTGACAAACCGCATGAAAAGGGAACCAGTCCACCCAGCAGGTGTGCGAGGGTGTGGTAGGAGGCCATCTGGAACCCCATCCCCACGAGGGCTGAGAAGGTTTGCTTGGCAAGTGGTGTTAATCAGTACGGAGGGTAAGTGAATATGGAGTGAATGAATGAACTTCCGTGCGGTCCAGTGGGCTCCCCCGGCTGACGGTCCTCGTTCTCGGACCCCACTGCCCAACCCAAGTGGGCACGGCGCATGGGAATGTCTCCCCACCTTGAGAACTACGCTGGCTTCACACTCATCTCTGGAGGACAGAGCCTGTAGCGCGCCCCCCAGCACCATGCCCTGCCCTGCCCTGCCGGGGAGAGGGGACATTTCTTTGCTGGAGGGACAGGGCTGCTCAGACAGATGGTCCAGGTCAGGTGTCCACTGAGGCAGCAGCTGGGGAGAGCCGAGGGCTGGAGACCAGGGGAAGGTGGAAGGTTCTGGCCTGGACTTCCCCCTCCTCTGTTCCGAAGCAAACAGCTGACGTTGGGACCTTTGGCCAAGTCCAAGTCTCTGCCCTTTTAAGGAGGAGGTTGGAGGAATGATACCCCACGCTCGTTGAAAAACACTCTGCCGACGAAAGACCGCATGGATTTCCTTCCGTAGTCCTGGGGTGTCCTCACGGATGAACCCCTTTCCAAGATGAGAAGCGGAGACGTAGAGCGGGAGACCAACGTGCCCGAGACAGACCCCGGAGCCCAGCTGTCCCCACAACCGTACGGTCCCTCTAGCTCCCAATGCGCCACCGACCTCCCACGTTTGCCGCCCAAGAGTAGAGCCTCTGCAGCGGGGACAGCCCCCTCCGCTCCTGGGTGCTTTTCACGAGGCCGCCTTGGCCCCCGCTGCCCAGCAGAGGGCAGTGGAGGCTCGCACCTGCCCAGACCCTGGGCTTCAGCAGGAACCGGCTGCGCTGGAAGGGGAGGGGCCGCGGGGGTCCCGACGAGGTCCTGTCTTGTTCGGACGTTGGAACATCGTTCCTTGGAAGACATTAAAGAGACATGAGGAAGACAAAAAAAGCCCAGCCCCAGAGCGTTCTTGTTCCGTCCGAGCGTGAGAAGCTCCGGGCGTCCTGCTTCCCGCCGGCCTGTCCGCGGCGTGGCTGACGTGCCGTGGCCTTCGCTGGAGCCCACGGAGCCGGACGACGGAGCGGACGGTGCAGGACGAGGGGGTGGACGGTGCCGGACGACGGAGCGGTCGGCAGCCCCGTCCCCCAGCGCGACAGGGCGTCCGCGTCCCCAGCCCGGCGGGCAGAGCGCACGCGTGTCACGGGCTGTTTCGCTCACCCTACTTTTCTGTCGGTTATTTTCACGCCTGCCCACGCGCTACCAGGATTCAGCTCAGGTGACCCTAACAGAACAGGACGGGGCTGTTCGGGTGACCGGCGGCCTGCGTGGCCCGCTCACGGCCTCACACGCACACGCACGTGCACACGCATGTGCACACGCCCGCACACGCCCGCCCCTGCTCTCCGCAGACGAGCTCGGGGCGCCGGACGCCTCGTTCTCACTGGAGCTCTGCACGATCGGGAGTTCATTCGACAAGAACAACTCACGAAGGACGGGGAGTAGAGACCGTGCTGGGCCCTCCTGGGGGCTTTGTGTATGGGACACGTGAGACGCGCCAAGGCCCTTCCCAGGGAAGCGGGAGCATCAGGCCCACGTTACAGCAGGGGAGACTGAGGCACAGGGACGCCACGCCCTGTGCTGGAGGTCACGGAGCTCCTGGGCGGCAGAACAGGGACTGGTCCCAGACGTCGTCCCTCGCTCCCACCACCCCTGCTCGGAGGCTTGCTTTGTCCAGGAACCACTGGAAGGGACCGTCTTTACCTGAATCTGCCTTTGGTGGCTTCTAGAAGCTTCTCCCTAAATGTAAGTGTCACGGGCGTTGTTAATAGGTCCCCAACACAGCCAACCAGCCGGTGGGATCTGCACTGATTCTGCCTTTTTCTCCAGAATCACCTCCGGAACCTTGGGAGGTTTCTCTGTCCACATCCATGTGGACGTGGGAATTCGCAGCTGACAGAGCCTCCCCGTGGACGGGCAGCTCGCTGAATACAGGCCCATCTCCCCGGCCCCTGCTGAGGGAGGGCCGCATTTGCGGGGGGGCGGAGCTCCAGCGGCCTACAGAGATGCCGGCCTGGTCGTGCCCTCTCCTGCTGCCCTCGGGTCCCTTCCCTTCCCTGTCACGCCCCTGCTGGGTGCGCTGCACCTGCCGGATGGCCTCCTTCCCTGGGGTCTGGCCTCTGGGTGTGCTCCTGGGGGGAAGGAGGGTGGCAAACAGTGGGTCTCCACATGGAACAGGGCCGTGGCACTTTCTGGAGGGAAGGCTCCTGCTTGGATGCAGAGCTGGAAAGTGTGCTCCGGCCGAGGACCGGGCTTCTGCCCCTGGCCGGCCGCGCTATTCCTGGGGAGAGTTAACTCACGGGTTCTGAGCCGTGGTCCCTGCGGTGATGGGGGTGGCTGCCTCCCGTGGACAGACAAACACCGGACTCACATTACTGACGGGGTGGGGGACACACCTGCCGGGGCCACACGCACAGGCTGCTGTGTGAGACCCCGCGTGTTCAAGGCCTGCCACTCCCGTGGCCCTGCCACTGTGGCCAGCCACTAGACGACAGCAGAAGGCAGAAGAGGCTCCCAAGTTCCTCTTGTTCACGCTTGACTCCCTCCAAAGAACACGCCCTTCTCTCTCCAGCGACACAGCTGTGCCTCGCAGTTTCAAAATAGGGAAATCGGTGCATCCGATGGTAAACCATTTTGAGGGGGTAGAGTCTCAGGGCTGCTTCCCTGAGCTGGGGCTCCTGTGCCCCCCGGGGGCACCAGGCATGAAGGTGTTAGGGACAGTTGCTGTCACAAGACTCACGCCTTAGGTTTCGGGAAAGCAGAACAGGCCTGCTCAGATGCGCCCCCAAAATCCCGGGTCAGTGCCTCTGTCTAAGCACCTGCCGCTCCCCCTGCCCCTCCCTCCCCTGCTCCGCAGAGACCCCCCCCCAACCCCAATGATGGGGCTTGAAGCGTGGGACCAAACGTCACAGCAGGGAGCACGGCAGAGCATTGTCTGCAGATTTCCAGAAGACACACCTTGCTCTGGGAGAGCCAGACGAGGAGGTTATCCTGCAGCAGAGTGGAGGTAAGGAGCAAACAAACAGCATGAGCGGCAGGAGGCAGGGAGGGAATTCTGATTCTGCCGGGTTATTCCCGCAGCTCTCAACGGGGGTCGGGTCTGCCGCATTCCTCGAGCTCCCCGTGGTCCCTCAGACCCGAGCACGGACTCTGCGTCAGCCCCGAGCTGTCCCAGCCACTTTCTTCTTCTTCTTTTTAAACCTGCTACTGGCTTGTCCTCACGGCCTGTGACTTCTGGCAGAAACTCTTCAGTGTCTCTGCAGGTCTCCTAGTCGCCGTTCCAGACCCTATTTCTTGTTTGGTCCACTTCGACGGGACCACAGACGCCCCTCACGGACCCCCGCTGCCCCCATGTCGGAACAGAGGCTCGTCGCTTCAGTCCGACTCAGCTCTGCGCAGCCGGGCCTCTCTCCTCCTCCAGCAAGCCTCGGGACGCCCGCTGAGGACAAGATAACCCCGACAGCGTCCCCATGAATTCTCAGAAGCTGGGCCCAGGGTCAGCCGGGAGGGAGGAGGCAGGGACGGGAGCAGCCGGGAGCAGAGGTCCGTGTGGGGTGCCAGGCACCAGGGTGGCCCGAGGCTTCGGAAGCCAGAAAGGCCAGGGAACAGGTTCCCCCCCGAGGCCTCTTTGCCCTTTCCATTTAAACCACACACGTGCCGGGGAGACAGGGAACAGGCTGGGACATGCAGGCTTCTCCGCACACGGGTGAGCCCGGCACGGGGCGTCAAGGACTCGCTCTCGGAGGCTGGGGAAGGCTGATGTGCTGTCTCCTTGCTCTGCTGCTTTACTGGTTCGGGGTGCTGGGGACACTGGGACCCTCCGTGAGGAGGGGGCTCTGCCTGGATCCTACATGTCAGGCCCCGCCCAGCATCACCAGACCGCCGTCCGGTCCGGAGTCTGGCGACAGCCCGTGGCCACGACCTAGGCAGGCAGTCCTAGCGGCCGTGCCGGGGAGGGGCCGCCACTGGGCACGGGGCCGCGGCTGGTCTTCCTCCTCCTCATCTCTGTCCCGCCCGTTCCGTCCGCTTCGCTCTGATCCAGTATTTGCCTTTCGTCTCCTTACCGTCTGGCTGCGGATTCCCAGACCGCTGCACTTTCTCTCTGAAATACCCTTCTTCCTGACCTTTCCTCCCTCTGGGTCACCCCTGAAATGCCTGGGCACCCCCTGCCCTGGCCGACAGACACGGAGCCCCCCTCCGCCTCACAGAGAGCGCTGTCTCCTCGGCCCCAGAACCCCGATAAAGCAACCCGCGAGCACATCCAGGGACGCCTGCAGCCACCGATTTCCCCTCACGCCCCCCACATTTTCTCTCTCAACTCAGCAGGGGCTCGCCGCTGTCCTTTCTGCTTTTGTGTTCAGAACGTTTGGGGAAAGGCCCTTCAATTCCCTGAGTCAACTACGTGTCGCCTCAGAAGCTGTTTTGGCTCTTGCCCCCGACGTCTGCCGAGTTCCCGTGATAAGTGAGAGTGGAAAGTGGCCCTTTCAGACGCTCTGGAGTTCTAGAACCATCCGCACTGTCCTGGTCATAGCAAGGCTGTCACCCCCCCCTACGATGCAGCTTTTTCCCATCTCGGGGGAGTAAACACCTCTTCTCTGTCCACTGGACTATCTGAATCCCGGGACGGGGGTGGAGGGAGCAGGCGTCCCCTGGGTCAGCTCAAGGCTTCTCATCAAGCCGATTTCCGAGCACAGTGGTGACTGTCCCTGGGGGCTCAGGGCCTGGCCCCGCAGAAGCATGAGGTGCCTTGAAGCAAAATCCAGTTTTGGCTTTTGGCAGGAAGAGGAAGGCTGTGACCTTGACAGTCGCGCCTCTAAACTCGTTCTGTTTTTCCAAGCCCAGTTTAGAAACGAAGACGCTGAAACCAGCGCATCACAAGCCCCTGCATGTGTTGGAAACCGAAGCCAGACGGACAGCGGCGAGCCCCGTTCCCGCCCGCCCCGTGCACGCAGCTTCTGCACGGGACGGTTCGGACATCCGACGTGGGGGCCACAACAGCTGAAAGCAAAGTGTGGGCGAGACGGCATTGCTTTCCAGAGTGTCCGTGGGAGACTCTGTGTCCTTCTAGAAGCTGCCTGTGTCCTTGCTTGTGGGCCGGCCCTCTCTCTTCAAGGGCAGCAGCCGGTCGAACCCTCCTCACCCGGCTTCTTGGGCTCACTGACACGCTCAGGGAGGCGAGGGCAGCGCACGTCCCTGTGTGGACCTCCGGGGAGAGGGATCCGCAGGGCTGTCGGGGTCTTAGGCATGGGAGCCCGAGGGGCCTGCACCTGCCAGCGCTGTGTGGACTTCTACACCGGCTGCTAGCACCCTGGCATGCGTTAGTGGGACGCCCACCACACAGATGTGGCCTAGGAGAGTTCTAAGGCTAACAAACAGCTTCAGCCGAGGAGACTTGGAGATCTAAGTGGCCTTATGGAACGAGTCACTTTTGAGTCGGGCAGCACCCCTTCCCGACGCTCCAAGACGAGCTCCAGCCAGCTGCACGGAAATAAAGGTTTATAGGGGCCGAGAGGGAGCAGAGAACGGGGAGCATAGCACGTATGGTGCTGGGCAAGGTCACCCCGTCAAGGGGACTGGAAGGGCTGTATCAGGGTGGATGTCCTCCAGTGCTGACCAGGTAAGTCCAGACTGGCTGGTTAGAGGTCCCATTTCGGGGAGGGGGCTGCGTTTCAACTGTCCCCGGTGTGAGTGACTGCTCTGGTCCCAGGGTTCGCTTTTTACTAATCCCCCTTTGGGTCAGAGGGTCCGCCTACCTGAGAGACGGGATCAAAATAAGGCATCGGAGCCCCATGCGCGCTGCTCCGGGTTCTTGCCCCGTCGGTCCCGCCCCCATGCGCGTGGGGCTCCCACTGTCCGTGGAAGTCACAGCTCAGGACCTCAGGCTCGTGACCCTGGGGTCGGGGGCCCGCGTCGTTCTTTTCCTGAGGTTGCAGTCTTGGGGGGACCGTGTGCTTGGTGGTGCGTGGTCACGAGCATGTTTACAGCTTTCGAGAGAAGGCAGTGCCCCAGGGGCGATGGTGATGTTCCGAGGAGGGTAATTCCCAGTGTCTGGGGTGCACTTCGGAGCCATGGCCCCGAGACCCAAACCCGTCACAATCACGCCGAAGAAAGCCCTTGCTGAAGGAGCCAGGTTTCCGGTCCCGTTCTTATTCATGTCCGTGTCTAACCAGGGAAGCAGGGCCGAAGGAAGGGGATCCCGAGTCGTGCATGCCTTCCGGCAGGTTTTCTGTCTAACTCGGGGCTGCATGTCAGGGGGATGTCTTGCTGCATCTGCCTGGTTAGCGGCACAGCGGGACGGCGGAGGAGGCATTGCCCGGCGTGTGCCGGCCCCGAGACGTCGCGGTGTGCAGGGCGCAGAGGGTGGCCCTGCAGACAGGCCGGGTCGGGCCCTGCCCCGTCCAGCAGGTGGTGCTGTGAATGGACAGCGGGGGGCTCTGGAGGACGCATCCAGGAGGCTGCCAGGTGAGTGACCCCCGTAGCAGTGGTCTGGGGGTACAGACGATGGGGTCACCTTTCCCGGCCGGCACCACATAATGGAAAGAAAGAGAGGAGGCGAGCGCGTCCTGCCTGACCCAGGGTCCTGGGGGGGCCGCCATCTACCTCGATGGCCTTTTGGCGGGCAGGCCTCCAGCCTCTGCAGACGGCGGGGGAGCCTCCTTCTGCGTCAGGTGCGAGGCTGGGCCCCTCGAGTCTGGCTGCTGGGACCGGGCAGAGTCCCTTCAGGGACCCGCGGGGCGGTCTGTGCTCCCCAGCTCCGCTGTGCCGTCTGCCCGTTCTCAGACGCGCGTGGACTGCCGCATCCCGGCCCGCGGTTTCCCCGAAGATGAGACGCACTTGCAGGAAGCTCCTGTGAAACCTCAGAGTGACAGCAAGTGTCTGCCCACGACAGAGACCGAACGATGGCCGCGGCGAGAGCTCGGACGGGATGAGAGTTCGCTGAGGACGTTTGGTCCTGGGGGGGGGCACACCTTTGGAGACAGTAGCTGCAATTACAACAGTTGACATGACATGCAGACGTACCGGGTTTCCAGAAATTTTGCATGGTTTCTGGAACATCTGTCCAGACACAACATAAAGAAGGCTTGGTGTTGCTTCTCGCTGGACCGAGTTTTCCGTGTAATTTAACGTATCAGAGAATCCGGCCTCGCTGAATAGTTCCTTTTTTATAAGGAGCCAAAAGAAATCTTTGAGCTGTTGCAGGAAATTCCTGGAAAAAACCAAAGTTAAAGGTCAAAAAGACTTTATTTAGAACTTCAGTTTTGGATAGTTTGTCAAAAACTATCAGTACAGTTTCCTACAGTCAAATAGGATCGTAGGTCACCATGACACACTACTTTGTGACCCATCTAACCACAGTGACGCGTAAAGACTTTGCAGGCAAATACAGAAAATTAAATAGCCATAAAAAAAAAAATCTTTATTGGGGCGCCTGGGTGGCTCAGTCGCTGGGCGTCTGCCTTTGGCTCAGGTCATGATCCTGGGATCGAGCCCCGCGTCCGGCTCCCGGCTCGGCGGGAAGCCTGCTTCCCTCTCTTAGTTCCCCAGCCTGGGTTTCCTCTCTCAATGTGTCTCCCTCTGTCAAATAAATAAATAACATCTTAAAAAAAAAAGAATCTTTATTTTTCTAGGCAGATTAAATTAAAGGTAAGGAAAAACTTTTGTTTACAATTTCTTACTAAGACCTGGCCAATGATCTAAGAAAGTTTTATCCTTTTAACAGAGGAAAAAACCAAATTCTAATTTTGTACCAATGTTCTTTTAATATTAAAGCTCATTTTTAAATAAATCTGTTAAAAATAAATTCGTTCTAATCTTAGCTTGATCACACATTAGGATTTCTTTTCAAAGATTTCTTTTGTACAAACCTTCTACAAATTTTTCTCTTTTTGCATTTGGATTTTTTTTTTTTTTTGCATTTGGATTTTTTCCTCATATTTTCTCTCTTTAAATAAATAGCATTGGGGGTGCCTGGGCGGCTCAGTGGGTTAAGCCGCTGCCTTCGGCTCAGGTCATGATCTCAGGGTCCTGGGATCGAGTCCCGCATCGGGCTCTCTGCTCAGCAGGGAGCCTGCTTCCTCCTCTCTCTCTGCCTGCCTCTCTGCCTACTTGTGATCTCTGTCTGTCAAATAAATAAATAAAATCTTTAAATAAATAAATAGCATTGTTCTAAGACAAAATTCTTTTCTTTTTTTTAAATAATAATTCTCCATACCTCACACCTTTCCTTACAGAGTTGATTCCCTTGTTATTTACAGTAGCTTTAGCCCCATGCAGAAATCAGAATTCTTAACCCTCAGAAATGAATTCCTAGTGGAAACAAAGTAGCAAGCCATTGTGAACTCTTTGCACACCAGCATTCTTTAGAGTGGCAGCTTTATAAACACACTTCATAATTTCTAGAAACATATACTTCTTCATCGCACAATCTTTCAATAAAGCAGGAAAAAAGTTTACTAATAGACCCAAATTGATCTTTAGCTTCTGTGTTATAAGGAACCCCAAAGTAGATAAACTTAGCTTAAGGAACTGTCATTTCATTATTTTATCCTCCTTGGAACTGATCAAGACACTCAGGGACTTTCCATCATTTAACTTAGCAAAGCTCTGGAGTTTCAGATCCCCACAAAGATCCTGGAGACGATCTTCACGTCGGCCACGGCAGAGCGCAGTCCCCGCTACAAGTTCACCTACAAACTACATCCAGGTCAGTCATGTGCTTCCAGTGATTATGTTCGAATTACAAAAGCTTCAGAAGATGTCAGACTGAATCGGCATCATTCTAGGGTATTCTTTGGTTGACAAATCTGCAGCACTGATAACATGAACTCATTTGGCTAATGAACCCGGTGGAACGAACAAGGCGTGTGTCTGCATTCCACCCAAAGTTGATGACTCTGCCTGTTTTAATCAAACTAGCGACCCTCAGATTAGCTTTCATACTAGTTCCTAGATCGTGGGAACCTGAAATTCATTTGGATTAAATTCCTTTTTTTATTTTTGAGAATTTTTATGAATACCGAATTTGTGTAACACTGGATTCTCTTTAAGCCAGTGAGAGCGCTCTTCCACACGTTAACTTTGGTAATTCCATGGGGAGGTAGAAAATGTCCCTCATTACAACGACCACAGGAAAATACCATCAGGCTTGGTGTTTAACACATTCTGGCGGTGAAACGGGTGTGATAATGCAAAACTCAGTAGCTTATGAAGAACACTTGGATCCGAGGCATTTTTCTGGCAAATGGGGGGAGTTAAGGTCAGCTGCTGAGGGGCTCCGTTTTTCTACTAATATTTGTGGCAAAGCCATGGGGTTTTTCCTTTGTCTTAATTTCAAATAACCTTTCTCCCTTTTGTTCCACTTCTGATAGAATCGCCTCCCTGGGGTCTGTACTTACAATATCTTAATCTCAAAGTCACAGGGAAAGCACCGAAGTTCCTCCGAGAAGGACTTCGGTTTCCCAGGACTAAGGATTTACGAGCTTTTCGAGATAAATGCGGGAGGTCTGGGAGAGGATAAGAGGATGAGGTGAACTTCGAATCCCCTCTCCAGCTGCTCGTTCCCAGCTTCCACTTCCCTAGAGATTTGTAAGATCCTAGGCTTTCACTTCCTCAAAGAAGTAGGTTCTAGTCTAAGCGCTAAAGGACTGGTACCCCCGCCCCCACCTATGTTGGACTGTATCTGTTTCTCAGTTTTAGCTTTCCCTTGGCTGTCGAAGGGAACCACCAGCAGTTTCCTAGAGAATCCTGCAGGGTCGGGTCCGCTCCGGGCAGGCCTCACGGGGGCCTCCTTCCCAGGTCGACGTGGGGATGAGTGCGTGGTCATTAACTCGACGGACCGCTGGTTAGGGTTGCATGAAGATGGTTTGGACAGCGGGGAGGCACACCGAGGGCTCCAGCGTGGAGACGAGGGAGGCAGCGGGCGTGGCCAGCCCTATGCGTCTTCTGCGTCAGGGACCTGTTCTGTCTCTTCATTTATTTATTTATTTATTGTTTTTAAACCAGCTGTTAGAAGAGAAACTTTCCATGTGGCTGGTTTTGGAATTTTGAGGATTTTGCTTTTCAGTACACTTTTTTAACACTCTGAGCTCTCCCGGAATGCTCCTCATAAGGGCCGTGGGGATTCTGGGTTGTTCCGCTGAGGACGGGTGGTCCTGTGTGGGAGGGGGCGGGGGACCAAGCTATTTAGGGCAAGACACAAATTTAGTGAGGTTTTGCTGTCTGGGCGGATACTTACAAATTGTTTCCAGACCATAGTTCTTAGACCTGAAACAAGCAGGCGTGGTGGCCGAAGGTGGCCTGTCTCACTTGTTGTAAGAACCAGCTTCCTCCCTCCCTTCCTCTGTTCATCCGATCATTTATTTATCATTTTTCTTATGAGGTACCTGGAGGGAAGGAACTCGGTTTGGTGAGGAGGAGCCGGGGGGACCCTCCCTTACCTGTCCTGGCTTGGTCTCCTGGGGGAGGGTCGTGCCCGGGCTCCGCTCGCCCGTCCCGATGGCAGCAGGTCTGATTCACGGAGCGGCCTTTCACCCGCGGAGCTGGACTTGACGGATGGACGTCTCACCAGACGCGAAGCATGCATGCCGGGTCCCCGGCCATGACCCGCCCCAGAGCAGAGGCGTCCAGGGGACTGGCCCATGGCAGGAGGCCGCACCTCTACGTTTCCCAGGGCAGCAGGCCCTCCCTTAAAGCCGCCACCTGTGAGTTTGAATCCGGGTTCTTGCTTCTGTCACTTTTGCTTGTTATGTCCTCTCCCTATTGAGGCCTCCGTGATGGGATCCTTTGTTAAATTATGGGAACACCAGTTTCGAAGTGGGTGGGAAAGGTGTGAAGGCTACGATTTTGACAGAGAAACCCTGTTCGTTGCAGGCAGGTTTCGGAAGGGCCAGCTCTCCCCAGGGACTGTGGGGGGCGAGTCCTGGCTTCTGCAGGACACATGTGCAGGCGGGACACTGCCAGGCCGGGCTCACGGGCTCCACGGGCCTTCCAATGTGCCTGGTTCTTACTCTGCAAGGGGGGGACAGAGCCCAGAGGAAGGCCCCGGCTTGACATCTGTGGTAGAGAAGGACATTGCAGTGAGCGCGTGCGCACACACACACGCACACACGCATCCATGCTGCAAAGAGCGTACACGTGATTGTGCACCCATGTGCAAAGCAGATTGCTTTTGCCTCATTTAGTTGTAATGTTCCACGAAGCCCAGCCCCGTCTCCTTCCCGAGTTCCTTCACAGAGAACACGCAGAGCCATTGCCTCGTTCTCCGGACCGACACCGTCACCGACACCGTCACCGACACCGTCACCGCGGAGCTCCACAGCCATTTCCACGGAGCAGCTCGAATCAGGCCGAGCGATACCCCGTTTGCCACAGACCCGCAGCAGGTATGGAATCTTGGCTCCCGCTTTAAATAAAGATCAAAGATGGGAAACGACAGAGCGTCAGCGGGCGGAGGCAGCTGGGACAGGATCCTGGGGGCTGTGGCCCGTTTGCTGGTTCCAAGCGTGTGACACACTCGAGCCAGGCTCCCCTTGGCCTGCCTGGGTCCCAGCCACAGCCGGCGGGGTTGGCTGTCTGCACCCCCGCCCTGTCCCCTCACCGGGAGCTCCACCTGCTGCTTTATCCCACCCCCACCGCACCCCCCTCCCTCCCCGCCGCCCTGTTAGCATTTTGTCAATGGTTTTGCATAAGTGACTAATGCTTCATCACGTCCTAATAATAGCCCAGATTTCACACTTCTTTTCATCTCTACTTTGAAAAACAAGATTTCTTTAAAGCGGATTAGCTCTGAGACTCCACCTTCATGAGAAGAACTTGTGCGACAGAACAGACCACCCTCGGGGACCTGGTCGGTCCCACCGGCATGTTGCTCGGCCGCCTTAGCAGAGAGAACGTGGTTGGTTCGTGGCGCCTGGGAGCAGAGCCAGGACCTGGAAGATGGCCAGACCCGGGGTTCTTCCTCCTTGTCCTGTGTGTGCGGTTCACTTTCGAATACGTGCGTTTGGCGTTACCCCGTAGCTAACATGTTATGTCCTGAAGCGTTTCCGGTCCCAATCTGTGTCCTCCGCACAGGTGGTTCCCAGAGCTGTCGCTGACCGAAGTGGGACGCATCGTGAGGTGGGCTACTGATGGTCATGGGCACAGGGGAGCCTGGCAGCCCCACAGCCCTCCTTCCGTGCACCCCAGCGGCAGCTGGACGGCCCACTTGCCATCCACATAAGGGAGCTGCACCCCGGTCAGTGATGCACCCCGGTCAGTGATGCACCCCGGTCAGTGAACCAGGGGCCCGGGGACAGGGCTGGTGCCAGCTGCTCCCGCTTCAGGAGATCTTTCCTGAGAGCCGTGGGGCGTAATGGAGAGAGAAGACCGATCTTTCCAGCTCTTTCTGTACACGTGCCTTATTCTAAGTGTCTGTGCTCCCTCCGTTACGTTTCACACGCAGCGTGGGGAAGCTGCCGTGGCCGTCCCTGACGAGGGAGCCAGGCAAAGAGGGGAGGTGAGCTGCCCGGAGCCCCCCAGCTCTCAAGAGGCAGAGCCTAACAGCTGCGCTGACACATCCTCGAAGGCGGCTGATCTCACTTCAGGACAACGTTGTTCAAAACACCGACTTCCCTCCTCTCCTGTCCCCCGTGAGCTACAGGACAGGTGACGGGACCCGGAAAATGTACATAGTTCAAAGGGTCCAGCAGCAGACTCGTAGGGAGGCCCGGTAAGATTAACAAGAGTATCTAGAAGTATCTAGAAGACTCCAAAAACAGAGGGATTTAGCCCTCGGTTTTCATGCCTTTCTTGTTAGGTTCACTTCCCCAGGGCAGGGATTCCGAGGGGAGAAACGAGTAGCATTACAGGACATTCACGTGCGGGAAGCAGAAGGTATTTTCGTTGAACAGTTAGTCTCACTCTCTCCCTTTAGGAGAAGGTGCGTAAATGACTGCAAGATGTCCCTGACGTTGAAAAACTCGGGCCACAACTCCCTCTTTCTTTCTTTGTTTCTTTTTTAAGATCTTATTTGTTTGTTTAGGGAGAGAGAGAGTAGGGGACGGACAGAAGGAGAGAGAGACTCTCCAGCGGACCCCATGCCGAGCGTGGAGCAGACGTGGGTCTCGATCTTGCGACCCTGAGATCATGACCGGAGCGGAAGTCAAGCATCGGACGCTCAAGTCCCACAGGCGCCCCTGTGATCCTCTATTTCTAGTCCCTCGTGTTGCAGACAAAGGGGTCAGCTGGACGGCAGGACACTGCTCGTCGTCGACAATGAAAACGTGACTTGATGTTTAAAGCCCCCACGTGCCTCCAACCCAAGCTGCAGGCAGTCCCCGTGGTCCTGGGCTGCGTGGGCTGGAACTCGGGCAGGCCGGACACGAGCGTCCTACTCACTGCAACCGCGGACCAGTGAGGAGCACGGAACACCCCGACCCCTCGTCTCCTAACAACCGGGAAGAGCCATGGTTGCTTTTGTTTTGTTTTGTTTTTTTAAGATTTTATTTTTATGTATTTATTTGAGAGAAAGAGAATGAGAGAGAGCGAGAGCATGAGGAGGGAGAGGTTGAAGGGGGACGCAGGCCCCCCGCGGAGCAGAGAACCCGATGCGGGACTCGATCCCAGGACCCTGAGATCATGACCTGAGCCGACGGCAGTCGCCCAACCCACTGAGCCACCCAGCAGCTCTGGTCTGTTTTTTTAAAAGATATAAAAGCTTTTGATTGAGGATGAAGGGAAACCGATCTCAGGTATAAGAACATTATTCAAAAGCTATGATGTTTTTTTCTTACCAGCTTCCAAACTACTGGTAAAATTAACCATTTTCATACTGAAAAAACCCAATTTGGTGAAAGTAAGAATTCAATCAGCTCATTTATGTCATCCAAGCATTTTCAAATGAAATGATGACGCTAACAATATTACAGTACGCAGTCCCCCGGGGTAGTATCGTGTTCATGGCGTGTGTGTGTGTGTGTGTGTGTGTGTGCGTGCGCGTGCCTTCCACACGTTCCATTCTAGCAGAATCTACACACGCATAGCTTGCTCGGTCTTTCTTGGGAAAACAACCTTCCATGTCTCCTTTAGAATTTACCAGTAAATTATTTTACATGCGGGATAGAAAAAGCCTTTCTACATCGTACCGGATTCCTTGCAGCTCTACGGTTACGCTAAGATTCATGACCTAACTCAACTGAAATACTCGTTATACTAAATCTGTCGGCTTCAACGTTGTTATTCTTTAAATAAAAGAAAATTTGCCCCTGTTCAAGGTAACGTAACTGGGTGTAGAACTTTGGTTTTCTGGGCGGAGACGCGTCTTCAGGGTCTCTGACCCCGTGACTTCTCTAGAATAGATGACAGCCGTCGCTCAGGTCATTTTTGTTAAGGGAGCAACGTCGGTCCATTTCTTCAGACGATGCTTCGGACTCAGAACTTCAGTGACACGAATCCAGAGTTTGTATAAAGACCTTCCACTCCCAGGACTCACGTCCGCGATGGTGGAGCCGCTGAGGGCAGGGTGGGCGAGAACGTGCGGTTCTTCCCCACAAATGTTTTCCAAAATGGGATAACTGAACGCAGCTTAGACGGAGTATGTGTACACTGCATACACCATGCGTGTGCATGTGCGTGTGCGTGCGCGTGCGCCTCGGATGGGACGTCACGCTCTGGGCTCCGTCGCGCAGCGTCTGGAAGCGCGCACCGGTGTGGGCGACGATCACACCAACGTTCATTTCGGCACAGCAGCTAAGGGGTCGCACAAAAACCCTCTTGGGCCCGGGTCTATGCAGAGTCGGCCTCCCGGGCCCTGGGGCCGGCCGTGGCCCGCTCTCTCCTTCGCACTCCAGCGCCTCTGCCGTCAGCCCCCACGGTGTTCCTGGGCCAGCGCAGGCCCCACACCCGCGGGGACACCTGCTCGAACCCCCTGCGAGCCCCGAGGCTCTGATTGGGAGGTGCATGCAGGGCCCAAGAACGGGCATTCCTGCCAGAGTCCCCGGGGAGGCTGGTGCTGGCTGTGTGCACACCCCACGCCGGGACCAGGGGTCCCTGCCACAGAGGAGCCCGAGGATGTGTCCTGTGCAGACGAGAGCCGGATCCTCCGTCAGGCCCTGCAGGGAAAAGACCCCCAAACCCTCCACCTGCTCCTGCCACACGAGTACTCCCTCCAGGCAAGCCGGGCCGGCGTGGGGCACCGAGAGCCAGCAGGGGCGAGGGGACCTCCCGCAGCAGAGTCAGAAATTCGGGGATCTTTCTCCAGCGCCTGGCTCCCAGCTGCTGCCTCCCCGTGGAGCTTCTCCCAGGAACATTGAGGGATTTGAGGCCAACGGAGAGGCAGGCTCCATTAGCGCTCCCCGCACGGCCTCCCGGGAACCAGAGTCTGAAGCATCACATCACAGCTGACCTGCTTTCCATCCCTCGTCCTGCTCTTGAGAAGCAGAAACACGTACAGATCACAGCTTTGCAGCGGCCTATGAGACAGAGCTTCCCGCTGAGCTCCCTGCTCCGTGGCCTGGGGACACCCGGCACGTCTCCTCGGGAGCCGTCCCACTTCGGCCGGGGCCTCACGGGGCAAGGATGCACGGGGCAGGACCTCTCCCTGCAGGTGACCCTCTCCTGACCTTGTGCCACTCATGTGACTCGTGGAGCCTCAGCTGTGAAATGGGCGCAGAGCCGGGGTTCGCGGTAAGGATGAGGGACCAGGCCCCACCGCGGGATGAGGGCAGTGCTGGAGGCCCCGCAGACCCGCAGGCAGACCCTGCAGAGTTGGTCGGGTCCGACCAACAGTCTGGGACCAGCAGGTGTGGTTTTGGGGGAGCCTCGCGTGGCCGACCAGCTCAGCTCTCCCGATGATGCTGACTCCCGTCCTGGCTCATTCTTGTCTCCCTCTGCCCCACCCAGCGGCGGGAGCCTCCTTTCTGCACCTCTATCTGCCTTGACGGTTTCTCTGGGGTCTGAGCCACCCCAGCCTGTCCCATGGGCCCCAAAGCCACACCTCGGTCCCAGCCCCTCCACGGTTGTCACATACCCACGATGTCGGTGCCCTCTGTGTGACGATGTTCCTCAGGGGTCTCCGATCCCCCTGGCCGGGCCTGCGCACCTCCTCTTTCCTCCGATCTCCCCAGTCCCCCACCATGACTGTTCACCCAGGGGTGCCACACAGACAGATGGGGACAGATGGGGGTCAGCTTGATTGAGATCTCCTCGATGGGTCCCATCAGCTCCGGCTACCACATGTGCCTGACCATGTCCACCTCCCCTTCCCTGCAGCCGCACCCCTCCTCCTGCCCCCAGCATCTCTCTTCTCTTGGCCCCGCAGGACTCCCCTGCCCGAGGTCACGCTACGCCCCTCTGATCCATTATTCACTCAGCACTCTGGGTAACCTTTGAAAACGCACTCAGAACCTGCTTGTGGCCACGGGAGCTGCACTGACGTTCTTCCCTTCCCTCCCACTCCTGCTCGGTCTCCAGGGTCGCGGCCCAGCTCCGCCAGGAGCCGGCTGCAGGACCTGGGGCAGCGGCTTCACCTCTCTGAGCCTCCGTGTTTCCGTTTGTAGAATGGGGATGATTTCGTGACGATCCACGAGGTGACGTCAGTAAGAGCTCAGCAGCCGTGCCAGTGTGAGTCCTCTGCGGGGTCCTCCTGCCCAGCGCGCCCCCGGAACACGGAGGGAGGGGGGAGACAGATCGGAGACCCGGGACCGGTTCAGACACTCCCGGTGCTGTGACGTGGACCTGCTCTCTAACCACCTGAGGCTTTTCCTGTTTGATCTTAAACGTGAACAACAGGGCACCTGGGTGGCTCCGTGGGTTAAGCCTCTGCCTTCGGCTCAGGTCATGATCTCAGGGTCCTGGGACGGAGTGTCACAGAGGCTCCCTGCTCGGCGGGGAATCTGCTTCTCTCCCCCTGCCTGTGCGCTCCCCCCCTCTCTCTCTTAAAAATAAATACAATCTTTACAAAATAAATGCAAACCGAATTATAAGTACTCAGGCTTCTTTTGAGGAATAAGTGAATCAACACAGTCGAAGCACGTCCGACAGTGAGCGTCTCCTGGTAGATGCTGGTCCGTGCGAACCCTTGAACCCATCCAGACCCGCCTGTGGAAGAGGACTCGCTTCTCTCAAAAACAGTCCTTCCTCACATCCCCTCTACACACGAAACTTCCTTTTTATGGGAGCCCTTCGTGCTACAGGATGTACGTGTACATAGGTACCACCTAACACCCACACGTGTGATCAGACATGCTATGGGAATCTACTGTCTGTGGTGGGCGAGCAAATGGGGGGGGGCTTCTTAAGGCCTGAAGGGCCCGGGGTTCCGGCTGGTCCAGGGCAGGGCTCACGGCAGCGGCCAGCGAGATGGATGCAGGTGCGGGAAGGTAGGGGTCGGGGGAGACTGCGCGGGGCTCTCCTCCATGCGGGGGCCCCCACCGCCCTGCGGGAGTTCTGTGCTCGCCTCCTGGCCCACAGGGTCGGGCTGTGGCTGGGGAACGGGATCCCGGGCACGGAGGGTGTTGCGTGACTTTCCTGTCCTTGACATCCTCCCCCGGGCTCCCTCACAGCCACCCGGACGCGGAGCCCACCCTGCACGCCCGACATTTGGGGCAAAGCCCATCCTGCACCCCCAGTGTTTGGGGTCCCTGCCCTGTGAGCTCCCTGGGCTGCGTCCCCGGGGGCTGCTGTCACTCTCAGCCGCAGTGACAGTGAAGTGACCTTCTCTCCCCTGCCCCAGGGCTCTCCCTCGCAGAAGACAGCCCACATTCTCTCCTCCAGCTCACAAACCCATCACAAACCACCCCGATAGAAACCGCTGCTTTAAGAAGCACTTTTGGAAACCTGTGTCTGGGCCCTGTCGGTCACCCAGGACGCAGGGGGGACAAGGGTGGGTCAACGTCCAGAAACGGTAGTTTCAGATCACGCCTGTTCAAGAGCTGAGCTCAACCTAGACCATGTTTTATTTCTGTCTCTGGGGCCTTTAGGAGCCTTTCCAAGTAACGGGACCCGACCTCCATTCGTCCGTGTGGGGGCAGAGTCCTGGAGCAGGACCCCAGCAGCCGCCCCGGCCCCCCCGGGCAAGATCTGTCTTTAGAAGAGGGGTGCCCGCTGACTTGCAAGTTTCCACATGTGACCTCTCGCTCCCTTTTTTATTCTGTTAATGATTCAATCAGTTAACACTTAAATTTCCTTGACAGATAAAGATGCAGGATTTAGGGAAAACAGAACAGTTGGACTCAAAATGACAGCGTCAGCTCGACCTCTCGGACTGAGTATCTGTGTCACCTGGAAAGCCTTGCTTGTTGCTTTCTGGTCCCCAGATGGCTCCCATGCAATGACAGAACTGAAGTTTATTACCTAATCAAATCCTGTGAGCGCACATGTGCGAAGGGGACGTGTGGAAGGGACGTGCATTGCGTGTCCTTCCGGGTGTTTACCCGCGTCTGCACCCGAACGTGACTCGCAGCTTGTGAGCAAGGAGGCTGGAGAGGTGATCGGTCTGGTCGGCGGGGGTGGGGGGGACGGTCGTCTGGTTCCGGCCCTTCAAGTGCCCATAGCTTCATCCTTCCGGCCAAGGCCACGGAGCAGCAGGAACCTGTGAGAACGGCGGATTCTCGGGGACTGGGGGAGACGCTCTGAGCTGTCCTCCGGGTGATTCCGAAAGCACTAAACCGTGTGAGCCCTGGGGTCCGAGCACTCCCAGGGAGAGCTGCAGGCTAGAGTCCTCGGCAGGAGAGGAGAGAGGAATCCGGGGGGCGGGCGGGGTACTCTGCAGAGAACTTGGGTCACAGGTGGCAGGGACGGAGTCTGGGGTGCAGCAGCCGTGGACACGAGGGAGTGTCATTCAGGGTCACAGGGAGCCGGTGGGGCTGTGAGAATACGGAGCAGAAGCCCGAGCGGCAATGGTAAAGGAGTAGCCCCGGGCCCCGCCGTAGCTCCTGTTCTCAAGCTCAGAACCGCGGGCTGGAGAATGAGCCTATGGACAGGACAGGGCAGGAGCAGAGCTC
Organism: Neogale vison; assembly: GCF_020171115.1. Lineage (NCBI taxonomy): Eukaryota > Metazoa > Chordata > Mammalia > Carnivora > Mustelidae > Neogale > Neogale vison. Next base: position 100,688,398 of record NC_058099.1, on the reverse strand, counting down.
GGAGCCTCGGTCGTCGGGAGGCTCGCGGATGCCGTGCTATCGTGCGGACAAAGCCCTGACAGGGGCCTCCCTCCTTCCCGCCGTCCCCGCCCGCGCCCGCGGAGCCCGCCGTAACCTCTGCTGCATCCGCCGTGGCACGTGGTGGTGAACTCGTCTGTGATCCCCCAAGAGGCCAGGATCCCAGAACTGACTGATGGCAACTCCCAGTGGACCTGTTTGCCCGAGTGTGCCCCGGGCTGGGCGTAGCGGAAGGGGAGCCTTGCAAAGGACGGGAGGAAACTTTGGGGGGTTGATGAATATGTTCATTTTCTTGATTATGCTGATGATTTTAGAGTTCACTCAGAGGCCAAACCTCGCAAACTGTATACTTCAAAGATACTCAGGTGACTGTGGCTCAGTCATGCACGAAGCTCTTAAATATTGTATTATACCTTACTCTGTGGAATCAGTGCTTTCCTACCAACTGAGTAAAATATATCCAACCCAAGAGAAAAACAGGAAAGAGTTTGGAGAAGCACTTCACGAGCGAGAGTATCCACGTGTCCTGTGAACGTATCTCCTTGGTAAATCGCAAGTCCGAATTCCACTACAACACGTGTCCGCGGTCTGTGCCCCACGGCTGCATCGTCTAAGCGACGTGCGGAGACCCGGAGCTCCCCCCACCGGCGGGGATGCGACCTGCTGCGAACCCTGTCAACCGGCCGGATCAGCTCACGTCGCGGATAAACCCACCCCGCGGGCCAGCAATCCACCCTCTCAGTACATACCCGGCAAAACTCCACACGGGCACAAAACAGTGCGTGCGGAGATGTTTCTACTCGTTGTAAAAGGCCCTGTTTGTGAAAGCCAAACTCTGGAACAAGTGTAAGTGTTGGGAGCAAGGAGAGGTGACCCTGGTACATTCCCGCAGCGTTCGGTTCCTTGGAACGAAGAGCAGGTCCTTTTCCTTTAACCCTGATGAGAAAACTAAAGGTCACAGGCACGAGGAAGCGTGCCCAAGGTCACAGGATAACAAGCGGTCGGGTTACGACACAGAGCGGCCGCCCGGCTGCAAACACAGTTCACATTTCCAAGACTCTGCCTTAAACAGGGGGGCGCGTCAAGTGTTTCCAAGAAGCAGAATGTTAACATTGACGAAATCCACCCCTTTCTGGTCCAACTTCCGCTGTGTCCTCATGTATGCTGCCACCCCAACCTGAGCAGACAGCAGACAGTACTAGAGCCATTGTTTGCCTTATGGAAACAGTATACATTTGGACTCAAACTTGCCTCCATAAAAATACAGAAAAATAAACTCAACAGGGATTACCAACTGAAATACGGAAGGCACGACTTCCAATTACTCACAAGAGCATCCGGGGAATGTCAGAGTGCTGTGGACGTTCACTAAAAAGACACAGAAAGGGAAGAAAATTATAGGTTCAAGAACATTAAATTTTAAAATTGCTGTTTGCTAAAACAACATAAAATTAAAGACAGCCCAGAAGAAAATATTTTCCCTGCACTAAGCCAAAGTTTAGCAGTGAACACATACTGTCAAAAAGTAAACAAGATCTTTTTAAGAAGAAGCAACATGTGCAAATAGCCTGAGTCAATTCACGAGAAAAGCAAATGACTAGTAAACATATTTTTGAAATGTTCAGCCTCACTGGTAATTGATGAAATGATTTAAATAACCAGACGCCCTTTCTCCCTGGTCTTACTGAAACTAGTGAAAAGTCAGAGAATCCCAGGTGTCGGAGAGGAGACGGAACAGCCCGAACTCCTACACATCCCACGCGGGCCCGTGGCCCAGTGCCACACAGAGACAGAGCGCCTGGCCCCGTAGGCAAAGCTAAGGGTATGGGGCCAGCAAAGTCATTCCTGCTGCGGACCTTGATGCTCACTCTCGTTGACGAGGCACCACACATACAGCATATTCACGCAGTCGTTTGAGACAGCAACGAGTGGTAACAGATACACATAGTGTATATAGACAGAGAGAGTAGCCCTCCGAAGTACAGTGACCTGTCCACTCCGCATTGCAGGGGCGTCTCAGATGCCCCCGCAGGTGAGCAGCCGCCGGCACAGAGGAGTGTTCCCAGGGAGCTGTCGTGTATGCGTGCTGCAAACGGGGAGGACCCCAGCATTCAGGAGTTCACGGTGCTCGGGAAATAGGAGCGTGGCCAAGGGCAACATCCAGCTTGGGAACGCGGCCACCTGTGAGTGGGCAGCAGGGGAGGACAGGGAAGACCCCCGGCATCTGCTCGGTCTGCCTCCGGGGCTGCAGGACCGTGAGCGGCCCCGCCCGGCTGACACCGAGAAACTTCCGGGCTCTGGGCTACAGCGTGGTCTCAGCTACTGAGATGGATGGCGGCGAAGGATGCAAAGTAACTGGGGACGTGTCCCTCGCCCCGAGCGCTGGGTGGCCCAGGAGGCACGGGGAGTAGCGGCTGAGACAGGCGCGTGCCCCAGATGGTGGCAGAGAAGGCGTCTGGCATCGGCGCTCTCTGGAACGGGAGGGGTGGGCGGGCGGGACGGGTCAGGTGGAGTGAGCGGCGGGGGTGGATGGGGTTTCTGGGGTCAGGGCGAGGATGCAAAGGGGGGCGTACCCAGGTACAGACGGGAGACGGCGGTGCTCCCGCTCACCCCGCAGCAGACGGAAGAGCAGAACCTCAGTCAACGCCACGGGCCAGCAGCCGGTGTCTCTCCCCCTGCCGTGCGACCGCCTGAAGCCCCCAGACCTAACTGGCTATGGGAAAGCTCAGGCCCGGGGGCGCAGAGCATCCGTGGCAGCCAGGCCACCGGCAGAGGCGGACGGTTTCCTTGCCGGGGGGACGACTGCGCGGTCGGCATCCCCAGCGTCGATGTCGAGCTCCTGGGCCGACCCCTGGGCGCGGAGGTCACCAAGAAGTCGTTGTTATTAGTGGTATTGGTGGGAGGCTTCACCCACCCACGTGGCGCTCCTGTGGTTCTCCCGGGTCTGCATCAGCTTCTCGAGAGCGCTGGCTGCGGCTCCCTGACTGTGGGCCGGCAGGGAGCCCCCAGGCCCCTGGACGCAGGCTGGGCTCCCCCTTTACAGGTGCGGACTCCAGGAGGAGGATGCTCGGGGCTCTCGCCGTGGGACTCCCGTCTCCTTCCAGGGACATCATGTCACTTTCCTAGGAGTCATTCCTGAGCTTCCGCCCTGGGGTCGAGCTCGCAGCTTCACCTGCACGCGGGGTGCGCGATTTTTCACCCCTTCTGCAGAGAGCATTTTTTTGCTTTTGTAACTCATCCTTTTGGCTTGTGCTTCTCCCGTGCGTCTTCTCCCTCGGTCCCCCTCGACCCTGGGAGTTAGCTCGGGGAGAAACTTCTCCTCGTCCTGCAGCCACCACCTTCCTGGGGGTTTTGTCTGCACAGGTCACCGCGCCCTGCAGCCAACACTCACGCACGGGACTCTGGTCGCCCCCGCTCTGCCTTTGTCCCTCTGACTGTGGATCATTTCATGAGCCCAGACACGTGGGCACGCATTACTCTGGGTGCCTCTGTCGGGGTGTTTCTGGATGGGATTCACGTCTCAATCAGTAGACTGAGGAGAGCAGATTGTCCTCCCTAATGTGTGTGGGGGGGTCATATGATGACTTGACCCTTCCCCAGGGAAAGGAGATTCCTCCCGCCTGCCCGCCTTCCCGGGAGGACAGCAGCTTTGTCCCACGTTTGGACTCCAGCAGAAACACTGAGCCTCCCCGGGTCCGGAGCCTGCGGGTCTTGGGAGGGCGTCCCTGTCCTTGCTGTCCCGGGCCTGTGGCTTGCCCAGTGTCCGCGTTAGGCTTGTCGGCCTCTGTAATTCCATGAGCCAGTTGCGTACAAAACCCACACATGCGCATGTGGGCACACGCTCGGGCACACCCCGTAGTCTCTAGTCCCCGGAGAACCCTGACCGACACAGGAAGTTTGGGGAGAAAAACATTTCGGTCAAAGCAACCTATTCCATCACGTTGAACTAAAAGGAAGCCTCATCTTCCATCACCCCCAAAGCCCACATTTGGAACAAAAGACACACTCTAACTCTTTCAGAGAAGGCACCAGCCTCCGTCGTGGTGGTGGTGGCCAGACGGGCAGCGCACCGACACCGCGACCCTCCATCAGCAGAGACAAACGTCCGGTGCAGCCACCACTGGTTTTCGGATATTGTCTGTAGGAGCCCGTGGCTGGAAGGAAGGATTCGGGGAAGAGACCTTGGTGTTGATCCGCTTCTGTCCCTGGGTTTGCTGGGGGGTGAGGGGCCAAAGTCACCCGCACGTGGAGAAGCCCGCGGCAGGAGCACCGTGAGGAAACACCGGGTCCAGGGACTGGTGGCTGCGGGCACCTTCCCGGCCCGTCGTAGGAGGCTGGCCATTTCCAGCGCACTGCGGGGGGTTTCTGATGGAGAAACTACTTAGGGATGTCACATGGGCCCCTTTCCTGTTCAAACAGCCAAGAGTAAGGGCCATCTGGGGACGGGCAGCGGAGGAGAAATCCTTGCCCTTGAATAATTAATTACTTCATCTTCCTTCCCCCAAATTGGTTTATTATCTCAGATGGAACTCCTTCCATACTCATTACCCCGTGCATAAGTGACATTTAAATAAATGTCTTGTGGCGTGCGGCTCCGCTCCTTTGTTCTGCAGGAGGCTCTCCCGCATGCAGGATGGAGAGGCTGGCAGAAACCGCCCTTTGAGAAGGACGCAGCTGGACAGCGAGCTCTCTGTCATTCCTTTGTCCGCTTGTTCCCGGGGTAACGGCAGCCTGAGCTTCGTTGTTTCAGCAGAAATGACCGGCCGGCTGAAAAAGGCTTTCCCAACATTTTGCCGTATCAAGACAAGTTAGGATTGTTTTCTGGGGGAGAGCACCCGTCCTGCACCTGTCTCTTCTGACACACTCTTGAAGCTCAGAATTAGTCACACAGCTATTTTTTTTTTTGCAAGTCGTGTATTATTCTAAACCTCACATGTTATGGCCATCGGCATATTTCTCTTGAGTTATCTAGAACATTGGGACTGGGAGTCTAGCTTCTTCAGTTTGCAGAAAATGGGGTTAAAAAATACAGAATTAGCCTTAAAAATAAGAATGCTTCTGAGAAAGGAGGAAGTGAAAGGAATATATGGACAGGGTTGTTTTGGAAAAGAAAAAAAAAGAAATTAATTTTATTGTTTTTAAAGATTTTATTTATTTATTTGACAGAGATCACGAGTAGGCAGAAAGGCAGACAGAGAGAGAGGGGGGGAAGCAGGCTCCCCGCTGAGCAGAGAGCCCGATGTGGGGCTCGATCCCAGGACCCTGAGATCATGACCTGAGCTGAAGGCAGAGGCTTAATCCACTGAACCACCCAAGTGCCCTGAGAAGAAAATAATAATTTTAAATTTGACCGAGTCTGACTTGAGTTAACAGGCGACAACAGCCAAGATTTGCAAATATCAACCTGTAGGAAACTTAATAGTGACTATCTGAATTTGTTTTCATCTTCTGGAAGCTCTCCGACTTCTCCGACTTCTCTGCCCTCAAGGCGATGCCTGTGGACTGTCTTTAGCAGTGGTTCTCTGCCTGTGCTCTTTTGGTATGGTCTGCATAAGTTATTAAGAGTAAGGTTTGTAATTAAAACTGTCTGAGCTTAGAAAGTTATAATTTAAGGCCAGTGGGCGAGTGTTCCTTGAACGCAGGAACCAAAACACATCAGCTTCAGCAGGTCCGGCTAATTTCAGCAAACAGGACCCTCCCTCGTGGGTCCCTGGTGATGCACGGGGAATGCCAAACAGGGACCCACAGTCCTTCAAGGAACTGAGACTCCACAAAGACCAGAAAGCAATAAAACGGATAAAATTTTACGTCAAAACTTGTGACAACTATTCTCCAGGTAAAATGCTTAATCTTAGATGCCTCCATTACTTAAAAAGAAAGATCAAAAATAGAGGAACTGGGGCGCCTGGGTGGCTCAGTGGGTTAAAGCCTCTGCCTTCGGCTCAGGTCATGATCCCAGGGCCCTGGGATCGAGTCCCACGTCGGGTTTTCTGCTCAGCAGGGAGCCTCGTTCCTCCTCTCTCTCTGCCTGCCTCTCTGCCTACTTGTGATCTCTGTCTGTCAAATAAACAAATAAAACCTTAAAAAAAAATAAAGGAACTTCGTACTTATCTGAAGACTGTAGAAATATGGAAATTAAAAAATTAGAGGAAAAAGGGGACCAGGGAGAGAGATTTCATAAAGACAAAAGCTAAAATTAATAAATTTGAAATTACGAATGGGCCCTGTAGAGCTGAAAGCGAGGTGTTTGCTTTTCCCCTCCTGTGACATGCTGGTGATGTTCTTTCTTTCCAACAACAATAAAATGGTGACATTCTCATGAGCCTGTTAGGTAAGAAGAGGGGGAAAAATGTTGCACGACATTGGAAAAGGAAGACACACATACAAGAGGATCAGCAGAATTAGGAGAAAATGATCTTATGATTCCACAGTTATGCACGGACAACGTCCTATCAAAATGTCAATCAGAAGAAGAAAATAAAATAATTTTCATAGACAGATTAGAAAAAGGAAGCAAGCTCATTATGTTTTTAAAAAGATGTGATGCACACATGACTCCAACATTAATTCTACCCAATCTTTAATTACTTGATCATTCCGGTGATAGCAAAATTATTCCAGAGCACAGGATAGAAAAATGAGGTTGCCAAGTCACCGCATTTATTTGAGAAGTATCGTTGTCAGTTCTCTTACAATAATACAATTTCAAAAAGAAATGTGTCCATCCCAGTTTTGAATAAAATGCTAAAAAATAGAACTTAGCGGTGTCTTTAAAAGCACTTAAAAAGAACTCCAGGAATAATCATTATAGAAGTATGGTTCAAAAGCAGTCAAATGTTGACATTCGATTAAGACAGAAAAACCGTGTGATTATGTCGATGATAAAAGGTAACATTTGGCAATCATCTGTAATGAAAGTTGCAGGCAGAGGGAATGGCGGTCCAGGGCAGAGCCTGGACTGATGGAATGCTTAATGTCTCCCTTGAAAGTCACCGCATCAGTGCAAGCACATCACCTTTGCTTTCCAAATAGTGACGGCCACACCTGCAGAATGGGTGTCCCGGGCCTAGTGTGTCTTCTTTTCCCATCGGCCAGGGTGACCACCTAGAGCTGTAGACCACATCCCACACCTCCTTTCCAAATCCTCCGAGGAAGACGGATCGGAGGAGGACGAAGACGCGGGCCGGCAGGGACAGCAGGACACAGAACACAGCCTGGGCGGCCCACTGGCCTTGGAAGGACACGCGGCTTCACCAGGAGATCACATTCCGGCACTAAGGATGGGTCACTGCCCCTCGGAACAGCAGAACTGAAGTGACCACCACGATTATAGGTCAGGAGCGGGAGTGGCGCTCCTTCAGGGCCGGGGACGCAGCGGTGGGGGACCGTCAGGGTAAAGCTGAAGTTTCCATGATTTCCTGTTACCTTGAAGAAAAAATTGCAGAGAAGGGTTTTCCTTTCATTTTCAAATGACTTCTTTCTGTAAAATAATTATTTTAAAACTTGGACCTGTCCTAGATGTGCAGGCACACATCTCTAAGCATTCGTTTGTGTATAACTAGGTGAGCAACGAGAAAAGTGTGAGAAGATACTCACCAGGTTATTAATTTAGCAATTCTTACAGAGCACGAACTGGTCATTGCTGGGCTGGGTGGGAGGGCCCGGGTGAAATGGGCACGAGACACTGAGAGTAAACGTTCCGTTACAAAACAAAGAACGGGGATATAATCAACAATATTGTAACAACTCCGCACGGCGACCGATGACCAGCAGAGTCAGCGCGTGTGTGATGGTCAAATCACTATGTTGGACACTCGAAGTCATACAATCTTAAGATAATTTTGTGTGTCCACATACATGAATTATAAAAATAAAAAAGGAAACTGGGCTCGTTTTTCAGAGAAACGATGGACTCTCAGATGCAAGAAGGAAGGACAAGAAGCTGAAGCGAAGGATCTTCGAGGACAAGAACGTGGTGAAAAGCTACCCCAGAAAGCTGGGGGGGCCAAGGCTATGCCAGCTGCCCTTCTGCCGCCGCAGGCGCGCTCAGTGGCCAAAGCCGGACGAGGTTCAGCAATAAAGTACAATAAAGTCATGTGGGATCACAACCCGAAGGACGTGATGATTATCCGTGAGCATACGCGGGTGTAAGTGGTCCCACGAGAAGCGGATGAGCAGAAGCACCTGTCCCGTGTGGAGTTCCGAGGATTTGCGGGGACCTTGAACTCTGGAGGACGTGGAGGGGGTCGCCGCGAGCCTCAGGAATGCGCTGCAGACAGACGCACCTACACCGTACAGCACGGGGAGTGGGAACCAGAGTCCCTTTAGGGCACAAAGGTCGGCCACGCCGTGTGTCAGCTGGGGCATCGCCGTCACCGTCGGTGAGAGCAGGTCGGGTGCAGACCGCGTACCTTGATGTGACCGAAAGACAATCTCCCGCTTTGTTCTTTTGTCCAGAATCCGTCACTCTAGTCTACACGTGAAAGAAAGACAAATCCAAGTTGAAGAATATTTTATGAAACACCAGCTGGGGCTCCTCCCAGTTGTCAAGTCCTTCAAAAGCAGCAAACCCGGAGACTGTGCCGAGTCCGCGGAGGCCGGGACAGCAGGAGGACTGAGTGCCCGCTGGGGGAGTGGGCAGTGTGCTGGTCGAGCAGAGAGCGGGAACCGACCTTGGGGACTCTGTCCGCTGTCGAGGTGTTGTTTTATAGATGTGCACCAGTGGAAAAAAGTTCAGTAAAATTTTCAAATTTATATATGTATTATATGCACATCCATATATCTATATATCCTCATTAGCATGTAACCATGTGAGCATCCGTAATCCTCATTAGCATATAACCATCCACACATCCTCATTAGCGTATAACCATGTGGGCAGAGAAAGTCAGGAGAAGATACTTAGCAGGTTATTAATTTAGTGCTGGTTCAGGGAAGGGGCGAGAGGGAGGGAAGATATGATAAGTGAGTAAAAAAATTAACCTGCATGTTTCCAAACAATATAAGTGACATGTTATTTGGGACTATAAACTCTTTTCATTTGTTGTTACATGTATCATAAATGTATAGCATGTGGAGTATGAAATACAGCATATATACTATGCATGGATATATAAATGCATAGTATAACCAGAATATAAATGTGTAGCATAAGTGTATAGTGTATATAGTACAAATATATGTTATAAATACTATTTATAAATATGTGAATATATAGTATAAAATACTATAAATATATAGCATAAGTATATATATAAATACATTGAATATAGAGTATAAATTTATATATACATATATGCACATATATGTAGATACGCACATACATATGCATACATACGCATGTATACATGCATACACATACATATATACATACATATACGTGTGTGTGTGTGTGTGTGTGTGTGTGTGTAAACACACAGGATATAAATTACACGAATGCCAGTTGTCCTGGGGCAGAGAAATTCCAGAAAAGTGTAATTTCTTCCTCACACTTGCCTTGTTCCATCTTTTGTGTACCGATAGTGATTTCTGACTATGTCATGAAAGGAACAGCAAAGGCCTTCCCCACTCGGCCTCTGGTGGGGAGCAGGACCCCTCCCTGGCTGGAGTGGGGGCTACCCCACAACTGTTGGATCCGAAGCTGGTATTTGGATCCCAGTGGACCTGGTTAGGGCAGAAGCAGAGGCAGCAGCAGAAACCCGTTTCCTTGGAGGTTCCCACGGAACTGACTTGTGGGCAATCAGCCTTGCTCATGTGCCTTCTTCCGTGTTGCCGGTGTGTGCCACCCACGCTCCCCCTGCCCGGAGTGGGCTGGGCGGGCATCCCCGTCATCCCTCCCCGCCGCACGCCCCGTCTGGAGTCCCGGCTGGTAGGGGGTCACTGCTGGAGCAGCCCCCTCCCGCCATTGCACGTTGGAGGCTGTGATGGCTGGTTTTCTGCATCAACGTGACAGCTTGCACGACTTACTCCTGGGGGTGCCCATGAGATTACGTCTGGGTCTGTAGACCGAGTCCAGAAGGTCTCAGTGCGGGGGCAGGTGGCGTCATCGAGTCCCGAGGCCGGACTGGAGCAAAAAGGCAGAGCCCGGCGAGTTTGCCCTCTGCTTCGGTGGAGCCTCTCCTCCTCCGGCCCTTGAGCGTGGGCGCTCCGGGTTCTTGAACTTCCGGATCCAGTGTGGGACTTCTACCACCACCGTCCCTGGGTCTCAGGTCTCGGGGTTGGGACAGGACCTTGGGACAGGACCTACACCCCCGGCCTCCCCGCGTGGTGGACGCTGGCACCTCAACCTCCAGGACCACACGAGCCAGAGCCTCGTGACAAGCCCTCTCTAGAGCTATAAACGTGGGCTGTTTCTGTTCGCCAGGACAGCCTGGCTGGTGCGGAGGCAGCCCAGGGTTCTAGAACTGTCCGCCAGCCCCCCTGCGGCCCAGGTACGGATGCTCCAGCTCCTTCTGAGCCCAAGCCGTGCCCTGTCATAGCCCCACTGTCATAGCCTCACGCGGACCCTTGCTCCCCGTCTCTATCGTCTGTGCCCACAGCGTCCAGCCCACAGCCTCCAGGTCTACCACCAGAACCCCCTTCCCGTTCTAGCTGGGGAAGCCAGGAGACACCGTGAGGAGACATGCCTGCGACAGTAGGACGTTTGCAGGAGGGACGGGGCGTGTGGGGAGGCGACTCAGCAGGTGAGGAGGAGGAGGAGGAAGGGAGCGGAGATCCGGCGCCAGGCCCTCCCCACGACGGGAGTAGCGTGTTCCTCCTTTGCCTGGCGCACGAGGAGGCAGACGCGGCAAGTGGGGCCGGGCAGCCCGGGGCGGGGGTGGAGGGACTGGATTCCTGGAGTCCTGCCCTTATGCTGCTGAAAGGCCACCCTGGGGTGGATGGACAGTAAGGGGTGAGTCGAGGTGGAAACATGAGGAGACGGTATTTATTTTTTAAGATTCTATTTATTTATGTGACAGAAAGATAGAGGAAGATCACAAGCAGGCAGAGCGGCAGACGGAGGGAGAGAGAAGCAGGCTCTCCGCTGAGCAGGGAGCCCGACGCAGGACTCGATCCCAGGACCCGGGCATCATGACCTGAGCCGCAGGCATCCCACAATGAGAAAGGATTTACAAAGTAGCTGCAAGTCCCTCACCCGCTCCCACAGACAGAGGTGGGGCCTGCGTCCCCTTGCCTGGAGTCAGGTGGGTTTGGGGTCGGTTCTACCGTTAGAATCCAAGCGACCAAGCGACCCTGGGTGACTTCTGAAGCCAGGCCACAGAAGGCCAGGAAACCTTGGCCTGGCCGTCTCGGAAAACTCACCCTTACGCAGCTTCCTCCCTGGGGTTCCCCCGCTTGGAGCAACTTCTGAAAAGCCAGAGTCCCGTGGAGACACCATCAGCATCCAGGGTCCCGGCCCAGACTCCAGACCCCTGAGCCGCCGGCTCGCCCCAGCTTAGCCCGGAGGTCACACAGCCGACAAGTTGCCTTCGGGTTCGTGTGAAGTCGGAGCCCCAGGTCCACGGCACGCTATAGGGGTGCACGTTTGGTGCCCCCAAGTGTGCACTGGTTTGTTTCACGGTGATAATGACAGGGGGAGCTGGAGAGGCCACGTGGACGGTGAGTGTCCGAGCAAGTGGTCAGGACTGGGGTGTTAACGGAATCAGGGGACACGAGGCATTGCCCGCAGTGAGGGGAGGGGCGCTGGCCCAGGGAGGGTGCGGTCAGCCCGGCACTCGGAGAGGACCAGCCTCTGGAGGGCGGGGGGCAGTGAGGCAGGCGTGAGCCGGAGGAGGGCGGGAGGTCAGGCTTCTGCGGATGCTGGAAAGCAGGTAAGATGCCTTGACGGGATCAGCCCCGTGGGTGGTCCCAGGAATCCCAGTGGCGGAGCCTCAGGCCCGAGTGAGGCCAGGATGTGAGAGACGGGCCGACGAACGGTGCACAGTCCACAGCGGCCGGCGGGGGGGGGCGCCCTTGGAAAGAGGTTTCCCACGGGGAGCAAGGGTGGGTGACAGCGGACTGGGGGCGAGGGCCGGGGGAGGACGGGTCAGCGCGGAGGCCTGGACCGGCCGCAGCTTCCGCCCGGCAGAACCGGCGGGCACGCGTGTGCAGTCCCGTTGGGCCGAGCGGGCCGCGCCCCCTCCCGCAGGCTGTGCTCTGGGGCTGGGCTGCAGGACCGACGCGGTGCCCCTGGCTTTCCGGGGACAGCCTGCAGGTGGGCGCCCGCTGCGGTCGGGGCGTGCCTGTCTCTGCAGCGCCCCAGCTCTCCCCTGCTACCAGAGAGAACGAAGCCCTCCCAGCGCTCGCCCGTGGGTCGGGGAGAGTTCAGGGCTCCAGGGCCCCGTGCGCCGGCACGCCAGCCCCCATGTTGAACGACTTTCTGACACGGGGGTGCCGTGCGGAATGGAGCTGTGCTCAGGCTGCAGAACTCTCCAGAATTCCTGAGGGTCTTCCTGCACCTCATGGATCTTTTGCACTTGCGTTCATCCTTCCTGAGGAGCCTTCTGGAGCTACCTCGAGAGCAGCCTCTCCAAGGCCTGGGTTCCTCTCCACGCCTGGCTGTCGCCCCAAAACCCTCTGCCGCCTCTTCATAGCAGGCGTCTCGTGTCCCCCGTTGCCACACCGCCCTCAAGGCAGCTGAACGCGGCCAAGGGCCGAGTGGGCGTGCAGAGCCAGCGCCCCCGATCCCAGGAGCCCTGGAGGCCCCCATCTCCCACCCGCACCCGCGCAGAGGCGCTGCTTGGAGCCACAGACCATCTGGCCGTTTGCACCTGCTCCTGTCTGTCTGTCCTCACCTCCCCTTCCTCACCGCCCACCGCCCAGATCAGAGATTTCTACTTGAGGCGCCAAGCCTCCCTATTATCACACCCTGACTTCTTTCTTCCTCAGAGCTCACGAGAAAATCCAAATTCAGCCTTTCATGATGAAAAGGCAGCTTTTGCAGTTCAAAATCCCTTTCTTTCTGTCTCAAAACTTTGTGGGGCCAAAGAGCTAGTAACTAAGAAGAGCCAAGCTGAGGACCTGCTCCATCCACTGTGAGTTTGGGGACCTTATGAACATCATCCCATTTCTCTGGACGTTTCCTCTCTTTGTCAAATCCCACACCCGTATTCATGCGGAGGCCACTGAGCAAACCGAGTTGGTGGATCTGCAGTGACCCGTAGCCGCGCAGGACGCACGTAGCTCCTGTCAGGCCTCGCAGCTTTTCCTTCTATTTAACCAGAGCCCGAGGAGCGCTTCTGACAGTAAACCAATGTTCGTTTGAGAGAAGACAGGGGCGCTGTTCTAAGTTAGGAGAAATTTGAATTATTGAAGAATTTTATAGAAATAGGGTGAGGATACAGAGAGCGGATGTTAAGAAAGATACAAATTTTGGCATTAGTTTAAAAAAAAATCCTTTTAAGGGTCAGCTGTGTCCAGAAATGGAATGAGCTGTCCCCAAGGGGGGGTCGAGGGCCCCCCAACTCAAGACAGACTGTCCTAATGTGGGCCAGAGCACAGAGGCCCACAAGACATATCTTCAAACTTAAATATTTAAAAGAAATAAATCAAGCGGACAAACTATTAAATAAAACATGTTTCGGCCTCCTACCTTGAAAAATAAACCCCTCTAGGCTTCCAGATTCGCGCCGAGAGCGAGAAATTCTTTTGGGTCCCACTCGGTGGATTTTCGGCTCAGGGAGAGTCATGGGTCCCCACTCGCACCGTGTCCCTCTCCGCACCCTCCCCCACCCGGGGAGTGCGCTCCTGGGGCTGGGTGCCCCCGGACATGCCGGCCCCCCCGTCCAAACTCTGCACAGACACCCCGAGAAGCTGCTTCTGAAAGATCACAGCCGCTTGTCCAAGTTCTCAGAGGAGAGCCTCGAGCGCGAAAGAAGGGGCTCGCATGGACCTTCCGGGGCCTCTTCCAGCGTGGGCTTTCTACGAGTTTGTTATTTGCAAACATTGTACAAAACGTGAGCTTAACCAAACGTGAGCTAAGGCCTGAGTGGGTACCTAGGAACTAAACTTACAGCTCGGGGTCGTTATCGAGCCATTGGCCGCCACGCAAGACAGGCGTCACCTCACCCCCAGCTGAGGCACCTCCTGGAATCCTACCAGATACGAGGGACCGGGGCAGAACATCTAAAATTCATGCTAATATTGATCTTAAAATCATCCTAGGTAGATCCGAGTGTCGCCCGGACATTTCTGGGTTTCGCCTCCTGCCCTGTTGTTAATATCACTCTTTTTCAGCCTCAGAAGTGTCCCAGTTTGATGATAAGTTATGTGTTCGTCTTACTCATGGGCAGCGAGGGACACCTTCTAGCTATCTTCTCGCTGCCGTGAAGACGCATGGCAACCAGAAATAAAGACCCGCCTATAATCAAAGGATTGTTTTCAAGGAGACCGTTCCTAAGATCAGCTATAGGAGCTGCCGCCTCGCCCTAAATGAGGGTTCTCAGGCCCAGGGAAGTTACCCAAAGCCCGAGGGGCTCAAGTAGTGGGTCCTCAGAAATTTCCCGCTAAGTCCCAGGGGGCCTCCAGGAGAGTGGGGTGCTGTCGACGGTCAGGAACCTGGGCTTGCCGAGCAAAGCCGGCACCCGTGGAAGCCAGCAGGGACAAGGCCAGGACAAGAAGTCACACATCAGTGGGGTCTAGTCCCCATCCCAGACCCGACCGGCTCAACCTCTCTGTCTCCAGGACTAGTGGGACCTGAGCAGACACCTCCGTGGAGCCCGGCGGTCATCGGAGCACACCTGTAACTTCCCCGGAAACCACATCGGAAAGAACGGTATCTAGAAATGAATCCACGCTTCTCCCCCAGCTCCGGAAGCATCTTTCCTTCACTATTCCTAATCTTTCGCACGACCAAAGGTTTCCATCTGAGAGCCCAGATTCCCACAGGTTCTTGGCTGGGCTTTGTTGGTGGTTCCGTGGGCTGGGATTGGAGGCTGCTCAGAGTCGCTCTTCCAGTCCCCTGGTGATGTGGGGCCAGACTATAAGCTTCAGAGCCGGGCTGTTCCCCTCTCGGTGGGCCCTAGGACGGACTCCCGGGGCTGCCGGGTATCTCTGACTCCACTCCCTGGAGGGGCGGCCTTGGAGGCTCTGCAGGGCGGTTGGTTGGGCCGTGTTTGTGGCCCAGGTGGGTTGGCGGGGGCTGTGCTGCAGCTGCCACAGTTCTGTGGCCATGTTTCCCAAAAGGGCGAGTCAGAAGGCTATCCTCCAAGGTTGAGGGGGAGTGCAGATTTGCCCCCCTGCCTGGGCAGGGCTGCAGGATGGACTTCATACCAGTATGGGCCATTGACTGAGGATTCAAATCAAGCAGAACTTCTAACCAGGCCCTCTGTGCAGCTGCTGGGGTCCCTGATCAGTCACTGCTGAAAGCCACAACATGTGGTCCCCCAAGATCTGAGCACGGATTTCTATAACTCGGTCTCCCCGCTGCTGCGGTCTGATCCTAATGCTTGAACTTGGCACATTCCCCCAGTGATCCTGGTGAGGTGAGACCCCAGGGAGCCTCCAGGAAGAATCCCATAATGCTGGGTAAGCCAAATGGACATGGGGTTCTCTTTTTCCTGTTGGAGAAACCAGAGGCCAGGGGAGCCCTCTCCGTTGGTCCCAGGGCCAACCCAGGGCAGGAGTGTTGCGGTGACAGGGTGGCTATTTCTCCCCCTTCTACCAGGTTTGTCTTGGTCTCTGTTTTCCAGAGGGAAGCTTCAGCCTTAGCCACAGCTTCTGAAATTTTCACAGTCTTGCCTAGTGGCTAGCTGGTCTCTGGAGAGGCACTGTACTTGGCAATGTCCTGTGCCACCATGTTGGTGATGCCCCTCCCCCATCTCTGAATTTGACTCACTTCCGGTACCTCAAATAACTGGGATCGTGCCACATATGCTTCTGTGTCTGACTTGCTTCACTTAGCATAACGTGCTCAAAGTTCGTCCATGCCGTAGCAGAGAACCCACTTCCTTTTCAAGGACGCATAACACTCCATTGCGCATATATATATATATATATATATATATATATATATAATGCCGTGTTTGTTCATTTATTTGTCATGGATATTTGCATTCTTCTACCTTTGGCTACTGTGAATAACACTGGTGTGAATGTCAGATACAAATATCTGTTTGTGTCCCTGCCTTCAAATATTTTGGGCATATATCTGGAGGTGGAACTGATCATGTAATAGTTCTGTTTTTAATTTTTTGAGGATCTATAATACTGTTTTCTGCAGGAGCTGCTGTGGGTTCCCAAACACTTGCCCACATTTTTACTAACACTTGTTACTTCTGCTACTAGCCATGTTAACAGGTGTGAGGTCATATCTCTCTGTGGTTTGATCTGCGTTTCCCTAATGACTAGGGATGTTGAACATCTTTTCATGCGGATGCTGGCCCTTTGTATAACAGGTGGTTATTCAAATCCTTGGCCCATTTCTTAATTAGGTTGTTTTGTTTTTGTTTTTGATTTGTAGGAGTTCCTTATATTTTAGATAGTAACCCCTTATCAGGTATATGGTTTGGGGAAATATTTTCTTCCATTCGATAGGCTGCATTTTTACTATGTTGATTGTGTCCTTTGATGCACAGAGATTTTTAATTCTGATGTAATCATCTTTCCTGTGCTTTTGACGTCATATCTATTCATGTATTGGTAAGTCCAATGTCATGACAGTTTTCCCTATATTTTCTTCTAAGGGTTTTATTTATTTATTTTTTTATATATCCTGTTTAGATTTTTGACCCATTTAGAGTTGATTCTTACATATGGTGTAAGTTAAGGTACAAACTTCATACTTCTGCAATTGGATGTCTAGTTTTTCCAACACTATTTATTATAAAGACTCATTTCCCCAATGCGTGATCTTGGTACTTTTGTTTAAAATCATTTGGCCCCACCTCTGAGGTCTATTCCATTCTCTTCGCCCATGTGTCTATCTTTATGGCAGTGCTACATTCTTTTGATTGTGGTAGCTTTTGGAATAAGTTTTGCAATTAAGAAATGTGAGACCTCCAACTCTATTCTTTTTTTTTTTTTTTTAACGTTGTTCTGCTTATTCAGGGAAACTTGAGATCCATACACATTTTAGGATTGATTTTTATAACTGCAAAAACATTGTATTTTGAAAGGAACTGTACTGAAGCAGTGGATTCCTTTGGGTTAGTATCAACATCTTATAATATTCGTTCATCCAGCCAGGACCATTTCATTTTTTTGTGTCTTTAAAAATTTCTGCAGCAATGTTCCATAGTTTTCAGGGCATAAGCCTTGCCACCTTGGTTAAGTTTATTCATAAATATTTTGTTCTTTCATATGGTATTGTAAATAGAATGGTCTTCCTTAATTTTCCTTTATAGACTTTTCATCCTTAGTGTATAAAAATGCAACTGAATTTTTTTAACTGAAGTATAGAAAATGTAACTTTGTGTATTGATTTTGTATCCTGAACTTTGCTGACTTCATTTCATTTCATTTATTTATTTAATTACTTATTTATATTCTTTATAAGCAAGCTTCATTCCCAGCGTGGGGTTTGAACGCATGATCCCGAGACCAAAAGTAGCATGCTCTACTGACCAAGCCAGCCAGGCACCTTGGCTGAAGTCATTTATTAATTCTAACAGGTTTTGTCTCTCTCTCTCTCTCTCTCTGTGTAATTTTTAGTTTTATTTTGTTTTTATAGAAAAGATCATATTTTCTGTAAAAAGAAACGATTTTACTTCTCCCTTTCAAATTTGTGTTTGATTTCATTCTCTTGCCTGATTGCTCTGGACAGGACTTCTAGTACTATCTTGATAGAAGTCATCAAAACTGGTATCCTTTTCCTGATCTTAGAGGAAAATCTTCCAGTCTTTCCCCCATTAAGAATGATGTTAGCTGTAGGCTTTCTGTGCCTGGCCTTTGCTACGTTGAATTATCGGGGAATGTTGGCCTCATGGAATTATAATTTGTCTCAGTGTGACTCTCTGGATTTATTTTACTTAGAGTTTGTTTTGCTTCTTGTGTTTATATATTCATGTATTTTCCCAAATTTGGGAAATCATCATTATTTCTTCAAATAATCTCTCTGTCCCTTTCTGTCCTTGCTCCATCTGGGACTTCTCTCACGAATATATTAATCTGCTTCATGGGGCTTCCTGGCTCCCATAGGCTCTGCTCACTTTCCATTTTTTTCTTCTTACTCCTCGGTCGTGTTAACTTGCAATGACACCTCTTCAGGTTTGCTAATTCTTTCTCTTGTCTATTTGAGTCTGTAGTTGAAGCTCTGCCATGAAGCTCTGACATGAGCTTTCAATTTTGTCAATTTTTCAGGTCCAGAGTTTGTTTTTTTTTTTTTTATAATTTTGATCTCTTTGGTGATATTCTCATTTCGTTCATATGTAGTTTTTGTGATTTCCTTTAATTCTTTAATTCTTTGTCCATCTTGTGCTTTAGTTCTGCAAGTATTACAAAGCAATAATTTAAAAAAGTCTTTGTCCAGTAAATCTGACACCTTATTTCTTTAGAGTCTATGTCTGGAGATTTGCTTCAGTTCTCTAAATGGGCCATCTTTTATGCTTTGTGAAGTTTTGTTGAAAATTGAGCATTTGAAAAAAAAAAAATAGCTATTGTTCCCACTCTTTGCAAACTGGCTACGTGCAGCATAAGGCCTTTACTAATTAGCCTGGTGTAGGCTTAACACCTTCTCGGCTCTTTCCTGGGCATGTGTCTTTCCTGGGATCATGCATGTGTTTTTTCCTGAGTCTGCCCTATGCCTGACTGCTTTTAAATGCCCAATTTCCCTGAGAGATTTATCCCAGCTTTTCCCCAAGGCCACAGATGTTCTACCATGATCCTCTGCCTCTGATCTCAGCTCCCAGGCACTCTGTATCTGTAGTTTCCCTGCAGTTTCCAGGTGCTGTGACACCTGTCATGAATTTCAGCATCCTCAGACCTGATGTATGAACTCTGTTGCTGTAGGGGATGAAATTTTCCTTCTACCCTTCTGTGTTCTGCAGCTGGTCTGAGTATTACATGAAAAGAAGCAAGATTCATGGAGGGGAAAAAAAGTTTTCATTATGCATCTGTGCATAGGAGTTTCACAAAAATATGAAATTTGACATGGAAGCCAGACGACTGAGACTTCTCTATCTAAGATTAGGGAAGGCAGGGGTTTGGAGTGTCTAGGTGGGAGTGAGGAGAGGGGAGTTATGGGAATGTGAGGGAAGAAAATGTAAGTAATGATTGTTGCACTTTTATGCAGATAAGACTGTCTCAGGAAAAAGACCTAGCTCTTTTTCTAATGGGAATTTCCTTTATAGATTTTCTTTGCAAAAAGGGGAAGTTTAGACCTTACTTCAGGCAGGTAAGGGGCAGGTAAAGATGTTTTCTTGAGTTTTCTAGTTCTTGATGGCCTTCAGTTCAAAATAATCCCTATGCCAAAGTGGCCTGTTTTGGGGTGCTCTGAACCCATTCACCATAATTCCTGTATGAGTCAGGCCAGACAGAAGCCTTGTCCTTCAGGCAGCCTGCCAACAGTTGAGAACACAACAACCAAATAACACTCATCCTTCTGTCCCAGGGGAGGTACTAGGAATTGGGTGGCTTCCTCTGGACCACAGCCTGCTCAGAGGAGCTGGGGTCAGGGTGATCGAAACAATTCCTGGTGTTTTTAGTGTGGCATTTTCTTGATTGGCTATTCACCAGGTTGCCACAGATCCTTGACTGGTTTCCAGAGTTCTCACAGAGATATTTCTCTCAGACTGTTGTCACTTACTTGGTGTTTCTGAGCGGAACAAGGGCCTGGGGCTTCCCGGTTTGCCATGTTGCTTGAGTCTTTGGACTCATGATCCTCCTCACTGGTTCAGAACACGGGTGGGGCGGAGGGGGCGTTTCCACACTTGCCCACTCAAGTCTGTTTCCGCCTGAGGTCCTGGGACGGCGATGGAAGAGGCGTGCTGCTGCCCTCCTTCTTGCTTACGAGCTCAGGGGCAAGGGGAGAGGAACAAGCATAAGAGAGCTAATAAACACAAAATGGAGACTCATTCTGCTCTAGGCTGCGGAGGAAGCAGGATCTGGGGGCTCGGCGATGGGAGGTGTCAGAGTTTATTGTAACCAAGTGCTCCAGACCTAGGGACCAAGAAACAGAAATCTGTTGCCTCCCAGCTCCGGAGGCTAGAATTCTGGAAACTGGAACGCAAAGGTCTGGGGGCTCATGCCGTTGTCAGGACCAGGCTCCCTTTGAAACCCAGCAGAATTGTCTTGCTTCTGGCATTTGCTAGAAATTCTTGGCATCCTTTGACTTGTCGATGTGTCACTCCTGTCTCTGGCTTCACTGCGCCACAGCTGTCCTCTCCCTGTGCACCCTCCTGTCCTTAGAAGAACACGAGTCAAATGGAAGTAAACGCCTACCCTCCTCCAGTACGAGCTCATCTTAACTTAACTATTTCTGCAATGAACCCTTTTCCAAGTAAGGTCACATTTTGGGTTATTAGTAGCTAGTATGTCACTTGTATTTTGGAGGGAGGGCACAATTCAACACTTAGCAGGGGCTGCAAGTTTAAATCGGGTGGCCAGGAAGGCCTCCTTTGGGAACACATTTAGCCGTGGCTTTGAGTGGAATGGCCTGAGCCTGATGAGCTCACAGAGCCGATGAACGCCCATGCCGCAGCCTTGATGGGAGGAAGGCCTTGAAGCATTTGGGGAACGGGAAGGAGGCCAATTAAGCTGACCCCTGAGAGCAGAGGAAGAGGGGAAGGAGAGGAAGCTGGAGTGCCTTGTGAGCCAACACCGAACCTGGGCTAGAGCCTCAAAGCTCTGGGATGCCGGTCCAGGGCCTGCCTGCTCCACTCCGCCTGGCTGCCGGCAGAACAAACTGGAAATCGTGAGCAGCGATGAGAGGAGTGGCCAGGGCTCATCGGGGCCGTCTTCAGTCTTTCCGGTTCTTCAGAGAGGACAATAGTGAGGGGGACAGGAAACCTGTTTCTCTACATGTTCCGTGGGTAGAAAAGGGAGCCGTGAGCACATGGGACAGGCAGACACGTACAAGGAAGGTGACACAGGAAGGTGATCCTGAGCTCAGGGCCGGACGCAGCCTCCCGAGGAGGAGGTAGGGCTGACCGTGGCAGAAGGGGGCGCGCTGGAAGCCACTTTCCTGTTGTCCTGCAATTCACCACCACGCCCTGCGGACCGGATGTGGGAGAGAAGAAAGTCACTGGAGACAAGGAGACCAGGGACACAAGAGAGTAGAGAGCAGGGTGACCGGACGGCCCTGGATCCACACGGAGAGGAAGCCCACTAGACCCAAAGGATGACAGGTGACCCAAAAGACAGCAAGACGAAGGGAAAAGGCTGGTACCGCCCAGAAGGAGGTGGGATCCTGCAGGTGCAAAGCTGCGGCTTGGAGACACGGCTCTGAGGTTACGGACCTAGCAGAGCACGGGAGGAGAGACCGTCCCGCTCGAGAGGCTGCAGGAGATGCGGGGACGGGCCCACAGTCAGGGCTTCAGGAGGCAACGGCTGGCCGGCTTCTACAAAGAAGTATGGAATGCAGGGAAGTTGGTGGGTAAGACTCAGGTGTCCCAAAAGAGGCGGTGGAGGGTTTGTGGGGGAGGGAGAGCAGGGGTGTTGGTGGGCTGCATCAGGGACAGGCAGAACAGGTTAAGAGCACAGAGCCGCATTCCATGGCTGCCCTCATCTGTATGTGCTCACTAATATTTCAGGAGATGCAGAGAACGAGGTCAACCTTAGATAAGGCAGCGATGAGAAACTCTCGAGATTACAGGGAACAGATGTCAGCTTTGGCATCTGTGTAGCTCGGGAGGCTGAAAAGATTAAGAGCAGATAGGAAGCATGATGCCTGGGCCTTGTCATAACAGCACTGGGGGTGGGTGGGAGGCAAAACCTCCTTAGACTTAAAAGCACCCAGGACAGCTGCATAGAGCCTAAAGGGATGATGAAGTATAGAGAACCAGGGTGAAAACCAAGGGAATAACGAAGAGCCTCACCCTCTGTAAAAAAGACCTGCCTTCAAGAGTCTTCACTCACAGAGAGGGGACGCCCATCTCTGGACATCATCCCTGGATGCTGAGGTACTGTTGCAGTGCACAACAATAGCCACCGTCCAGAACTGAAGCCTGGTGCTCCTGTGTTCGGCGTCCTGCTCCCGAAGGCTCTCAGCTGACTCCCTTCCTGGGAATGGACTCAGAAAGGGCCTGGAGGAGGACAGCCTGTGATGACTAATCCCACGGCAGTTCTGGATGTGGGACATCTCTCTGAAGGGCCAACCCAGTGTCAGGGCCAATGAACTCACTGACAAAAATCAAAAGAAAACTTCATTTTCTTCTTGCCTTTTGTGGGAAGATTTTATTTTCTGGGGCCTGGGCTTTCTTTTCTCTGAGTAGATGTATCAGGCTTTTTACACTGCAGGGCTAAGGACTTAGTATGTAAGGTCTGGCCCGCCCAGGGGTCAGGCTTCATGGGAGGAATCTGGATTGGAGAAGGCCAAGTCTGCAGGTGGACGTCCTGACCACTGGCACGGCCGCTGGGAGACATGCTGTCCCCCCGGCGGTGTCCTGCACCCCCCCTTACGTGGGAAGCCCTTAGAAAGGACAGCTGCGTGGACGGGGCTGTGAGGGCTGCGACCCTGGGAGACCCCTGCAGGATCAGAAACATCAGGGGGCAGAGGGCACTGTGCTAGCACATTCCATCCGGGCGGTGCCCTTTCTGCATTTCTAAGGAGACCGGTTGACACGGCATTTGTTAAAAATTTGATTGAAGAGCGTACGTTAGTGCCGTCGGTTCCAAACCCTACCACGTGGCACCAGGACCCCCGGCTTGTTTGGTAAGCGCGTGCTGCTGCCCCTCACCTTCAGCTTCTGAGTCTGGGCGGGGCTGAGATGCCCGTGGCCTTCCCAGCGGCTGTCCACACTGCTGCGGCCTGGGGCCCAGACCCGTGTCTCAGAGAAAGCAGGAGGAAAGTGAGCCAGTGACACACGGAAGGAGCACAGTCCCACGGTATGTCTTTTCATTATGTGTGCTTGCCCAGCAGCCAACCAGAGTGTCTCCCGCCTTAGCCCCCGGCTCCTGCCCCAGCGTTAGGCTCTGGCTCTGCCTCTGTGGACCTGTGACATCAGGTCCTAATGGAGCCACGCGGGCCTGGGGGTGGAGCGAGGGGGTGTGGCCCCTTGGGCAGTTTGTGTAATGCATGAAAGTGACCAGCAGAGGGCGAGAGTGAGGTCGGGGTTCAGCAGGTGCCCAGCACCCACCCTGCTGGGAACCCAGCATGGTTAGCCCCTGCTGCAGGAAGGTTCTTTGCAGAAAGAGTCTTCTGCCCCTCGAGTCCCGCATTGTCTCGGGGGCAAGGGGAGAGTGTGTCCACCCAGAGAGAGGGCTAGCCGAGTCCTAGGTGCAGAGTGCAAAGTGGGACCATAGCGGAAGAAGCTCCTTTCACAGCCTCCCAGAAGGTCCTGGGGGCTCACGTGTGATTCCAGGAGAAGGACAAGGCTTCCGCTAACTGAGGGATGCTGGACCGACGGACCTGGTTTCAGTTTGCTTTAGAAAATAGACGTGTGTGTGTTTCTCTGACCCAAACACAGCACCAACTGTCGGCAGTCTCTGCATTTAGATGGCTGAGCTCGGAGGTCCCTGCTTGAAACAGTCTCAGCACGACCACGGAACCTGCTAGAATTGCACACTGTGGAACCCCAGGCCGCTGACTCGGAAAACCTGGGCGGAGGCTCCGCTGGCCGCGCTGAACATGCGGAGAGTTTGAGACACACTGGCCTGATGCTGCCCGCGTCCAGCAGGCTTAGAGAGCTCATGGAGGATCTTACGAAAGTCGGATTTTAGAAGCAGTCTGCTCCTTCCAGCCAGTGAAAAGTCAGGGCTTGTGGAATGACAGGAGGGCAAAGACATCATTTGAAGTGTGCCGCTCCGTTTAAATGGGGCCCTGGGGCCCGTGCGGCACATTCTCAGAACAAATAATGATTGTAGGTGGCAAAGTGCAGATTCTTCTGCAGTGTGCAATGTGCAGGACCCCCTGGCTCCGTTCCCCAGCTCCAGATTCTCGCCCTGGGCTTAGACGGGCTCTCTGCCCTCACTGCTTCCACTCTGTTAAATTCCTTTGCCATTCCCGACTTAGTCCTCAACTTTATTTTACCATTTAACCTGGTAATCTACATTTCAGGCTGTCGTGGAAAACATCATCTCAATTTGTTAGCCTATGAGGTCCTTTTGGATTCCAAAAATCATCAGCATCCCTGCTCTGTCCCCTGGGATAGCTTTGTACTGAAGAGGAGACCCCTACTGAAATGGCCACCCCACTTTTCTGCATCATTAAAAACGGGGTAGATTTGCCCATAGCAACCTTCAATGACTTTGGCCCCCACATTCCAATGGCCTTAGCTTCTAGGTCAAGATGAGGGTGAATCAGTAGAAAAAAATAAATTTTCTTGATTATAATTATCATGCTAAGTAAGATTTTAAAATCATGTATTTCCTGTGAATAATGCAGGAACATACTTTGGAAATGAACATCAAAGGATAGAGCAATTTGAAATTATACAGACATTCAAGACAGGTTTAAACAGGTAAATGGGATTCTATGAGCTAAATCAAATTTTAAGAACAACCGAACACTGCCCGAGTCTCTTGGGAAAATTGGTATTAAAAAAAAAAAAAAGAAGAAGAATGAGTTATAATAGGGCAAAGGACTATTCCTCAGAGCTGTAGTTTACCGTCCATCCTCCATCAGTGTTACAGGCAAGCGTTGGAAACATGTTGGCACGGAACTGTTGCCATAAATCTTATATCCTGCTGATTCACCTGTTTCCGATCAATGCTTCTTAGAGAACACGGCTTATCCATGCCAGAAAATAAACCTGGTTATTTCCTCCAAACGCTAATGTGGAGCTACTCAGTGGAAAGGCAGCCCCAGCCCCAGACTGCCCATGGTGCTTTTGTCACAGGAGCCTAGTAAATGAGAAGGTACTATCCTGCGCCGGGCGGGAGGCTCTGGGCACGGCCGAGTTCACCTGCCCTCTCACTGAGCAGGTTTCTAATTTAGTATCTGGACGTCGCAGGAGAAGCTTAGGTGGTTCGTAGCGCGTACAGCTGCGGATGCGAAGTCTCTAAAACAAAAGAACGCGGCGCACTTTCAATGGAATGATTTTAATTCCTTGAATTCCCAGAAAATCCCAGTCCTGGCCATCTATTCCAGGAGCATGCAGTAGGCGGCACCTAAAAGCTCCTGGGAGGCGAGCAGGCGCCATTTGAGCAAAAGCAGCAGCGGCTGCAGCAGCTGGCAGGGCTCGGAAGTCGGCGATCCAAGCGCGAGCTAGAGGAGGGAGGCCGGAGGAGTGCCGGCCTGGGCGGCGCAGGTGCGGGGCGTGCGTGGTGTGCGGGGCGCAGGTGCGCGGGGGCGCGGGGGCGCGGGGGGCGCGGGGCGCAGGTGCGGGCAGCGCGTGGGGCGCAGGTGCGCGGGGGCGCGGGGAGCCGGGGCAAGGGGCGCGGGGAGCAGGGGCAGGGGGCGCGCGGGGCGCGCGGGGCGCAGGGACGGGGTCCGCGGGGCGAGGGGGCGCGGGCGCGGGCGCGGGGGCGCGGGGGCGCGGGGCGCAGGTGGCGGGGCGCGGGGCGCACGGCGGGCGAGCAGCTGACAGCAGCGTCACGGCGGCGGCGCCAGGGAGCGCGCGCCCCGCCTGCCTCGGGAGGAGCCCGGCGCGCACAGCCTGCGCTGCCCTGTCCTATGCGAGGCGAGCTCGGGAGAGGCTCCGGGCAGAGTTGTGCGGCTCCTCAGGTAAGGATCCCCCCTCCTTCGCTGGGGCCTCGCCGCGTCCGCAATGGGGCGCCGAGGCCCGGGCATCCTCGGGGGCGAGCCCCCGGGAAAGGGATCGCCGCCATCCGGGAGGGCGAGCCAGCAGTCGGGCTGGCGGAGTTGGCCCGCGGGGGACGAGCTGCATTTCTGTATCCTTGTCCGCGAGGGCGTGCGTCCCGGCCCCTCGTCCATAACGTGTGCTTGCGAAAAGAAAACCCGCCTCGTACACGTTCCTTGGGATTCCTTCCAAAACAGGAGTTTGTGCTTTAGAAAAGCCTGCGGTGCAGGTGTTCTGTGGTGGAACTTGATTGAATGGGTTTGCAGAGTCCTCAGAGATGGGGTCCGAGGGGAGGAAAATGCAGAGCACGTTGGGGCTACTGTTGGCTCAGCATGTTTTCCCACCGCACCGCAGCCCTTGACTAAGCTTGGCTGAGACCTGGCGATGTATTTTAATTCTCTTTTTAAAAAAAGGAGCTCTCATGAGCTCCTTTCTCATGAGCTCTTCACGTGTGCCCCCGCCCCGTGTCCCCTGGGGTGAGGGCAGGCGCAGGGGAAGTGCCCACCGAACCCCTTCTGTAGTTGTGAGAACGTGGCTTCCCGGAGATGACAAGGACTCCTGAGCTCCAGCTCCCGGGCTCTCTGCAAAGCGGGGCTGGCTTCTCGCCCTGGCTTCCCGCCCTGAGTCGACCATCCATACCCTGTCCGGCCAGAAAATTGCTGGTTTTCTCCTTTAAAACCAGTTCCCGTTCTTGGGGGTTTGGGAGACTTTTAAACTGGAGGCTCTGTGCACCCCCCAGTTCCCTCCATTGGCCACAGAAATACAGCGTCGTGGTGGGGTTTAGTCCTTCCGACTGTGCAGTGACACAGCTCGCCTCCCTGGGGATTTATTCTACATCTCCGCCCTTACTAACTTTGGAACGACCCCCTTCCAAGTGAGAAGATAGGCATAGCATAGGAGACCTTCCCTGCTTTGAACTAAAAACCTATAAAATATTCTTTTTAAGGAAGATTTTCTAGGTAACAGTAGAAAGCCAGAACATTTCATATTCTCGATCAGTCCAAATGCACTTCTTTCCCAGTGGCATTTGGATTTGAAGGGGTGGAGTGGGAGGGAGAGAAAAGGGGAGGGTAAAATTAGGATAAATTTAACAAATTTGTGGGGGGGTAATACTATTTTTTGGAGGGGGGGTCATTGCCTGAAATTGCGAACTGTCAACAGTTCTGTCTCTGGAAGTGCAGGAGCCCAGCGTTCCTATGGGCTGAGACACTGAGGCCCCGTGGCTCATCTCACAGAAACAGGAGGAACAAGGCAGGGAAACCTTCTCATCCCCTTTAACAGATGGCGGTTGGTTTGGTCAACGGGGCAATCTTCCAGGTAGTGAGCACAGGGAAGGGATCAGGGAGAGGCGATTCTCTCTCAGGGCCCCTGGAATCCCTGCTTCCTCCTGAGCTACCCCTGCAGACGGCAATTAAATGTGCCCGGTTATTGCAGAAACCTCCAGAATCTTTTCTTGTTCCAGCTTTAATAGTTGTTCCTCTCTAAGGAGAGGCTCAGAAAACATCCAAATTGAATTCCGAGTTGTGGGCGTGCCTTCGTGCTTGCGGCTGGCAATCCGGCGTCCTCAGCAATCAGGGGATGCTGTCTGGGCTCGCCTACCTGCACATCTTCCTGAAAAATTAGAGCCTTTGAGAAATAACCAGCATTCTTTGTCAAAAAGAGAGCGTGTCTGTGACAGTAAACGCGTGTTTGTTCTTCTAATTTTGTTGCCATAGTTGATATGTGATTAATCTTCTGACTTGGACAGAGTCGTCATTTCTCGCCGCCCCCGCCCCCAAGGTAAATGCAGTGAATTTTTGCACGAAAAACATTTCTTTGTTATAGAGGAGCATTTGGTTTTCTGGAGTGAGGGGATTGCCAGCACACGGTTCTAAGTCAGAAAGGGCGCAGTGCCAACGTGCACGCTTCAATTCCGATAACCCTTGGGTCCCGTTCTCACCTGTCAGGTGCGTTAGCTGCCCGCCTGCCGGTCGCTCCGTCCAGTGTGGCTGCTCACAAGGAGCACTTGTCTCTTTGAAGACACAACTGATTTCTAGGACCCCGGTTTTGGTTACGATTTAGCTAGGAAGATACCTGCTCTTGATCAAAAGGGAAGGTGAGGGTTGTCCTACCATCACGATGGGCGGATACGGTTTTGCACGTTACACGAACACACGCGTATTCGGGTAAGGGTTCACCGGAAGTCGCGTAACGGCCGTCACGTCGGGCTTTAGTTTTGTTTTATTACGAGTCTTGCAAGTTTCTCTTCCTTCCCCAGGTGAGGATTCCTCAGAGGCTTGGAGCAATGTTCTCCCGGCCTCTCTTGCTCTGCTCTCGCCGTTTGCAAATTCAGGAAAGAAAGATCCCTTGCAGCCCTGTCCCCCTGTCCTTAGCGCAGTGAAGTATTTTGCTCTAAACCAGTACTGTCCAAAATAAGTAGAGCGTGTGGACCCCGTCCAAAGACTCACATTAGAAAAGTCAAAATAAACAGGTGAGGTGAATTTTAATAACATATTTTCTTTAATCCAGTCTCTCAGAAGTGACATTTTAAAGATATAATTGATACAAAATACTGACGGGACATTTTACAAGTTTTTTTTGTTTTGTTTTGTTTTGTTTTTTTCATGATAGGTCTTACACTTAGGGAGCATCTCAGTTTGGATTAGCTACATTTAAGAGGTCCGTAGCCCGTGCAGCTAGTGATTATTGTACTGACCAGCAGGGCTATGGAGTGTTAACTTTCTGACAAAGCAATGTAAAAGCTGAAAGGTTAGGAGCCATTAAGCCATTTCATTGAACCAATTAAACACTATCAAAAATAAATATACAGATAATCTCACATTGCTGTAAGACCAGTATCCTACCCTTCCCTACCACTAGCTAGTTGTGAGATCTTCAAACCGGTTTTTGCTTCTTTATCAGCAAATCAGGAGAATTGGGTCAAACCATGGGTTTGGTCAGATACCTTGAGTCAAATACCAGGTTCTCTGAGAATTAACCAGCAGAGAGACTTGTGGATCTGGCCCACCTCAGCCTGGCCATCTGCTGTAGCAGAAACGAAGGAAGCCGGCGCAGGGGGGTGTTGCCGCTTTGCACAAGGCCTGTGTGCTTTTGTCCAGTCCCTGACGGCGACATCAGTGGCCGCGTCCCCATGTCCCGCAGGAGATCTTTCAGTTTTCATATTTAAATTCCTTCACTGGGCAGGTAACAGTAAACCCGTTGTAAAATCAGTAAGTAGCATGTAAGTATGTATTTACTGCATGAATGACTGTGATTCACGGATATTTTCAAATTATCCTTCGCTGGTCTGCCTGTGCATTTTCGATGTTTCTCTCCATTTTAACACCATTAAGTAAAGTTTGCTGAAGTGCGATGCCTTATAACCGACTGACCCACGAGTACTGACTTCCTGAAGACCAGAAATGAGTGACCTTAAGGAAAAGATGTCAGTTTCTTCGCCCCTCCCCGGGGTGGCCTTGGCGACGGGGATCAGTGAGCACTGGAGGGGTCGGGGGCGTTTCTGTCCCAGGGCTGGCTGTCTCCGAGCCTGGGTGAGTTTAGAGAGAGCAGCATCTTGTGCGGAGGGAGTTTGTGCCGTGTTGTTCTAAAGCTAATTCACGTCCGGAAAGTGGTTGTTTTCTGAGGTGAGGGAACACACAGACCGCCCGGCTCTGCTCCCTTCATTTCTGAAGCTGAGAGCTCAGGCCGAGCAGCCCTTGGAGGGGACACGTTCCGCCCCGCGTCTTCTTCACCCTCCGATTGTCTTCCTGGGGCAGGCCTGTGACTTTCAACGTGGACTGTACCTTCCGCGGATACTGGGCAAGGGGGGGCGTCATCAGTATCCAGGTCTCTGTGTCTAGAACAAAGCCAGCAGCTCACTCAGCTCTTCCTCAGAGAGTCCAGCTCGATGGCCTTCTCCTTTGTGCATGAACTTGGACTTGTCTTCCTAACTGTGCTACCAGCCGTCCGCACACCTGCGCACGTAAGACGGGGGCTCTCTCACCGTGCGCCCTGCTCGCCCGCTGTCCGCTGAGGCTCACAGAAAGCTGTCTGTGAAATAGCCTCTTGACACTGGGGTAGACACAGCACTTTCTCTCTCCGGCTTTCCCACTCATCGGCTTTCGCTTCACGCCTATCCGTCCTTGACCAGATGCCAGCGTAGCCACCCCCGACGACAGCAGGTTTCTTACGACGCAGGCTGAGTGTGTCGGTACCGACCCTCCTGCTCCAGCAGGTCTCCGGCGGATCTCTGCTCTCGGCGACTGAGTCAGAAAACATACGCGGCCACCTGTGATTCGCTGCCCAACGTGGCTGTTGCATTTTTAAAGTGATATGAGACCATTCTGGAAGGGGCTTGGCCGTAGTGCATTTTCCTGTAGAAAACCTCCTTCCTCGCGGGTCTGGCGTCCTGAGCTCTGGTTCTGTTGTTGCTGATGGGGACCGGCGGGGATGCCTTCCAGGGTTTGCGGAGCCTCAGCTGAAGTGCGGTTCTGCCACCTCCTCGCTGTGCACCGACTGCCGGTCCTTCGCGCCCCCGGAGGCTCAGCTCCCGCATCTGAACGTTGAGGCCCCATGAGCGCCTGGACGGGAGGCGTTTCTGAGATGCAGCTTGTCTGGGCCTCTCTGCCCCTGCTGGAGGGTCCGGACGCCCCGCTGCGCCGGTTGTGGTCGCCGTCTGGTCAGCGTCGAACGATTCTGCTCTCTCTCTGCTTTGAATGGTTCGGCTTTGTTCCTCCGCTGCGGAGGCCGGCGTGGAGCCCCGGTCTGACATTGGACCTTGCTTCCGGAGGGGCTTCTGGCCTCTGGCCTTGGCCCATTCTAGCTCACGGGGGGACACACACTCCAACTAATCTTGAAAGATGGATTTTTTTTTTTTCTCTATATCTTGCTCTTTGAGCTGGGCCTGTAGGGACTCCGTGTTCTGATTCTGGTCAAGTCCGCGCCTTTCCTTTTGCCAACTCTTTCCTTCCGTTCCTTGACCGAGCTCGTCTCCCCACAGGCAGTCCTGCCTCTGTCCCTGAATTCATGCTGTTCTGTGTCTGGAAGCATGTCCCCTGCTTGACGCTTTTGTGGCTCTGGTCTCTTCATCTCTGTAAGGCTCCTGGGGGGCCCGGTGCCGACCGAAGCCTGCGGAGGACAGGAGGTGCTGAGGACAGTCCAGGGTCACCTGTCATTGGATTCCACACGCGCGGGCCGCCGCAGACTTCCATGGCACGTTCTGCTGACCTGCGTGGTGACTGTGGAGAGGACACAAATCAATACTAATCAGTGGTTCAGGGCCCCCGAATCCACGTCCTTGCCTTTGCTCATCCCGTCGGCTTCCGACCTCTGACGCTCTTCGTCCTTCTCCAAGAGCATCGGCCCCACGTCTGGCGTCCATCCTCACGGCGTGTGCAGATGTCACCCGGGAGAGCTCGGTCGTTCCCTCCTCCCCGCCCTGCTCCCTGTGGCTTCCACAGCGTGGCCCTTCCATGTAGCCGCTCCCTCCCCCGGTGCTCCCGTGAGCTTTGCAGACTCGGGTTCCGAGCTGGAGTCCTCTGTGGTTCCCTCGTGGGTCTTGCAAGCTGTCTTGTCCGCTCTGGGCTTCAGGTCTGATGTCAGTGTGGCTGCCAGCCTCACACCGCGGTCCCGGGACCACAGCAGGGGCTGCGCACGTCATCCACCTGCCCACGTGCCGTGAGCCTCGACGGCCCAAACATGCTCGCAGCTCATGATCTCACATCTCCGCTACAACCTGTCCTTTGCCCAGTGTGCTCTCAGGAGAGGGTCTGGTCCCGTCCCTCTGGCTCTGCCATTTGGAAACCCGACCAGTTTCCCTGATGCTTTACTGCCCTCCACTCCCCATCTGACCTCCTTCCTAACCAACCACCATCAATTCCGGATTGGCGGCACGCTGCCTGTATTCGGTCTTCCCCGTCACCTGTCTGGTCCAAGCTGTCTGCATTTGGGCCCAATTTACTGTAACTTCTTGTCTGCTTTCTCTGCTGCAGCCGGCCCCTTTCAGTGGCTGTGCAGTACGGTCTGAAACGCACGTGGCCGTCACTGTACCTCCTGGCCCTGCCTCCCCTCACATGGCTGCTCTCCTGCGGTCGGGGTGAGGTCATGCACCGAGACAGTCATCGGGGCTGAGGTCATGCACTGAGACAGTCAGGGAGACTGTCTGAGAAGGGGATATTTGAACATAGGTCTGTAGAAGGTGAGTGGGGGAAGAGTGGTCCATGGAGAGGGAACTGCCGGTGCAAAGGCCCTGGGGCAGGAGCATACCAGCTGTTATCCAGGGAGCAACGAGGAGACATGTGGCTGGATGAGCTGGGGAAGTGCAGGGGGAGGTGAGGCTGAGGGTGGGGGCGAGCCCTTCAGCTGCTGTTCTCTGAGACAGCGTGCTCAGTGGAAGGTTTTGAGTACAGAGGTGACAAGGTCTCGTACCTTCCGGGAGTTGATGAGAGCAGCTTGAGGATGAAGCCCGCTCTCTGCTTAGGAAGTGGCTGCAGGGACCCAGCTGAGGGGCATGGGACGTGTCGGGGAGCACGGGCGATCCGTGGTGAGGTCCAGCCATGTTCAGGAGACATCACTGGGACGCTCTACTGATGGCCCGGGCAAGAGGTGCCAGAGATCAGGATGGGTTCGGGAGGGCTCTGAGGGTTTAGGCCCGGACAGCTGGAAGGGAATGTTGCCATCTGCCAAGATGAAGCAAGTTGCGAGGGGAGATGTTGAGGAGTTATAGGCAAATCAGTTGTGCACCTGTTGTTTTGGGATATCCCCAAGGCATCCAAGCAGAGTTCCAGCAGGGAGAGGGCCTGTAAGGCTGTGGTGTAGGGCAGGGGCCTGGCCGTGGGTACGCCATTGGGCATGGATGGCATATGGTTGGCATTTATAGTCGTGGACCCAGAGGGTGAGCTGAGCGGGGATGGCCCTGAACGCCTCTTCTACCACCACCCGGTCCAAGCCGGGACCTCCTGACTGTCTCCTGCCTCCACCCTGCCCTCCTGAGTCCTCAAGGAGGCCCCCCACAGCAGGAGTCCCACTGTCCCTCCTCCCCTAAAGTCCCTCAGGGAGCAGCATCTCATGGTAAAGGCTGGCTCAGCACCATCATCCGTCCCTGCCCATTGTTTGCCGCATCGACCTTCCCCCATCTCCCTCCCTGCGTTCTGGAATCCTCCGTGGTCCGAAAACGGGCCACACTGGTATCTGCTTGCACCTGACGCCCTCTCTGCCAGGGAGCTCTTCCCCGGGTACCCAGGCTTCACACCATTGCCTCTCGCAAATCTTTGCTCAGAGGGCCATTTTGCAGGGATCCCTTTCGTTTCCCCTCTGACACCCGCACCACATTCTCGAAATGGGACTGAAGGGTATTGTATCCGTGCATTTTTATCACGCACGCTCATACCCGTGAGAATCCTTCATCCGGAAGACCTTGAAAATGCTAGGAGAGAAGTCTGATTTTCAGGTTTTTAGTTGTGCAGATGGGAAAGTTGTTTAGGGACACATTCACCTTGCTTCTGACCAAGACCTGTAATAGTAGAAGCATCGTTTTCCCCAGTTGTATAAAAAATAATGGACATACTGATTCACTGTATAGGCTGGGGCACATAGCATCATCATTTGATGTACGTACATTGTGACATGAGCACCCCAGCAGGCTCATCTAATACCCATTTTCTTATATAAATATAGAAAAAAGAAAAGAAAGAGAAAAAAAAAGGTTTTCAAGTAAAAAGTATGCCCCTTGCGATGGGAACTCCAGATTTACATCCTCACGAGCGTCCCCGTGGATCTCAGGGCTGGGCTGGCTCGGTCAGCATTGCCGCACAAGGCAGTCCTATGAATCGTGCATTTGTAACTTCGAGGTGTCTCTGTTTGACTACCTTCCTCCAATTTTCCCTTTCCCACCCTGTGCTCTGGTAACTGCATGTGCACACTCTTTTTCAATGAGTTTGAAAAGAGCTTCTGTTTGCACGTTGTTGATATCACATGTAAGTGGAATTGGGTAGTGTCCGTCTTCCTCTGCCTGACGTATCCCACTTAGAACCACGCCTTCCACGTCCATCTGTGTTGTTGCAAATGATAAGAATTCTTTGCTGTTTTAATGCTTGCATCATATTCCATTGCATAAATTTACATGACCCCTTCATGCCCTCGTTCATCATGGACACTAAGATAGTCTCTGTGTCTTGATTATTGTAAATAGGCTGCAATGAACATTTCCTTTTTAGAAAATTTGTTGATAATGTATAGAGATGTTACTGATTTTTATGTACGTTTCCTATCTCGCAACTCTGTGAAATTCATTGATTAGATCTAACAGTGTTTTGGTAGAGTCATTGGAATTTTCTCTATATAGAATCATATTATCTTCAAATTAGAGACAATTTTGATTCTTCCTGTCCAATTCTAATGCCCTTTATTTCTTTTCTTGCCCAATTGCTCTGGCTACAATCTCTAGTACCATACTGAGTAGGAGTGGTGTCAGTGGACGGTCTTGTCTTGTTCCTGATCTTAGAGGAAAAGCTTTCAGCCTTTCTCCGTTGATGGTGTTAGTGTGGACTTGCCATATATGATCTTCTTATGTTGAGATCGGTTTCTTCTGCACCTAATCTGTCGAGTGCTTTCATCCTGAGTGGATGTTGAATTTCGTCCCATGCTTTTCCTGCGTCTGTTGAGATGACCGTATGATTATTTTCTTTCATTCTGTGGATGTGATCTGTCGCATGTGTTGATTTGCAGATATGGAACCATCTTTGTGTCCCAGGGATAAACCCCACGTGATTAAGGTGAACGATTCTTACAACGTGCTGCCGAAATCAGTTTGCCAGTATTTTATGGAGAATTTTTGCGTCTAAACTCCTCAGGGAATTGGCCTGTCATTTACTTTTCTAATAGTGTTTTTTTCCGATATGGGTGTTGAGTATTCCCTCCTTTTCTTTCTTTCTTTCTTTTTTCCTTTTTTTTTTTTGGAAGACTTTGAGAAGGACTGTCGACTCTTCTTTCCATTCACTAGCGAAGCCATCTGGTCTGGGCTTTTCTTTATTGGGAGACTTTCTATAGCAGAGTCAGTTCCCTTACTAGTAATTGATTTGTTCAGATTTTCTGTTCACAGGTTCCCAGTGGTAAGCCCCGGAGGTTCTGCTGCAGGTCTCATGGTGTGAATCAGAGGAGGGACTCCCACAGAGTGGCCCACAGTGCTGGGGCAGGCTGGTTGTCTCTCCTGGGTTCTCTTTTCCCCTTGAAGGAACCAGAGGCTCAGGGGAGGCCTGTCCTCGTGGACTACACTGGCTTGGGGAAGGGGTGATGTGGTCATTCTGTGGTGGTTCCTCTAACACGGACTGTCTTGGGCTCTGGGGTGCAGGCAGGGGGTGTTTCCACCTCACCTCCATGTTCTAGGATTCTCTCAGTGGTGTTTTTTTCTTTTTATTTTTTTAAAATTTTATTTATTTATTTGAGAGAGAGAGGCAGACATGGTGAGAGAGACAGTACACGTGGAGGAGCAGGCTTCTCGCTGAGCAGAGAGCCCGAGGCGGGGCTCGATCCCAGGACCCTGAGATCACGACCCGAGCCGAAGGCAGACTGAGCCACCCAGGCACCCCCGTCTTGTCTTTGACAAGATGTTAGTTGCTCTGGTCAGGGGGAACAAAGGCAGGAACAGCCCATGTCACCGTCTCAGTGACATCTACATGACTCTCCGAGGAGTGATTTTATGCATCTTTCTCCAAACTGCTCTCTTCAAAGGGCAGTTCCCAACTGCCTATGTTGGGAAGTTCCCCCCCTTCCCAAAGGAGGGACTGTGTCTCTTTCTCATGCTTATAGTTTCATCTTCATATCACAGAGATGGAGAAAGTCTGCTTAGTTTTGTATAATACCTGCTAGATGGCCGGCTGCTGAAAGCCATCTGCCATTCGGAAAACGGCAATGAATTTAGAACAGTTGCTTCTTGTATGAAAGATAAACGCATGACTTGCCTTTTCATTTGGCAACACTTACATAGTCCATGCTAAAAGGTAATTAGTAAGCCGTTCTGCAGCAGTAGACAGCATTTTTCTGGTTGCTTCTTATCTCCTTGTAAAGTGTGTTCAAGAATTTGAACCTTGGGCGCCTGGGTGGCTCAGTGGGTTAAGCCGCTGCCTTCGGCTCAGGTCATGATCTCAGGGTCCTGGGATCGAGTCCCGCATCGGGCTCTCTGCTCTGCAGGGGAGCCTGCTTCCTCCTCTCCCTCTCTCTGCCTGCCTCTCTGTCTGCTTGTGATCTCTGTCTGTCAAATAAATAAATAAAATCTTTAAAAAAAAAAAAGAATTTGAACCTTATCTTAAAGGTTTTATTTTTGTATATTACACATTATTATATATTATTTATATATGTATTAAAATACTTGCCTCATATGTAATATAATATATACATTCTTATCTCATAAATTAAAAATACTTATTTTATATTTAAAAACACAGTTGGAGATAGGTATATAGAAAAGAATGGACCTGGACCGCCTTCTTATACCATGTACAAGAATAAACTCAAAGAGATAAAAGACCTAAATGTGAGACCTGAAACCATAAAACACCTAAAAGAAAACACAAGCGGTAATCTCTTGGACATTGGCCCTAGCACCGTATTTATGGACATGTCTTCTCAGGCAAGGGAAACAAAAGCAAAATCAAAGTATTGGAACTGCAACAAAATAAAAAGCTTTTCTACAGCCAAGGGGGCCATTGATGAAACAAAATGACAATCTAGTGAATGGGAGAAGGTATTTGCAAATGATATATCCAAGAAGGGGTTAATATTCAAAATATGTAGAGAACTTATATAAGTCAACACACACATACCAAAAAAACCCCTCAAATAATCTGATTAAAAATGGACAAAGGACCTGAATAGACATTTTAGCAAAGAAGACATGCGGAGAACCAACAGACACATGGAAAGATTCTCCGCCCACGTGTCATCAGGGAATGTGAGTGGAAACACGGTGAGGCACCACCTCAAGCTGTCACGATGGCTCGAATCAAAAGGACGAGAAATAACCAGTGTGGCTGAGAATGTAGCGAAAAAGGAACCTCGTGCACTGTTGCTGGGGCAGCCACTGGGGGAGCCACTGTGGAGGGTCCTCAGAAAGTTACTGTAGGGTCCGGTAACCCCACTGTGGGGAATTTACCCAAAGAAAATGAAAACACTAATTGAAAAAGACACATGCATTCCCATGTTTATCGCAGCGTTATTTACAATAGCCAAGACAGGAACGCCCGGAGGTGGTAGGGGTAGGGGAGCACATGAAACAGGTGAGGGAAAAATTAAACCAAGTATCCAGAATGCACAAGAGCCCGGAGCTCCTGCCTACGCTTGGCTCACACTTCTTTGCTGTAAGAACTTGCCGAACGGTACAATAAATTCTGCACACTGGCTCTGTCTCTTACAACGTTAGCACGTCTCCTTTTGGAAATTTTTATTTCACTTGTCGTTGTCAACCGTGAGTGGTCAGTGTTCTGTCCATGTTTCACAACTTCATTTTGTTTCTTTGAAGGACTCATTCATCTGCTCGGGTACGATTTTCCTTGTTTGGCTCACAGAAATGTATTCCAACAACAGATAATCACTTGGTACGTGCGGAGGGTTCCCGATGAGTCAGACGCCTGGTGAATGAATTCAGCAGGGACCCTGCCTTTGCGGTGCCGATACTGGGCCAGGAGTGGGGAGAGCACACAAACCAACCAGCCAACACTGACAGAAGCGAGCCCGGGCCAGAGCATCTTCCTGAGAGGGACTCGTTAGAGCAAATACTAGATGCACGGAAGTGTGTTCAGACCTTTGTACTTCGGCTCAACTGTAGCAAATCTCTCCTCTGAAACTCCTCCTATGGGCTCCTTGCCACCTCCTGCATTATTATTTCTTATGTATCTTTCTGTAGGATTCTGTATATCCTATATTTCAGATATATGACAGATTTTATAGGATTCTGTATACCCTATATTTCTATAGGATTCTGATTTTGGTTTGTCACCACACGTGTTGACATATTATTTTATATACTTTGTCGCAGCAGGAAAATCAGTATTTTTCTGATGACTTGGGCCTTTTTTGCCTGTAACTATTAATTAGAAGAAGATTCTAAGAATTTTCTTAAAGAAATCACCTTTAATTCAATTTTGTAACTCATGGGATTAATTATAACGTGTTGTTGAACCTTTGCTAAAGAAAAAAGCGTAAGGATTTGTTCCAGAACACTGCATACCAGCAAATACAACATGTGAGCCATACCTGTAATTTTGCATTTTGTAAAGAAACTACATTTTAAAACGTAAAGGCACAGGTGAAGTTAATTAATTAATTTATTTTTTAGAAGTTTTTTTTTTTAAGATTTTATTTATTTATTTGACAGAGATCACAAGTAGGCAGAGAGGCAGGCAGGGGTGTGGGGGAAGCAGGCTCCCTGCTGAGCAGAGAGCCCAATGCGGGGCTCGATCCCAGGACCCCGAGATCATGACCTGAGCCAAAAGCGGATGCTTGACACCCTGAGCCACCCAGGCGCCCCAGGTGAAGTTAGTTTAGGTAATGTATGCAGTGTATATGAACTAGCCTCCTCTTACGTTAGCAGTGGTGTCACAGCTGTGAATGGGGTATGCAGCAGCTTTTTTGTCCTAAGGTCCGAAATCCAGGGCAAGTCTTCTCCCTCGAGTCTCGCCGCAGCTCCTGTGGGGAGTGGCTCCCGGGCTGGACACGAGTGTCACGGGGTTTAGTGTCAAAGAGCCATGCCTCACGCCACCTCCGGTGCAGTGGAGGAGTGGGTCCAGGAAGTAGGTGCCAGTGTTAATTGATCTTCTCGGGAAATTAGATTTTTGTTTGGTTTTGCCAGATCAGATCAGACCCTTAATGCTTTTCCTGTGTGGCGTGGGTGAGCAAGGGGAGGGACCGTCTGCTGCCGCTGCTGCCCACGGTGCTCCTGTCCTGCATGTGGTCCTTAGGTTTCAGTTCTGCGGTTGCTAAAAATGTTCACACTTACAATCAGACTTTTCTTGTGCTAAAATACAGGCGACGTAAAATTCACCACTTGCATCATTTTCTTTTTTTTTTTAATTTAATTTTACTTTTTCAGTGTTCCAAGGTTCATTGTTTATGCACCCCACCCAGTGCTCCATGCAATCCCTGCCCTCCTTAGTACCCACCACTAGGCCCTCTCAACCCCCTACCCCCTCCCCTCCAAAACCCTCCGTGCATCACTGAACATGCATGGTCTGGCACACGTTCACACTGTCCTGCCACCACGTGTCTGAGGAACCCACCACCTCCTCACACTGAAACTCCGTCCCCATCATCAGACACTAACCCTCCATCGTCTCCTCCCCCAGGCCTGGCACACCCCCTGCCACTTTCTGTCTCCACCCATCTGAGCACTCGGGGGACCTCACGTAGGTGGGATCTTATCATCCCCGTCCTTCTGTGACTGGTTCACGGCACTTGGCGTGCTGCCCTCGGGGTTCATCCGTGCCTTAGCAGGTGTCCGGACTTCCGGCCCCCTTACGGCTGAGTAATGATGCATCGCGCGTATGCCCTGTTGGGTTTGTAGAGTCCTCCGCCCGCGGACCCTGCGTCGCTCCGCCTGCTGGCTGTAGTGACCAGCGCTGCGGCGAACACGGTGTGCGAGCGTCGTTTCGGTACTTTAGCTGCATGTCTGTGTGTTGTTATCTATCAGTTATTTGGGGAGGTACACCCAGAAGTGGATTGCTGTGCCAATTCTATGTTTAATTTCTCCACGGTCTTCTCTGACTGCTTGTTGGTCATTTCTTTGGATTTCGGAGAGTGCACATCCTACGGGTGTGAAGGGTCCTCAGAGTGGCTTTCAGCTGCGTTTTCCTGGCGACGAATGTGGAACATCTTTTCACGTGCTTCTTGGCCACAGGTATATTTTCTTCAGAGAAATATTTAGACGAGCCCTTTGTCCATATTTTGGTGGGTTTGTTTTTTGTTTGGCTACTCAGTTCTGAGTCCTCTGTCTTTTCCTGTTAGCGTCTTATCCGAGTGTAGGACATATTTCCCCCATCGTGAGTTTTCTTTTCTCACTTTCTTGATAATATGTTCTTTGCTGCACAAAAGTTTCTAATTTTGCCAAAGTCCAATGTACTTATTTGTGTGACATTCCAAGGGACCCCAAATAGTCAAAACTATCTTGAAAAAAACATCAAAGCTGGAGGCTTCACACCTACCGATTTTAAAACTTACTGCAAAGCCACAGTAGGTAAAACAGTGTGGTGCCGGCCTAAGAAGACAGGTAGCCGGACGGCGTGGGGTGGGGAGTCTAGAAATAAACCCTCATGGCACGGCTCATTGATTTTGGACGAGGAGGATCAAGATCGTTCTTTGGGGGAAGAATTGTCTCCTTAACAAGTGGTGTGGGGACCACGGGATAGCCACAGGGGCATGAAGTTGGGCCCTTCTCACACTGTATACAAGAATTAACTCAAAACGGGTCAGCGGCCTGACTATAAGAAGGAAAGTCATGAAACTCTTAGAAGAATTCATGGGGCTGAAGCTTCATGACCTTGGACTTGGCAGTTTTTCTTAGCTAAGACCCCCCAGGCCTGAGGAACAAGTAGCTCATGGCTGTCTGAGGGAGGCCTCTGTAGCCACTTGCCGGTTTTGTCGGCTTTTCTTTGGCTCAACCTAGAAGCCCACCTAACGACGTGCTCCTGTGCAGAGGCCCGTTTCAATAGGCTGATGGTGAAGGAAGGCCCGGGGCCGCACGGGGCCGCACAGGGCCGCACACCGAGCCTTGACGCCTGGCGCCGGACGCTTTCTTGCTCTGGTCCACAGAGTTCCCTTGTTCCCGCTGCCTTCCTCCTCCGGGGTCCCCTCTGCCACGGGGTTAGCTCGCGCCAGTGGGTGTGGAGGGTCCAACCTGGGAGCTGATCCTCTGACCAGGGTGATGATGGTCTCTTTATCCGCAAGATTTGTCTTTTCATTTCCCATACCCACGTGGGAAGAAAAGGAGGTGAGCAGAAAGTGCCCCAAATACAGTCAGGCTCTTGGCAGTGTGTAAAGCATCACGAAATGCATGTTACTTTGTTCCATCGCGTTTCTGAGCATGGAGTCCAGGGGACAGCTTCAGACGATCACCAGGGGACCTTTCTTCTGTGCCTCAGCTGCGGGCTATGACTTGCCTCTAATAATGACAGCCTTAGAGAATCATGTACCCCAATCCAAGCGCGTCTCCGTGTCTCTCCATTTGTTTCGTTCTTGTGGATACTGTCAGTCTTGCAGGGGTACCTGAGGACACCCCCTCCTGACCACCCCCAGCGGTGGGGGCCCCATTATCTGGGTGCAGATAGTTGTGTCTGTCCTGTGTTTCAACACCTGTCCTTACGCTGCAGGGCAGGATGTTTCCAGAACACCACGAGGCAAGGTTCCGGGAAAAGGAGTCTGCTTCTTTGGGGAAAGACACGCCCTGATGTTTAGATGTTTAAGTCTTTCTGTCTGACAAATGTTTCCCACGAACAAATCCGTCATTTTTTTAGGGTCCACAAAGAAGGGACATGAAGTGAATGTTTAATTAAATTGAGATTCTAGAAATAAATAAAAGTACGCTCTCCTCTCTAGAGAATTTACATGGAATTTGTTTAATAGTGAAGTGTAAATGTTGTGATAAAGACGAATGTGTTGGAGGAGAAGGCATCCTGGAGGACCAGGGAAGGATGGAGCAGAGATCACCTGTGTCATCTCCAGGAGAGGCACATGCCTTTGATCTCAGACCATCGATGGGGATTTCGGGCAAGAGAGCCCCAGAGGGTCAGGTTTTTCTAAATGCTCACACTTCCTGAACTGAATTCTTCTCATCTAGGCGATTAGGTTTGAATGATTTATTTTACATGTATATGTGTGTGTGTATAAATATATATACATGTGTATACATAGATATAATTTTGTCTTTTTTCCCAGCAAGCTTAATTCAGGCTAGAATGCAGGTGAAGCCTGTCGTTTTACCGACATGCTCCTTCTTTCTCATTCATAGGAATCTGCTGTTTCTCCCACAGGATGTTTGGACGGGCAACTTCTGTGACTCAGGAAATCGAAGTCTGATTTCCCCCCGATTCTTAGCCCTATAGGCTAGGATAGCCTTCTGTACCCTGTGACAGCGCCTGTAGGGCCCGCGTCCCCCGCACCCCGCCACACCCCACACCTCTCCAGGTACCGGCTGGGCGTGCTGCCCGTTCGCTCACTTCTGACGCTGCGCAGCCGGGAGGAAATGAGATCTCGGGCCGAGGGCTCCGTCCTGCAGGCAGCCGGCTCTCCCTTTCAGATGCCCGTGGCAAGCCCCGATGGTCGCCTGCACTTCCGACTGGCTAGAAATCAGAGATTTCCACGACCCCCTCCTTGGGTCTGATCAATTTGCTGGAGTGGCTCCCAGAGCTCTAGGAGGCACGTGGTCACTAGGTCAGGGGCTTATCAGGGAGGAGGTAGCTTGGGGAGACCAGATGGAAGAGGAGAGGCTCGGGCCAGGGCTGAGGAGGGCGGAGCTGCCGTGCCCACTTCACTTCTGTGCCCGCTCCAGGTGCCCCTCTCCCCGCTCTCCCGACAGCCCCCGTGCCCGGGATCTCCTTTTGGGGTTTTATGGTGTCTCCATGACATGGTCATGATCAACGA
The DNA here is from genome assembly GCF_020171115.1 of Neogale vison. Lineage (NCBI taxonomy): Eukaryota > Metazoa > Chordata > Mammalia > Carnivora > Mustelidae > Neogale > Neogale vison. The sequence continues at coordinate 100,645,964 of NC_058099.1, read as the reverse complement.
AGTAACTGGCCATTGGCAGAGTGAACCTCCAGGCCTTCTCTCCTCCCCGGAGGTGGAAGGAGGGGAAGCTGCAGATTCGGAGGCTCCCTTTAGGGCTGGTTCCGGGGCAAGCAGCCCCCCAATCTTTAGGCACGTTTCAAAGTTCGCCTCATTAACATAAACCCAGTGTGGTGGAAAGGGCTCCTCATCAGTAACAAGACACCCATTTCCCCTTCATGGCTCTAGACACCAGATCTTTTACTAGAAGACATTCCCATTGCTGTCCTCACTCAGGAGATGCCAAGGGTTTTGGAAGCTGCGCGCCAGGAACCATGATGAAGGCCAAATACATATGAAAAATGTCTTTTCATCATCTGAATGATCAAATGTGTATTTCTTATAAATCACAATACCGTACCGCTAACCTCAGTTCCAGTATTTAAAATGTCTCATTTTGAATTCTTTGGTATAAGACACACAATTTATGGTACTTTGGGATGGCTCATTTCCTCCCTTTCCCTCATTTTTCTATGTATAAGCTTTTCCGACGTGTAAGGGGCTGAGAGAGTGTTGAATCCAGACAAGTTCCAGAAAAGGAGAGGAGAGACGTATCCATACCATCGTCCTACTCAGGGCACGGGCTCTGGGGGACAGATCTGTGCACCCGGAGATCCCCTCTAGCTGCCCCTCCCAGCCAACGTGGTGATTCTTTCGTAAATCAGGGGACAACCAGGGATTAGCAGACATTCGTGAAAACAACGGCCGTGAACAACGGACAGACAGGACCCGAGATAGCTCAGATGTGTGACAAGGACAGCAGCCAAATGTCTGTCAGCACTCTCATTGACAGCGTGGTGTTGCCTTCCTTGAGCTAAGAAAGAAAACTCCTTCTGGGAGAAAGGAAGACCAGAGTGCCAGAAAGGTGCTTGAAAGTATAAAGGGAAAGATTCTAGAGAAATCAGGAACAGGCACACTCCCTCCCTCACCTAGGAAGAGTTCCAGAAAGAGAGGGCATGGCGGCTGGGATGATGCACTTTTTTAAAAAGAGAAGATTCGGCCAGGCTGTGAGGTGATTAGGTTTTGCAGCCTTCCCCAACCCTCAAAAAACGATGAAAAAGCAGTTCTCCAGCCATCCTGGTGAGATGTAACTCCCAGAGTATAGAGAATATTCTCAGCTTGCCAAAGAAAAGGGAAGATCCCAGCTTCCCTCTAGAGATGAGAATCTCCTACTGACTTGGATTTTGCATGGGTAACCCTGGATGATAAGGTCAAAAATCAGAGAATCCTTAAAATCTGAGAAAAGCACAATTTGAGCTTAGTTTGGCTGCGGGATTGCATCTATCAGGTGAGAAAGGCATGCACTCAGAAATGTCAGTGGCATCAGAATTTATCAGTAACGTTTCCACCAAAACAAAAATGGATCCGAGGAAGGTGATAATAGACTGGAATCCCAAACTTGGCAACTAAGAGTCACCAAGGTAAAAAAGTTAAAAAGCGAGGAGGAAAAACCCAGCCGAACCTAAGACCCCCGTGATGCTGACACAGAAGATTACACATCAGCCAGGAAAGTCTGACTGACAGTGATCTTTTCCTCAGTGGGTTCAATCCTACTCTCTACTTTTGCCTTGAAGAATCTGTACAAACCCCCCTCCCTTTTTTAAAAGATTTTACTTATTTATTAGTCAGAGAAAGAGAGGACACAGCAGAGGGAGAAGCATACTCCCCACTGAGCAAGGAGCCTGATGCAGGACTCGATCGCAAGACCCTGAGCCGAAGGCAGACGCTTAACCGACTGAGCGACGGAGGCGTCCCTACAACACCCTTTTAATGCTGTTTATTGATAGGGTTTAGAAACAACCTGCATGCAAAAGACTTAATATAAAGCTTGGAATAAATTGTCAGTATTGTACCTAGAAAATTGAAATACTGTACTTTAAATAATGTACTTTGAAAATAGAGAACTAACAAAGCCTAGGCAGCTGAGGAAGGCATTGTGCTAATCCCACAGAAGGACATGGCCCCGTCAGTAAGTCAAGGCACTAAGATCTAGGATTCAAGCAGCGAGTGCATTATTTAAAATTATAATCGTGAACATCAGGAAGTGACAACTGAGTGTCCGTTCTTTTCAACAGCGGCTATTCCTGGAAAGAGAGACCGGCGCGGAAGGAAGGGGCCTGGGTGTGGATGAAAGCGTGTCTTACAATCTCCTTTATCTTTTCAGTCAACTCATCGTTCATTTGTTTGTTTGAAAGTTTTTCAGCTGAAACATCACAGGTGGTTGGGGTTGGTCTGGGGTCGGGGTTTTGTGTCTCCGTGAGACCCATCCTGATACACTTTCCCCTCGAGTACCCCAGACTGATCGTCCCTTCCCCTTCTCTTAAGCCCTGAATCTCCCAGAGAATCCACGCTTGCCTTTCTGGCCATCTCTTTAGTCCGGTGGCCCCGAAATGCACTGCATGATGGCTCTGGTTCCCTCCACAGCCCCTGACACACGAGTCACACCCAACACTGTCCCAGTCTCCCTCCCCCTGCTACTGCCCCACACTCTGTCAGGACGGATATTGTCTTTGAACTTGGGTCCGAGATCCAAACCTATGAGGTGTCCCGGTTTTTTATGATACCTAACAAATTTTGATATTTCATTCACACGATAGTTTTGAACGATGAGGTTCACTCAGAACAATCTGGCTGACCACCCTGTTAACCCTGAACATGTCATTTCTCACGCTGGGGTCTCAGGACCTCTTCCTCTGTATCTGTGAATCCGTTTCAGAATCGAGAGACGAGCACGTGCAGGGGCTTACTGCCCCTCGGTGACTTTGGAATCGGGAAGTACGTGCTCTCCAACTCCTTCCTTCCCTCCCTTCTTCCTACATTCCACATTGTTACACTATTCTGAATTTTCGTGTGAATTTTGGAATCAGCTTGTCAGTTTCTGTAAAGTAGCCATTTGGGATTTTTGTAGGAATTGTATTGAATTCATGGGTGATTTGAGGAATATTGCCATTTTAACAAAATTAAGTCCTCTGACATTTAAACATGGGTGCCTTTCCACTTATTTAGGTTTTTAGATTCTTTCAACAATATTTTTTAATTGTCAGAGTGTAATGTTTATGCTTCCTCCTTAATTTTATTCCTGAGTATCTTATGCTTTTTGGTGATACTATAAATGGAATTGGTTTCTTAATTTTGTCTCAGATCATTCATTTCAAGCGTGTAGAAATACGGTTGATCTCCACATGGACACTCAAAACCATTTTAGGAGTAGTTTATTGGTTCTTTTTCCTTTGTGGAAGATTTTTAAAAATTTTCTATGGACAAGGTTATGCTGTCTGCCATAAGTGGTTTTGTTTTGTCCTTTCCAATCTGGATGCCTTTTATTTCATGTTCTTGACTTTTCTTCTAGTCAAAACCTCCCGGAAAATGGTAAATAGAAGCTCTAAGACTGAGAACTCTTGTCTTTTTCTTGGTCTTTGGGAGAAAACTTTCAGTCTTTCATCATTAAGTATTTTCTTAGTTGCCCTGTTGCATCATGTGCTCTTTTTCTGGTTGGGGGAATTGGCGTTTATTCTTGATCCACTTTTTTTTTTTTTTTTAAATCATGACTGAGTACTGAATTTTGTCAACTTCATTCTTTTTTTTTTTTTTTTTTTTTTTTTAAATGTTTTTTTTTTTTTTAAGATTTTATTTTATTTATTTGAGAGAGAGAGGCAGTGAGAGAGAGCATGAGCGAGGAGAAGGTCAGAGGGAGAAGCAGACTCCCCATGGAGCTGGGAGCCTGATGTGGGACTCGATCCCGGGACTCCAGGATCACGCCCTGAGCCAGAGGCAGTCGTTTAACCAACTGCGCCACCCAGGCGTCCCAACTTCATTCTTTTTTGTATCTACTGAGATCTATCAATTTTTTTAGTCTTTTATTGATAATGGTATGTTATAGTAATATTTGAATGTTAAACCAACTTTGCATTCCTGGTATAAATCTCACTTTGTTATAATGTACAATCTTGTTTATATATTGATGGATTCAGTTCACTAGTATTTTGTTGAAGATTTTTGTATATATTCATAAGAGATACTGGTGTGTAGTTTTATTGTGAAATCTTTGCTTCAAGATGGCATCAGGGCTTCAAAAACAGTGACAAGTGTTCTTTCCTAGTCCACTTTCTGGCAGAGTTTGTAAAGTGTTGGTATTAACCCTTCGAATGTTTGCTGGAATTCACCAGTGAAGCCGTCTGGACCTGCCTTTCCTCATGGATAGTTTTTTGATTACTACTGTGCTACAGGTCTCTTCAGATCTTCCATTTCTGCTTGACTGAGCTTTGATACTTTGGGTCTGTCTCATCTGAGCCGCTAGTGTTAGCATGTTACCATGAGGCAGGTCACAGAAGCTCCTTATAACACTTCATATTTCTGCAAGGTCTGTAGTACTGTCTCTTTCACTTCTGATTTTAGCAGTTAAGTCTCCTCACTTCTTTGGTCAGTCTGGCAAAAAGTTTGTTAGTTTTGTTGATATTTTCAAAGAACCAGCTTTGAGTTTCTTGATTTCTCTCTATTGTTTTTCTATTCTTTGTTGTACTAACTCTCACTTTAATCTTTCCTACACTTACTTTGGTTTAGGTGGGTGATTAGGTTACCAATTTGCAACCTTCGTTCTTATTTAACATAGATATTCATAGCTACAGTTTCCTTCTAAACACTGCTTCAGCTACATCCCCTCCAGGACTTTTTTTGTTTGTTTGTTTGTTTTGCCTTCTTTGCACTTTGTGCCTTCTCTCCAGTTTGTACCCCTGACCCTACTGCTCCTTTGTGATCCCTTTTGCTGCCCAGTCCTCACTAAATGTAGCCTGAGAGCTTGGGTTCCCAACCACACCAGTGCTGGGTCTTGTCTCGTCTCACTAGCACCCCCTAGCAGCTCTGAAAAGAAGGTACTATTATTGCGTCTATCTTCTGTTGCAGGCAACTCTAGCGCAGGAAGTGTAAGTAGATAACTCACCAAGTTCTCTTACATCAGATTTGGCATTTGGTCTTCTCTCTTGCTACGTGCCTTCTCCCTGGGCAATTTTACTTTTTATCGTGCTATTTCTGTGTAGATGAGACCTACGCATTTATCGCTAGACTAGACTTCTCTGCTGACCTTTCAGACTAAAGCCCAGTCACCAAGAGATACTATCTCTACCTGTCTGTCCTACAAACTTGAAGCAATCACAGCTGCTTCCTCATCATCTTCTTCAAACCTGCCTTTCTTCTTGACTAACATGCCACCGCTTACCTGCCTGCCCAGCTCTGCCCAGATGACAGCACTGGCTTAATACCCCGGCACGAACATTGGCTCTACTCCCACCCTTGGACATCGGCAAGTGGCAATGTCTCCTGGATAATGTGCTGTTCATCGCTCCGCATCTTCACCCAGCCCTTGGTGGCATCTCTCCTGAGGGCCCCACTGGGCTCTCCTCCTGCCTTGGCTTATGATTTGACCACTGTCAGATTCCTGCTTCTATGCCACCACCTTAGGGCAGCCGTGTCTGGAATCCCGGGTTGGATGACTTGCCCTCAGACCTCTCTTTAGAAGCACCACTATGATATAATTTATTAATTATCTGTGAAGTCATCTTCTCATTTCTGCCTGCTTCACTTAATCCTAAAATCCGTGGGAACAGAGCCCCTACCTTAGGTCTGCCCTCTGCACTTGGGTTTTCTGACCCCTTACCCAGAGCCTGACCTTTCCAGGAAGCTCAGTAGATAGTTCTCCGGCAAGTGCACAGCTGTAGCTCTGGATTCTTCCTATTTGTGTTTCGTGTTGGCTTTCTCCATTTTGGTTGCCAGTGGAATAATGGAGACACCTTAGCAAGGCCAGCCACATACTCAGCACACACAGGATGAGCGTGAGCTCAAGGCCAAGGGCTCCTGTAGAGATTTTGGAATACAAAGCTTAAGACACATTCCCTTCCAGATAGATGCTCCCAGTCCAGACGGGAGCTCAACAGCCATAGTACAAGGCAAGGCTGAGTGTGGACATGGCCTCCCAAGAACAGAGAGTGGCTTGTTCTGAGGTTTCAAGCCAGGTCCCAGAGACCACTGCATTTTTTTTTTTAAATGTAGAACAGTGTATTATAATTCTGCACTCTTGAGTTGATCGCAATGATCTTGCGAGCATTTAATAGATTGTCCAAACTCCGGAGCGGGCTTTCCTTAAGACTTTTGCTGTCTTTGAACTACCTTATACCTCTCTGTGTTTTCCTGGGACATATGATGCTTCTTCAGCCTCCTGGTTGGTGAGGGATTCCCAAGTGCTTGCAAGTATGGCTGAAGACTTCACTGAGCTGGTTTGGAGGCAAACACTGAAGCTCGAAGAAGAATTGGAAGACAGAATGCCGGCATCCCGGGCTTCGATCCGGTGCCCTGTCTGCCACTGGACGTAGTTACACCTATTCATTTCCATGGCTAATTACACTTAATCGTTTGCCTCTGAAATTGACTTTGCTGAGCAGTCCCTTTTCTTATGGTCCATGAGTTACTGGAGATGGGAAACGTGACCAGCAACACCATGGTTTCCTGGAAGAAATGGGTTCCATGCTTCACATTTCCACAGTCTTGGGGAGGGGAATGGATCTTGCTTAATTCTCTACTTCTTTGTCTGTTATATGTCCTTCCTTCCCGAAGAAGAGACAGGACGAAAGATAGTTGGTCATCCATATGTGAGGACAGCACACTTCCTCTTGGGCGGGAGGCAATGTTTGTAATGAAGAAAAACCCCATTCTGCTCCATTTTAGCAACCACTTGTGGCTGTTTCTTCTGTTACCTCAATAACACGTGACTCCTAGTAATTCTTAAAAAGAAAGTACCTATAATCATTTTAATTTTGATTGAAATTTGATTTGAATGAGTGGGCCCTCCAAGCATTGTAGTTACCTGTCAACGCTTGCTGCTCAGTGACCCAGTCCAAACCATGGCCTTGGCGGTGACCAAGCCACTGCCACCAGCTCCCCGTATAGGTGGCCTGGGGACACCCCGTGGGGGGCAGTGACACTTGGTTTGTGTGCCAGGCCAACCTGTCTCCAGCCACGTGAAGTCCAGGAAGTTACACTCCCTGACGCCTCTGTGTTTCTAGTGTTCTCAGCGCACAACAGGGACAGTGGTACCAGGGCTGTAGGTGGTGAGGATTTCATGGGTTAATATAAACATTGTATAAATATTAACAGCATTCTCTTCCCCACCCCTGTACTTACAAAAAATCATATAGTATGACCTGAATGTACTTTGGGTGAAACAATAAGGGTCCTCTGTGGTTGTGTGTGTGTGTGTGTGTGTGTGTGTGTGGTTGTGTGTGTGTGTTGGAGGGTACTTCATGCCCATCTCCCCTTTCCCTTCCCTTGATGCCACCTCCCTTGGACTGACTTGGCACCTTCTCTCTAGACACAGGGATGCTCAGGTTCATAGTCTAAGAAGGAGAAACAGACTGACTCTAGTTAGCTACTGAATAGAGCAACGGTCCTATTGAGAATTGGAGATTGACCATAATTACTAGAATTCTAGACTTTTTAAATGAAATTCAAATGATCTTATGTCAGGAGCATGAAAGCAAAACATATCCCTCCTGTTCTTTTTAATCTACCAAATGAGGGTAATGTGCTCCTTCTCAAGATTTTCTTCTTTTCCTTTTCCTTTTCTTTTTTTTTAAAGGAATCATCTCCCACGTCTGGTTCCTTGGCTAGGTGCTTCCTGGTGACAGTCAGAGGTCCCCAGCAACATGCCGGAACAGAGCAATGACTACCGCGTGGCCGTGTTCGGGGCCGGGGGCGTTGGCAAGAGCTCGCTGGTGCTGAGGTTCGTGAAGGGCACGTTCCGGGAGAGCTACATCCCCACGGTGGAGGACACCTACCGGCAGGTGATCAGCTGCGACAAGAGCATCTGCACGCTGCAGATCACCGACACCACGGGCAGCCACCAGTTCCCGGCCATGCAGCGGCTGTCCATCTCCAAGGGCCACGCCTTCATCCTGGTCTACTCCATCACCAGCCGGCAGTCGCTGGAGGAGCTCAAGCCCATCTATGAGCAGATCTGCGAGATCAAAGGGGATGTGGAGAGCATCCCCATCATGCTGGTGGGGAACAAGTGTGACGAGAGCCCCAGCCGCGAGGTGGAGAGCGGCGAGGCCGAGGCCCTGGCCCGGAAGTGGAAGTGCGCCTTCATGGAGACCTCGGCCAAGCTCAACCACAACGTGAAGGAGCTCTTCCAGGAGCTGCTCAACTTGGAGAAGCGTAGGACCGTGAGCCTCCAGATCGACGGGAAAAAGAGCAAGCAGCAGAAAAGGAAAGAGAAGCTCAAGGGCAAATGCGTGGTCATGTGAAGGCCCGTCCGTGGGAGGAGCCACGGCGTGTCCCCCCATCCCCTCTCCCATCCCCTTCCCCACCTCACGTGACACCCGCCATCGTCAGGGTAGCATGTCTGATGCCCACGTGTTCAACATCGCCTTTGGACCGAGCCGCGCGCCCTGTCCTCCCCGAGAGGGCCCATCATGCCACCACCGATAAGCACCCCCTCTCCAGAGTCAGGGATTCTGTCCAGCCCTTCGGATGGACGCCCTGCCTTGCCCAGCCTCTCGGGGGATGGAGAGGCGCTGGCTGTCTCCAAAGGCGGCTTCACCAGGAGGGGATGGTCTGGGTTGGCGGGAGCGGGTCCCATCTGCATGCGTGCAACAGTGTGGGACCCCCAGCCACGGCCCACCCCATCCCCCACAGCTCGCTCAAAGCTGGACACTCTTGGGGCCGGGAGGGGCGGGAGGGGAGGAGCCCAGGCCAAGTTCATTCCATTTCAGGTCCTTTAGCTGAATTACAAATAACATGTCACAGTGGCCCCCAGAGGGTGCTCGCAGACGGGTCCCTGACGCGTGAGGTTCGCTGCTCGAGGGGGAGGCACTCCCAACACCAGACCTCATTAGCGGGTGTCCCTGTCACTTTTGGGAGGGTTTATTTCACATACAGTGGTGGCATCCTGCTGGGTCAGACACCCTGCAGGGCGGGAGCGAGGGTATCTGGACGGACTAGCGCAGTGTCCAGCACTCGGTGAGTTCCCCTTGAGGGTTTTAGAGATGTGCTTTATCTTCCCTTTGACCCAGGAGGGGTCTGCTTCTTCCAGCCCCTCAGGTTTTAAATAAAGGCAATTAAAGTAGCCATTATTTGTAGACAGCTGTTTGCCTTCCAAGATGGTTTCCTTCTCAGTAACTCCGTCTGTATGCCGCTGGAGCAGCCAGAAGCACATCTGTTTTCTAAGTCACTCGGACACCTTTACGCCATACTCTGCCCCTCGAGGAAATACTTCGAATCAGAAGTCATTCACTGTGCTCTTGGTGATCTGTCTGTAACAGAAGCATATTCCCGGAGAGCGTGTTCAAGGAACGGGTTATCTTGCATGTTCCGTGATACCGGTGTCTTCTCATTGCTGTTCGACGTGCTCTCCACTCCGGAAACAATGATCTTTTCCTCTTAATGACCTTGTGTGCATCCTTAATCCCCAGACCAAATCGGGGCATCTGCTGGTTCCCGTGTGCTGGCGAGGAGATGGGGCGGAGGCTGGAGGCAGGCTCAGCTTCACTGCTCTGTCCAGTCTGGTTTGGCTCTGCTTCTAGAGAGTTCCCACCGACAGAGCCCGTGAGCCCTCCTGTTTGTTCCAGCCGGCGTTGCTCACACTGGCCCCGATTCCAGAGTCTTCCTTTCAGCAGGGCTTCCTGCCTGGCAGGTGGAAGAGGCTGGAGGGGGCCCTGGGCTGCGACGGGGAGCCCTTAGCTGTCAGATGGCCGCGCCAGCCTCCGCAGAGTGGTCACGTTGGGGATGTTTGCTTCCAGCCCCCTGGGTTCTGCTCTTGTCTGGACAGCTCCGTGCGCTGGACGCACCCTCTATCAGCCCTTTCTGGTTCAGCGTCCCTGCCTTTGCTGTTCTTCTGTGCTCTGCCAGCAAGTCCCCAGGTGGTACGTGTGGTGCCGCGGGTGGGAGACACCATTGAGAACCAGCCGCCCCACTGTCTTCCCACACGTTGGTCTCCTAGTGGCACCCTGAGCAGGGTGTGGACGCGGCCTGCATGCCAGCGGGGTTGGGGAGCCCAGAAGGATGCCTCAGCCATACCGGAAGTCCCAGCAGGTCCTGAGGGAGGCCCCTACCCATGGTGGCTGCCCCCACAGCCTTCACAGCCACACCTGGCTGGTGAACTTTCTAGAACATTTATTTTTCAACCTAGTCCTACATTTTTTTTTTTTTTTACTTGTTTCTATTCTTTGAGAGATGAGATCAGTTTGTCATTTGGATGTGGGTTAAGTGGAAGAAGAAACAGGACATCACAGCCACCATCGGAGGCTGGGGTCTAGCAGGGGCTGTGTGCGCGTCCCCGAGGCTCCCGGTGTAAGGCCTCCCTGCCAGACGCCCTGTCCTCACTGGTAGAAGTCACGGTTCCCGTTCTGCCTCTCACGCCCCGGTCTGCCACTGAAGCCTCTAGAGCTTCATCAATAGAGGTTTATTTTTTTTTTAACATACAATGAATTATTTGTTTGGGGGTCCAGGTCTGTAATCATCAGTCTTACACAATTCACAGTGGTCACCATAGCACACACCCTCCCCAGTGTCCATCCCCAGCCACCCCAGCCTTCCCACCCCCGTCCGGCAACCCTCGGTTTGCTTCCTGAGATTAAGAGTCTCTTACGGTCTGTCTCTCTCTCTGGTTTCAAGGCAGAGGGTCATGGGGGAAGAGAGGAAAAAATAGGAGGAGCTTTTAATGGTTGAAAACTGAACCCATTTTGCTCCTTTGTACTTTGCCCATGAGTTTCTGGGAAGGCTATTGATGCCTCTGTCACAGGTCTTCATTGGGCGATTGTCCTCCATGAACCACACCGAGGGTTTGATGATGATCTCAGTACAGTCTTGGAGGAGATCCCCAGTTGTCTCAGGGCTCAAGGAGTTGGTTCCCCGAATTGGATGCGTTTAGTATTTAGGTGGCCCTGTCCTGAGTATGTCCCCCCAAAACCCCCCAAGTTTCTGAAGGACCCTTCCAAACATTGCACATGGGCACAGAAGTGGTTGACCTGGCCACAAGATGTCACGAAACTCAAAATATTGCTTTGAAGATGACATTCTGGGGATAAGCCTGGGGCTCCATGAGTCCCCTTGTGTCCCTTCCGGTCCCTCCTCCATCTGGTGACAAGCCATGGGCGTGCCCCGGGCATGCATGCAATACGAAGACCAACATGAGCAATATCGAATTGTTCCTTAGATCTAACATGATATATACATTTTATGTATATATATATAATGTATCTTCCTGCACTTTTGAGGTATAAAGCCGTACACTGTACATATCTATAAGCTAACGTACTTGCTTCACCGTTTCTAATATCGAAGAAATGCTCCTTCTTTGTAGAACAAACTGTTAAAGATTTTAAAAACTGCTCTGTCATTAGTTTCCTTTTCAAGATTTGTGACGTGTCGCTTGTGCATAAGCTCTCTGAAAGCATCCGTCGCTGACAGGACCCACGTAAGCCCTCCAAGCTCCATCCCAGAACTCGGACCTCCACAGGGACATACGTGGACACGAGTATTTACAGAGCATGACTTTTCTACGTGTGGGATATCAACGTGTCTATTTATGTTCAGGTGTCTCTTGTGACATCTCCAGGATCGATTCTGTTTTATTTACTCCTCAGTTACAGAATCCACCCTTGCATACCAGTTTCTAGTTGCCAGTGATGGTCTGAAAATAATGAAACCTATTGAAATAAAGCTTCCATTCTGACCCTCTGGAGGTGGTGGCTCTGATTCTTTGTGGTGCGGCCTGTCAGGGAGGGTCTTAAGCGAGTTCTCCCGGGCCTGCTCCACGAGCTCACCGCCGGATGGGAGGCCATCAGGCTCTGCGTGGGGCTGGGATGCGGACAACGTTTCCAAAGGTTTCCTTCCTTCCTCGCTTCTTCCCTCCCTCTCTTCCTTTCTTCCTTCTTTCCAAGATTTTATTTATTTGTTAGAGACAGAGAGAGAGCAGGAGCAGGAGGGGAGCAGCAAAGGGAGAGGGAGAAGCAGGCTCCCCACTGAGCAGAGAGCCCAATGTGGTACTCGATCCCAGGACCCTCAGACTGTGACCTGAGCCGAAGGCAGATGCTTCACCTACTGAGCCACCAGGCGCCCCTCCAGAAGGTTTTCCCACGTGTTCCCTGGTGTGGGACATGAAAGCCAAGGAAGGACCGAGTCTCCTTGCTACCGGCAGGCCACTGGCAGGTGGTGGACACGGGTGGCCTGGCATCCCTCTGGGAGCTTGGCTGCCTGGATGCTGGTACTTTGCTGGGGCGGGGAGCCCCGGAGCCCTGTGCATTTGCTTTGGCACGTAGAAGTTCCTCTGGAGACTCCTTTGTCCCTCACCCCCCGCGAGACCTGTGTTGATGTACCCCCGGGGGCCTCACGGCTGGGCTTTTGTTAGCAGTAATGAATGGCCTTTTCCCCACAATGCCCGGTCCGGTCAAGGTCCTGCCTTCCAAAGTTCCTAGAGACTTACACTGCCCCTGACCCCTGCCCACTTGAAAGTGGATGGTCGGCCACCCCTCTCCTCCTGGCGTCCTGTCCCTGTGCTTCAATAAAAACTTTCTTGCATCAAAGACATCTCAAGAATTTTTTCTTGGCTGTTAGCTTCAAACCTTAGCATGTTCGGTACCTCGGTCCCTACCAGCCCCTGTCCCTGGCTGCCCCACTCAGGCTTCAGGAGCGGAGTCGGGAGGGACCGAGTGGAGGCAGGTGCTCCCGGGCTCCCAATAGGAACCAAGAGAATCTCCTTTTTAACCCTGTGTCTCCGGCTCCAACCCCCTCTCAAGGGCAGGCTGTCAAGTGGGTTTGCTATTGAGAACCCCAGAGCTGTTTCTGGGCTCAGTTCCTGTTGGGCACCCTCGGTCCTCACTCCTTCTCCACGCTGATTATAATACAAACTCGACTTCTGGGGACACAGGGAAAACAAACCAACAACTCGAAACCAGGTAAAACCCTATGTCTGCCTGTGAAAAGCCAGGTGACCCAGGCGGGGCTGGATTTTAGCCTCTGATCTTCTGTAAAAGGGGAATTAGCATCCGCCGCAGGCCGGCCTTTAGGATTCAATTAATAAGTGCAAAGCACAGAGCACTGTCTTGTCACACGCTGAGCTTTCCGGAGACACTGGCGCCCAGGTAGGACTCGGCCAGGAAGGGCTGTGACACTGTGAAGGGGAATCTGTGCCGGCGCCTCCCTTTCCTGAAGCCTCTTTGACGGTTCCTGCTCTGGCTCTCGCCCCTCGTTATTGCTGCGCTATTCAGGGCTTTCTCTAACTTAACAGATAACTGCAATCAGCAAGCCCCATTCGGCCCCATTAAAGGGCATCCTATCTGGTGCTTATCAGGCTTCAACGTGCAAATAAAGCTCTTGGACGGCCTGGTGACTCCCCGGAGCTGGAGCCTGCAGGGGGTCCCCGGGCCTGGACGTCTGCATTCCTAGGAGGCTCCCGGCCACCACGCTCTGCTCCTGGTCACCGACCGCGCCTGGAGTGGCGATGTGGTCTTCTCTTAGCACTCCGAAGCCCGCTGCAGGCTGGAGTCACCTGGAGGAGTTCTGGAGCCTCCTGATCCCCGAGCCCCGATGCAGAAATCGCTATGTAGTAGGGTTCCAGTGCGGCCTTACCTCAGAATGTGTGGGGGGAATCCGAACGTAGAGTAAGGTTGGAAAGCCCCTGCTGGGAGCCAGGGTTAGCTAGGAATACCTGCCGCTTCCCTAAAACTCCCGGAGGGAAGAACGTTGTTTATTTAATCAAGATTCCCTTTGGGGCACGTATCCTAGGCCGGCCGGTCCGTGTGCACACTCCATTCCTGACAGCCTAAGTTTCCGCGGAAGCCCGGCAGCCCCCAATCTGTCCTCTTGGGGCTCTGCCGACCTGCCACTGCCCCCAGAAAGCTTGGCTGGGGTCAGAGGTCCGTGCTCCTGACATCTGCACTCCCCTGGTCCGTTCCTTTGTCCCGGGGCCTGGTCGGTTCCTTTGTCCCAGGGCCCGTTACCCTTCCATTATCTCCTCTGGACTAAGAGCAGTTTTTGCCCAACCTAGAAGACGCCGTCACAGGTGGACCCAGAGAGGCCGCCCCCCGCCTCCGAGATGGGAACTTCCGCACCATCCCGACAGCAACACTGCTGTACTGACGCAGGAGCAGGGCGAGCTGAGGACAAAGCACCAGCTGACATCACGCACCCCCACGCTCCCGGGGGGCCTTCCGCAGGCCCTCAGGCCACCCCAGAAGCAAGGGAAGGGAATACAAACGGCTCACGGACAGAGGTCACAGGCCTGCAGGACGGGAGTCTCCCTCCCTTACCAGTGTCTTAGTGACAACAAGGAAAAAGCGTTCGTGTCCCGACCCGACTTTCAGAGACTCACGGACTCCGTTTCCCGGAGCCCTAGCATCACCTCCCCTCCGTGTGTGACGTGGGGAACCGAGGCAAAGGGAAGATAAAGTCATTTCTTCATGACCTACAGCCCCTTGACCAGGGCCTGGGAGAGGCCGCCATAAGGTTCCCCCCGGAAGCTCCCAGCTGTCCTCATGTTAGTGTCTTACTGGGCGGACTAACCCTAACTGGGCAACAGCCGGGCTCCGGCGTCCTGAGCGTCTTCTTGAGCACAAGGAGTCCTGCGCGACGCTTCCCTCCGTTCTGGCCTCCCCAGCTCCCCAGTGGAATCAGTCCCCCTCCCCCTCCCCAGCTCCCCAGTATAGAATCAGTCCCCCCCTTTCCCTTCCCCCAACTCCCCAGTATAAAATCAGGACAGCTCTTTCTGCCCAAGGGTCCTGTCCCTGGGCTTTAATAAAACCGGCTTCTGCACCAGAGACATCTCAAGAATTCTTTCTTGGCCGTGGGCTGCAGGTCCAAACCCACCCCCCACCCACGGCACGCTCGCACACGCTCACTTTGTAGTCGGAATAGCCCTCCGAGTCAGACACTACAAGCACCCCAGTCGGCAGTGCGGCTGGTCACACAGGGTGCGGGTCAGGAGCAGACGGGAGGACCAGGGCAGAGGCTTCGTGCAAGACACCGTCGCCCCGGTGAGACTGCGACCGACGATTGTAAATCTGGGTGTCGAAACCCACTGCGGTGGCCGGACGCCTCACGCTGCCACTGCTGAGTCCACGGTCGGTGTCCCTGTCCCATCTCTGCACATTCCAACGATTCCCACGTCCAGGCTGCCGCCCCGCGAACCCCAGGAAGCCCTCCCCCGTCATTAAAACCCACCAGAATCTCCCCACCGACTGAATCCCTCTTGGCTCCTGTTTTCTGTCCTTTGGGGCTCTTACAAGAGTCTTCCTTGTGCTGGAAAGACTTTTGCCCACGTCCTGATCCGTTCCCGCTATTTAACCTACAGTCCTTGCTGAACCTTCTCGGACCCGGAGCAGTACTTTGGACCAGGGAGCGCCCCGTCAACCCTGGTCAGGATGAGCAGCAAACCCACCTCCCCCTTCTGGGGGCTTCTGTGTATGTCCAAACTTTCCCATTCTGCACCTCCGGGTTTCCCGGCTGTAAAATATTTTATAACCCATTTGACCCTAACATTCCACTTTAGGCATACCCGAAACTAATTTTTTTCTTTTTTCTAAAGATTTTATTATTTGAGAGAGAGAGACTGTGACAGAGAGCACACAGGAGGGGAGAGGGAAGCAGGCTCCCCGCAGAGCAGAGAGCCCGATGCGGGACTCGATCTCTGGACCCTGAGATCATGACCCGAGCCGAAGGCCGACGCTTCACAGACTGAGCCACCCAGGCGCCCCTGAAATAAAGCTGGTGTATAAAAGAAGAAGTCTTCTGCCCCGGGACGTCCTCTGCCGCCTTAATTCGTAGCAGACCCGAGAGTCGGAGCAGCCCGGCCCACCCAGGGCCGCGGGTGGTGAGACGCCAGGTTCCGCCCAGTTGGCCCAAGGTACTGTAGTGACTCCATTATCAAAGAACATTTAAATCAGGTTCACTGAGTTAAGGAAGTGTGTCTCATACGCTTTTGGGGAGGGAAAAACGTGTTTTAATGGAAAAGTTTTTCTGGTTAGTGCTCAATTAAGCCAGGAAATTAAATTACCCGGAACACTCCGTTAATTGAAGATCCTCTTAATGGAGATCTTTACAATCACATTTAGAAGGAGGAGCCGTGGGGAGCGTCCGGAGAGGCCGCTGGTGCTGCGGCTCCCAGGGCTAGGAACGTGCCTCCTGCACTGGGCTCCTCTGACCGCGACCGCGACCGCGACCGGGGCTAAGGGACGCCCCGCCGACCACGGCCGTAGCTGGACGTCACGTCCGCTGCAAGCACAGGCGTGGAGGGCTTGGCGCCCTGGCGGCCCAGGAAAGAGGCTGGGACCCTCCCAGGAGGACGACCGGCTCCGTCGGCGAGAGCCGTCCCGGAAGGGCAGCCAGCGCTGCTCCCGGCTCACCGGCCGCCTGGCCCGAGCGGTCCTCTCCAGATGCTTCTCTGTCCTCCTGTTCTCCGTGGGGGCACCTTACCACCAGTCCCCTGGAGGGGAACCCAAACACAGCGATCCGGACCACGAGGGCTGGTCCGCGGCTCCCAGTTCCTCTGCTTTCTCACACTCCCTCCTCTTGCAAACTCGCTGCCGCTTCCCTTCACACCCGACTCAAAATAGCGACTTTCAGGAAGTGCTAAATATAGGTAATTGGAAAAAGCCAGTCCCCCCCTTCAAAGCTTCCTTTCCCTGGGAGTTGAGAAAAGGGTTTGTAGGGGTTCCTGCTCCCCTTTCCTGATGTGGACCCCAGTGGCCCCTTCTGGTGACCCCAGACCCCCTCCGGCTGCCAGGAAGAGTCTCGGGGACAGGATCCCACCCTCCGCACACAGCGCCGGCCGAGGACAGGGCGGGGCCGGTGTCCATCTCCTGAGGCCTGCCACACAAACCCCCAGTGACCTTGGCTTGCACACGGTCTTCTCCTGGGTCGTTCTAGGAAGTGCATGGGAGCGGGAGGATGTTCCCGCTCACCCTGCTCTGTACTCACGTGGAAAGCAGTGTGCAGGTAGGCAGGAGGAGGGGACAGGTCCGGCTTGTCCCTTTGCTGTCTACATTGTACCTGGCTTGGCTCTGTGTCTGCCAGACATCCTGGTTGTGGGGCAGCGACAGGGGATTGCACCACAGTCTGTAGCGTTGCCTCCCAGCCTCGTCCTGATACCCTCTGTCAGGACGCCTCCACCGACAGCCCCCAGAACCTCCCCCGACACCCTCGTGCCCCAGCGGTGACCCAGAGTCCCACTGTCTCCTCTGACTTGAGTTATGAATGGACAACTTGGAGAAAAAAGATGTGCAAGCCTCTGGGTGGTGAGCTACATGATGTGTGTGTGTGTGTGTGTGTGTGTGTGTGAAGATTTTATTTATTTATTTGACAGACAGAGACCACAAGTAGGCAGAGAGGCAGGCAGAGAGAGAGGGGGAAGCAGGATCCTTGCTGAGCAGAGAGCCCGATGTGGGACTCGATCCCAGGACCCTGAGATCATGACCCGAGCCGAAGGCAGAGGCTTTAACCCACAGAGCCACCCAGGCACCCCTAACATTAACTAAATTAATTGTAATTTAATATAACTATAATACAAAAATTAATATGTGCAACCACAGAACTTGGTTGAACTTCTGAAGCTTGTCATTTGTATGCATCTTTAAAACAAAACCAGAATTTTGCAGCAATTTCAAGAAAAACTAGGCCATCAGTTAAATTAAATTAGCACGATTCATTGGTGATTCTCCCTAGATGGCGTTTCTTGGGAGAACCCACCTCCAAGGCCTGTGGTGCACTGGCGAATGCTGGCCCTGGGCCGCGCTGCCCTCCCAGCTCTCTCCTCGAGCCCCTGCAAAAGTCACGATTTCCCAGAGCACCACGTGCACTGTGGCCTCCCCTCCTTTCTCACGAATGATACAGGAAGTTAGTTTTCCTTGGTCCGGAGGGAATCACAGGTGGGGGTCAGCTGTCAAGGCAGGATGTCGCGGCAGGCGGCCTTCCGGTTGCCGCCGCCGGCTCTGGCAATCATCTCTCCTAATTCCCTCTCCACTTTCCCACTGAATTTCACCCCATCCTACTACCTGAATCCAGAAACTTTCTAAGAGTGTGGAAATTGAGAAAAGCAATACTTTCGCTTATAGGGTTTTGATTGGAACCTCAGGCAGGTTTTACCGTCTACCAGGAATGGGGCTGCGGTGGCGGACGGGCGACACCCGCCCTTTCAGTAGCATATCAAGGTCTTCTGTATTTTCTACGAGTAACGTCTCTGCCCGCGTGCCCAGAGCTTTTGTCCTTGGGCTTTAGCCTGCCAAGGTCACTGAGCATGAAGCAGGGGCAAAGCGTCGCAGCAGGTGAGGTCCTGCTCTCTGGTCTGAGTCAAGTCTAAGGCGGCCTGGAGAGTTTGGAATGTTGGAAAACCCGGGCGCATGTGGCACAGAGACGAGACAAGGTGCCAGGCCCTGGGTGGCTGGCGTTTCTGTTACATAACTTGTACTTTTTACAGTTTTGCTCTCCTGTGTAACGTCACAGCAGCTGATTCAGCTCCTTGAGGAAGGTCTGCCGACACGCCATCCTGGCATCTTATTCTGGGTCAAGGTCTCCACTAAAAAGCAGCGGCGGGGGCTCGGGAAACATTGGAGGTAGCATTTCAGGATCATTGGTGGTTACTTATTTATTCATTTGGGTGTGGGGGCGGGGGTCAAATGGCATTATTCCTTCTCCAATCCCATTAAGACATTTCCTTTCATGCCCTGGAAAAAATGGGTCACCAGAGCCATGAGCATCTCTAGGCCATGAGAACAATGGTTCTAGCTCTTGACTAACCCGCCCGTCACCTGCGAGTTAAGGTAGCTCTCCCTATGGTGTGGGATTTGAATGAATTTTCTCTCTGATTTCTCCTGCCCCTTTGAATGACGCCAACTCTTCCGTGTCAGCAAATAGCTGAAAATGGGTTCTGAAGAACCGGGTCTCCCAGCCGTGTTAGTCAGGACGGGCTGTGTTACCTGTGGTAACGAGCAGCCCCAGAACCACAGAGCCTCGGAGCACGGTTTCTCTCCAACGTGGAAAGCAGTGTGCAGATAGGCAGGAGGAGGGGACAGGTCCGGCTTGTCCCTTTGCTGTCTACATTGTACTCTGTCCAGCGCTCACGGGCATCCCAGCAGGGTCGGGGACGTGACGGCCGCCGTGGCTCGCGTGCAGTGAGTCCTGTGACCGAGGGGAAGAGAGCTCTGAGGGTTTGAGGTAGGGACTGGGCTCCTCCGGAATGAAAGGGACGCACATGATTTCTTCCCACCGCCCTCAGCCAGACGAGCCACGTGCTTCCAGCAAGTCTTCGGGGAACCGGAAATGCCGTTCTTCCGTGTTCCCAGAGAGGAGAAGCCAGGGAGAGAGGAAGCTGCTTATGAAGAACATGGATGACCCCCTGCCAATCCGTGTTCTCCCAGGGGTGGAGGGCCCCCCTGAAAAGCAGTGACCCCACACTGGGAAACTACAGTTGCCCCTTCGGCGGGTCCCCTCATGGTTCTTACTTCCACAGGAGGAGGCAAACGCCGCCGTCCCAGGGTGGGAAATGACAGCATGAGCCACGCAGGGAAGATGGCGTCCGCCTCACCAAGCCCTCTTACCATGTTTTTGACTTGTAGGTTGCTCCTTTCTTTTGTCCTTCTCAGTTTTGTGCAGGATCCACCTGTGTGTGAATTTGGCCAAAGGCGTAGATGGGCTCATGGTCTCAACAGAGAAGCTTGCTGAAGGTGGTCCTGTTGGGCAGAGTTTTGGCTGCAGCACTAGCTCTGTGAGGTAGTCCGAGGAAAGGTGTTTTTGTTCCCTGTTAACGACCGTACCAGCGAAGGCGGAAAAGGCGAGCTGAGTGGTTTCAGGGAGGCCCAAGGGAGCAGCCAAAGCTGCAGTCCTACCCAAGGACTCTCACTACTCCTGAGAGTGAGTTCTGGGTGGTGGAAGTTGTCACCATGGCAATTAGTTGGGGGATGTCGGGGTTATTTTTAAGAAGAGGGATTCCAGATCATCTGGAGGGACTAAGACATCCTCAGCCTCTCAGTTGTCTAACTCTGCAGGGAAATGTAAATTTAGATGGCATTTAAAATTATTTACATAATGTCTGTTTTATTATGTGCTATCAGGGAAAAAACTCAGGCGTGTCATTGGCAGCCATGGAAACACTGGCAAAATCTGACAATACTTGCTTTTCTGCCTCTTCCTCCCCCCCAACAAAAAGAGAGAAGAAAAGGGAAACTGGGACTGATCACAGATAAACTACAGAGAAACACAAATTTTGGTTAAAAGAAAATTGTCCTGGGCGATATACAGCGTTCGTCCACAGTCTTCCCCACAAGCCCCAGAGTACCACGAACCACGGAAACGTGCCCCCGCCCTTCACACAGCTCAGAACCACCTCTACCAAAAGGACCAGACACCGAAGTCATCGGGTCGCCTTGGAAGATAACGGGAGGGCTGATCTCACCATTGAACTTCTGACTGAAAATTCTGTGTTCACTAGAGTTCCTCCGGCACACAGATGACATTGTACGCAATAGGGATTGGCTAATTCCTTGAGAAATAGGTGCAGTCGACCAAGACCGCTGGTCGTGAACTGGGCTGGAGCCCGTAGCACGAGTCGCCGAGCTGGAGGACAGCAGTTAGGAAGGGGCCTGGCTCCCTCTCGGTGGTGAGAAATAGCTCTCTGCTTTTTAGGACATGGACTTTTCTTTTATGTCGCTCACAACGAACATCTATGCTTTCTACCTCCAAAAAGCTGGTGGTAAAAAAAAAAAAAAAAAAAGGCAACATGTGGGCAAAACAGGAATCTCAAGAAAATGGAGAAGTTTGTTTGTAAGCTTTGAATCTTCACCAAATGCTGTGGATCTAGCAAAGAAGCAGGAAGCCAGGGGCTTCTGTCCTGGTCTGTACCAGGTTTGGGTGGAGGACCCTGAGGGTTAGAGCAGAGGATGTCAGTGTTCCAAGGAGAGGAAAGAGGTCCAGGCTTGAATCCAGGCTTCTGTGATCCAGAGGACAGCAGAGGGTATGGGGCGGTGGGGGCAGGACTCTGACCTTGAGGCACAACCAGAGACCCAGAGACAGAAGACGGAGGATGCCAAGAAGGTTCTGGACAGCAGCACCTGCAAACACAGGGCACTGGGGAAGCCACCTTAAAAAGATAGAAACACCTGAGCTTTTTTTTTTTTTTTAAATAGGAGCATATGATGGTTCTCTTTCATTTTCCAAGAGTGACTAGGCCTAGATTGTCCTGTGCTTGGAACCAGGATCTACCTGAGGCCACTCGCAGGAGGAAAATCCAGCCAGGAAAGGAATTCATGTCACGATGTCAGATCTGACCAGCTTCTCAGCCTCGCTTCTGAAGCATGTTGTTTCAAGCTGCTAAGCGTGATAGTTCTTTATGGCAGTCGTAGGAAACTAGTCCACTGCCTTTTTATTTTGAAAAAAAAAAAGTGGTAAACCTTCCAATTGGTTGCAAGAAGCGTATGAGGCCACCCACGGACCCTTCTGCATTAACGTCCGCCATGTTTGATTCCGTAGGACGCGTGTGTGTGTCTTGCCGAATCATCGGAGAATGAGTTGTAGACATCACGTCCCGTTGTCCCCTAATATTTTGGCATGAACTAAACAAGGACATTTTCCTCTGTAACCAACAAAAGTGTCACATGAAGGTGCATTAACATTGACGTGGTACTTTTATCTAATATTGAGGGGACATGTGAGTTTCCTCATTACCCACAACGATGTCACTTATTTCTGGGCTCTGTGTCTCCTAACTTAAGGCCCAGTCAAGGGTCCCATGTTGCATCGAGTTGTTCTGTCTGTGTTCAGACTCTTAAATCCGAGCAGTTTACAGCCTTTTTGTTTTCCCTCTCACCATATTGATTATTTCGCAGAATCTAGGCAAGTTGTTTTATAGACTGTCTCAGTTTGGAACAATGGATCTTTTCCTCATGGCTAGATTCCGGGTAAACATTTTGGAAGGAGTATTTTATGGTGATGCTGGGAATTTTTCAGAGCGTCTCATCATCTTTGATACATCTTTTTCTTTTCTTTTTTTTCTTGCATGTGTGACTTTGAATCTTATTTTTAAAAGTATTGTACAGTAAAAACGAGTTATTTTTTACTGCACAGTTCTATGAATCTGAAGACATGTATAGATTTATGTAATCCCCATGACAATCAAGATACAGAATAGTTCCATCCCCACAAAAGCTCCTGGACTCCATCCCAGTCCTACTGAACCTGAATTTGCATCTTAACAAGATCCTTGGGGGCACTCAATTTGAGAAGCACTGGTTTAGAGAACTTAAAACAATATTTACACATTTCTTAGCACATAGCAGACCATCAGTAAATCATGGGCACCTTAAATCCGATTGTCATTGCTAGAAGGTTTTGCAAAGTGCCTACCCTCCTGTTGCCTTAGAGGAAAAGAGACTGGTCTACAGTTTCGGTAAAACAGATTAGATCCTGGTCAAAGAAAGGCATCGTCTTGTAACCACCACTACTGTGCCATTCCAGGGGTCATAGATACACAAACCCTCACACACAAGCCAGCGTTCACACCCTAAGTGAATTTATGAGAAATACCTTTTTCCCCCTTATTGATGCTGCTGCAAAAGCTAATGCCCTCAGCTTCCTACCAAGGAAAGCATCTGCTAAAACTGAGTGCAGTCTTCCGGGTCTCCTGCCCATCCTCACTCGTCTGGTAGCTGATACAAGAAGACAGTGCAAAATGGCTTGCACCAGGCAGATGGGGCTGGGATGGGCAGTGGCTCGCGTCGCTAGTCTTTGTATCCTCTAGAGCCCAATAAAATTGACTCAACTTTTCTAAATCTTGCTCGGTGAAGACCTCCATGTCTTGGGAGTGCCGTGAACAACCCAGGGCAAACCCCGTGGTCCCTCTAATGTGATGTTAATGGCCAATTTCAAGATCATTTTAATATGTAAATCCATTAAATCAAAGTGAGTTCTCACATACATGTGTGATGTCGTGGGAAGGGCAGGGATTGCTTACAGGTTGAGAGTCCTGAAGTGGTGGCTGCCAATTCCTGAGAAAAAGATCTCTCCCCAGTGTCCTATTGATCAAGCAAAACTAACTTTCCAGGTTTCATGGCAGTGTGGAAGAACAGGCACAGTGTCTCGGAGGGGAATCACGGGAAGACGTTCATAAGATTCTAGAGATGTGGCTGGGTGATTTGAAGCAACCTTTCAAAGGGAAATCTGGTGGGGATAGGGCACAGTGTGTGACTTGGGTTGGTGTGCACGGAGTGGGAAGGTCAGTCAGAAAATGTTGATGATAAGAGATGCCAGTTTTGATAATTAGCTACTTTAATAGTTGGCTTAGTGTTCTCTCTCCAGCAAGTATTTTCTGGAACAAGTAGCCCTAGTCCCAGTATTATTTAGCGCAGAAATGGGATCTCTGTCTGATAAATCTTTGAAAGAGGGACAGGAAACTTGTTGGTTCCAGTCCTTGCAAGCAAGTCCTTGGATCTGGGTCAGTGTGGGGCTGTCCTGAGCGTCTACAGGCATCTAAGACCTGGGAGTGAGGTTCTGCCATCTGGGCAGGGCGTCCATTCCCCCGACTTCTTCTACCCCATCTCACCTATGCTCTGGCTTTGTTGGCTCTTTCCATGCCTTTGCAGGAACCTGAAGGGAGCTGCACATCACAGTGGGGACTTAGGCTAGGAAACATGATCATGAAAAATATAAATCAAGACAAGCTTTTGCGTAACTCATGGTGAGTGGTGACATTTTTGTCCCATTTTCAGTTTTTATGGGGCACTAGATCAAGTCTGTGCAAGAGAGGACAGCTGCCGACCCGAGTTCTGGAGATACAGTACGCGTGGTCTGGGGAGCCTCTGAGCATTTCTGGTGCCCGGATGGCCTAGAGAATCCCACGTAAGTCACTGATACTCGTAGGTAGTCGACGACAGAAACATTTTTATTTACTGCCATCCTGCAGAAACCCATTTTTAGTTAAACGCAGCAGCGTCCAGGTTGTGGAGAGAAGACACAGCCATCGCTATCTGTCAGCCAGAAAGACAGCAGAGTGAAAGGGACAGACACGTTTCTGAGGAAGGATTTTCGTGGCGACGAATGAGGACTTGCAGATGAATGATTCCTGCCTTCTAGAGCTGGGTTTCCAGCACTCAAAGTCATCGCTTTACTGGCTTACCGGTGCCCACGAGGTGCAATCTTTGGAAATACAACCCATTCCAAACCAGGGCCATCATGTTAGCCAGAAGGATCTGTGTGACGTCCTGCAGGGCAGAAGGCACGCCTGCGTTGAGTGTGTAAGCTGGTTTTGGACCATTGCCGTGGGCCACCATGGGTGCCCCATGGAGCTCGTTGAACCCATCGCTCAACTGTGATACGAGAATAAAGAACATGCAGGGCTCCTTCTTCCGGACCGCACGCTTGTTACAAACTGTGTTACGTTTGTAAAAGGAACATATGGTCACCATTACACATTAGGACAGTGTGGACAACACGCGGCCAATCTCCTCCGGACCTGCTCTTGAACCTCTTAAATTTGGAGTCTAGTCTTTTAAATTTAAAAAACCTACATAGAAAAAAGTTTATGTAGATGGTCTCAATCTTTAATTCTTCCCCCGGTGTGATGGGAGAAAACAACAGCAGTCCATTAGTGACTTAATTTTGTCTTTCTTTAATTGACTAGCGATCTTCGTCAGCTGGTATATTTCACTGTAGGATAGAGCTGTATTTCTGAAACGTTAACTATTTGAATCAATCGTGTGTTATTTTTCGTGTCATAATATTAAGACGTTCCGTCTTTGTGATCGTTCTTTGTCATCAGGTAACTCCTTTTAAATGGCGCTCTAATTAGGAATCCGAAGAAAGGAAGAGTGGATTGGGATGTATTTGATGGGGTCTGTCGGTCTGCAGGAGGGCATCGATGGAAGGGACCGTGAAGAAGTGTTTGCTCAGCCTGGGATTTCTGTTTACTCTTCATGTGCCTGTCTCCCCGCCTGCTGGGTTAGAGCTGGCAGCTGCTAGAGCAGACCCCGTGACCGGCCTCCCAGGGGAACCCCTTCCTGAGCTGGGGCTGGACCCTGTGACCTGCTTCTAACCATCAGAAAGTGGCAAATGTGATGGGATGCAGCTCCCGAGGGTGGGTCACAGGAGACCCTCCCTCCCTTACTCATGCCCTCGTGGCTTCTTTTACTCCCTCTCGCTGACAAAGACACAGTGACAGACCTGAAGCAGCCCCACACGGCAAGGGCTGGGAGGCGCTTCCAGCCAACAACCTGCCAGGAGTGATCCTGCCACAAGCCCACCGGTGGGTCTGGGAACAGAACTTCTCCGGTGGGCTTTGCTGTGGCTGGGTGACTGCAGTCTCCCCAGCACCTTGACGACAGAACCCTGAGCCAGAGCAGGGCCTTGGTGGGCCCCAGAGCTGCAGAAACTGGAGATGAGAAGCCCTCTTGCAAGCCACTGAATTTTGGAGCGATTTCCTACGCAGCAGGAGTCAGTGAATAATCGCTAATTGTTCATTGACAGCCCACTTCACGATGTACAGATCTACTGTGTGTGTTTCTTCCAAGGAAAATATTTTCATTCCCTATCTTAAAAGGAAAATCATGTATCTGGGTATAATTTAATATGTTTAATATGTGGAAAATAGCATGACTCCAAAAATACTTTTGTGCCTCACCACATAGTTGTGATGAATAGAATGATCAGCCTTGAAATGACACATCTGGGACTTACTTCTATAACCCTGCAAAGTTCTAGTCTGAGTTGCCCCATCTGGACTGATGTGGTTCGACTCCACATGGTATGTGTTAACGAGGGTGGCCAGAAAGGTCTATCCACTGGTTTAGAAAATGAGATGATTTTTCATTTTGTCCCAGAGTCTTGTCCTTAAGGACCTACAACTGACTTCTTCAATCAGGTTAGCCACTTCCAGATGAAGACCATTTTTCCCTTGGAAGCATCCAGTCCCTACCTCCAGCAAAAATCCAATTACAAACAAAAGGCTGCATGACTCGAGAATGTTCTAAAAAGCTTAAGTGAGTTTCTCTTCGTAATAACTGCCTTGCATACCGCATTATATCCTCGGTCCCCTTGATGGCTCCAAAGCAAATATTGTAAAAAAAAAAAAAACACCCAAGCATTGTGTGCAGTGGTCACAGCAGGAAACCACCAACTATCAATTTAATTACAACTTTATTACTTACCATTCAATTTGGTTCCTACAGAGTTTGTGTTCCTTCAGGGAATACAAAAAAATTTGTCCTAATTGAAGTATAATTACACATCCAGGACAGAAGGGCAGGAATCCTTTATTTCTGGATGTTCCTGCGTCTGAACGGA
The DNA here is from genome assembly GCF_020171115.1 of Neogale vison. Classification (NCBI taxonomy): domain Eukaryota; kingdom Metazoa; phylum Chordata; class Mammalia; order Carnivora; family Mustelidae; genus Neogale; species Neogale vison. The sequence continues at coordinate 100,619,624 of NC_058099.1, read as the reverse complement.
CGTGGGGAGGTTCCGCTCGACAGCACGTACATCCCACACCCGGGAATCCCACAGGACGCGTGCTTTCCCACTGACACACAGCCTCTCGCCAGACACTCATCCTTCCAGTTAAAAAAAAAATAAAATCCCAGGAGATGCAGAGTGATTGAAATTGGGTGAGGTTTTTGTTGACCTCAAAACACTGACATTTTTCACTGGAATGCATGTTTTTGGGGTTTAACACGTCTTGTTTCATTGTTAACGATCATGCACTCAGCGTGATTCAGTCATTAGCGACCGAGGTAAACACCCCGGCTTTGCTCCCGCCCCTCGTCCCCTGCTGGAGGGACCGTCCGTGGCTCCTCGCCTCTCCCGTCAGGACTGCTGCGTCCTCTGCGCTTTGCCCCGTCCTCCCTCTGCTCACGGGCCCTCGTGCTCACTGCTCTGTTCTGGTGTTTTCACCTTCCGGAGCGCGGTCTCTGCTTGACCCCCTGTGGGTGCTTCTGTTTTCGGCGGGAGCTTGGCGCCGAGCGGACGTGTGCATCGCGGTCTACCCACAGCACAAGTCTGCAGCCAAGGACGCGGCGAGATGTCCTGGCGGTCAGCAGGCAGGGCCCCGGACCTCTGGGCATTGTTGTCTTTTCACTGGTTGGCTTATGTGCCGGGTCGATACTTTAGAATTCTTATTTAATACTCAGGGGAAAGAGAAATGCCTGTAGAACGGACAGGTTTCCCACCGGACCCGTGTCAGCCTCGGGAAGCCAACAGGTGGCTGCTGTCGCGCCCTCCCGCGTCTCGGTGACAGCGGAGGAGCCCGGACGCCTGGTATCAGACGCACTTCCCGCCTCAGTCGTCGCGTCCAGGGACATCGACGTGGCCAGATTCTAAGCCCAAATTCTTGGATTTCTGTTTCTTTTGTGTTCAAGAGTTTTAGCCCTAATTCTGTTGGTTTTATTGTTTCCTATGTTTTAAAGTTAATAACATATGTATTCCACTGAAAACTGTCCCGGGCTGATGGAATGAGCACGGGGTGTCATAGGCAACCGGGGAATCCCCAAATTCTACCCCAGAAACTAACAATACACTGTATGTTATGTTATTTAAGTTGAATTTAAATTAAGAAAATAAATACAACTATATAGGGTTGCATATTTAAAAAAAAAATGTTAGGGAGACTCAGACTCAGCTGGTCTGAGGTTGACTGACTCAGTGAGAATGTAAGCGATGGGCTTAACGAGAAGGAGGAGGGTAACCCCAGAACCCGAGGAAGCAATGCCATTGGGGGGCCTTCTCTTCTCCCTCCGTGGTGTTTCCGAGCTCTTCCTCTGCACAGGGCAGGGAGGAGGCCGCCCACATCATGGGAAGCAGGTGAGCCTTGTGACGGGGAACTTTTTGGATAATAGAAAATAAACCTTGCACGATTTTAATGACAACTAAAGAAAGAACAGGTCATCAGGTAAGGTGCGTGCGAGGAGAGAAGCCAACATTGTCTTTCCAACACCGCATGTCCCCAGTAGGGAAGGGGGAGGGGAAGAGGAAACACAAGAATATCCAGTGGTGGGGCGCCTGGGTGGCTCAGTGGGGTAAAGCCTCTGCCTTTGGCTCAGGTTATGATCCCAGCATCCTGGGATGGAGCCCCGCATCGGACTCTCTGCTTGGCAGGGAGCCTGCTTCTTCCTCTCTCTCTGCCTGCCTCTCTGCCTACTTGTGATCTCTTTCAGAAGTAAATAAATAAATAAAATAAAAATCTTAAAAAAAAAAAAAAAAGAATATCCAGTGGTTCCCATCTATGATGCCATGTGATTTTCAGAAAAAGAGAATGAACATTTGTAGCAAAAAAGAACACTACCACGAATCATAAACCTAATTTAAAGAAAGAGTCCAGATCGTACATCTAACTATAGGCAAAAATTCTCAGTAAAATGAATTAAAAAAATAACTGAACATTTAGAAAATCTCTGGTGAATATTTTTCAAGACTGGAGAAAAACACATCAATACGGAAAAAATGCTCTATGAAAAACAGAAACCGGGTTTTAGATTTTTAGTCTGTGTACGTACAGTATCCACAAACTGCAACAGAGTACACAGAGAAAAGATTTTTAAACAATGGGTGCACGTTGACACCCAAGTTATACCAAGACCATTAGCGATTTCACTGGATGGTCCAGTTAGCACTTTGCCGGGCAACGGATATTGCTGGTTTAGCTCTCCATCAGTATCTCCGCCATAATACGATTGTGATTGCTCCGTCTTAGTGTTTCATTCTTACAGCCAGTCTATAGACGCGTCTTTAAGGAGACAAGCATAGTTTGAAAGTAGAATGTATGTGTTATAAACCTTAAAACGGAGTAAACAATAAAACCAACAGATACTAGGATGGCAAGAAAGAGAAGAAAGAAGAAATAAAATGCACTAGAAGGGAATGATTTCAGTGCGTTGCAAAGGTGGTACATCATACATACACTGACACATACACATACACATACACACTTACATACTTACACGGACACATCTGTACACACACTATGCATCTGCATAATTTAGTTTTCTAAGTAGGCTCTATGCCAGGTGTACAGCTCAACACGGGACTTGGACGCCCAACCCTGAGATCGAGCCCTGAGCTGAGATCAAGAGGTGACCGGCTCACCGACTGCGCCCCCAGGTCCCCCCATGTATCTAATTTTTAAAATGAAGAGTATAAGTGAAATTTTTATTTTAGAACAATGTTAAATCTACGGAAAATTCACAAGGACAGCTCAGGGAGTTCCGTGCACTGCACACCTAGTCGTGCTTCTTGACATCACACATCAAAACGGCACAGTTATTACCATGAGTGGACCAGTGGGGAAACAGTGCTGTTAACTGAAGTCATGTCTGTTGAGGGTCCTCTTGGCTGTGACAGTTTCTCAGACTTTCCTCCATGACAGTGTTGAACAGCCGTGGTTAAGCATTTTGTAAAATGTCCTTCTACTGCGATTAATCTGGATCTTCCTCATGAGTTTTGAGAAGAAAGACCGCAGAAGCCAAGCGCCATTCTCCAAGGGTGCACGGCACTCCCGTGACCTATCACTACTGGTGTCATTAACCTTGACCCCCAACCCTCCCACCGGCTGAGATCATGTTTGTGAGGTTCCTCCATGAAGTTTCTCCTTTCCCCCCACTTCCCATGCTGTCCTCTTTGGAGGGAGGTCACCATACACACCGGAACGCTTTCGCATGGGGAGTTAGGTCTTCTCTCCTGTATTTATTCCTCATCGCACCATTGGCGTATATTAGGATAGACTTGGGGGTGTTTATTTTATTCTTTGGGATATAATCCAACATCACTCTATTTATTTTTGCTCCCTTTGTTCCAACTTTGGCTGTTGGGAGCTCTTTCCGTTGACTCTGGCAACTCTCTGACACATTCCCATCATTTTGATTTGTTTTGGAGCACGTCACTGTTTGGCTCAACAAGATGCTGCAAGTCCATCTTATACGTACATCCTGTCCCAGCCTATCATCGGCCGCGTCTCTAAGGAGCCCTGGATTTTGTATTGCAGACCCTCTCCGGAGTTTTCAAAGTAATGACATGCTCTCTCTCTATGCCAAATGTCTCACCCTTCATAAGGAAGAGTTTTTAGGTACTTTCCAAAGCAGTTTAATCAAGAAGTAATGGAATGTGTGCATTTTACTTTAGGTCATCCCTGATGAAAACAGTGGAAATATTAATTTACATTGTTTTATAGAAATACAAAAAACGGAAAACATGCAATGTTGTCTCTGGGAAAAGAGGCTGTTATTTTCCACACGCTAGGTCTTTTCTATAGTATGATCATTTAAAAAATCTTAAAGAAAAAGAAAAAATCTTCATACAGATTTCACCTTAATGCTATATTTATCTGGAGTTTGTAATTATGCAAGAGAAATGTTCATAGCATTTACCTGTCAAAAGGAAAGGTACATTAATAAACTTGCCTATGCATATTAAAGCAGGCAGTTACGTCAGCTCAGTGGAGAAGAAAGGCAGCTAGGGGGTAATGATAACAAGAGCTTGACCGTGTGCTGTAAGCACAGGACGGAATTCCCGTCCTGTAATACCAGTGTGGCTCCGTACTAGTAAAGTCTTCTCAGGACTTTAACAAATTCTCCAATATAATTTGGTCTCGTCCAGCCTTTAGCCACTCTACACCTGTGGCTTATGCTCAATGTGGTCCGTGGACCTGTGGCCTCAGCGTCACTTCGGGCCCTGACTTAGATGCATCTACTGACTCAGACTGTGATTTCTAACAGGATCCCCCACTGATTCATAAGCTCATCTGAGTTTGAAAAACTGCTTTACACTTTACTTATTGATCCATACGGGGGAGGGCTGGGAGGAAATGGGACCCTGATTATCTGTCATCTATCATCTCTATCATCTGTCATCTGTGTATATCCATCCATCCGTCCATCCATCCGCCCATCCATCCGTCCATCCATCCAACCATCCGTCCATGCATCCATCCATCCATCATCCGTCCATCCGTCCATCCATCCATCTATCCATCCGTCCATCCATCCATCCGTCCGTCCATCCATCCATCATCCATCCATCCATCCATCCATCCGTCCATCCGTCTGTCCATCCATCCATCCATCCATCCTTCCGTCCATCCATCCATCCGTCCGTCCATCCATCCATCCATCATCCATCCGTCCGTCCGTCCGTCCGTCCATCCATCCGTCCGTCCATCCATCCATCCGTCCGTCCATCCATCCGTCCATCATCCATCCATCCATCCATCCATCCGTCCATCCGTCCGTCCATCCATCCGTCCATCCATCCGTCCGTCCATCCGTCCATCCATCCATCCATCCATCCATCCGTCCATCTGTCCATCTGTCCGTCCATCCATCCATCCGTCCATCCGTCCGTCCATCCATCCATCCCGTTTTCAACTGTGGATGGTCTCCTCAATGTCACTCGTCTACTGTTTGTGTCTTTGCAATGAGACCCCAATCATCCCCCTTCACCTTCCCCTTTTGCATCTTCTTTCATCTCTTGAAACTTACTGGTGGAAGAAACGGTGCATTGTTTGTCCGATGGGACTCCCCGCCCTCCCCCTCTATTTTGCTGACTGGTTTGGGTGTCGCTTCACGTGTTCCTCTGTCCTGCGCACTCCGCTCATGAGCGCTGCGGCCGGGGTCAGCTGAGAGGCCGGTCCCACTCTCTGGAAGGCTGTCCCCAGGCGGCGATGGGTCTTCTCTCCTCTCTCCCTCGCATGTGGGCATGGATCTTCTTCCCGTCTCTACCTGTTGAGACACCAGTGCCTAAAATTTCAAAAGATTAAAAATATGGAAACATTTTCAAATTGCCTTTGGAGAGCTGAATGAAATTTTTAATGCCCCGGTTTGGTGCTTTTAACAAAATCCAGCCACGTTATGAGAAACTGAAGAAACACGGCCAGGAATGGCTCTCCGAGGCAGCTATGTGTCAGGAAAGCCTCAGGTCCCTCCTGACAGCCTGTCCTCGTTCTGGGCAGGGGCGGGGTGGGGGGAGGAAATGGGACCCAGGCAAACCACAGACCGGGGACAGCAGCAGCATAAATGCTGCTAGAGCAGGGTGGCTGAGAAACGATGACCCTCAGGGGGTCTCCGGGGGCGCGAGGACCCTCCTGGAGAAACGGAGGCTGGAGCCGGGGAAGAGACGTCTGAAACCCGGGGACCCCACAGAATGGTGGGGTTTGCTCAGCGCAGGGGAGCTGGGTGGGGCTCAAAGCGACACACATGCTGCTCCGGAGGTCAGAAGCCAGAGAGGAGATTCATGGCTCAGGTCCAGGGGGCTTGCGTTCCTTTTGGAGGCTGAGTGGAGAACCCATCGCTGAGCCTCTTTGAGCTAGATGAGGCCTCCTGAGACCCCTCCTCTCCTCAAGACCACCCTCTGCTTCTGCCGCCCGCTGCCGATCACTCCATCTCCTGCCTCCCTCTGATTTTGTGACCCTGCTGGACCCGCCCAGAAAATCCCGAGTGTTCTCCTCATTTTAATATCTTTAGCCTAATCCCACCTGCCAAGGCCTTCTGCCATGTAGGGTAACATCCCCACGGGCCAGACTTAGGCTGTGAAAATATCTGGGGATGGGGCGTTATTCCGGAAAGATCCAAGGAGGAGACCCCGTCCCCGTGGCGCGTGGCCCTGGGCATTCGACCAGCCGGACCGTGTGCACCTGGGGTTAGTTTTCATCAGATACGGCATGACACACCAACGTGCAAATGACCGCCAGGCAGGAAGACGCTCCTGTCTTCCCCGTTCCTTAGAAGAGGAGACAGGCGCCCCATGGGGAGCCGCGTGGGGCAGCTGGCCAGGAAGCAGAGGCGGGGATGTGGGCAACAGCCTTCTCGTGGTTTCCGCAGGAAAGGCAGGGCCAGGCGGGGTAAGCAAGCTCAGGACTGGCTAGTCCGGCTGATTTCAGGGGTGTCTGGTGCATCAGGGCCGTGTCTCGTGGTCTGGCAACAGACCTGGGGCGATTCGGGTGCGGGGGCCGTGGCTGAGCCTAAGAGCCCTGTGAGAGCCCCATAAAGGGGGGGGGTTGGGCTTTGGATCAGCTGGTTTGCGCCTGAAGGGCCCCTCCCGGACAGGCTATGAGAGGAGCGGGCACCGGAAGGGGCAGCTCCTCCGGCTGCGAGGCCCCACGGCGGCAAGGCCTCCAGATAAAAACCCATGCCTGACACGACCGGCCCGTGACGGCTGACATCCTGCTGTGGGTGACCATAGTGCGGACTTTCAGTGACTATGACATAAATCGCCTTAAACCACGCAGAAAATATTTTGTGATGAAGGTAGAAGAAACACAGAAAAATACACGTGGGGGATGCTTGGGTGGCTCGGTGGGTTGAGAGCCTTCGGCTCAGGTCGTGATCTCAGGGTCCTGGGATCGAGCCCCGCGTCGGGCTCCCTGCTCAGCGGGAAACCCGCTTCTCCCTCCGCCCGCAGCTCCCCCTGCTCGTGCTCTCTGTCTGTCAAATAAACAAATAAAACCTTGAAAAAAATATAAGGGACGGACCAAAACTTGGTTTCCCACTTATGTGGCTTCAGCAGAGATCTGTAATTTCCAGATCTCTAACGGTATCTTGGCAGAGCTAGAGGGCGAGCTAAAAATGTTATGGGTGAGCATGAAGGAGATGCAGACGAGGGCAGCCACGGGGAAGGGGAGGTGGTGGTCACGGCTGCGGACACAGAGGGGCGGCTGCGCGGAAAGCTGGGGGGAACGGGAGAGAACACTGGGAATGGGTCTCCTCTCTACAGAGCGTCCAGGAAGGGACCGATGGGAGCCAGGTCTCCGGGGTGGGGTGTAGGGAGGGGGGAGGTGAATAATCTCCATCAATTTTTAGAACGGTCAGATAGTGGTAACCTCTCCCCCGTTTTTCAACAAGCTGCAGCGCATTGGGTATAGGTCTCAGTGAAGGAACTGATACACAAAATCATGGACGTGCAGGCGAAATCTGATTAGAAAAACGTGTTCCCAGAGCGGGTGCGCGGCTTGGGAACGGGGAGGATGCACCACCTCTGGGACACACAGCCCGTATGTTCGTTATTTGCTGCCTTGCCCATGAGGCCGCGGGGAGACATGGGGGACATTTGTCCTGCCCAGGCAGAGCTCCCAGTGACAACCTGGAGGGAGGCATGGGGACAGCCCCCCAGCTGTGGGAACTGGCAGGGAAATGGGTGCTCTCCTACAGCCCTTTGGGTCCCTTGAAAACCGTACGGTGATAGGCGTGTGTGGTTTTCACCACTAAGTCCGTGGTCATTTCTTCCAGTGGCTCTGCCTCCTCCTCGGATGCTCGGCCCCAGCGCACACAGGGCCCACCCAGCGCTGACCCTGGGAAGTGCAGAAGCGGGGAGGGCTCTGAGGACGGGGCTTGGAGCTCCTGCCACCACCACTGCCAGCTTCCTGTCCTGAGACGGTGCAGACCAGCGCTCACCCGAGCCCAGGGATGGTGTGTCCCTGGCCAGCATTTTCTATCCACGTTATTCCTCCAGAAGCCAGAGTTTCCAGCCCTGAGCAGTCTTGCCGAAGCAGGTGCCGGGCTCTGAGCAGGCGGCCACCGTCCTCGCGGGACCCGATTACAGAAGGCCACTGTGTGTCGTGCCCTCAGGTGGCCGAAGGGGAGAGGGGCTCTCTGACATCCGATGACAGCAGCGATCCGGCACGGGGCTCCGTCCGCTTGACCTACTACCTCCCAGCCTCCTGATACCTTCACCCCTCCACGAATCTGGGGGCACACAGATGTCTGGTAGGTAGCACTCACCTTTCTAACGTCCCCTGAATGCCACCAAAGTGGTTACAAGTCTGCCGTGTCGTCTTTGCTGCCCTGATCTGTGTCTTCTGATGCCGACGCAGGCTGTTCCTGAACAGTCCCAAATGAGTCGGGAAGAAATGGGAGTTGTAACAACACTGAAACGTAGCTAAAATCTGAGTGCGAGAAACTTGGAGCACTGAGCGCATCAGGAAGGAAGAAGATAACTTCTCTGTCGTCTTGTCCGTTTTCTCCTTCTCTGTCAGAACACTGGAAGTATTACTAGGGTAAGTGGAATAAAGCTGAAATCGCACGAGAAAACTCCCCAACGTGAAAGAAATGCACTCATGGTGATATTATTTATGTTAACTAATAACGTGACTCTCATTTACGTAAAAGAAGAATATTACCTACAACATACGACAAGGCTTTGCCAGAGCCCAAGAGCGGCCCAGAGTCCGCCCAGCGAGCCCTGCATTCGGCTCAGGAAAGTGTGTCCGTTTCTTTCTTTTCCATCACGTTCTACTGCCAGACGGACGCGGAGCTTATGCACATACGCCTATGGCTAGTCACAAGGTTGTAGTCTTTTAATGAAGCAGACGGACACATCGCCATCCGCGGACTGTTGACTCACCACACGTTGGCTTTTTCCCGTAGAAATGGGAGGCCTGCCGAGGGAGCTGGGGAGAGATGTGACCTACTTACCCCAGAGGCTCAGAAGAGCAAATGGGCAAAATTGTCACCGTGACGGGGTTGTCTGCGTATGTCACCGTCCCTCTGGAAGACACGGATGCTGTCTTTCGTGTAACCCACCGTGGGGAAGGTGTGCACGCATTCCAAAAGCAGCCCTTACCGGATAGGCCGTGCCCAGTTTTGCTGACCACAATCTGCCTGGAACGGATCTCATCTTTGCTAATTAATAGTTCATGACTAATTAATAGTCTAATAGCAATTAGACGTGACTAATTAATAGTCAGCTGACTTCTCTGAACTTGGAATCATCCTTGGTCCTGAGCTGATCAGTTCCGCTCTCGTGGACAGAGGCCGACACAGCCCTAGCTCAGGGGGACAGACCGTGTCCGCGTCAGGTGTCTGCTTTGCCAAACGGCGAGCCGCGGTGGCCGGGTTACTCGCCAGAAGCGCCTTCTGTCCCGCTGTCTGTGTCCGCTAGAGGCAAGGCAGGCCGCCCGGCTTTAACTGTGCTATGCTCCCTTGGAGCCTTATTGGTGCACGTCTCTCCCCTCCGTTTGAGGAAGTGTCCACGGGGACGGGGACCTTCACGTACTACATGTCACATGACTCTCACTGGTACGCACAAACCATTTCCACTTGACGTAAGGAAAGGACTTGAGGGAAGAAATGCAGAGAAGCCCAGAAAGTCTCAACAGTTTGACAGTGTTCTTCTTCTACTAAATCTTCCCCCCACCCCGATTCTATGTGTTTTTTTATCCCCTTCTAGTCCATACAGATGAGAAGTTTCTCAAATCACTTTGGGTTTCATGTTAGTAACGTCATATACTTTCATGGTGAAAATGTATTCAGTTTTTAATGGGACCATGACTGGCATAGGACGTGGTGTAAGGCCAAGGCATAAATCATGTCGATCTGATACGTTTATATACCGTAACGGGATTCCCGTGTTAGCAGTAGCTAACAACCCTAGCACGTCCCAAATAAACTCGTGCTTTAAAACGCTACAAGAAGGGGAAGCCGAGAGGACAGTTGAATCAATAAATCTGTATCGGTTACCCAGAAAGTGCCAGTTCCTATGCGGGGGCCCAGGTCCATGATTCTTGAGTTCTGTGCCCTTTCGGCCCCATTAGAAACTCCTCGAGGGGCCAGTGGAGAAACGTCCCCTCTGCCAGGTCTGTGGGGTCTGTCAGCCGAGAACCAGGTTCCGAGAGTACGAAGGAAGGAAGTGGCCCCCGAGCTCGGGTTTCAGGAGCTGAAACGTCGTCGGAGAGCCGCACGTACGTGAGAAAGTTCCTGGTCTCATCCCGTCTGATCTTACCTCCCAGGTTCATGCTGGGTCGGCTGCCCTGCCCAGGTGTCTGTCTCAGCCCAAACAGGACTCTGGATGCTTCTGTGTGTGCCATGGGTGAGCCTCACATTTAAGTCCATGGACTTTGGGGAAAGCAGATCACTCTCCCTAAGTGGTGGGCCTCGTGCAATCACTCGAAGGCCTTAAACCGACGATCCATGGTTGTACGGGCCGCCCCCCACGATCCGTGGTTGTACAGGCCGCCCCCCACGATCCGTGGTTGTACGGGCCGCCCCCCACGATCCGTGGTTGTACAGGCCGCCCCCAAGCACACAGCCTTCAGACTGGAGCTCCAGCCTCCCCACCTGCGGCCCACCTCCGGTGCCCAGAGCGCTAAACCCGTACCGACACGCGCGTCCATGCCTGTGACGAGCCCCCCTCTCTCCCGGTCCCTCCCAACTGGCTGTCCAGCTGCTCCTAGGTCGTCCCCACCCAGGATGTGGTGCTGCCGTTTCTCTGGAGAGCGCTGACTGACACGGCAGGATGAGCGGGTTTCCCGTGGCTGGTGTGCGGGGTTACGGGTCTCCCGACGCACGTGCGATCGCACACAAGCTTTCCCAGCAGGAGGCCACGAAGGAAACGAAACCGGTTCCTCGCGCAGAGTCGCCCCCACGCGGAGCCCCTAGGGCCAGCGAACAACGCTTCCCTCACGCTTGCCGCCTGTGGGTATGGGTCTGCTTTGGGAGCTTCGCTTCCAGTCCTGGCCGGCGTCCTCGCTCCGCGGACGGCTTGTTCTCCATGAGGCGCACGGCTCTACGGACGTTAACACCGGCCGGGGTTGTGCACCTCGAATCTTGGCCTCCGAGTGGCTTCGATCGTCTTCCGTTGTGTGGAGGTGGGTGTGAATTCCACACCCTCCGGATTATTCATCGTTTTTCCTTCACGGCTTCATGCTTTGGATGGCGCCGTATCCTAAGAGTCTCAAAAAATTCTGTCCTTCTGTAGATCTGCTTTCATAGTTGAGTCTTTGAGACACGGTGTAGGTATGAGATAAGGCAGGAACCCCTTTTCTCCAACACGATGGTGGTCAACTCCTTACCAGTTTTCAGTGTCTGCTTGAATCTGCGAAACTGAGCTTATGAAGACCACCCAGTTTAAGCTATTCCTTTCCCTTCTAAACCCCAGCCTGTCCTTCCGTGGCTTCACCTTTCCCTTTACTTACGTTATCCCCTTCTTGGAGGATCAAAGGATTGAAGCTCTTTCCATCGGTTCCACAGACAGGAGGGACACAAGAAGCCTATTTTGCTGAATAAAGAATCGTGTACGATGTTGTCAAAACCTTTACCGTCAGCCCCACTGATGAGTGCGCCCCGAAGCCGCGGCCAACGGCCCCCTGAGTGAGCCCTCTCAGCGCGGACCCCCTCTCCTGCTCCCCCTGGGCCCAGGATGGTGCCCAGGGCTTGTAAAGAGCTTTCCAGAGCACTGAGCAGCCGCGAACCCCCTCCCCGTGCCCCCTGCCAGCACTCCTGCGCTGTGAGGCCACCCCCAAGCCTGGGAAAACCTCTCCCCCGCCCCCCGCCCCGACTCTTCGACGGTGGCTCACGGTGTGGCGGTTCACAACGTCGGCCGACAGATCTCGCCGTAACTGTTACGTGTCCGTGAGCCGGAGAAGACAATCGTGGTTCCTGATGCGCCTGGGGAAGGAGGCGCAGAGGGAGGGAGTCAGATCCAGGCTCCAGCCCAGCTCTCGCTCCAGCCCAGCACGGCTTTCCCTCACCCCCGAGCTCGCCCGCGTCCTGCCTCTGGCCGGCCACCGCGGCCCACGTCTGACTCCAGCTGGACTCCCGCCACACCCTTCCCCTTGCTGGCCGAGGGCCTCCGTGCTCCAAGCCTAGAGCCCGTGTCTTACTCATTTCGTCAGTGTTGAGGGAGACAGACTCGTGGCTGACGACACCGTGTGGTGCTGGGACACGGGGGCTCAGCGGCCACAGCACAGGACAGTCAGGAGACTTCCAGGACCCCAAAGTGGGGTCTCATTTCAGAGACAGACACAGGGGTCAGGGAAATCCCAGGTCTGACCGAAAGAAGATATAATTTGCATTTCCCTAAGGACTGCTGAGTTTGAATATTTGGGGATATCGTCTTAAAACCTTCCTTTAACTTTTTCAGCTGACACAGGCAACACTGACATTTTCTGTGTACAGTTGCGTGCGTTTTCAACCACCACCACCGCCGGGATCCAGAAGGGTCCCAGCGTGCCAAAGTGGCCTGTCCTGTTCTCCTCTGTGGTCACTGCTAACCCCCGGCCACCCCGTCCTTCTCCCGAGGCAAAGCGCAGCCACGTGTCTCGCTGTTCGTAACGTTCTTCTCCGACTGCCCTCGAGACGGTCCTGGAGCACGAGCTGAGACGCATTTTGTTGAGCGTCTGCTGAGCTTGCGGATTCCCGGAGTCTGTGTCTTTTGACCAAGTGCCCACTTCGCCTACTTCCCAGCCTCTGCTTTCTCCCCACCAGCTTCGGTGCAAGCACCCCCTTCCTTCGGCCCGCGGCCCTGAGCTGGCCGTCTGAAGCCAGTACGTTCCCCTCGGCACCTCCCGGGAACGCGCAGGCCATCAGGAGACCTCGGCCCACCAGGCCTGCAGCCCATCTCCCCCGGCGGCCCCAGCTGCCCCTCCAAACACTCTCCTGATTCTCCCTGCCACCCCCATACCCTAGAAAAGAAGAACTTTCCTCTGTAGGATTTGGAGACCTCATGGATTTCCGAGACCGCATTCTCCCCAGTGCAATCGTCTTGCTTTCTAATTAAAGCCTCTCCTTATGTAAGTCCAGACTTATTTTAATTTGACACTTTTGATAAATTTGGGAGTTTTCCGTTACTATTTCTTGAATTTTCTTTTTCTTTTTCTGCACTGCATGCTCCCTTTTCCCCATCTGGAGCTCGGCCCCGGGGGGTTGGGGGGGCGGTGCTGAGCGCTGGGGCTCTTGGTGCTGCATGGGGGCGGAGGCTCCGTTCAAACGGCCTCCGTTTAAAGGCTCTCTTTAAATTGTGCTTCTCTCTTTTGCCCAAACTGGATGACTTCCGTCTGTGCACTTACCGACTTCCCTCTGCCCTCTCCAGTCTGCTGCCCGTCAACCCATCCCGTGGATTTTTAGTTGTGGCTATCATATTTTTTCAGCTGTAAGACTTCCAATTGCTTCTTCTTTATATTTGTTTTCTACCCCCTTTGGTTTTCTAGCTTTCTCCTCCCTTTTACCAGGGACGCTGGTTATCACCGCTGTTTCGAGGTCTTTGGTTTGGAATTATTTGCGATGTACTTCGGAGAAGCTCCCGTCTGCATCACCCACGAGCCTCCTTCTTGAGTTCAGAAGTGACCCCAGGATTTCACTCTGGCTGGGCTATGGGGTCATGCTCTTGATCCCCCTCCCCTGGTCCTGGGTCGGCCTCCGGTTCTGTGGCCCTGGGCTAGAACCTTCCTTTCCTCTCCTCCATGCAAACGCCGTGGCCAAATAACAAGGGGACACAGGGGCAGTGGCGGGCAGCAAGGGGGTAGCCCTGCCCTCCTCAGCCCTCCCCCTGCCAGCCACAGAAACCGGTTCCCCGGGGGCTGGGGCCCCAGGGAAAGACCACGGAGGAACCCGGAATTTCCTCGCTCTCTCAGGCCCCAAGTGCACTTCCACTCTTCTTCCTCCGTGTTCAAGAGGCAGGACGACACAGATGCCCTGTAGACATTTTCCTGGACACAATAAACACATTGTTCTTCCCGGTAGCCTGCATTTTCAAGACTTCCGCAACTACTGACCCTTCTCTGTTCTTAAACCCTGTCGAACAGCATGAAAATCATTCACGATCATGATTTGCATTGCTTGAACTCTGGTCCAAATGCTTGAAGAGAGAAAAGGGCTTTCTGCAACTTCAGTGCAGTTCGTGAACTTGGAATATGCCGTTGTGTTATGTGTATGGGAAGCCCCGAGCCTGGCGTCGTCTGCTCTTGTCCTCGGTGCGGTGAGCGTGGAGGGACCACAGGCGCGTGTGCACGTGTGAGACATACACAGCTACGGAGCTGTCTTCTCTCCTCCTCACTGAGTGGCACGACTTAGCTGTAATCGTTCTAATAGGGGCCATGCAAGTCTTTGGCCATTCATGAATAATAATAAATATATGAGAAGGGGGGGTCTCGGGGTCTGTCCCCATCCAGTGCACAGCACAGATTCTAGTCTGTCTTCCAGCTCTGTCAAGTGATTGTGGAAGGAAAGGAAATTGGTGAGCACACTCCTGGCCCGGGGGACCTGGGGCCTTACTGTCCTTCCCCAACTGACCCATGACCCTTCCCTCGTCCAGATTCCCGCATAGCTGCTGTGTGTGCTCTGCCCAGGATTTATGGTCAAGTTCCGTGGGAGACACCCGGTGGAGGGGGCTTACTCCCTCTTTCTTGGGATCAGCCCCAGATTCCATTCTTCGAAATACCTGTTCAAGTCTTTTGCATAGTTTTCCGTTTGAATAATCTTCCTCACCGTATCTCTCCTTTTCACTTAAAAATAGCTCCATAATTGGACCGTCCAATGTCCTCGAGTATGAAAGCAGAAAAGTGAGAGTCCCCTTGAAAGAACACTCGAGATGATGGTCACAGGAAACCAGCTTTTTCCACCTGAGCCTTACCCCCTGGCTCCTGACCGTTTCCATCCAGGCGGCCTGGAGACATGGAGCTGACTGGGGTTGTTTCCACTAACTGTGCTAAAATACTTTGCATCATAAACATGATGAAATTCAGGGCTGTACATCCTTATGCACTTTTGCAAATATACATGGATGCACAGGTAGACAGAAGAAACAAACACTACAGTTAGAAAAAAATTTCATTTAAAATAGCCCTGACCTCCCATAGGAAGACGACAAATTCTAGTGCTACTGGTGGGAAAAATGGATTTAAATTTACTTCTCTGATATTTATTTCTGAGTTTCTTGTGTCTTCTTTGCAGAGACATAATAGCAAATGCACACGGTCCTTATGCAACATCTCCAGGAACTTCCACAGCACCTTGTCCATATTATTGTTCCAGGAAGAGAGTGTATAAGCTTCCCTGCGTTCAAAAGATTAAAATTACGGCGGTTTCTCTTCTTATTAGAAGGATGTTAGAATTTTAGCAATAATCGCGCCTCGGATAAACCTCATTGGCTACGATACTGCCACTGTTAGAATTTTAAAAGCATCCTTTTTTTTCATGTGTGCAATGTTCATCACAAAGGGAGGTAGTACATCAAGATAGTAAGCATTTCTAGTGTGGGGTTTTACGGGTAATATGTCCAGCAGTATTCTGTCCAAATACACAAGGGTTTTACAACATTAAATACCACGTAATTAGAGCTTCTTATTGGCTATGATGTCAATACTCGATGTTAGTTAATTGAGAGCATTTTAATTCAGGCCAGAATTGTGGACATTTTCCTTTCTAATCTGCTGACAGTGGACATAGCAATTATGATGTGTGAGAGAATTCTCCACCTGGCAACCGTGGTTGCCATGGCGATGACCGCGTGGGCAGGAAGGGCCGTGACTCACTGTGCTTTCTCTTGGCTTCCCCACCTCTGAGGGGGAAGAGGATGGGGCTGAGGTTTGCCACGCAGCCTCCTTTGATACTTCTGAGCTGCCAGCTGGTATGCGAAGTCGGACGGAGAGCACGCGCCTTGTTCAAAACGACTTCTCCCCATAAGAGGATGGTAATCCGCTTGGCTAAACCACGATCTGCACTAAAACAAAGGCACTCTGCTGAGTGAAATAAATCAAGCAGAGAGAGTCAATTATCATATGGTTTCAGTTACTTGTGGAGCATAAGGAATAACGTGGAAGAAGTTGGGAGATGGAGAAGTGAGTTGGGGGAAATCCAAGGGGGAGATGGGCCATGGGAGACTGTGGCTTCTGAGAAACAGATTGAGGGTTTTGGAGAGGGGTGGGTGTTGGATGTGCCTGGTGGTGGGTGTTATGGAGGACACGCATTGCGGGGAGCACTGGGTGTGGTGCCTAAACAAGGAATTCTGGAACACTGAAAAAATAATTTTAAAAAAAGGAAGGCTATGAAGATTAAAAAAATACTCTACACCCTCTCCAAAAAAAATATAAATAAATAAATAAACAAAAACAAACGAACAAACAAGAAACCAAAGGAACTCTGATTTTTATCATAAAAGCAACAAGATCGCTGTGGGTTGGGAACCGAGGCAAAGTTAATACCGTGTCCTCCACGATACGATTCAGACAGTGTTCACTCTTTACGACCTGTGCCCATTTCAGCTACCGTAGTGATCGTAGAATCAAAGAAAAAATACTGCCAATACATTTCAAAACGACATTTAATCCCTAGCTGTGAGTTAAGTATTTTTTAAAACCCTATCAATTCAGAGATGCTCAGGCAGTTTGAGGTTAGAAATCCAGGCCTGAATCCCCCATCTAGCAGCTCGCAGACCTTCAGAAGGTGACTTGACTTCTCCGTGGTTTCATTCTCCCGTATGTAAAGGAAAAGAAAATAAGGTTGAAATGAGGATTGGCCGTGAAGGTGTGTTAATGGACTTCAAACCGTTCCCGGCAGAGAGATCAGTAAATGAGCATTTGCTGTCATCGTCATTTGCTGTCCCAATCCTTTGGAAGAGTGCCAGTGTTTTTCTAGTGTCCCTGGGGGGCAACCTCCCTTGGACACTTTGGTCTTCTGTCCCATCCTCCCTTCGGAATCTGAGGGAGATGCAGGCGGAGACCACCCGACATGTTGTTCCAAGTCCCTCACGTAGATGGAGCTAACCTGTCCAAGGTACTGAGTTGAGAGCTTCTCCTCTAATGATGGGAAGGGGTACGAGTAGGTGTGTGTCTCCTCGTGACTGGACGTCTCTTTCTGGGGCACGGTCCCACGCTCTGCCTTGGGGAGTGAATTGACAGGCCCATTGGTCTTTGGCTGAGCGGTCCTCCTTCCCAACGGGATCAGCGCCAACATGGAGATGACTTGTGCTCCATCCGCCGGCTCTGCCGTTTGGCTCTCATGAGACGTAGTGTTCTTCTCAGATGTAGAAGCAAACTATTTACTGGATCCTCTCAAAAACCTACCCTTGTTGTTACAAGTTGATAGGTAATCGATTCGTCTTATCGACACCATATATCCATTATTGGAACAAGCCACAGAGATTCAGAGATCTCTATACAGAATCACGTGAAAGACTTCCATGGCAGGGGGTGGTGGTTTGTTTTGTTTCATTTTCTGGACCGATTTTAGAATTCAAGGTGTTGGAATTTACTTTTCCTCTTGAATTACAGTTCAAGATTGTCAAGGACTTTCTGAGTCATACCAATGTAGTTAGTCATTGCGTGATGTTTTAGTAACCCCAGGGAGTTTATCCTTATGTGGTGACAAAACTCCGAGAAGATAAAGCATCTAGATTGCCTACTGAAGGACACGGTAAGAGTAGACGCACCTGGCAGAGAGGACAGAGCAGCCGCCACGGACAGCCGGGGAAATTTAGGAAGGCGCATCTGCAGAGCTGACAAGGGGTTCTAAGCCAATGACACTAGCCCTCATGGATCCCAGAAAAGGCTGAATTGATTGAAGGTTGACCACTCCTAAACAGGAAATAAAAGCTCTGTATTTCCTGATTCCTTCCCGTTTCTTCATTCGGCTGAGGATCTCCTTGTAGGTCTGTGTGCAGGCACGACAAAAGGACCACAAGTGTTCCATGGTCTTAATTCCCTTTTAATCCCCTTTCCCTGCCCCTCCACCACCACCCACGCTCCTGGCACCTGTGACTTTAAGAGTCACCCGGTTTCCTAGGTTTGACATGACCCTCCAATATGCGTACTGTGCAAAATATATTACTGGATTACAGATGCATTTTAAATTTTGTCCATTTCAGGGGTGGTTTCTTCCTTTTATAATTCTGCTTTAAATACGTAGCCTATCACTCAGTGTATCTCTAGTTCAAGGGGTCTCGAAGGGTTTGCTCTCCAGATGTCTTTACACCCTTCAAAATGAAGAGTCCAAAGAGCTTCTCGTTACCGTTGTACTACGTAGGTATCCGTATTAGAAACTTAAAGTGAGAGCGTTGAAAACTATTAATTTATGACAATAGAAACTCATTACTGTTTAACATATATATTTTGTGATATATAATATTTTTTATAAAAGATAACCATATTTTTTTAAAAAATCAGTGATAAGCAGGAATGGCATAGTTTTCCACTTGTTTTATTTTGTTTTTCATTTTTGAGAATATCTTTAATGTTGAGCTTCATAAAAGATGGTTGGTTTCTCACATGCATTTGTGCATTCAATTGGTTGCAATGTTTTATTTGAAGCATGTGAAGAAATCCTGGTCTCAGCTACAGCTCAACACCATGAATTCCTTGAGTTCACGGTTAAACCCATCTGCTTACACATTCGTGACGTTGTAAGATAAAAGCATTGAGACTTGACAGAGGAAATCATCGTAGTGTTGAATATAGATGAACAACTCGATTTGATATTTAATGTTTAATTTTTTAGTAAATAAAGTAACCAAAGGAATTTTGATAAACATAACAAACTATGACTTAACAATGAAATCTTTAGGTTTTCTTTAAAAAACTGGTGTTACAGAATGACTAGAAAAACTTGCAAGGATCCAATTTCATTGTCACAGAGTCATTATAGATACGACGAGAAAGGACCTCCGCCCCCCGTCCTCGCATTCTCACTGCAGTCAAAGAAAAGGCTCAGAAGAATGCTTTAATGGGTTGCCTGGGTGGCTCAGTGGGTAAAGCACCTGCTTTCGGGTCAGGTCATGATCTCGGGGTCCTGGGATCAAGCCCTGTTATGGGCTTCTTACACAATGGGGGCTCTGCTTCGCCCGCTCCCTCAACCCATCTCCCCCACCCCTGCCTCTCCCTCCACCCCTTCAGGGGCATGTGCACATGTGCACACACTCTCACAAATAAATAAAACCTTTTTTTTTTAAAAAAAATGCTTTAATGCTTTCCTTTATCTGCATAAGATGGTATAATGTCATGTTTGGTGAATTTTATATATATATATATTTTTTAAAATTAATTTGACAGAGATCACAAGCAGGTAGAGAGGCAGGCAGAGAGAGAGGAGGAAGCAGGCTCCCCGCTGAGCAGAGAGCCCGATGCGGGGCTGGATCCGAGGACCCTGGGATCTTGACCTGAGCTGAAAGCAGAGGCTTTAACGCACTGAGCCACCCAGGCACCCCGGTGAATTATATTTTTAAAACATCTATGTCATTAGCCTTCCCATTATTGAAAGGTTTTCCATTAAATTCCTAATGAAAATGTGTGGCTTTTGATGGCAACTATAAATTTCATCAAAGTCTCCCAGGCAGAATCAGAGAAGTAAGGCTGATCGCCATGATCTGTCCAAAGGTCTTCTCTTGTTACACTGGTGTTAAAACTCCTGCGGCAACTGACCCTTCTTTCTCTTTCCCCGGAACAAGTTGTACAGAAGAGGGGTTACCTGGTTTTATCTTGCTAGGGTTTTGTCTGATTTGTAGATATTTTCAAAGAAGCAGTTCTTGATAATAATTTTTATCACATGACTCTTTAGTCCATTGATCACTTCCGTTTTTTGTTTTCTTATTTTACGGTACTTATAAACATTTACCAGAACATATGTATTTGCTTTTTTTTTTTTTTTTCAGAATCCTTGAAAATTTTTAAAAATTTTTTGTTCAAACTAAACAAACAGGTTTAACCTATAAACAGGTCTTCTTCGGACCTGCAAGCTGCATTTCTTTCTGTGGGTTTCTGTACCTCCTCTCACCATTCTTGAACTGTCATGATTCGTTTCATTGGGCCATTGGCATTTCGTAAGAGTCTTCCGTAAATTGCTACCTGCAGGGTATGTGATCACGTGGCTTCAGCTTTCACACACACACAAACAAACGCACAGAAGTTCAGCGCCGGGGGTTCTGTGCCTTACTGAAGAAAGACATGCCTGCCTTGAGGTCATGAAGATGAACTCTGTTCTAAAGCACCGCAGTTTGTAGTGATTTATTTCATGCCCTTCATCCACCTGCCATCGATTTCCCATGGACTCAACTCTGTTCAGGTCTGAGTCACTGAGTCTCCCTCGACAGAGAGAGTTGTCCCAGCACCATTAAATGAAAAGACGGTGCTGTTCCCACTTTACCAATAGGAATAGTGGGAAATACCATTGAAGGGGAAACTCTGTCTCCATGAAGCTGGCCTTGGTTGGTGTATTTGATTCTCCTGGCACAAGGACTGCACACCCCCAATTACTCCAGCTTTACGATAAATTTCAGTATCTGTTAGAACAAGTCTCCCAGTACGTCTTCATCAAGCATATCTTGACTGTACTTGGTCATTTGTATTTCCACTTACACATTTTAAAAACTGGCTCACCAAATTCCACACAGACGTCAGGGTTTTTCATCGGCAGTATGTTTTGGTGGAAAGGGATTTATTAAAAATTGCGAGCGTTCCGGTCCTTGAACTTACACCTTCCCCTGTATTTTGTCTTTTACTATTTCTCAGTATGGTTAGAATTCTCACTATGTAGGTCTGGTCTGTGATTTCTTAGATAAATTCCTGGATACTTGGCTTTGTTACACTCTTACAAAATCTATTTTTTAAATATCATTTTTTAGTTCTTTGTTGTTGGCATATAAAAATACAATTGGGTTTTGTACATTGAGTTTATATTTAGCAACATAAAGAAGCTGCTTTTTTGGTTAATTCCCATGACTTCTCCATAGATTACTTCAGAGCAACTATGTGTAAAATGATGTCATCCACTAATAAGCATTGGTCACTCCTCCCAATCCCATGCTTGCACCTGTTATTTTTTATTCATGTCTTACTCAGCGGGCTAGCATCTCTGAATAATGCAATGAAATAATCAAAAGCAGTGTATTTTTTTTCCAAGTTCTGGCTCTCAAAGGAAATTGTAACTGATTTTTTTTAAATTTAGCCCATCTATGAAGAATTTTATTTCCGGAATTCCAAACCCCAAAATTTTAACTTCTAATATCTTTTGTTGATGAATTTTCTGAGAAGTTATGCCCTCTAAAATAAGATCAGATGAAGACATTACCTTCATAGTCTTCCATGTCCAGTCCTCTTGGCTTCGTACAATCGAAGACATGGGCAGCTGTGAGATGCCCCATCCCAGAAAGCATGGCACTTAAGCCCTCCTAGAACCAATTATTTTCTACCACATTGTTTGTTTCACAAAGTCAACCATTGGCATACCCATTGGAAAAAGGCATTCTTCATGGCTCAGAGTTTCAGCACACTGTGAGGCTTTTGGGCTGGAGGTCTCAGTCCAAAAAGCCAACGTCCCTGAGCCATCAGTTCTTCATTCCTCCGATGAGACATTCTCTACAGACCAGCACTCTCCATAAATTGGCCAGGAAATCCTGGTGGTGGTGGCAGGATGCATAGAGGTCCACTGCTGCCATCTTGGTGATAGTTGGTCTACAAAAACGCTTTCACTCGGAATGATGCCTCCGCCTCCACCTGGCTTGAGACTCTTGTGTTTATGATGTAAGCTTAGAGCAACAATTTGACACTGTGGCTCTGAGCTGTAAATCCAAGATTAGGGGTTCCTCCAGATTAGGCATATGCAGAATGTGGTACTGGCGGTCAGCTGACACATGGCTTGAAACCTTCAAACTCTCCTCCAGCCACTCGTATGAGATATCAAGCTGTAAAGGTTCCCTTTGATGGGACTAAAGCTCCACGACCTTGCTGCAGGTCACTGTCATGATACATAGACTATTCAAGGCAAGTTCACTCAAGAGATGGTTAGAATTAGGAGATCCAGTTGTACATTTAAAACAAAATAGGAAGAACAGTTATGTTTATCGAGATCTAACCAGTTTTCAGGACTTCTTCCACACAAAATGCTGCAAGCAAGTGGACAGAAGTGGTGTTATTGAACTTGTAACATCCCCCCACCCCCCAGAGTGACTCAGCTGTGAGAAATATATATTTTTTAAAGATTTTATTTGTTTATTTGACAAACAGAGATCACAAGTAGGGAGAGACAGGCAGAGAGAGAAGAGGAAGCAGGCTCCCCGCTGAGCAGAGAGCCCAATCATGACCCGAGCCGAAGGCAGAGTCTTTAACCCACTGAGCCACCCAGGTGCCTCGAGAAATATATTTTTTAATGCTATCAGGTGATAAACATTTTGACATTTTCCTGAATATTCAACAAGGTCATCATGAAGGTGGTTTCCGGCTGCGTTGTTATTTACAAGTCCCAGGGTTTCCACTGCCACATATCATTTAAACAGTGGCTTTTTTTTTTTCCCAATTTATTTATTTTCAGAAAAACAATGGCTTTTTAAAAGGAAACTTGTTCTCTGTTTAAATTTTTTGGCTCAGGGTCAGGTGAAAAGTTGTGTTGGCAGGGCACTGTTTCGTGAGGTAGCTTCTGGGATTTACTGATTTAATGATTTTTTGTTCTGTTTCTCCATTAAATTTTCTACAGTGAGGAAGACCCGATCATTTGAAGACACGTTTATTCTTTGAAGCGATAATATTATTATTAATTTATTCTGTTATCCAGGGTAACACAAGCTATACTTAGAGCATAAATCACAAAAAAAAAAAAAAAAAAGAAAAGAAAAGGCAGCATAGTCCCATCGCTGGGACAGATAGTAGAAAGGGAACAGATGATGAAGAAAAAGGAGACTCTTAAACTCATTTTTCTTTCATATAAGAGCAAATACATATTTTCTTTGGATGTTGTAGATGCCCCCCTTTTCTTAGATGTTGTAAGCAAGAAATATTTCCCTAATACATGCATAGGCTTTGTACATGACAGGTATATTTAAATGAGTCAGAGCCTCAGGTCAAGATTGCTTTACTTTGGAAAAACCAGACACTCAAAGCTCTTGAAATCAACAGGAGATTCAGCATAATCACAGTGCAGGGCAAAAATAAATTTTCCTGGCTGAGCTGACATTTACAGAAGATTTCCCTCATGGCTGCAACAGAAATTGGCTGAGCCCAGTGCCAGAATCCAGAGCGAGTGCCTCGGGCCCATTCCTGTTTTCTAGTCTGAAATTCTTTACTAAACCACCCCCTCACTCTTCACCCCTTGCTTACACAGGTGTCAGTAAAAGAAAAATTGGGAGTAAAAATAATAATGGTAGAGACTTACTGCATGTTCAATCTACGTGTTTGAGGGTGAAATCAGATAATTCGTATGAACGTCTTAAACATAGTATGTAGCCTGTATCTAATAATGAAGTGTTCATAAGAACGAACACTCACCCTCGCTGGGCTTCCTAGCTCTTGTTAAAAAACACTTGGTAGGTAGTGTTGGTAAAGTTGAGTTTACCTTGGTATTCGGGGCATCCGAGAGTATGTCTCTCCCCATCAAACTCAACTGCTTTACCTGAGCTCCTCCCAAGGACTTCCACATTTTATTTTATTTTTTTTTTAAGATTTTATTTATCTATTGACAGAGAGAGAGGGATCACAAGTAAGCAGAGAGGCAGGCAGAGAGAGAGAGGGAAGCAGGCTCCCTTCTGGGCAGAGAGCCTGATGTGGGGCTCAATCCCAGGACCCTGAGATCATGACCCGAGCCGAAGGCAGAGGCTTAACCCACTGAGCCCCCCAGGTGCCCCAATGACTTCCGCATTTTAGACATTGGGGGTGGTGTGGGGGTTCGGTTCTGGGACTACCCACAGAAATCCATTTCCCAAATCGCATCTTTTCTGGATTCTTCTCTGAGCTCTGCCTCCATCATCAGTTTGACCTGGTCACTCCCGTTCTCGTTGCCTCACCTGCTGGCCTTGCTGACCCCTGGAGCTTGTGGCTTTGGGTGCCTGCTTTTCCCCATGCATGTCTGTCTTGCACACACTCACTAGGACCCCATTCCCGAGGAGGTCAAAGGCCGGATACATAATGTATGATCAAAATAGCAGAGTCCTCTGTCGAGGTTAATTTTGTTTTTAACGGCTTCTCTTGTAGATCATAACTGTGTACTTCCCCGGTGTTTGTAAGCCGACGGCCTTTACGATGTCAGCGTCTGACCACACAGAATCTTATGGTGCAGAACCCTCTGCTGTACTCTGCAGACTGAGCATTATTTCTTCTGCTGGTGTGTGGATGTGGCCGGCTGTCACCAATGTCACTGTCTAGATCACAGTGAAATGTACAATTTACATTTTAGGATAAAAATATACAGGGCAGAAATTCGTCTTGGGGACCTCCCAGTAATGGCAGGCCTGTTCTGCCCATCGTCCGCTCTGTCTTCTGGTTGCAGAGACGAGATAGATTCATGAGAAACAGGGGCGCCGTTGGCTGTGTTCTCAATTCCCCAAGGTAACTTGAAGACTCTCCTATTGTAATTATCATCTGCTTCATTTGACGACAGAACAAGCAGCCATCACATACTTGACTTCAAAAGGTGCCAACAAATCTAGAACAATGATGTCTGTCACTCGATTCAATACAATAGCTACATTCACAGTTCCCAGAGAAACTAGAATCTTATTCCAATATCCTGAGACCTCCAGGCTCACAGTAAAGCCTTAAGGGCTGCCGATGAGGCAGCTTCTGGAGTGGTCTTTATCTCTGGAATTTCTTACCCTCCTTGCATGAAATTCCTACGAATTCCGGAGCCAGCTGGAAGTTGCACGGAGGTCAAAGCTACATCGAATAGAGATTTGGTAAAACAATAGCTCAATAACTAGACAGATGTCAGATGTTCTGTCTGATTTTTTGTGAGTTCCCACACCACTTCCTATCTTCACGTAAGGGCAGGAAATGAAAAGTGTGATTTATAAGAAACTCGAATACTTGCAGCTTTGAAAAAATTGTCAAAGAGGATGAGACCGGGAGACAGAAATCTTACCCATATCCAAGGGAATACAAGAGTATGGATTCGCAGTTGCTGCTTTCTATTATATTTTAACATTTGGCACTCAAAACATGCCTTTTCCCGACGCTTATGTATGAAGGCGGGAATCTGGAAACCCATACTGCCGGACATTCGGATTGTTCTCAAAAGGTGTTTTGGTCGCCTTTATAATTGCAACCACGAACAAAAATACGGTTGTAAAGATTGGCGTGGTAATAAAAAGAATAACCAACATTCAGTGAAAGCAAAGTGTGTGCCAGGCACTATGCGTGTACTCAGAGTGAACTCTTGAGGTAAGTGTATTTTTCATCCCCATTTTTATAGGAGAAAATCACTATTTGGTCGGGTTGGGGAAATGAAGCTGGAAGTAGCTGGGCTACAGAGATGGTGGTCTCACTTCTGGAGCAGTGACCCAGTGAGGAAGCGAGTTCCGCGTCTTTTGTTTGTTCTGCCGGACCCTACCCTCAGTGTCTCGATCTTTCCCGAGTCTCTTAGAACTCAAGCTGATTTGGGCCAATGGAGATCGACCAGGGATGAGGGCAGGGGGAAAAGTAAGCTGGGGTGCTTCCTTCCTTCCCTCAGGGACACTGAGCTCATTAGCACCGTGAGGAATGGAACCCTCCTGCCAGGCCAGTCTCCCACAAGGCTTTCTCTCTCTCTGGGTGCTGGTACAGGTCCCCACCTGGCCCCTTCTGGCTTGGCTGTAGCAACAGCACCTGGTAGTTGCCAGTGTTGGGGTATAGCCCTATCCCACCTAATGGGGGTGCCATTTCTTCCTTGCCAGTAGATCCACAGAGCCTCCCTGAATCATTTTAGCAAAGTCGAGAGGAAGGGACAAATTTTCCATGTACCCACCATTTCACACATCACTTGTGTCCCCATTATTAACACATTAAACAGGATGATACATGGGTTCTTTTTTTTTTTTTTAACCAAGTATGTACCTCCATTGATAAGTAATCATCTCCCCAAGTCTTCCTTTGCATCCGGATTCACTCTTGGTGTAGCACATTCTGGGGGTTTGGACATGTGTATGACCTGTATCTGTCATGGTAGCAGGTGCCATATTTTCACTGCTTTAAAAACCTCCCTGGGCCCATTTCCTTTCCCACCTTCACGGTTACTTACTTTCATTCTCTCCATTGGTTTTGCCACTTGCGGAATGTAATAGTGTTGGAATCACCCGGTAGGACCAGCTTCTTTCACTGTGTGATATGCATTAAGTTTTCTCTGTGTCTTCTTAAAGCTTGGTAATGCGTTAATAATAGCTTATTAAATAAATAAATAATACTAATAATACTAAATAACACTCCATCGTCTAAAGGTACTGCACCTAATTTATCCACTGAAACACTACTTATTTATCTATGGAAGGACATAATGTTTGTTTCCAGATATTGGCCATTATAAATAAAACTGTTGGAACATCTAAGTGAGGTTTGCGTGGACTTAGGTCTTCAACTTCTTTGGGTGAATTGCAAGGAGCGGGATGGCCATCCTCTGGGAAGCCTACATTTAATTTTGTAAACCACCCAGCTGTCTTCTGGAGTGGCTGTAACTACAAGCAAGGCGTGACACTCCTTCCCGCTGCATTTCCTTACCAACATTTGGTGCTGTCACTGTTCTAGGTGTTGGCCGTTCTGAAGGACCTGTAGTGGTGTCTCACTGCTGTTTGAATTTGCAGTCCCTGACGACGTAAGATGTGGAGCACATTTTCCTCCGCTTATTTGTCATCTGTGTATCTTCTTTGGTGAGGTGTCTGTTGAGGTCTTTGGCCCCTTATAACATTGGGTGGTCTGTTTCCTTCCTGCTGAGTTTTAAGAGTTCTTTGTATATGTGGATGTGCCTTTGTCAGATGTGTGTTTTGCAAATATTTATTCCCAGACTTTAGAGATGTTGTCTGAACATTTTTAAGATTAAAAAAACCACAGCAAATAAAACGACAATTGACTTCTCTGGAGTAGTTTAGATGACTCAATCTGTGATGGTCTGTTATTACTAAAAATAAAACAAATTCATTTGGGGAAATGTGTTTTTCACTGATCTCCTGATACTTTCCCTAAGCTGTTGATAACCCTAAACAGACATTATAAAATTCACATCTGTATTCGTACAGAATTAGGAACCTCAGAGCACATTCCACCAAATACAGCGGCTGAGACAGTGTTTTATCCAGCTTCCCATGGAATGCTGCTCCAGTGGGAACACGACCGGGGAATGGGCAGGGGAGACTGGCACTGGGGAGCAGTTAATAAATGGCAGGACATAGGAGATCTGCTTTCAGTGAAGAAGGTGTGAGCATCAAACTCGATCAAGAGCTTCTCAAGTGTGCTCCAGCTCATGTGGGAGATATACAGTGGTACCTAAGGAATGTGCAAGTTTTGCCTGAAATATGCAGCAGGAATTAGGTTCTGCTCTCCATTTCCTGGTCTACCTCACAGAATCATCACAACACTAGTTTTGCCTCTGGCTAAGGGTAATTCAACATTTATCGACATTTATCCCATACTGTGTCAGTCAAGGTCACAGTCATAACACAATTCAGAACATGTAATGAATGTTTTATTATAAAAGCCTACTTCTCAGTCAATCACCGAGTTGGTGCTCTTGACTGGTCAGTAGACCCCCTCTAGGTGGTCCTTCAGGGACCCAGGCTCATTCCACTGACGGCACTGCTGGTTTTTAGGGAGTGGTTCTCAAGGTCACACCCCACACTGTCTCTGTTCCAGCCAGGTGGAAGGGAAGAGGCGCGGAGAATTCCGCATGGCAAGCGTTAGGACGCCAGACCCGCAAGGAGCACACAGCAGCTCCACTCACACTGCATTCTCTAAAGTGCGGCCACGTGACCACGTCTCATTCCCATGGGAGAAGGAAACCGTGATGGAGCTCTGTGCTCGGTGAGAAGCGGATCTTCTGACTCTCACATGTCCATGGGGAGCTCATGTGCAAGAAGAGATTTCTGTTTCTTTTCCTCTCATTCTCTCCTACCCTTGTCAGCTTCCATCGAGGAAAACATGCAAATTCTGTCCTGCGAAAACTGAATGCCAAAAACTTCCCCTTTATTCTTAAATATGCTGAAAGCCAAACTGCAAGGTGTATGCATGAAACCATCAGAGTTGATGATGTTTCCTGAGAACAATGACCTCCTCCTCCCCCCAAAACAAGACTCCCTACATGTGAACCACAGACCCCGGGGGTGTTCAGAAAAATGATCAAAATGTCCATTGGCCCCCATGAAATCGAAGTAAGCCTTGTCTGAAGATTCTATATCTAACATTTTCATATATTGTGTCCCATTTTTTTCCAGAAATGCTAGTACAACCTAGTTAATGTCTTGCTGAATTTATGGCAGTTTTTGTCACCATACAATTACTTTTTTCTTTTATTTTAGAATGAAGTCTTATATCACAGTGCTTGGGCGTCACGTTATTCAGGATGATTACCAGCTGTCATTGTTCCTGAGGCTAAAACGACAGACTGTTTCAAGACATGAGTTAATAATTCAGATTTTTAAAAAGTCAGTCAAATTATTTCTCAGCACTAAAATCTCACAAATTCATAAATTCTCAAAACAACCTTTTTTTCCCTCCAGTGTTTTTTTCATGTGAAGAATTGAAAGGCACAAAGCCTGTATCCATTTAGGAGACATCCAAGGACCTGAGTGAGGAGCATCAAGACCAGTGACGGCGACGGATTTGCCCTCTGGCCAGGTGTGTTCGAGGAGTCTTCCTCTCCGTTGGTCACTGGCCACGCCTGTTAGCACTTTGATAAGCGTCGGGACGCCTGATGCTGTGTTGTGCGTCCAGCTTCCGAGGACCCCCTCCCCCTGACCTTCAACCAACAAAGTCATCTTATGATCTGAT
The DNA here is from genome assembly GCF_020171115.1 of Neogale vison. Lineage (NCBI taxonomy): Eukaryota > Metazoa > Chordata > Mammalia > Carnivora > Mustelidae > Neogale > Neogale vison. Next base: position 100,590,679 of record NC_058099.1, on the reverse strand, counting down.
TCTCATGAGCCCACCTGTTGTGGACACGGTACCCACTTCACCGACTGGCGGGTCTGCACCACGCGTGTGTGGTGGTATTCCCTCCGTGTCATTGGCTCGGTGTAAAAGTACGGCCTCATTGAAGCCACACTTGCATCCGCACCCTGAGGAGCCATTGTCACCTCTGTGAGAGCCATGGGAGTCCAGGAAGATACAGGGCTTCCGACCTTCCCTCCAGCAGCGAGATTTCCCGAGGGGCTGGGAAATCAGAATCTGGCCGTGATGACAGGAGACATAGAATGGATTCCCCAAAGGTGAAGATTTTTCAAAAATGTCTTTTTGCATTTGAACTACAGGCAGATAAAGACAACATACTCTGTCCTGTCAATAAATACAGCCTTCGCGTTTTTGTCTTTATCATAATGGACCAGTCAACGAAGGCCGATCACAAGAGGTTAGGGTTTGTGAAAGGAACTAAGAAGAAACATTCCAAGGTGCTTGACGCCAGGCCTGGCCCCTGCTTCTCCCTGGCAGCACAGACCCTTCTCGCGACAGAGCTACGACGCTCCTAGCGGGGGACGGCTTTCAAACAAGAGAGTATCACAAGCAGCAAATGAACCACCAGCTGGCTGTCATCTAGCGTCGCTCGTCATTGCGTTGTGACCTCGAGCCCTGCGTCAGACAGATGTTCACAAATGACTCCCGTCTAACGCCAGACAGTATAATTGGTATTAATAAGCAACTTTTTAAGTAATGATTTTATTTATTTATTGGACAGAGGTGTAGAGAGCACAAGTAGGCAGAGCAGCAGGCAGAGGGAGACAGAGAGGCAGACCTCCCGACAAGCAGGGAACCCGACGTGGGACTCCATCCCAGAACCCTGGATCACAACCTGAACCGAAAACAGATGTCCAACCTACTGAGCTACCCAGGTGCCCGTATTAGCCCCTCTTTAGATAAAATTCACAGGACAGTATGTTCTAAAAATCACAAAACATGTCTAATGATCACTGGACGTGAACTTCCTTGAAAGGGTTTAAGATGTTAAAAGCCTTCCAAGCCAGCTCCTTCGGCAGCCCTTGGCTGCCCACACCGTGGAGTTGTTTGCCGGAATCCCAGTGACTTACTCCGACCTTGCTGCTCTCGTGCCTGAGTGGAAGTCGAGTCCAGTTTGTAACAACTGAAGACTAAAAAGCCATAGCAGCTCACACCCTTGCGGCATTGCCTCTTAAAATGTATTACAGACACTTTTCTGAGTCCTGGGCTCCCCTTTGCGTCTCCAGATAGATTCTGGGGGAAAAAAAAAAGCCTGCCATCACGGTTGTCACCGTTAATTAGTGTCTCCTGAGGGCTGCTTCCTGCCTGGGGCGCCGGCCATCCCCTGCCACAGACTCCAGGGACTTGCGGACAAGCCTCGTTTGCCCAGCGTGGCTCTTCCTCTCGGCCGTTTCATGGCATTCTCGAGAAGGGCTCATCAGCGTTTCTCGGTAGGAGCGAAAGTCAATTCTACATGCAGCGAGCACTTCAGCTAAGCTGATCTTGGAGGGATGAAACCTCAGCTGGACACAGCATCTTAAAAAAAAAAAAAAAAAGAAGAAAGAAAAAAAACCAAAACCAAACCAAACAAGAAACCCAACTGTGACAGGAGCCATCCGGCAGCTTCTAAATTCCAAGCCATACCTCTCCGGAGCTATCTTTACAGACCTGTTTCCATCCACTGTCATTTTACATACTCCTTATTCTTTATTTTCCCCTTCCCAACGATGGTGCTGTAACTCACGAGAAAATGACTTTCTGAGGAACTGACAGGCAAGTCTTTTCAGAGTCGGCAGAGAGTTTTTAAAATTTATGGCCATAATTATTGGAATTCTTTCCAAGGGTTTTTGTAGACTCAGATGCCCGCTGATGTGCCACGTGGAACTGTGTTTTATGAAGGTATTTGAAGGGTAGCTACTGTTTCGTTCCCTCTACTCTACCTCTCCTTCTCCTGGTAAATAGGATCCAGCCCAGAGGTGCATGTGGGATGTGTGCGGCCCGCTGTGACCTTCCCGGGACCTTTCCAGCTGCCCTGGGGAGAGAGGAAGCGGGGGCTCACACCTGAGGTGGGGGAGCAGGGGGCTGCGGTCCTTCCTGAAGGTGAAGTCAGCCTGGAGACAGAGGCTTCGGTGAAAGCCTGGGGCTCTGGACCTTTACGCCTGTCGGAATGTGGGCATCTTTCTTGCTCTCCGTAATAGCGGGCGGTAACACCCCCTTTCATTTAAGAGCGTCTGCACTGGGTGCCCAGCCTCCATTTGTCCCTACCAGCTAGGGAACCCGGTGCCGGCCTGGGATGGAAGACCCCGCCCAGGTCTTTGGGGTGCTCGGTCCCTCTAGCTTCCCTATTTCCACCTGATGAGTGATGATTAGAGGTCGATCACGGCCCCCAGAAATGAAGTACCTGCCGCATGTTGGCCACGGGGTCCTACCGCCACCTGCCTCCCAATGGCCCGAATTCCCGTGGCCGTCCTGTGAGGAAGACATCAGCATCCCCCTCCGCCACTTTCCAGAGGTGCAGACAGGATCAGCCGTATATCTAGAAGGTTGCCCCGCACCGACCGAGGTGGCCAGGTGCCACAGCCCACGTTCTTAATTCCCTCCCTGGCTCAGTTTGGAAACCTCATCCCTGGGCGGGCACGTGCTGGGGGTGGGGAGGAGGGGCCCCGAGGTCAGGCGCGGCCCCTCACGAGTCTTCATGGGACGTGTCCTCCGGCCCGGCTGAGACCAAGCCACGGTCCGCACCGGCACACCTGATCTGTCCCTACAGCTCGCTTCTCCACGGGACAGAATCTGAAATCTCTCCCTGGGTCAAACCTGGAAAACAAATAAAATGCCATGTTCAGAACTTCAGAGCCACTACAGATTTTTTTCTGTTTTATGTATTTGTTTATTTGCGGAGACGTACATACAGAATTCACAGTGCTATCTTGCAGAATGAAAGCCTTGGAAGCTCCTGTACACTCTGTTCCACCAGGAACCGACATCAAGAAGCGCCTCCCCCCAAAACCCTCAGAACTTCCAAAATGCTAAAATGCCCGGTGTTATTCACGACATAACGTTCACTTTCTCTATGTTCCTGATACAGAGGAATGAGGAGTTCGTGAATGAGAGCCTTCATCCATAGACTTTAGATTTTACTTTTTAACTTCTGGGCTCTTGGTTTTGAATCCAGAGTCAGGAATTAGTTTTTTCCAATGGTTAGACTGCTGGCTTGGTCTTCATTAGCTGTGTGGCCCTAGCAAATTCTTTAACCTCTCTGAGCTTGTGTTTCTTCAGCCATAAGTTGGAGCTAAAATAGCATCGCACTGTATGGTGGCTGTGGGATTAAGAGGTGATCGGAGCTCAGCGTAACCAGCATCAGTGTATTAGGGTAGATGGAAACCCCCGCCGTTATTTGGGTCATTGGCTCCGTGGATTTATGCCGGAGACCCTCGGCCCTGGGCTCAACCGTGCTCTTCTGTACGCGCCGACATTTCTTCGCCGATCACAGCTGAGCCCAGTGCTCATCACTGCCGGATGTGAGGTAGGGGACAGCCCGGGAGTGACAGATGGTTGGCTTTGCCTCTGAGCTGTCAGGGAGATAGTGAGTTGGAAAGGGACACACATAGGCTGTTTAGGGTCTGGGAGCTAGTCCCAAGAAGGATCAAGGGGGTGCTCCTGTAGTATTTTGGGGGGCTCACCTGCTCCTGGGAGGCTCACCTGTGCCTGGGTGGGGCTCGGCTCGTCCTCTCCCAGGTGGGGCTCACCTTCTCCCACGGCTTCCTCCCAGAGGGGCAGAATGGACAGCACGTGGAGTTGTCAAAGGAGTGCCGGCATTTGGTCATCCAAGACGTTCCCACTGCCAACGCCTGTACTGTCAACTGATCGCTTTCAGCTCGGGAGCCAAGCCACGTCCAGGGGAATCGGGGGCAGCTCATGGTCGCGGAAGTTGGCCAGGAGGGAGCCACAGGGTCTCGGAGAGAGCAAGGAGAGCATGTGGAGGACTTAGGCCAATGATTTTGAAGACCTGGCTGAAGCGGTTGTAGTTTCCAGCAAACAATACAGTCAAAAATAACCCCAGCAGTAAAATATCTTCAGAGAAATGGTGGACATAGTCCAGGGACTCCCCAGAAGACCATCCTGCCCCATGACAAGAGTGAGAGCTGTGCCCTCCAGAGGGAAGAGAGGCGTCCTGAGGAAGCCCCTCGACCGAATTTGCCAGGTGAGGGTCACTAATGGGTCACGTGACACAACGGTGCCACCTCATCTGAGCGTCTCAAAACCACATAAATATATGGAGAGCACGGCGGCGTTTCCGAGGGGGTACACGCCATCTGGTGCTTCTCCCCACACTGAGGAGTTTAGCGTAATTCTCATCAAAATGCCAAGAATATTTTTATGGAACCTGACAAGCTCATTTTAAAGTTCGCACGAAGGGAAAATACAGAAGATGAGCTAAATAAATGCTGGGGAGGCACCGAGGGGTACTAGCTCAGCAGATATCTCACACACCGTGAAATGTATGAAGGAACGAACGCGTAAAAATCCAGATAAGCATCAATGAATAATTCAGGGAACCAGATAGAGAATTCACACACACACAGTGCGCGCACACACACTCACGCACGCACATGCACACGCACACCAACGTGCGCACACAGCGTATGTGGGCATCACAGTGGCTCAGTGCGGGGCTGAGTGTGTGGAAAGGAGTGGAAGTGTGCCCATGTCACCCAGTATCAGTCACTCTTAACGGAGACGATGATACTGGGGGACAGTAGACGCACGTCTTCATGTGCTTCTGAGTTTCTGAATCTTTCACACTGTTCACATTAAACAGAGCCAACATCATTTTATTTAAGTAAAGAGTGAGTTGATGGGGGACCACCGGAAGGAGGCAACTTGGGACACGCAAGGCAGTGAGCCACGGGCAAGGCTGGAGAGACGAAGGGAAGGTCCGCTTTCACCAAGTGTTAGGAGGAAACTGGGGAGGACTGTTTCGAACCAAAGTTCATGGGAGAAGAACAGATGTTCGAGGCTGTGGCGGTGAGCGCATTGCTGCTGGGGTGGGGAGGGATCACCGTTCTTTTTCTTAAATGCAGGACATAAAGTTCCTTTATGAAAAATGTCCTCCCTTGCGGAAATATCCCTCACCTCCCTTCCTCCTGCTGGAGGTGCACGCGTGAGCGCACCCCCTTCGGGCCTTCCTGACTCCATTTTAAATGAGATTGTCTTTGTTTTCACGATACCAAGAAATATTTTTTAGTGAGTTATATAATTTAAAAAATTGTTTAAGCTGCCTTAGGTTTTGCATATTTTCTGCTTTATTCATTTGTTTCGCTGTTCCCATCATTTTGTAAAACGGAGGAAAGGGTTTTAAGGGCACAGGCTTTCCCTAGACTGGCTGGAATCCCATGTACCCCAGTTGCTAGCACAGGGTCCTGATGTAATCCTGATTTCATCTCTCTGCCTCAGTCTCCTCTGTAAAACGGGACGACAATACTGTCCACGGCTCCCAGGAAGGTTCATCGAGGGGAGATACGCCACGCGCTTAGCCCAGATTGTCGTTAAAGCCCAGTGAGTTGCTGGGATGGTCCACGCATGGGGTCAAAGGTCCTGGGGTGGGGTCCAAAGAAGCGTTTCCGGTTGTAAAGGGATTTCTAAAGGCAAAGAGAGGCACTGAAATATCTCTGTGCAATGAAAACCTGCCATCAGGTTTGTCCTTTTAAAAGATTCCCCGGGCAGATTACAGTCTTGCCATGTTATTTATGCCATTTCGTAGTTTAATTCTGTGTTCCATAATTAACTCAATTGTGTATCATCTGCCAGAAGCCTTAGTTAATGGACAATACGGGCACTGACGTGTAAACAAATACACAGTTTTGAAAGTCTGTTAAGTACAACTGTGGCCATTTTTGCTTCCAAGAACGCGCTTTGTGACTCACTCAGTCCGTTCGGAGGGACTGAGTTCTGCAGTCCGTCCAAGTGTTGCACGTGGTCCCTGGCCACCAGCAGGGACAGGACCTGCCCTCTGTGGCTTAGCTGTGGGCAAAGAACCAGGCAGCCCAGAAAAGTCCCGGGGACCCCAGTCTGTGGTACCCAGCCTTGAAACTGTGTATCTACTTTGCTCTTTGTTATTCTGCTTTTTACTTTGTTACTTTTATTACCCAGTTGATTATCTTAGGAAGCAACTTATTCAAACATGCCAAATACATGTGCATAAATATTTAATTTAGATATGCAAGCACAGACATAGGCGTCCGAAGAGATATTATGATAAGTTGTAATGAAATTGCTTTTCAGTATCAGAAAGCTTTGAAGAACGATGCATTCAGGGTTTTGGACAGTAAATAATTTCAAATCACGTGTACTCTTGGGCCCTGAAAACAGCATCAAAGCTTTAAAGAGGCAACATTACAACCTGTCCCATTTTCACTTAATTCTGAATAAACACGTGGACGTCTCATGACGCGGAGGGTATTATACAAGATTGTTTGCTCCAAGTGACTTTTGTTCCCTCGGCCTTTGACATTTTAATCTTTCCAAAACATTTGTGGGATAGGCACAGGAAAACAACTCCCTTTTATGATCCTAGGGAGAGAGAAAAATGTCCTGAACAAAATCTAGATGTAATGGGTGTTTGCACACGGAAGGTAAACATACGGATGCTGCCGTTACTACTGAACGAGGACCACGGACAGAGCGAGGCGGGAGTGCTCTGCTCCCAGGACTGACGCTAAGATAAGGGAAAGGCAGAGCATTCTGTTCAATGCTCCGAAATACACTTACCGGTTGTTTTTAAGAGAAGTGAATGGAATGTAAGGCGTATAATTCATCCATTTATATTAGATGACTCAATGTGCAACCTTGAATCCGTATTAGAAATGTTTTTTCAAGACTCAAAGCTCTGCTTTTGTGAGATAAATCACGGTCTATGTGTGAAATCTTCACGTGCGTTTCTGGTTACGTAGAGTCCTGGAAAAAAGTGTTGCTTTTGCCTGGGCAACAATATAGATGCGGCCTTAGTTCAAATTTGGGGAAACTGAATGCAATCAAGTGATGTACCCAACAGTCGGCTGCATTCAGTCCTTGGAGCACCCACCCCCCCGAGAAGCAACAACCCTTTGTGTGCAGCAAACACGGTTGATCATTGGTCGATCGGGTGATTTTGAAAGGGTCCATGGTCATTTTGAAAGATCCTGGAGCCGCACCCAAGAATCAAACAGCACGCCTCCACTGGATGCAAATTGCAAGAGGTTTATTGATTACACAGGTGCCTGCGGACGCATCAGCCTTTGTGGGCCGAGCATGCCGGGCTAAGTTGGGGAGCAGATTGTATAGGGCAAGGTTGGGGTGGCGGGAAGCGAGTTTACAGAAGCAGATGCTTGGTTACAGGGATCTGATTGGTTAACCTAAATCAAGCATTGTCAGGCACTGTAACGGTTTGTTCTGGCGGGAAGCGGTGGCGGGAAGCGATCCTACAGAGGCAGATATGCATGGTTACAGGAGTCTAATTGATCAATTTGATTCAGGCATGATTGGGCATTGGGGTCAGGGTGTTCTGGCGGTTCCTTGGGACAGCACTCTGGAAAGTCCCGGTACATTTCGTTTCTCATTTGTCTCTCCTTTGACAGACCGGGTGACCACAGACAATGTGTTGCCATCAGGCTATGGGGACAATAGGTTGCTAAAACAAACCTTACCAAGGAGGAAGGGGGTCTTTCAATTTCTGACTATTTGTATTATTAGTTTTAGTATTAAGGCATCTTACTCAGAGATATTTAAACAGCCCATGTGTTCGTCGATGTGAAATATGTAGAATTCCATAGAAAAAAACAGAAGATGACCACCCCAGGGGTCCTCACCCCCCGTTTCTGCTTCTGCTGCCATGAGCCCTGGGGAGAGGAGCCATTTCCGCCACCACGTGGCAGGTGTGCCTGTGTGTAGACTTTGGGTCACAGTGTCGGTGGGTCATCCTGTGAGCCCCCGGGAACAGAGGAGCCTGGGATCCTGCTGAGTGACTCCAATAAGCCTGTCCATCATCTGTTTCTTGGTCTACCAGGAGGCTGGCTGGAAGCAGGTTCTCATGGCTGAGGGTCCGGCTGTGTGCCCTGCCACCCTTGGGTGATGGCTGGGACCGTTTGTGATGCTCTGATCCCTTTTGGTTCCTTGTCACCCTGAGCACGGGCTGGGGTGGCGGTTCCTTATCCTCCCCGGCTTCCGCTGCCCATGTAAGTAATAAGCCAAAGCTGAGGACGACTCTTTTTAACTATGTTACTTTGTAATTTGTGTTCTCATTACTTATTTCTGTTTCTTTCTTTGTAAACAAAAAAATGATTTTTTTGTTAAAAAAAAAACAATTTATTCTATTGAATAATTCTATTGCCCCATATCTGGCAAGACTTAATATGCTTTACTTTCTTTATTATTGTTTTCCAGATGTGGATCTCTTCCTCAACTTAACTGTTATTTATATATTTAAAACATTTCCAAACATTTTTTCATTCACTCTTTGTGGGATTGCTATCCACTTACCTTACATGATGATCAGAGACTGTAGTTTGCAAGGTGGACATTTCCTTTGTTTGACTTGACTGGGATCTTTGTGTTCTAGAGGGTTCGATTTCTTCTGTGTTTCATGGTACTGGAATCACGCCCACATTTAATTCAGAAGCTCTGTCTTCAAACTTGCTCACGTTGATCCAGCTCATGGACTGACGATCGAGTTTTCCCAACCCTCATACTGCGATGTTCACCTCAATCTCCTCCTGGCTCTTGACCCTGAAGAGTCATGAGTGTGTCGTTTTACTACACGCAACGTTTGCGATGATCCCTTGCCCCTCTTGTCTCGTTTAACAGGCCCTGACCCAAGTCCAAACTTACCAGACAGTATTCATAGCCTACTTCTTCGTTTTCTATGATGTGTTTATGCATCCTTTACTTAGGACGAAGTTAACTATCAGTGAGAAACAGCAAGCATCTGGCTATTGGATTTTTCACCTGCTGTGGTAACTGGGTTCACTTTGCCTGCATATATGCACTCACGCACAGTGATACACCAGGGAAGAGCTGCACAGCTGTGACTCGTTAGCACCTCTTGTCCCTTATTGTTAGTCTGGCATCTTTCTGGCATCCTGAATCTTTCCCTTCTGTCCCAAGAAGTCTCCTTCCTCATGCAGAAGACCCTGATGACCACCCAGTATCTTTCTTCAAGATTTTCTCCTTGTGACACACACATATGATATGGGCCTTCACCCCATCTGCCTCTGGGTCTGAGTGTGTGTGAGTTTGAGTCTGAGTCTTAGTCTGAGTCTGTGTCTGAGTCTGAGTTTGAGTCTGAGTCTGAGTCTGGGTCTGGGTCTGGGTCTAATTCTGATTTTGAGTCTGTGTCTGAGTCCAAGTCTGAGTCCAAGTCTGAGTCTGAGTCCGAGTCTGAGTCTGAATCTGTGTCTGGGTCCGAGTCTGAGTCTGAGTCCGTGTCTGTGTTTGAGTCTGAGTCTGAAGAGTCTGTGTCAGTCTGAGTCTGAGTCTGAGTCCGTGTCTGTGTCTGTGTTTGAGTCTGAGTCTGAGTGCATGCCTGTGTTTTTACAAAACCATAGGAATCTAGGATCTCTATTTTAGAGTTTATCTTAATTCTATGTTAATTTTTATGAAACTGACATGTTTATGAAGACAAATCTTTTTAGCCTTTCACATGCTCATATCCCATTTTGTGTCCCATAACATTATACTGCTTTTTTTTTTAAATACACAGGCCTCGTGGTGTTCCTATTAAATGTATTCTTACATACTTTAAAGATTTTGTTTATTATTTGTTATAATTATTACTATTTATTAGAAAAAAAAAAAAGCCCTCTTGGTTTTCATATATGTCCAGCCAGTTCGCAAACTTCCTAACCTTAGCCTGGGTGTCCTGGCTCATCGGGGAGGCCCTTCTGCCACCCACAGAGAAACGACTTCAGCCCCAATACTCCTGGGCCTGCTCTGTAAAGTGCCGTTCCCTTCAGAACTGCTCCGACAAGGTTGAAGGCTAAGGGGCTCAGAGCATGAACATCAGTTGTCCTATGGTTCTGTCTCCGGGTTTTACTTGGTTTGGGCTCACAGCGTGTGTCATTGTGGTACTGGTTGTGTTCACTTCTCAGGGCTCCTAGTGCGCTCGGGATCTTCAGAGGTGTGTTCCTACTTATCTCCCGCACTACATCGGGGACCGGAGTCACACCAACCTTGCGGAATAAACCTGGAGCCTTCCTGCCTTGCCCGGGTCGCATCCACAGGGTGAGCGGACGCAGCGTGGCCCCCGGGGCCCACCCCTTCGTGAAGAGTCGCTCTCTTTCCTCTCTCTCCTCTGTGAGAACGGATCTTTTGTCTTGAGTCGAGTTGGGTGTTTTGCGGTTCTCTAGGACAGTCACGCCTTTCCTCGAAGTAGCTGACCGTGTCGCCTCACGCCGCCTGCAGATCTCAGTGAAGGCTCCGCCGCCGGCGTTCAAGGTCGGCTCCCGGCGTCGGCCCTCACCTTGCACACTCTTTGCCAACTTTCCTTGGTCTCAGTCGGGCACGCGTAGGTTCATCTTTCCCGTTTGACTTTATAATTCATCTTCTTTTTATAGAGGTGATCTTTCTGCTTTACAGTCTGATGTGTCATGCCTTTGGTCTCTCATATTTCCTGCGGCCTGAGCCTTCCTCTTTGTCTTTCTTCTGTTCCTTGCCCTCCCCTGGCTATTTCGGAGCTGTTTTATGTAGGCACATGTGTACATGTGGGTCTATCTGTTAGTCATGTGGAAGTCATAGATACTGTTTTTGGGTTTTGTAGTGGTTCTTTTTATAATTCTCTGTATCACACTTAGCCCTCCGTTTCTGAATTCCGCGTTCCCGCACAGCATCTGTTGGCTGTTATGACTAAGAGAAAACCACCACTCCCACTTCCTCTCTTCTTCCCTCCACCTCCAGACTTTTCTGGGGTTGGTCCTTATTTTTAGTCCTTCTAGTGGTTCCCCTCACAGCTCCGAGAGGAACTCAGAGGCTCCTCTTCTTGGCTTACACACCCCTGCCGCGACAGGGAGGAAGTCCGCCTTCCATTATCTTCTCCCTGCCCCCATTCTCGCTGGTTTGGGAGCTGGTTTTACTTCCCGGAGGTTCACAAGATGTGCCTCCTGGCCCCGGCGGCCAGGGGAGACTTCTCAGGTTCTGGTCCCGTGTCCTCCCCTGCTACCACCCCTGTCCCCGGCACTGCCCTCCGCCCCTGCCTCTGCACACGGAAGCATGTTTTGTGAACAGGCAGGGATGGCCAGCTCCGGAATTCATTCCTGTTGGAGCTGTTCTGCCTCACAGCTCGCACGGAAGTCACGGCTTGCCTGCACCTGCTGTCCCGCTCCCCATTTCTTCCCTGCACCCGGACCACGCACCACGCACCACGCCGTTCGGTGTTTTCGGCAGGGGCAGGGGTCCCAGGCCAGGCTGTGGCCTTGCCCCTGCCCTTGTTGGTCAATCGATTTACCTCCTGGAGATGCCTGAAGAATGATTGTGTTTTACAAGGTACCTGGGAACTTAACTCGTCCCCGTGCCTTTGTAGATCATTCTACGCTGGTTTTTGAGGACCCCGTCTTGCCTTCTAGGTGTGCGAGTTATTATTCCTTGGGTTGAGGACGCTACTTTGTTACATCTCGGTGTGCACGACCTCTTTGCTCTGATGTGGCCACTCCACATGGACCCCTGTGGTCTTAGTTTTAGATATGTCTGCTGTCCACCTGCCCCCCCCCAACTGCATCTGTCTGCTTGCCTTTTCCCTTCTGCATTCGTGGACGAGGGCTTCAAGATTTCCTGTTCCCAGGTAACTGGGCTTTACAGCCGACCGATTCCAACCCTTGCCGCTCCGTTCGTGAGTTTACACCGAGGATGTTTTGAAACGGAATTCTGATTTGAGCAGCTTATTTTCTTCTGAAACAGATCTTGACGTGGGCATTTTCATATTGGATTTCTTCCTTCTTCATTTTCTCTATTTTTTTTCTTCTAAATAATCATTGTACTATTCTTTTATTTATGTTCTACTATATTTATATAAATAGCAACTTATTTTTTTCTGTATTGCTTGTGCTTAAAGCAGAGAGCTGTCTGAGTCGTTTATCTACCTTGACGCAGTGCGGATGGCTTTTCTTTGATACGTTCCCCATGGGCTCTGAGAGCTGGTCCTGCATCTCATGGTGCTCTAGGGCCTTTCTGAGGGGTTTCTGGGCTCCCGGTGGGTTTCCTGCATCAGGAGGGTGGTGTGAGCAACCTGGGCTGGGTCGGCTTTCCAGTTTCCTTCCGTCTGTCGGGGTTCAGGATGACCCTCGGTGCTCTCTCCTGATCGGGTTCCTCCGCCTCCTGAGAGTTCCTCCACCTCGGCTCTGGCTGTCTTAGGGGACACAGAGGCCACCGGTTTCTATCTCCACCCAGTTCTCCTGCTTCTGCACAGCAGGCGCTCAGGCCCACCTGGAGCGGAAGGCTGAGAAGCCACGGGGCAGGGGTTCGGGGCCCTCAGGGATCCCACAAGGTGGAGAGGCTTTGCTTGGTTCTTTGCTGGCCCAGTGCCCCCTTTTTTTCTGTGAACTTGGATGGTTTCCCTGTATATTTTGTCTTGAACCAATTGTTACTTCGTTTTGGAGTAGATTAGCTCTGCTTTGTGACCTTCCTGCTTCTACGCCTCTGCTCCGGGGGGAAAGCGGCGATGATGGAGACGGCCGCCCGCCGCACGCCCGCCAGGAACTCCTGTGACTCGGGGGACACCGTTTGATAGAGGGATGACCCCCCTTATTGTTTTCTTAGTTAAACCTGAGATTATCAGGGTTCTTAGGTTGTCAAAAAGGTAAAATGCTTACGTCGTGTGTTTGTAGAGGAAACTAATAAAACTGGAGAAGGCTTGAGATGGGCAGACACAGCGGGGGAGGGTCCGGGAGCCGCGCGGTGGCAGACACCGGCGTCACCAGCTCGGACGCCGGGAAGCCTCAGGAGACACTCCGCGTTGGTGCAGCGGCCCGGGCAGTACGGCCGGGGCCTGGGACGGGCTGTGGTGCACGTTGTCCCCACGTACGTCGACTGTAGTCAGCGGCGTGGGTGGCCTTCGTGCCCTGGGCTAGAGAGTGTGCTCAGGCTTCCGCAGTCCATCGCAGGGAGACCGGACCGAGTCTCTGACACCAGGTTGTGTGACCAGCTAGATGACAGTCTCACACACGACGCACGCACAGTCCGTACAATCTACAACGTCCGTGTGTCCTGCACATCAACACGGACGCCCCCACACCCTCCCCTCCGTCGTGCCGTCGGCTTCGCGGCTGCCGTCGCTGGTTCACGGCCCACGGCCAGGTCTCCAGCTGCTTTCCTCTTCGCTTCAGAAACACCATCGGCATCGATGCAGGTTTGGGGAGAGACACCCACAGGGGCTCCCGGCCCCCCGCTGCTGCCCTGCGGCAGGTCACTCGCGGGGCTGGGGCTGGCCATCCCCTGCCCGGCGGGGCCCCCACATGGACGGTCGCCGAAGGCCATATTACCAGGTGCGCGAGTCGATTTTAAAATGTGAAAGTGAAAAACCGGGCTGGAGGGGGCGTGGAGAGGCTTTCCTCCTGGGACGTGCGTTGAACCTGGAACCCCTGAACGGCCGAGTTGGTTTCTCCCTCCGCGGGTGCGCTACGGCAGGCGGCCCTGGTGGCTTGGGGGCCCGCCGGGAGCCGCCGCCGCTCCCACTGGTCCCGCGATTCAACGCTGCGCTGCCGCCAGGCCGTGCGGCGCTCGGTGCGCCCCGTGCGGGGCCACACAAGCAAGTCCACGCTGGACCCTGGTCACGGGTGTGTCTCCAGTCCACAGCTGCTTCTCCCACTCGCTGGACCCTCCCGTGAGCCGTCTGGGCTGATGAAGAATGAAGCTGAGAAGTAGCAGAGCCCGGATTCGGGCACACGGGTGGGGCTCCGGGCGCGTGGGACCGGGCCTAGCCGTTTCCCATGAGTTCTTTCCTGGGTGGCCCCCGGCGTCTTGCTTCGGGGTCCAGCTCCCGAGAACGACATGATCACAATCCTATAGACCGCTGTGGGTCTGGGCCTCTGGTTCCAAGCAAGCTACTAGGTTATCCCTTGAAAATCCTTGCAGATGAATTGTGTTTGTTTCCAATGCAATGTGTTTACATGTGAGACCTCTTACGAAGGGCTTGGCCGAATGCCTGGAAATGTGAATTTTCACACGGACTCCGGAAGGCCCGTTTGCTGTGCGGTTGGCAAATCCCCACGCCTACAACGCGAGGCCGGGCCCGGTGATGGACTTCACACCGCCCACACCTAGGTCGGCGCGTCAGGATGTGTGAGGCGGAAGGTTCACGGGTGGGAGCGAGCCGGCAAGGAGCGGCTGACCACCGAGCGGAGCGCGCTCATCGGGCACCGCATATACGAGGTCTGCGTGACACCGCACGGACTTGGCGTGTGCACCGGCCAGTCTCGTGGCCGACGCCCATTGCGTCCCCCGGTGTCCTTTGCAAAGAGCAGCAGTAAGACCGGAGCTGCTCGCTGGCCCGTGGCGTTCTCGTCCCCGCCTCTCACCAGCGCGGCGAGGGAGCGCGTTGCTCCGAGAACCTCCCATCGGCTGGGTCCTTGGCTGAAACCCGAACTCTGGTCCCTGTTACCACACGACGTGGCCGCGAGGGCTGATGCTGGAGACAGACGGGGAGTGGGGAGGGAACATACGGTTCTTGCAAACCCAGGAGGCAGCAAGTGCGCCCGCCCCCCGCCACGACCCGCACCGCCCCCTCCGCCGTTGTCCACCCTTGTCGCTCCCCTGGACCCTCACCATATGACTCCCATCGGCCGGACAACCGCGTGCTTAGAACACTCTAGCTTGGTCTGGGAGCCTCTGCGTTGTGAGTCCCGGGAGCCTGTCCCTGGACACGGGCAGTGCTGTGCGGCCGGGGGAATGCCCGTCCGCGGAGATCTTGCTGGCAAGCCGAGCACATGCCCTGTGCTCCTCCAACACGCCGCGGCGCTTCTATTTCTACCGAGCCTCAGGGACCCGATGACTCCTGGACGTAATCTCTCTCTCTCCCTACACACGGACTTCAGTGTTTCGTTCAAAAAATATTTATGGAGCTTGCCGTAGGTAGGAGGCCCTGGGCTGGTTTCTGGACACAAACGCGACGGATTTCCCAGAGCTTCTGGTTACATGGTGGAGAAAAACAAGACCTTCCTGTCGTGCTCGAAACTCCAAACCCCCCGTGATAACGTGCCCTGCCCCCTCGGACGTGGGCTCCTGCTGCCCCCCCAACAGCAGTCCCTTCATCCCAACGCCCCCACCTGCTTCCTGCCCAGGGTCCTGCCCCGCGATGCTGGGCCTGGGATGCTCCCGTGGGCTGCTCCCAGATCCCTCGGGTTGGAGGTCGGGGGCGATCGAATGCCTCCCCTCCGGAGGCCACGTCCTGACCATTGCAGACGAGGTCGCCCAGTCGGATCTTTCCTTTCCCCACGTGCCCGCCTGTCGTTGTTCATAGAAGCATGATTATCCCAAATGAGGTGCCGCCTCACCTCATAACCTGCTCCTGTCTGTCTTCTCCGCAGTGCTCGTTACCTCTTCTCGCACAGGCAGCCCAGTATCTTGCTTACTGGGTGCCCCCACCCCACAGTGACCTCCATAACCGCGACTCATGCAGTCTGCTCAGGAAGTGAGTGCGTGAATGAGTGAACAAGGGTGTCACCCGGAAAGGCCTGTGGCTGCGAGCTCCAGAGCACAGAGTCGCCAAGACGGAGACGAATCCGGTTTTAACCTTTTGAGTAATAACAGCTCAGAAAGCCATTTGTGCAGTGCACACCTCAGGCACCGAGCCAAGTGATTTCGTTCAGCTTTTCTCTCTGTCTCAGTGTGCATAATTGTCCCTGTTTCTGGATGACAGAGCACTGCAGAGGTCATGACCATGACCTTCCCAGCGTGGCCATCCCCCTCAGGGACTCTGGGACTCTCACATCCCTGAATGGAGATCTATTTGACTAGAAGACAAAAGGACAAAGACATGGAAAGACTTTGTTCCTGAACCTTTGATGTGTTGGAACAACATAACGTATGGGGTACAATTATAAAACATCTCATTTTTTACATCTATTTTCCAGAACCGGCTCTTCTGCCTTTGATAAAAACTTGAGCAGGCTCATGGATTTGTTCTTTCTCGGTTACACAATGGCCTCTGATTGATAATCAAGCTATCAGTAATGTGGTGCCCAAACTTTGAACCCCTGCAGCTCACCAGACACTCCAAGTCCTGGGGGAGGCTGGGCTCCTTCTCTCTCCTTGGGGGTGGGGAGAAGTAAGGGGAGTGGGCAGAGCCGTCCTTAACCAGTCCTGCGGTGACTGGGTCCCAGGCTCCCCATGTCTGCAGAGGTTTCAAACTCACGTCATCTCTGAAGAATGGTTTTAATGTCTTCAAAGTGGCCTGTTTGCCACAGAGCAAAACATCCCAGAGTAGCATGGCTTACACCAACCACAATTATATGATATCTCATGACTCTGTGGGCCAGGAATTTGGGCCATCCTCAGCTTGGCGGCGTGGACTGGGGTTCTCCCTCTCTGGTCACCTCAGCCCTCCAGATCCACCCACCACGGCTCCTGTCCACTGCCCCCCAGTCCGAGGCACCCACCATCTCTCTCTGTTGAGATCCGCCTGCCTTCCGGCTGCCCTCATGGCCGCCCCGAAGACCCCAGCCGGATCTTTCTTCCACCATGTAGAGCCCCTGGTCCAGAGGACACACTCATGCCCCCTTTGTGCTGGCAGTTTCCACACTCTTGAGACCCTCTCTGATGCTCTCCTTGGCCCCGCCAGCCACACTCAGACGTGCTCCGTAAGACAACATTATATTAACAGGAGAGGCAAAGCCGAGCCCTAGCGTGGGCGGGGGAAGGGGGCCCTCCGCTTGGGTCTGAATTCTTCCCTCCATCCCCTTCTCCCCTCCTCCACCCCGGGCCATCTTCGCAGGTGCAAGTGTGGGAAAACATCATCTGGAACGTGTCACTTTTGCAGCCCTTCCAAGCTGCTCCGCAGTAAAATGTTGCCTCGCCTGCCTTCAACCCTCAGCAAAACAGACCCGAAGCTTCTCGTTCAGCTTCTATTAGTGTGCATGATTGCTTCAGTGGAGCTGGCATCTGAAGAACAAAGCATTGCTTTGTCCGCAGGGATGGTTTGGTCAACGCGGGGACGTCTGAGCTCCAGAATACGTCACCCACCTTCTGACTTCTCCAGTGGGCCCTGAGCACACAGGACGGGGGGACAGGGTGCACAGTCCACAGGGAAACACCAGTGTGAGTTTAGGACTCAGCCCTTGCAGCAAGCTATGCCTGGTGGTATTATGATGCTTACCTATGTGCCCGAGATCCCGCCGATGGCCTCATGCCCGATCTTCCCTTACACAGAGACGTGGAGAGATACTGTGTGCTTCGTAAGGATTCCATAAGCTATGCACACGGTATGACGTGCTAGACACTTCTCCGCAAGGTGACAACAAGCTTTTGACAAAGCTTTTTTTTTTTGACAACAAGCAGCAAAAGCATTGGGTTAACTTTTCACACATTGTTGATGAGAAATTGCTATTAAATTCTCTGCCAACTGTCTTGCTTCGAGTGCTGTGATCCGTCATCCACCGTGTCTTGCATGAGACCTCGTTGCCACCGCGAGCACGTCGCAGGGTTAATTGGTGTTTTAGGTTGAGCTGCCCCGTCTGTCCATCAAACTCATTTCATTTGTATTTTGACTTTGCCGTTTTGAGAGCGAGGAGCTTGCGTAGGAACCGGCACTGAGGGACTGTGAATATTGTGAATATTAAGTTAGCGAGATACAGTCTGACCCGGTCCGCTTTCCAAAACTCACAGCCAACCCTCCTCCCCCCCACAAAATCAGATTCTGCAATACGGGTAACTCATCATTGGTGCACACAATATAAGGACAAGAGGAAGCAATCAAGGCTCCTGAAGTTGGCTTCGAGTCCGTCCGAGAGAACACGCAGGACTCACAAAATGTGAAATCACCTAATAGTATGGCTATAACTTCCCCAGCTCACCGAGCAAAGTAGCTAGCTGGTGTGGGTCTCAACATCCTTCCCTGCAAGAGGACTGGGTGGCAAATTCCGTAAGATCGCATTATTCTGTAAGACCATTCATTTATTTACCACTTTTCATTCACATATTTGTCTGCTCATTCAGCCAAAAGTGATGGACACCAGCTTGGTCTCATGGCCAACTCTTGGTGCTGAAATAGACAGACATGACCTTTACGCCAGCTCCTCCATCTGCTTTTGTGTACCTGGGGCGAGTATAATTTCCATTCTGAGCCTCAGTTTCCCCTTCTGTGAAGTGGGGCACTAATTACCTCTGGTGCTGCCGAGAGGACCACATGGTACCGGTGGTTCCCATCTGAGGCAGTACCACCCCTTACACGAAATTTGGAAATTTGTTGACACTTGGAGAGCAAGGAGTGAGTTTCTAGATACCCCACAACACCTGGAAACTTCAGTGTCTACAGTATACATTCCTAGAGGCCAGAGAACCATGTGTCCCAGATTACTCTTGAATATCCCGATGCAAATGATGAAGCGGGAAAACTTGGATGGGGTGGAAAGCCTCGATTTGTGTGTAGGCACAAGGCTTTTGCATGCTCGTGGTATCCAGTGACCTTTCCAGAAACGGAATCTGGCACAAATCAAGGGAAGAGTGCACATTGCTTGGTTTGCTACTTTACTAAGGGCTGTTCCTGGTTTTAGAAAAGGTTTTAGAAAAGAATTTTCTCTTGGTTTCGTCTGGGTGGCTCAGTTGGTTAAGGGCTACTTTTGGCACAGGTCATGATCTCGGGGTCCTGGGATCAAGTCCCACATCAGGCTCATTGCTTCTCTCTCTGCCTGCTGCTGTGCCTGCTTGTGCTCTCTCTCCCTCTCTGATAAATAAATAAAACCTTTAAAAAAACAAAAAGAGTTTTCCCCTGGTTTGAGTCACCAGTAAAGCAGTCA
Source organism: Neogale vison (assembly GCF_020171115.1). Lineage (NCBI taxonomy): Eukaryota > Metazoa > Chordata > Mammalia > Carnivora > Mustelidae > Neogale > Neogale vison. The sequence continues at coordinate 100,571,693 of NC_058099.1, read as the reverse complement.
GCCTACAATTGTAGCGATTTACGGTTACGTATAGCCTTTACGTAAAAATGTTAAATACGGACACACGATGCCAAAGAATGTTCACTTAGATATTTAATATTGATTTTTTCCTAATACTTACTCTGCAAAAGTAAAGTGAAGCCCTAAGTTAGGCAAATATTTTTCCCAAAATGCACCAGTAGAGTTGTCAAAATATATCACACTTTTCAAGATGTAAAGGGATGATTTGAAAAACGTAGTTATGAAACAGAAACATTTTTGAGCAGAAGGAAAAAGAGTTCATTGCTCCCTAGTTTAGCCATAAGTTAATTTAAAATATGGCAAGCCACAAAATATTAGCTAAAACTTGTTTTGTTAGCAGTATGAGTGATTATTAATACAAAAGTGGAAATTCAAAAGAAGTAATTTTCTACCAAACAGTTATCAGTGAATAAACATGTCCCACGTGGGGACAAAGCTATGCTTTTGCATTAGTTGACTTTTCAAGGAATAAAGAGTTTGAAGAGGTAACGTTATTTTCAAAATAGCTAACAACAGCTATGAGGAAATTTCTGATGCCTGCGACTCTCAGAATTTATAAAAACAGTCCCTTGCTCCCTGTAATGGCTGCAGCCCCAGGAGCAGCAGCCACGGGAAATGGGGTGGGAGCGGCCCGAGGGCTTTCAGCAGCGGCCCCCGGGCGTGTTAGGACGTGTCTGCCCGTGTCCTGCAGCATCCTGGTGTCGAAATTGCTGCAAAAGGTCAGCTAGTGGCCCGTGTCACCCGTGCTCCTGAGAACATGAAGAGGGCTCCGTGGACACGGGGATCTCAGAGGTGTGGGTCACGGTGCTGGTGCGTGTCTCATTCTGCACAGCAAAGTAAGTCCCAAAGAAGGATGCTTTTAAAAAAAAAAGATCTTGTTCACTTCCTGATGCTCTTGAGTAACGTTTAAATTTCATTTTTGAAAAATTATACATCAAAATTCAAGTACTGAGAAGATATACAACGTGTTTCGGGTATCTCTAAAAATGTTAGATGAGCTCCTCCTTGGCTGTAAGGAAATGACATCAATTTTATTATGGTGGAGGGAATAATCATGGCATTTATTAAGAAGTATATATTATTTCTTAAAAAATTTAAAGATTTATTTGTCAGAGAGAAAGAGAGAGAGAATAAGCAGGGGGAGCGGCAGACAGAGGGAGAAGTAGGCTCCCTGCTGAACAAGGAGCCTGACGTGGGGCTTGATCCCAGGATCCCGGGATCATGACCTAAACCAGAGGCAGGCGCTTAACTGACTGAGCCATGCAGGCGCCCCGATACGTATAGATGACTTAAACATTGTCTCGGTCACTGATAATTACAGATGGTTGGACGAGAAGGTCCTGTTTTGGAAACATATTGCTTATAGCTACATATTATTTAAAAGTGTATAAAGAACGGCTTTGAATCTTTACCAACGTACCGTGCCAGACCGGGCTGGTTACTAATCCATTTAAAACGAGCGTGTTAGACACTTGCTAGGAGTTAAATAAGTTAAAAACAAAAGTGACTTTGTGCCCCAAATATCTTTTCATTGGTGTAGTTAGAAAAGATTGGGTATTTAAGGTTTTCCCACCCACCATTTGGAATGATACGAAATTAGTTATTTAGCCCCATTTCTAACTGTGTTGTGCTAAAATTAGTTTTAGGGCAGCTGGGTGGCTGCTAAAAAAAGCCGGGCAGCCAAGGGCGATGTCCGTAAGGACTCTCTTTGAGACGCCCTCTGACAGTCGGGGAAGCAGCCGCGGACCAGAGAGGAGGAGAGCGTGTGAAGCTCTCATCAGGGACCCAGGGGCCTTCATCAGGGCGGCTGTCTTCTCCGACGAGTGTCCCCCGTGTTGTCCACACAGCATGCACACACTTCCACGTGGCACGATGAGAGGACCCACGCCTGAGGAAGGCCGTAGAGCATGGGTTCGGGGTTCCGCGTCATCGGGCTGTAACCGCCCCGGCTGACCGCCCCACTTCATGAACAGGACCCCCCCTTACTGCACGCAGTCCGTCCGTGATCACGTCTCCTTGCGTCCGACTTGACTGGACTCCCCAGCTCCCTCTGCATTTTCATTACCCCATGCCTCCTGTGAGAGCAGCCCCCGCGGGTCTGTCTTCTCTCGAAGCCAGATTTACTCATTAAAAATAAGTGCCGGCATTCGTCCACTTAACTATGTCCTCCGGACACGGGCCTGCCGTGTCTGGACATGCGCCCTTTGAAGGATGTGCGCTGTCATTGTAACGTAGTGTCCATTTCTAGCCCCTGATAGCCCGAGTCGGAGTGGCCACAAGAACTCGACATTCTGTTGGGTTCACTGTTCGGTGTTAGCAGATTCCTACAGTTCAGCCAGAGGCGATGATGGCATTCCGTCGATATGTCCGGCCATCGCGTGGGTGCAGAATTACAGAGTCCCAGGACCACCCTCACCCCAGATACCACCTGTGGAGTTCGGGGGTCCCCAAGACCACCGTCAGGTTCACCAGTTTCCTGGGAGGACTCACAGAACGCCACGAAACTATCACACTTGCCAGGACAGGGTGTTTGTTGCTGCCGTTTTGCTTTTATGGTTTGCTTTTGTTTTATGACCAAAGCGTGCAGCCTGGCGTCAGCGGTGGAAGAGGCACGTGGGGCAGGCTCTGGAGACACCTGCCTGTGCGGCTCCCCGCGGTCCCCTGCGGAGCACTGGGCGCATCTCACTGTCCCCGCGGCGGCGCAGGACAAGGCGCGCACCGTGCTACCGGCCAGAGAGGCTCGCCTGCACTTCGGGGTGCAAGGCTCCGACCCCAGGGGACCCGGCCACCGAGACGCACCTGACCACCTGCATGGCTTTTTCGTCACAAGGCATTCTACTAACATCTGGCAGGGCTCCAAGCCTCAGGTAAACAGAGAGAGACTTATCAAGCGGGACATTCCGGGGGCTCAGAGCTGACACCCAGAAGCCCAGGGCAAAGTCCAGCCCATGGTTCAGGCAGGTTATCTGGTCACCACATGATAGGATGAGGGTATTTCATGTCAGGTTGACAGGAAAGGGCACAGCGTGCGTCTCGGCATCATGCAAAGACAGCGGCGGCCTGATGGTTCTGAGAAGCCCCAGGCGTGGGGCTGCGGTGGGCCAGGTGCCGGCCGAGACACGCTGGGATGGCCGTCCCCTTCCGATGACCCAGAGCACCTGCGTCCTCACTTACACGATGGCGGAGTCACCGCCACTGGCTTCTCAGCCTCTCAAAATAAGGACAAGAAGGTGAGATGCTTTCTTCGAACTGGCTCACATCAGGGCATCAGAGGCTGCAGACAGTCTGCTGAGACCCAGGACGAGCCCGGCTGGTGGGTAGGTCTCACGAGCTCAGTCTACTCGGTCCTGCTGCCCGCAGAAGGAGCCGTCTGTGCATTCTCCAAAGCCACTGTGCCGAAGCCTTCCTTTGCGGAGTTGTGAGCAAATTGTTTTCTGGGCAGAAGTCTGAAGTTTCAGAGTGACAGCCGGAACAACAACAACAAAAAAATGTCTACACCCAGTGTGGGGCTCAAACTCACAAGAGCCGCATCGAGGGCTCCACAGGTGGGCCCGCCAGGCGCCCAGCAGGAAGAACTTGAAGACAATCAGTGATAACACGTGGACTCGTTAGAATAAACCGGGTGCTGTGAACTGTTCACCCAAACCTACTGAATCTGCGGCAACTTGTTTCTGCCTCTCCAGAAAACACGAAATCGGTCTAACGTCATCAAATCATAGCAATAATAGAGTTTCTATAACATCTTAAGAGATTAAAAAACATCAGTGTTTCAGGCAACAAAAATCCAGCAGCAAGAAGGTGCTGCGAGAGAGGGTAAGGGGCTTAGGCAGCATCGGACGTGCCCATCTCGGCGAGGACATTTGTCAGTCCTGTTCCGTCGCACGTCAATCCAACCAGGCTCTCCTCTGTGATGCCGGCTGGCACGCACTTCTCGTGCGCCCTACACCCCAGTGTGAGCCCCAAACAAAAAGCAAACACCATCAGATTGGCTTCCTCAGGTACCCCACCTTTCACACCGCAAACACCATCCCGTTGCTTTTAGTTTGCATATTTGTGAATAAGTTGGCATATTTTGCAAGGGGATATTATGCCGTAGGTGAAGCAAGGCTACAGACACAGAAAACGATCAGAGGCAGCGGGGGTTGGAGGAGAGGGAGGGATGAACGGGGGCCACGGAGGACGTTTAGCACAGCGGCAGTCTTCCATGAGACGCTGGAATAGTGCCTACATGTCGTCGGACTTTCGTCCCGATCTGGAGTGTGCACCACCAGGATTGCCCTAGTGTGAGCTATGGCCTTCGGACGAGAAGGATGTGTCTGTGCAGTTCCGTCGCTTTCACAGAAACACCACGTGGAGGGGGACTCCGTAGGGGGAGGCTGTGTGTATATTGGCAATCTCTGTGTTTTCGGTTCATTTCCACTGTGAACCTAAAACTGATTTCAAAAAATAAGGTCCATTAAAAAAAATTAAAATTAAAACAAACAAAAAACCCCGTGAAGAATGCCATAGAACATGTACTGGAATAAACGTGACTCGTGGTGGACGGAATCTGCCCTTTTTTTTTCAATAAACTCATTGGTAGGCTTTTACCTTTTTCAAAGGACAAGGTAGACCCACATTTATTGATAGAAAAAGAAACCCTTTGGGCTGTGTTTCAAGTGCCAAAGCGGTATTTTCTGTAAGAGTTTCTTCCTCCCTCCTTTTTTATGAACTTCATTATGTTCCAATAAAACTTAGTAATGTGTCTTCAAGTTACTTGAATTTTGAAAAAAAATTAATTTGCCTTTTTTTTTTAACTGAATTGATGTGATTGTATAAATCAAATAAGCAATCACACTAATGGGCTGACAAACCACATAATAATATTTTCCATGTGGAAGGTAAAAGATCCAAGAGGAAAATCAAAGGAGTGAAGTAAAAATCCAGTGATCTCAACTTTAAGCTAGTGCCTGCAGAGGACTAGAGATTATTTTTCTCTTTTTAAGAACTTAGGTATGTATTTTCTGGAGCAACCCTCTGAGAAGTTTAAGAAGCAGTGAGAATCCAGTAACAAGCATACCTTTCAGGCGCCTGGGTGGCTCAGTGGGTTAAGCCTCTTACCTTCGGCTCAGGTCATGGTCTCAGGGTCCTGGGATCGAGCCCCGCATCGGGCTCTCTGCTCAGCGGAGAGCCTGCTTCCTCCTCTCTCTCTGCCTGCCTCTCTGCCTACTTGTGATCTCTGTCTGTCAAATAAGTAAATAAAATCTTAAAAAAAAAAAAAGAAAGAAACAAAAAAACAAGCATGCTTTACACCCAAAGTGGGATCACCAAATATCTGTTTGCACTGAGCCCACCCACAGATCCTGGGAGGAAAGCCTGAGTCCAGGACTGAGCCAGAAATCGTGGATGGCAAGTCTGGGGTGAACGGGACATCAGAGAGACTTGAGGGCGAGAAAGCACCAGCACCCAGTGAAGGGCTTCTGCAAGTCAAAATCAGACACCCCAAGAATCCAGAAGGATGTATTTGCAATGGATTGGCCAATGTCAAATATGTTCTAGCTCATGAGGGCACATGATACAAAGAAAGATGCTCTGGTCGCCCTTCAGCCCTGAACACTAGGGATGACTGGAAAGTTCTGGGGTTTACTCAGCTTCCCCGATAGGAAATGCAGCTCAAGGGAAACAAATAATTAAAGTTCGTGCTTACTCATAAATATTTGATCATCTTAAATTTGAATTTAAAATATTCTGTGTTCGCTTGATTTCTTAAAATGTAAATTTTGCAGGCTTGTTCACTGAAATACTTGAGAAGACAAGTCAAGCCAGTAACACAATGTGCCGAGCTCCCCCTGTAAGGATCCAGATTTCTGGGAGGAATGAGCAGGAAATGCACAAATGTTTGGGACCGTGCTTCGGGGCTTGGGCAGGAGACGTTCAGCATGAACGTGGGTCATCATGATCTGCTAGAAAACAAGGAAGACAGATGGCTGGCGGGTGCAGGTGTTAGCGTGATCGGATTCCTGCCGGCCCGTACGGAAGCCCCTTGCTCAAAGGAAAGAGCAGTGATGGGAGTGGATGGAAAAGTTGGTCGTGCGTAAAATCGGGTGACTTCTGCTTTCAGCTCCAAAATTTAAGGAGCATGGACATTGTGATTCCTGCTGCTACAAGGGGGGAAAGCTGGACACCACAGGTCATGGCCACTTTAGGAACTCTCAGAGAACTAGGGTTGCAAGACAAATCCTGAAATTAAAGAGACAAACACCCCCAGAAACATACATGGCTGACACCTCTGATCTAGAGCAGAAGGTCCCAGGACCACAATCCACTGGGAGCCCTTCTGTGGTCATGTTGACAAATCGCTGGAGGTAGAGTATGAATGAATTTGAGAGAAGAAAGCCCAGGGACCCACCATGCACGGGATCTCATTCCTAAGCCCCGTAGGGCTCTAAGAAAGATCCTGTCGTGGCCTTGGCAGAGGAGAACAGCCACTGTGAAATGACCCCAGAGCCTTGTCCACAAGTACGTGGACGTTCCAAGGGAAAGAACTTCAACAGAGTGTAGAGTTCACCAGAGGGATCCCTCCCTTTCCAGTGTCTTCTATTCGACCAGTCTCACTGAAGACGGGGAGGACCTCCTCAACGGGGGCAGAGATCAAGGCTATAGATGGGACAGGTCATGGCCAGGAAGACGGGAAGGGAGGGAAGGGACAAGCTGCCACCCCCGGGAAAGGGCAGGACACTCTGTGAAGGCCACAAGAGATAGGCCCCCCGAAAGATGGAGACTTAGAAGGCCGTAGCCTGCCCTCCATTCCGTACACCCCCACCACACAGCCCAGGCTCCCGCATCACAGCTGCAAGGTTCAGACTCCTATCTAGCAGGAGAACTCAGAACCCAAAGTCAAGAGGGGGACCAAAAAAAAAAAAAAAAAAAAAAAAGAAGAAGAAGAAGAAGAAGAAGAAGGAAAAGAAAGAAAAGAAAAGAAAAATTTAAAAATGTAGAACATAAAATGTAGAAGAATGTAGAAGAAGAATCCTAGAGGAAAATGCAGCCTCCGACACCAACAGCTACAAAACGCAGTGAACGCAGCACATACCAGCCAGATGGACACAGACCCTCCCAGCCAAGGTCTGTGTACCTCTGTTCATATAGCCTGGAAGAACGTCCTGCTTTCAGCAAAAAATTGTAAGCCACACAAAAAGAGAAGAAACAACACAGCGTGAAGAAGCAAAGACACAGATGTTGGGATTAAGGAATTTAAATGATTTTATTTATTTATTCATTTGACAGAGAGAGATCACAAGGAGGCAGAGAGGCAGGCAGAGAGAGAGGAAGCAGGCTCCCTGCTGAGCAGAGAGCCTGATGTGGGACTCGATCCCAGGACCCTGAGATCATGACCTGAGCTGAAGGCAGAGGCTTAAACCACTGAGCCACCCAGGCGCCCCGGGATTAAGGAATTTAAAATAATTAGCTTTAATTTGGTAATGATGCTGAAGGAAAAGGCAGATAACAGCTCGCACTGGTCGCTAAGGTAAGCAGAGAGGTGGAGACTGCGAGAATCAGAAGGAAATCCTAGGAGCGAGAACCATAGCTACAGAAAGGAAGAATTCTTCCACGGGCTCATGGGACACTCAGCGCCGCTGAGGACAGCATGAGGACATGTGAAGGTCAACAGAAAATTCCCAAACTGAAATCCAGAGAGAAAACACAATGAAAGGGAATGGACAACAACACAACACAGGGCTCCCAAGGAGAGTGGGAGAATAGGAAAGTCGTAACGCGCCCGCTGCGGAGCACAGGGTCGGAACGGCAGTGAAGCAGAATGTTCCCAGTGCAGCTTTCTGGAATGAATGAAGCTGTCAAGAAGGGAAACATTAAGGAGGCACGGATTGCGTGGAGCCCTGGATGTGGTGCATAAACATGAATCTTGGAACACTGAAAAAAATTAAATTAAATTAAAAAAAAAAAAGAAAAAGGAAAACAGATCCAGAAGCTCAGAGAACACAAAGCAGGATAAATAAAATAACACAGCTAAGCCGAACTTACTCACCTGCAGAACACAAAACACCACCACCACCACCAACAACAACAGCAAAAACAAAACCAGAGAAACAGAAAATCTGGGAGGAAAGAAGAAGGAAGAAGCCCTCACCGGTTGGGGGCAAGGGTAAGAGGACAGCAGCGTTCTCGAGAACAGGGGAGCGAGCAGGAGCAGAGTGGATCGAAACACAGGAAGTTTTCACATTTTTCTTCACCAATCTAGAAAGTCTATATCCAGAAAAGAGTTCCTTGAAAAGTAAAGGACACTTACTTTCTCAGGCAAACAAGGACACAAACAAAAGGAGGGAATTTTTGGCCTCTCTGACGACCTGTCTTTCCATCAGTGTGTTTCGATCATTTCCACCAAAAGCGATCGCTGATGCGCTGCGTTCGTACCCTACCTGCTTGCGCTGTGTCCTGTCTGCCTGCGAACCTGCTCGCGGGCACCGCTGTTAGAAGTGGTTGACAGAGAAGGGAATGATGCAGATCGCAGCTAAACATGCATAAAAAAGGAGGGACAGCACAGAAGGAATTAAAATAACTTTGACATGTTGATTACTCGAGATGGATATAAAATGCAGCAGCTTCTGGAAAGCAAGAGTCGCGGAAGTGCAGCAGGTGGTTATCACACGGGTTAACACAGGTGAGGAAAATCAGCAACGGCGACGTTACAGGGTGGGGGAGGGGGGGATTTGAAAGACCCCACGGTGGGTTACTCAGACCACACTGGAGGCCTTATTTTGCAGTTGAAGGTGGACTTAAATATCTGATAGCACATATTGTAAGCTCTATGGAAGAAAAACGTAGAATTTTTTTAAAGAAGCAAGCATGGTACAGTGAGAGAGCCGACAGACATGAAATGCTCAACTAGAACCAGACAAGGCAGGAAAAACAGAGACGCGTACGGGAACAGAGCTTGCAGGGACTCGAACACAGTTACAACACGGTAGTTCTTTGTCCAAATGGATTCATAATCTCTTCAGTGTGAGTTCAGCACAATTATAGCAGACAAATTCAAAACACAAAAGTTAGTTGCTTTCCTGTATTTCTATAGTGAACAATGGGAATTTAAAACTCAAGAACTAGACTATTTAAAATGCACCAAGAAGTCCTGAGGTATATATCTCAGGTACAAGATCTCTATGTGGAACTCTGTAAAAGGCTAACGGAGGAGATCAGAGAAGGTATAAATAAGTGGGAAGGTATAAATAAAAGGGTGCCTGGCCATGCAGCAGAAGATCTGATTTTGTGAAGATTCCATTTCTTCTTTACTTGTTATACCTATTCCACAAAATCACATTCAAAACAAGCTATTTTGTGTAAATCCATACCTAGATTTAAAAATCTATATGAAATAGTGAAGGACCTATTATAGCCAACGCAATACAGAACAGAAAAGCACATTTAGAGACCCCTCTTAGAAAGCTGTACGTTGAAGATGTACGAAAGCTGCAGTACTCGAGACTGTGTAGGACTGATGAAGGAGAAACGAAGAGATGAGTAAACAACACAGAGAAGGCAGAACAGACCCACACAAACATAGCCAACAGATCTGACATGACAGGAGATGACTTGTCTTTTCAGAAAACTTAGATACTCCGATGCTCAGAAGAATGATCCAGACACAGACCTTACGCCTTTCACAAGTAACTTAATATGGATCACGGACCTCAATTCAAAAGGCAAAATAGGAAAAAATATCTACATTAACGTGGGTTTGGTAATGTATTTATAGATGTAGCACCATGAATTGGACATGACAAAAACTAAAAACTCAGTGACAAACACTGCTAAGGAAATGAAACATCACACACTAGGAGGAAATATTCGCACATCACACACTGATAAAGGACTTGCATCTAAAATACACACACAACGCATGCATACCGACAACAGGATGACAAACAACCCAATCAAAATGAGCAAAACTCCTGAACAGGCGTCTCATCAAAGCAGACACAGAGATGGTAAGCAAGTCTGTCGTCAGGAAACTGCAAATTCAAAGGAAATGAAACACTGTGGAGAATGACTAAACTCCGAAGATTTGACGAGACCGACGTCCGAGAAGGATGTGGGGCAACAGGATTCTCCTTCGTTGCTGGTGCGAAGTGGTACCGCCACACGGCCACACAGCTTAGCTTAGGTTCTTACAAAAGGAAACAGCATCTCTCATACATCCCAAGAACTGTGTTTGTATTTATCCAGCTGATGTGGAAACTTACGTGCACACAAAAACCTGCATACAAATGTGTAAAACGGCTTTATTCATAATTGCCCCCAATGGATGTGCTTTGGGGCACATAAAAACATGGTGCAGTTTTAAATGTATACGGCCGAGCGAAAGAAGACCGTCTGTAAAGGCTATACAGTGTATGATTCCGATTACATGACGTGACGCAAAAGGGGAAGTATAGAGAAACTCCATGGACCAGTAGTTTCCAGGGTTCCAGGGCAATGGGACCCTTAAGATGAATCACAGGGAATTTTTTTAAGGCAACAAAATTATTCCACATTAAGAATAACCAGTTCTATCATGGTGATATGAGACACTACGCATTTGTCGAAACACGTACAACATGAAGTCATCAAGAGTGAATATTAATGTCTCACATTTCAATCACTTAGAAGTTCGGAAGATCCGGATCTTAGGATAGGATGTGGATAGTGGGAAAGGGTCTAACTGTATTGCTCAGGTATGGATCCCCGTCCTGAAGGGGGCAAGGACACGTGCTAGCCCAAGTCACATGGGAGTGAGAAGAGCCTGGATACTGCACCTTTGTCGGCTAAGTCCTTCCCCAACTAAGTGTGGGCTAAGAATTCTGATACTTCTGTACATGCCCGCTGCAAATGAACAGCTAAGTACATGGATGGCAGATGGTGGGAGTCAGATCTGTCCCCGATGGAGTGGGAAGTTGCAGAAAAGCAAAGCCAACGAACGAGCCGTGTGATCGTAGACAAGGTGTGGAGACAACAGTATGAACTCGTGCTCAGTTCACTGTCGATGCAGACAACACATACGAAAATGTGTGTACACGTGTGTACATACGTTAGTACACACACACACACACACACACACACACACACATTTCTTTCCTATGTCAGCTAGGAGGAGGCAGAAGCAACAACATCCCAAAAAGCAGTGAGGACACCAGCACTGAATCAGTTTCTGAAACTATTCCCCAACGAGAGATGCCAGGACCCTGGGTGAAATGGCTGGGTCCAGGATTGGGAATATGAAATGGGAGCCGGGCATCCCGGGGTGCCACGAAGGAAGGAAACACTCCCCAAACCCACTATGATGGAGCGTGACAGCCACAACTGTCCACTGAGAGAGCTCTGAATGGCCAAAGCTGGGACAATCTGAGCAATAGGACAATGTCGGAGTGTATCCTAAAACTTAACATCAATATCCATAGGTTCATGCTACAATTAATTAGTTAATTATATAAATGATTAATTATATGTGAAGGATTGGATAAATAAATGGGGGAAAAAAAGAAAACCTTTTGGTGCAGAATAAATCCAAATGATCTATGTAGACAGCTTGCCAATCCTTAAGTACAAGCTCTGTGTAATGACTCACTTCCAAAGAGAGTGCGGGAAGAAAAATTTTTCCGTGGAGGAACCAGAGGAACATGCCTCAGCCGAGTGATCAGGTTTATGTCAACCGTGTAAGTCATGCTGACTGCATGTACCTTAATACAGTGGGATTAAAATGGTGCTTTACCCCTGGGGTCTTCCTTCCAGAAATCCATAACCTTGCTCTAATTATGAAAAGAACATTAAAAAAAAATCCTCTAATGGAGAGACCTGTTACAAAACATGTGACCAGTACTCAAAACTGTCAGGGTCACCAAAAACTGGGCAAGTCTGAGCAATTGTCACAGGGAGGAGGGGCGTCAGTAACTATAGGTGGTGTGGCATCCCATGTGGGGTCCTGGGCCAGAAAAAGAGCACTGAATTAAAAGGGAAGGAAACCTGAAGGTAGTAAGGAATTCAGTTACTAAGGATGCATCAGTTTCCTTAGTAGTGAGAGCTCTATCATCCCGAGGGAAGACGGAAAAAGGACACTAGATGTGGGGTATGGAAATTCTCTTTGCGATCTGTGATGGTTATTTTTTGTCAACCTGGAGAGGTTAGGTTATTCAAACATGAGCCTAGGTGTTGCTGTGAAGGTGTTTCATAAATGTGGGTAACACGTGTGATGGGTTGAGCTTACGTAAAAGAAATCATTCCACAGGTGGGTTTCCTGCAGTCTGTTGAAAGGACTTCAGGAAAGAATTGTGCCCCGTCACGGACCACACCCTCTCTGCTCTAAATTGCGCCAGAAGATTCCCAATTCTGATGTGGGAATGGCATGATTTTGTCCCCAATCAATCTGATATTATTTTTTTTCAGAAATCAGATGAATTTTTAAAAATAAAGCATACCAGATGTTCCTTTAAGGAAATTCTACGTCAAGTCTGCAGTATCAACTACGGTTCCTGACTTTTCAGCCTGCTGGTCTGACCTACAGATTGTGGACTCACCAGCCCCCTCAGTCACATGAGCCATTACTTGACACGGATGTCTTGATGATAGACGTCCGTCTACCTATCAGATGATAGGTAGCTACATAGATAGATAGAATCATACAGTTCTAAATAGATCATTCAGATATAGATCCCACTGGCTCTGTTTTCCTGGAGAACATCAATACGCTATCTTCACAACTTATATGTGAGTCTAGATATATTGTAAAATTTTAAAAAGAACGTATTTTAAAAATCAACCATGACAAAATGATATTTGCAAAAAAGAAAAAGATCTTACTATTCCCCGTTGGTCATTGCTAAGATACCACCTCACTGTTCTAAAAATGTGAAGGTAACTGGAAAGAATGAAACATTTATCTCTTTTTCAGAGTAGACAACAGCTACATAGTAGAGCCTCTCTCCATGTATGAAATTCCAACTAATGACTGCAGAGGAAGTGGTGGAAATCAGAAAATCGTTTTGTGACCTCCTGTGGTCTAAAGTCATTCAAGGACCAGTGGGCGTGGAGTTCCATATTGGCAAGACTGCAGTGACACGTGAATGTTCTCGTGTCTGAGTCACTGGGAGCGACCACATGAAACCACGAATGCGACAGGATGGTCAAGTCACCATCCGTGAAGTATTGTTGAAAAAAATTAATTTGAATTTCATCATCCCTCTGTGTCTCGCTACCCCGTTGATAGGACACACGCTGAGAAAGAGAAGCCTAATGACACCATGAGGAAGCCACTTACCAAAGTCAGAATGTGAGGATTCTACAGGGCAAGTGGTTCACATCTTGCCCACCTCCCTGCAACAGCCGGTAGGAAAATCTAAGACGACAGAAGAACCAAGTACATTTTACAGATACTGTCTGGACTCCGATTCAAACTACTTGGCCGTGGAAGGGTTCACTGAGATAATCAAGACAATCTGAGTATGGACTGTATATTGGACAATGTGAAGAAATATGTTAATTTTAGGCGTGTTCATGGCATGATAAAGACGTAAAGAGAGCGTAGGGGCTGGCAGTGCACAATAAAATGTAGACAAGCGGAATGGCACGGTGCCTGAAATTTGCTCTGAAATATTCCAGAAATCCCAGAATGGAAGGGGACATGAGTGAACCAAACCTGCCCACGGCAGGACGATTACGGGAGGTGGACGGTGCGTGCAGGGAGGGCCATTATCCCACAACGTTAGCTTTGGGCATGTTTGAAATTTTTCACAGTACAAACATTTTAGAATTACCTCTAAAATGTGCTGAATTATGATGGCCCCATAGTCCCAGCGTGCTGACACAGATACAAGAGGAGAGCAAAGGATGAAGAGGAGGAAGGAAAAGCAGAGGAGAATGGAGAAGCGGGAGGGCACAGCATTCCTGGTGGAGAGGTCTCCACCCCGTGAAAATGAACGCTCCGGCACAAAATGCTGTATCTATTTTTAAATCTGCCCAAGTCATTGTTTTGCCTGGCAGCATCCTGGCAAGAGAGCCTTGCGAAACTAAGATTTTGCTTCATTACTTTCTTGATAAATATGTATTCTGTAGAAGGAGCACGTGTCTGATACTAAGAATCACCACGCCACGTGCCCACATCAGCCGCCGTCTACGTGGCAGAAAGATCTTCAAATGAGGCTTCGAGAACGTAGCTCTCACCGCTTTGGCCCTGATCTCACTGGAAAGAAGGATGTTGGAATTTCACACAGGTGTAGAAGGAACAAGATGTCCCCCCACTTCTCCAAAGGGCCCACACCCATTTTGGTGCTGGGAATCCTGCACCAGCGAGCGTGCTGGACCCGCTGAGGTCCTCTGGGCGTTAAAGTCACCAGGTCACAGAGGGAAAGGGTCATGTTGCCACAGGAGATGTTGGCGACTTTGTTGCCCGTATGGATTCATTATGAACATTTCTTTTGCAAGAGTAATTCACTTTTAGTTCTGCTTCGGATGTTAGTATTGGTATTTAAACATTTTTGGCATGAAATGTGGTCCATCATCTTTCTGCTATTTAAATCTATTGCCATTTTCTTTGCTGCTTTTATTTTCGCAGGCATAACTTCAAACGTTATACTTTATCCTGTTTTCAGCACGTGTGATTTCTTACCTTTCTACTTCACAAAAAACCAGTTCCTTGAGCACACTTGAGACAGGCTCCCCTGAGCCCCCCTTGCGAGGCTCATCCATGGTCCCCCTCCGTGGGCTGCTGAGCCCAGTTTTAGCAAAGACTCTTGCCGAATCGGTTATCAAGAGCCCCACACAAGCGACCCCTGGGGGCTCCGTCGGTTAAGCCTCTGCCTGCCACTCGGTCATGACCCCAGGGTCCTGGGATCGAGTCCTGCATCGGACTCCCAGCTGGGGGGGTCTGCTTCTGCGCCCCCTCCTCTCCCCCTCCTCACCCCTCTCCCCTCCTTCCTGTCTACTCTCCTCCCGTTTCTCTGTCTGTGCTCCTGCTCTCTCTTGCCCACATTGTCTCTCGCAGATAAATTAAAAAAAAATCTTAAAAAGAAATAAAAGAATCCCCCCACACACCCTTGATATCCGCTCCAGCTCGTCCTCCAAACCCTTGACACGGAGTCAGGCTCCGTCCCTCCCGCCTTCCGGCTCGAACTCTGGCCTGGCCACGTCCCACCGCTGCCGGCTCCGGTTCAGGGAGCGCTCGGGGGTGCCCTGATGTTCTTCATGGTGGAGAAGGTTGTCTCCAGGGACGAAGTCCTGAGCACGGCCTTCCCGGACTCCGCCCGCGCCCTCAGAACTCTCTTGGACGACATCGCACCTTGCTCTGGGGACATCCGAGGCCATTTTGGTTTTCCTTCTCTTAAGGAACTTGCTTTGTCTGTTGGTGGTTGGGAGAAATCTCTCTTGTCTTCCGTTAACATTCGCTCCCATGAATAAGATACGTGTCTGTGTTGGTTTTCCTGGGACCCTTTGTGCCTTGTGGTCTGTACAAGCAACTTTTCCTTTATTTTTTTTTAATTTTGTTTATTTTTTTTAAAGATTTTATTTATTTATTTGACAGACAGAGATCACAAGCAGGCAGAGAGGCAGGCAGAGAGAGAGGAGGAAGCAGGCTCCCCGCTGAGCAGAGCCCAACTCGGGGCTCGATCCCAGGACCCTGAGATCATGACCTGAGCCGAAGGCAGAGGCTTAACCCACTGAGCCACCCAGGTGCCCAACTTTTCCTTTATTTGTGTAAAAATCACTTCATTGTATCTCCCAACAAAATTTTGTTTCCCTTGAGGATTCTTTGCTACAGAGACACTAATTAGCTTAGTTTTAGATGATCCATTTGTTCCCACAATACATTATCTTTCCTTTAATCGCGTTAATCAACTTGTTCCTTATTCCGCAGTCAGAGTAGCCTTTTAAGGCCCGTTTTCCTACAGCAGCGAGTGCTGCACTGTTCTCCCTTCTCTTTGCTGTCCCTGTCTTCTTCTGTGTGCAGGACTATATTGATTTTTGGGGTAACTTTTTCATCTCCACAATCTGTAATTGTAGCTACTTTTATTTTAATACCCCATGCTTTGAAGTCCCTTAAAAATAAAGTCATTACTTGGAATTGCTTCTGTATGGAACAAAACATTAGTGAGTTTCTTATTTCCTTGGGTTTAGATTTTTTCCTAATAAGAGACTTCATCTTTATTTATTTTTTTTTTTTTTGCCTCTTTCTTCCCTCCGTCTCTCCCTCCCTCCCCTCCTTCCCCCCCCACCCCGGCCTACTCTCCTGTCTCCCTCTCCTCCTTGATGCGTCCACGCTGCACGATTGTTGCATCAATACCACGACACTGAAAGTGGTCCAGTCTGTCCAGGGCCTCTCTTTGTCCCGAGGTGGTGAATCCTCGACCGACCCCTCCTGCCGCACGGACCCGCTTCATTCTCCCGGTAAAGCAATACGGATCCGTGTTCAGGGCCGAGGTCCAGGCAGGGGCTTCCGGGCTCGGGGGCGGCCGAGCGTAGCCGTGATGGGCGTCCCTGTGCTCCCTTGTGTCCCTCTGGAATACCTTGCGTTCGGGCGCGCGCGTCCCATTCCGAGTTCTGGAGCCAACGACGGGCTCCCCTGACCTCATGCCGTTTCTGGGTTGTGCGCGCCTCTGGCCTAGGACCTCAGCTCCTGCAGCCCCGTCGCACAGGGTCGCTCTCTCCCCTCACCTGGCCGCCTCCCGCTGCGGCGTTTCCCCGCAGGCCGAGCCGGTAGGCGGAGGTGGCCGGGTCCCCCCGGAAGGTCCCCCTGGAAGGTCCCCCCGGAAGGTCCCCCCGGAATGAGCCCACAGAGGTTCTCGGAGGCTGTGTGTGTGTTTCCCCCGTACATCCCACCTGCCTGAACTTCTCTCTGGGGCTCAGGATAACTCGTCTGGTGGTCGTCCGGGCGTTCTGCTCTCCTGCCTGCAGAACAGTGAAGGGCCATGACACTCGCCTGCCACCTGCGCCCAGGCTGGGGCTTGCGGCGAGCTCTGTGGGCACCTTCCTCTGCTCTTTGCGAAGAACTCCCCGGAGCACAGTGTGGAAAGCCAGGTGGAGAGGCGCCGCCCTGAGTTTGAAGACTTTCAGACAATCCTCTGTCCTTGTTCGCTCGCCAGCCACCGGCTATGAGGCCGTTTCCTCTGAGCGGGTGTACTCTACGCTCATCACGGCACCTCAGCTCCCTCCGTCTGTCCTTCCCTCCCAGGCAGAGGCACTAAAATGATGTGCTGAACTCAGCCTCAGAAGACTTGAAACATTTGGGACCAGCGGAACCAGAGCTGGAGGTCGGGTCTGGAACCGTCGTGCAAAGGGCTGAGCACAGCCGCAGGCTCTCCCGGGGCAGCCAGGGCTCACGCTGACCCTCTGGGGGACGTGGGAGCAGGGGGGGCAGAGGGGACGCCTCACCCCCCGCAGGTCCCGGGGTTGCTGTGGTCTCCCAGACCGGATTCATTCCTCAGGTGCGGGCACAGCAGGACCCACGGGGGAGAAAGGGACCAGGTCACACACTCAGGTGGACCCAGAGACAATTGTGTCAGAGGCAGGAGGAAGGTGACCTTTTTCTGATCATGCTGGAGTGTGCGTAGCCTTTGGATTGTGTTCTCCCCCAAAATTCAATGTGATTTTTCAAAACAGTCAGCAGGAGATTTACTTCGCACTTTTTTTTTTCTTAAGACTTTATTGGGAGGCCTGGGTGGCTCAGTCAATTAAGCATCTGCCTTCAGTTCAGGTCATGATCTTGGGGTCCAGGGATCGAACCCCCCTTTGGGTTCCCTGCTCAGTGAGGAGTCTGCTTCTTCCTCTTTTTCTCCCCCCTGCTCGTGCTCTCTCTCTCATAAGTAAATAAAATCTTTAAAAAAACAAACACTTTATTTATGTATTTTTAGAGCGTGCAGGGGAGGGGCAGAGGGAGAGGGACACTCCATGCTCATCAGTGAGCCCCATGCAGGGCTCGATCTCACCACCCTGAGATCATGACCTGAACCGAAATCCAGAGTCAGATGCTCAGTGGACTGATCCACCCAGGAGCTCCTCTTCATGCTTTATTAAAAAACTCGTTGCCAGAGTAATTCGAGAGCAAGTATAAGCCTGCAAAAGATAGCTTGCCGGTGGGAAAGGCATCCTCAGAGTGCTGACGATTCCGAGGACGTGGGTCAGACATGGAAAGGAGGAAGAGGACTAAGAGTTAATGCCAACAGCCAGGCTCAGAGACAGAACGAGCCCTTTAATTTTTTTTTTTAAAGATTTTATTTATTTATTTGACAGAGAGAGATCACAGATAGGCAGAGAGGCAGGCAGAGAGAGAGGAGGAAGCAGGCTCCCTGCTGAGCAGAGAGCCCGATGCGGGACTCGATCCCAGGACCCTGGGATCATGACCTGAGCCGAAGGCAGCGGCTTAACCCACTGAGCCACCCAGGCGCCCCCGAGCCATTTAATTTTCACGATAGGAAGAAAGACATGATAATAACATAAGACGTGATACCAAGAAAAGCATCAGTTATCCCTATGTAATAAACGAGGACCCTGAGGGGCACAGACCCTAAGTAGTTTTCCCGGGTCGCCAAGCTGGCGAGATTCAGAATTGGAAATGAAGCCCAGGCAGGTCTAACCCTGAGAAGCCCGGAGTTCAGAGCAGGAGGAAATCGTCTGGAAAAGTGTGATCTCCCCTTCGAGTCAATGATTAACATCGCTCTGTCGGATCTGTGATATTTTTATGGCTCCCCATCCTGAAATCCGCTTTTGTGAGGGAGAGAATATGTTTTAAAGGGACGTGTGAAATAAGACTGCTTCAAAACCAGTGAGTGCTGAGGCGTTTCCTGGGGGCGGGGGATCCATTCCAGTCCAGACCTGACCGCCTTTCCCCCGTGGCTGTAGCCATGGGCATCAGGGAACCAAGGGCTTAAAGTCAAATCCTGTAAAATTCCAAGGTCGTTTCAATCAGAAATGGGCTTCCAAGCTTCTGTCACGTGTTCAGTCAATGTGTTCAGAAGCTGGGGAGACCAGGCATGTGTCAAGAATTCACGGGAAAACACCTTCCCGCAGAACAACGCGGGAGTGAGCTAGGGCGTGGGACTTGGAGGCGATCTTCACACGGCGCCCAAGTTCTGATAAAATCCATGGACACCGTAGCTGCCGCTTCCGGAGAACCCAGGAGCTGGGGACTTTGCACACAGGATCTGGAAGCCTCCCATCAACGGTGGAAGGGGGCAGGGAGCGTTTATGACCTCCTCGGCATAGAGGAGGAAACTGTCCCAGATAGCACTCACCTGCCCCAGGACAAAGGCTTCTGTAAAGGTGACAATGAAGCAATTCTTGGAGGCGATGGCTTTGCCTTCATACGGAGTCTCAGAGCCCCTGGAACCATGGCTTTGGTGTCCGTCCGCACACGGTGGGTGGTCTCGGGGGAGCTGGCCTGAGGCAGCTGTTCTCGGGGGCAGGGGGGGCCACAGGTGCGCTGTCCTGCAGGTAAAGGACAGGTACATTCTGTGTCATGGGACTCGAAGACCCAGAAGTCCAATGGCATGAACGGCCACACACGTGTTAGGAGCGTTGCCAGCTCTCAGCGCCCAGCTCCTCTTGTGGGAGGATGTTTTTAATAAAGAGAAAAAGTCAGATGCTCCCTGCACTAGCTTTCCTTTGTCTTGGTCTGCCCACTTCCAGGGACACGTAGGTGTGGACTTGAGGGGGAGAGACTCTGGATTCTGTAAGGCAGGGAGCCCTGAATTGAGAGATAGAGCTAGACGGACCATCCTTACCGGTAATTTGTGAAAAGGGCAAAAACAAAACATTTAACAGCTCTGCACATTCCTCAGGTGTATTTGGATCTCACACCTACATCGGGCATGTTTTTAGCAAATTTCTTCACTCAGGACCCTATTCAACACCGTTGACACTGCAATTACGGCACTGAACGTCACGGAATGCGTCATGTCACCGAGGGCCGCAAGCGGCAGTGCCCAGGGCTACCGGACAGAGGACAGGGAGAATGCTCGGCAGTACAGGGGGCTTGTGAGCCGAAGTGTTTCTTGAGAATGCAGGCCTGTCTGACAGCCTTCCCACTGCAAGCCAAATCCACCCCGCAGCCCTGCCTTCCTGTACGAGCTCCTTTATCGCTCAGTGGGGAGGTGTGTTTGCTCCTATTTCTAAACGCAAGCTTAGCCCCAGAGCAGGTAACCCAAATCACCTCTCCTTCCCCTTCACGCCAGCCATTCCCAAGACCCGAGCTCAGAGCCTGTGAGCTGCTGGCACGGAGCGCTGCTGCCATCACAGTCTCCACAGGTCCTGCCTCCCGCCCCTCCCAGGACGCGTGTTCTCAGCTTCAGGGAGACTCAGATCTTTGGCTCTTCTGTTACTTCCTCACAGCTTTATTTGCCTCCACGGGGTAGATCCCAGAGATGCCCACCTGTCTCTCCTCCGGGCCGGGCTTCCGCACTGTCACTTCCTTCCACGCGGGACACCTGCTGAGCACCTGGACAAGGGGCACGTGACCTGGAGGTCGGGTGTCTGCAGTAGGGCCGCCCGTGGTCTCTGACCTCTTGCTGGTCCCCTGCTCCTCTCTCCCCGGCCACTTGTGGTCACATTTTAAAGACTGACTGTAGTTGAGCCCATCTTTCTCGCCCCATGCCCAGTCTGTGACTCAATCGATGAACCAACACGGACGCCGTTATCCGAGTCCCCGGTCCACCGCACGGTCCACGTTGGTGTTGCTGCTTCTATGGGTTTGGACAAACGTGTGACGACGGTATCCACCGCTATAGTACGACGTCCTAGAAATCCTCTGGGCTCTGCCTGCGCATGCCTCCCTCTCTATCACCTCTGACAACCCCTGACTTTCTACTATGTCTGGGGCTGTGCCTTTCCCAGAATGTCACGTGGTTGGAACCCTACGTTGTACGACTTCCTCAGACGGGCTTCTCTCCTTTAGTGATACGCGCTTAAGGTTTCCTCACGTCTTCTCACGGATTGCGAGCTCATTTCTTCTTTAGCAGGGAATATTATTCTATTGCCTGGATGGACCCGTGCATGTATCCGCTTGTCCCCACTGCAGGGTTTTGGATTGCTTCCAATTCAGACGATTATGAAAAAAGCTGCTATAAACATTGCATACGGAATTTGCTGTGCACATACATATGCTACCTTTTGGGAAAAAATCTGGCATCCTCTCCGCGCATCTTCCCTGTAGGTCATCTGACAAGACACTCAGCTGAGGCTCGACGAAGAGACGAAGGGCCACCTCCTCATCCCCCGTGGATCCCGGCACACGGTGACAGAGGAGACGAGCAGACGTCTCCCCAATGGGATGGGCCGACGCACCCTGCGTCACCCGGAAGTCATCCTTGACAGAAGTGCTGAACCTGGATCTCAAAAACCCCCAGGGCTTCCAGTACGGCTGCACGGGGGACAGCGAACTCTAAACGACACCTTGAGGACAGACGGCACAACCAGAATTCCCGGTATTCTAAAGAACAGCTGACCCACTTCAGCAAATCCACCTCGTAAAATGAGAGCAGGGGAAGAAGCTTGTTGAAGAGGGAGTGAGAGGTGAAGCCGGAGGCAGCGTGTGGGGCATTTTCTGGTTTGACTGTTGTGGTTCGGGTCCAGCTTTGAAGGACAGAAATATAGGGACAAAGACATTTTTGATATGACTTCATTTGACGTGTTTGTGTATCGAGCTATTCTTATAGTTCCTGAGAAATTATTACTCGTCCTCCTACTTGTTGTAAAGGCATGAGATCATGGTTTTTAAAAAGATTTTGTTCATGTATTTGATAGAGAGACCACGCGCACACGTGGGGGAGGGGCAGGGGGCGAGGGAGGAGCAGACTCCTCGGGCGCAGGGAGCCGTCCTCGGGCTCCATCCCAGGGGTCATCCCAGAGCAGACGGCAGACGCTTAGCCGACTGAGCCCCCCGGGCACCCCGAGATAATGGGTTTTTCGTTGGTGGTGGTGGTTGTTTTTTTTCCTTAATTGTTTTTGTCTTTTGAAATACTTAGTAAAGTAGGGCAGGAGTGAAAGGTCAGGAAGTGCTGATTTTGCTTTAAACCTCAGCAACAAGAAATGAACGAAGCAGGGAAAAATAAAGCAGGAGCAGCGAAATCTCGATTGCCGTGGTGCCGGGAGGTGTGCGTGGGGAAATTCTCACGATAGCAATAACACACGGTGTACAGTACTTAGAAAAGCTTGAAATACACCAAATCTGAAAAATATACCGTTCCTTAATTGTCCTAAAACACGCTCCGATGAGCTATTGGATGCCAGCAGCCCCGTGCTCTCCGTCCCCCACGGAATGCCCCGAGCACCTGTGCCCGATGCTAACTCACCGCCACGGATTCGCTTACCTCTCCGCACAGCTGGAGACTTGGGGCCGGGCAGCTTGGGGGTGCTGGGACGACTCAGCCCGGTGTGCGGAGGCTGGGGATCGCCCCAGCAGGCTCAGTGCGGCAGCCTTACAACAGACGTGAGCTTGGGGCGATGCTGGTGGATGGTGTCCCCTCCTCCGCCTTGTGCCTTGTCCGGAACTCCGCCTCTGGTCCCCTTCGGACCTTTCTAATGCTCCTCTCCTGACCTTTCACCTTCAACCCTGTTTAAGTCTCAACCAAACCCAGCACCCGAAAACCAACACCCCTTCATTGACTTAAGTTTCTGGGAATCTCCAAGCCTTCCCACTCTACCAGGGGCAGTGGGTGCCGTTGGCCCTGAGCTCCCGTCCCCTCAGTCACCCGCTGGAAACAGACCCGGGGCCTCCTTGCCTTTTCCTGCGTTGTGATCCATAGAATGATTTTCAGGTTCAGCAAACAGCATGCTACCCCCACCCCCGAGAACCTTCTGTCTTTCACGGCCTCTAGATCCTCAGTCTGCTCGGACGCGCTGTTAATGACCGTAGCGCATGGAGGACCAACCACTTGGAGGACCCCGTGTGGGTTGTCCTGCAGGCATTAGCTCACTTAATTCTGATGACCAAACAGAAAATGTCAGCCCTCTTATTTTTATTTACTGAGGATTAAAGAAGTTCGGGTGACCTTAAATGGAGGTCACAGAGGTACATGGTAAGTAGTAGCAGAATGAGGATGGAAACCGTGATAGACCACACGGCCCCAGCTGCGTGCACACATACACGCATTTATAATACGATATCCACTTGTGAGCGGGAAACATACACTAAGGTAGGGAGGAGGGGGTGAAGAGGTGGCTGTTTTTAGAGACAGAATAGTCCTCAAAGCCCATAACATTTCGGCGGGGACCATTCCATGGGCAGGGTACAAGCAGCTCAGAAGAAACAGCCCATGCAAATGCCCTGGGGTAACGTTTGAAGATAACTTATTGACGTGAAATTCATACAACACAAAATCAACCACTCTCCAGAAGGTTCGCAACGTTGTGCCGCGTCTACCACTGGTTCCAAAACGAACCCGCTACGCATTAAGGCGCGTCTCCCCACGGCACCGTCTGTGTTCTGTCTCTAAGGATTTATCTAGTCTGGGTATTTCATATGAAGAGAAGCATACGATGTGTGACCTCTTCTGTCTGGCTCCTGTAAGTCAGCGTGTTTTGGAAGTTCACCCACACAGCAGCAGCCATTGGTGCTCAATCGCTGTGACGGCTACACGGTGCTCCGTCTCATCCCCACCTCACAGTGAGCTCACCCGTTCACCCACTGATGAAAATCCGGTCGTCTTCCCCCTCCGCCTGCTGCCGACACGAGTGTGCTGGTACCGGCTCGAGTCGCTGTTCTGAGTTCTTTTTGATATGTACGTAGGCGTGAGATCCCGGGGTCCCAGGCAATTCCACTCCTGACGTCCGGAGACGCACAGACCTCTTCTCACGTGCGCTCTATTACGACCACCAGCAACGCACGCGCGTCCGGTTTCTCCCCATCCTCGCCCTGAGATCAGGTGCTGGTGGATGTTTTCTAGGGAAAGCAACGGCGCACAGGACCGGAACCGGCAAAACAGGCAGCAAAGGAAATAGAAGTGAACGTGGCGCGCGGCCGGCGGCCGGAGCTCACGAAGCCCTGTTGGCTAAAGCACATGCAGGAAAGCCTTTGCGAGGACAGTGTCAAGAAGCTTTTCTCCTCTGCTCTCTTCTAGAAGTATCGGTTTTTTTATCTTACATTTTAAATCCATTTTAAGGTGACTTTTGCATACAGCATTAAAAAAAGGCCCAATTTCATTATTTTGTAGATGGATATCCAGTTTTCCAGCGTCGTTTATTGAAGAAACTCTCCTTTCCCCATTGTTGTCCTTGGCACCGCGTGGAAGGTGAGTCGGCCTTCTGTGGTGTGGTTCACTTCTGAGCTCTCTGCTCTGCTTTGTTGGTCCCTGAGACTGTCTTGTGTCACTACCTCACTGGTCTAATACTAGAGCTCTGTAACGGATTTGGAAATCAGGACGTGTGATGCCTCCAGCTTTGTCCTTTCTCAAGACTCCTTTGGGTATTCGGGGATTTTTGTGGTTCTGTGTGAGCTGGAGAAATGACAGATGTCAGTGAAGGGTTGTTGAGATTGGGGGCTCTGGTCATTTTCTTTTTACCACTGGAGGAATGAGAGGCGCAGGGGAGACCTCTTGGCCTAGAGCAGCGCCGGCCTGTGGGCAGTGCCTAGCCACGGCTCTTGCCCTCCCCATGCAGGTCTAGGTCTCTGCGGTGCAAGGGGGGCTTCAGCCTCACCCCTAGCCACACGCTCAGCCTTGTCTTGTTCTTGTAGCCGTTCCTTGTGAGGGGGAGTGGAGTCAGGAATTATCTTTGTCACCATCTCAGTGATGTCCCAAAGTCCAAATTAGACACCTAGGTAGTAAGTATTAATAGAGAAAAGAGTAAGGCCAAGGACAGGTCCCCAAATTATTGAAACGTGTCTATACTGGGCACAGGAAGTGGATCTATTAAAGGGGGGTGGTATTCCGCGGACGGGAGGAAATCTGGAGGCACACTAGCCTAGGGAGGAAATGGTCCCAAAGAGAACATGACTCATGACGTCCCATGGACCCGAGATGTTTGCTGAGACGACAATTGAGCAGCAGCCATTACACTGAGGGATTAAAACAAAGTCTTTGCCCCAAATCCAATGCCACTGTTCTCCTAAACTTGATCTACAACCTGGCTGGGAAATGTCACCATTCCCACGGCCCAAAGTTCTATCTACAGACTAGTGGACGTCAAGACGGCATCTCCAGGGACAACTTCGACCTACGCGTCTGTGCCTGGAGGTCTATCGGGTCTTCAAGCTTACTTTGGCCAGAACTGTATCACCGTCCGTTTCCTCACTTTTTTTTTTTTTTTCCAATTTATTTATTTTCAGAAAAACAGTATTCATTATTTTTTCACCACACCCAGTGCTCCATGCAAGCTGTGCCCTCTATAATACCCACCACCTGGTACCCCAACCTCCCACCCCCCCGCCACTTCAAACCCCTCAGACTGTTTTTCAGAGTCCATAGTCTCTCATGGTTCATCTCCCCTTCCAATTTACCCAAAAGCACATACCCTCCCCAATGTCCATAACCTTCCCCCCTTCTCCCACCCGCCCTCCCCCCAGCAACCCACAGTTTGTTTCGTGAGGTTAAGAGTCGCTTATGGTTTGTCTCCCTCCCTATCCCATCTTGTTTCATGGATTCTTCTCCTACCCACTTAAGCCCCCATGTTGCATCACCACTCCCTCATATCAGGGAGATCATATGATAGTTGTCTTTCTCCGCTTGACTTATTTCGCTAAGCATGATATGCTCTAGTTCCATCCCGTTTCCTCACTTTTTATCCCCCGTTGTTCCCGATATCTTGTAGTGGTCTGAGCCTCTCTCTTCCAGCTTGGAAACGCCAGCATCCCTCGGACCCCAACTCTGACACGCCTTCCCCAGCCCAGCAATATCGGATCCTCTGTATTCTCGCATCGTAAATCTAGAAATAACTCCAGGCTTAAGCTCCCACATTTGTCGTCTCTTGCTGATGTTTGATGAGAGGCTCTTAGATGCTTTCTCCAGCACTATCCCTTCTCACGCTAGGTTCTCCATAGCCCCGATAGCTGTGCCACACTGATTCCATCGAGAAAACCTAAAACCTGGTGGATTTATAATTAAAATCTCTGGGATAAATCTCAATCCTTAAAACTTTCATTGTCTAAACAATGAAGCAACATTTTTCAAAGGGGAATGTTACCAAGGATCGCATTTTTAAATCTTGGGCTGGTTGTGCCAGGTGCTTTACAGGCCGTGCTGTCCTAACCCTACGCCACCTCCCGCCTCACCTCGCTTCTTCCCCACACGCCCATGACCCTGAACCAATTATGGAAGGAAAGAGGTGATTTCTACTGTGCTCCTTTGCTCTAAAGTCACTTATTCTAAGCGCCTGGTAAATTGCTTCTGCTCCCTATAGACCCAGTGGAAACAATAACTCTCTTTCCTTCCCCAGCACTGCCGAGTCACTACAGACTCCATCCCTGTTGTTATGGCAACACCTTCCTTTTACCACATTCACTTAAGAAGTTGCTCCTGAACGTACCTACACGCCCGACCTTGTCCTCACCGGATGTCCATAGTTTCGTATTATCCATCTGTGTTTCCCAGCGAGGGCCGCAAACACTGGATACACATTCCGTCCGTGAGCACAACGCCGCTGGACAATGGATCTTCTGGTGAGGATTAACCACCAACCCGGCACGCGCCCGTGGCTCACACCCCTGGAAGTGCGGTGTAGGCATCGACTGTAATCCAAGCGCTCAGCAACAGGAACGTGAGCTCAGCCGCCTCGCCCCCTTATTCTGCCTTTCTTCTTCACGGCCTCCAGGTCTGCCTGGGGATCTCACATCAGTGCTTTTCCGGACGTTTGGGCACCTGTTTTCCTTTCGAACTCTCTCAATCTCTTAGGAGACCTTGCAAGGAGATGACAAAATTGTGCAGAACTGTTACCAGATTACTTTTAGACTAGGATGCCATAGTCTGAGAAGCTGGCCTGAGAAAGTCAGTGTTCCTCCGTACGGTCCCCACGCATTACTCTGCTCGCAAACGATGTACTGTAATTCCGTAGTGGGGTCAGAGTAAGTAGAACTGCAAGGCTGGTCCCTGAATGCCGAGATCATGACTACTGTGGCTAACGCATGCTCAGCTGATTTTGGCAGATTATTAATGTTTGGTTCATTCTATCAAACAGCATTATGTCCTGATGGGCTCATACTGCGCGCGCGGAAGCGGGGAGGAGAATGCCTGCACATTTACGCTGGCGGCATCCGGTCTGTTTACCTGCATCCACATCCGAGGCACAGCCCTCCGCATCCCAGGGAAAGCCCTCCCCGGTAAGAGCAGCGGTCAGCCTCGGGTAGAACAATTCTGCTAGGGGCGCCGGGGTGGCTCTGTCGGTGAAACCTCTGCCTTCGTCTCAGGTCATGATTCCAGGGTCCCGGGATGGAGCCCCGCTGCGGGCTCCCTGGTTGGCGCAAAGACGGGTTCTCCCTCTCCCACTCCCCCGCTTGTGTTCCGTCTCTCACTCTCTGTCAAATAAATGAATAAAATCTTAAAAAAAGAAGAAGAAGAAGAAGAAGAATAGTTCTACTGGAACACAGAGGTTATATGAAAGATGGAGGGTCTTTAAAAAATGCATAGTCACTATGCAGATTAAGCAGGTACAAAGAAATAGGCCAATGTTTTCCAATATGGTGCTGTGACATTTCCTGAAATTCAATCACTGTCTCAGCCCGTCCCATGAAACAACCTGGGGAAAACTAACTTCAACTAATATACACTTAATTTAACTTTTAGATATTGTTAGTTCTCTGGTTAATCCTTCCAGTAATCAAACATGAATTGTGTAACCGCAGTAAGCCAGGCACCGAGGAAACAGGTAACGTAACAGGGACGTGTGCTCGCCCCGCTGCTCCCGTGCGCTGGCGAGAAGATCCAGTTGTGTCAACACGTAAACGGGTAACATTCTGGACAGTGGTAAGTGTACGAAGAACAATAGGAAATCACCCTGCGTCCAGCAGGACAGTGAATTCCCAATGCTGCTTGGTCCCAGCCTGCTCAGAGAGAGGATGAAACAAGTTCTTTATAAGCCCCGCGACCGATATGATGGTGGGGAGGCGGAGGGGGAAGTGGGCCCTCCCCATGGAGGAACTCCCCAGGGTGTCTCTGTGACCCCCACGGAAGATAGTAGGGAGCGGAGACATGAGGAAAAATACACATCAATCAGGAGAGGGGGTTAGCACTGTGAGAAGCCACGGCACAGCAGGAAGAAGTCTGTGTGGAGAGGCTGGGCGTCCAGGCGGAGCCTGACTGTGGTTATGTGGGGAGAACCCTGCAGGTCGGGGTCCGCTCGAAGCTGCCTCCGAGAAGTGAGCCCGGGAAGGAAGGCTGGCACAGAGCCAGCCACGTTCTGGAAGAAGGCAGTGAAGGCTCGGTCTCTGCGGAGCACCTCCCAGGGAGGACGTGCTGTGTGCGGGGAGAAGGGGAGCCAGCCAGCCTTGCGTCACACTTGGCATGTCGGAAGAATGAGTGTGAGTGGAGGGTTGTTAGCATTAAATACAAAATAAAGACAGGACCTGAGAATTCCCTGAGTGGACAAAACCACTTCAATGCCAAGAGCAAAACAAAATTTAGCTTATTTCATGAGTGTATGGGAAACTTAGATTATCTTTTGGAAATGCCTCTGAAATCAAAAGAGGAACTTAAGCCATCGTCTTAAAAATGGTATGAGATAGCACAGCTTAGCCGATTCCCTGCCATCTGGATGCCCCCACTGTGGTAACCAATCACTGGAGAGACAGGAGTCCCTCGTTTCCACTTTGTAAATCGTCCTGAAACTTCAGACCCGTGCACAGCACAACCGGTTTTGAGATTGTAAGCTCCTCGTGTACAAAACATTCTCATACGCGTAATACACACCTAAGACACCCTAGTTATCGACTTGGCTGGTTTGAGTTTGCGTTATCTGCATTCCCAACAAAGAGGGGTCCCCACGCCTGAGTTTTGGACCAGCCTCTGGAATGGACTCGTCCTTCTAGTCCTGGCAACGTCCTGACTCCACAGCTTAGTTTTCTTAACTGCAAAGCAGGTGGGCTTCATGAGTTGATTCAGTGAATTATGTCATTGTGTTATGACACCGTGTCATAACATATTACTGTGTTGTGACACTCGACAGCAGGAACAGAACAGTTCAATCTTCTCAGACAGATACGTGAGCATCCAATGTTTGCATATCAGAAATGCTGTAAAAAAATATTCTCCGGAGAGCTTGAGCAAAGACAAAATTGCATGTGTACGTGTGTGTGTTGTGTGTACGAGTGTGTGTGTGTGTGTGTGTGTGTTAGGAAGACAAATTAGGGAGTAGAGAGGAAGATCAAATTAAATTATTAAGAGATATTACCTACATAGAAACCTAATTTAGAATAAAATAAAATAGCAAAATCAGTTACTGGGAAAATATTCCATTTTATGTAATTTGATTCACTTTTACCTGTTTAAGGATATATCAGCGCATAATGAGAAATATAATTACCAACTCACAGAAGTTTCTTAGAAAATTCTTTGGATCTTTGCCACGAAAGAAAGTTCTATGTCATCATTTAGCTGACTCTTCCAACAAAGAAGAGCGCAGCCTCCAGAATGCAGTAATAAGGTGGTAATTTAAGGTGTAATTTCTCGTCTAAAACTCGCATCGCTTCAGCATTGTGAATGCCCAGCATGGGTTGTCAATAATTGTTTAAAATGTTATCAAAATGAGGTCTTTGTAACATAGACAAGAAGCTATTAATATGGTCCAGAACTTCAGGATACAGGATTTTGTAGACTGACCGTGTTTTCATGGTTTGGGGTAGTTTTTATCGAACTAGCTGTGGCCACCATACGCCTGTCACTTAGAAGCACAGCTCTGTGCTAGCACGGAGTCCTAGACAAAAGGCCAAACCTACTGCAGAATTCCTCGGGTTCTGGAAGCACAGAGTCATCCCTGTACTCCGCAGGTCGGGAAAGAGTTCCCTTCGCAGCAGAGATGCTGACCGGGTCCCCGTGCTTGAGACCTGGGAGACAGTCCCCAAGGAGACGTGAGAACGGGCTGAGCAGGCATGGCCGCGTGCGATTTCTCACTTTTCAGGTACAAACGTAAATCTGTTCCTGTCTTCCGGGAGAATGAGGTCCGACCCTTATTCTAGTGTGGCGTTCGGGGCCAGGAAACGTGCATTTGCACGCCTCCCGCTGAGTTCCTTCAGGGCCCGGACGACGCTGCGTCGGGATCTCACGCCTCCCGGTGGCTTTCCGAAACCGGGAGGGCACTGGGCTCACCAGCCACGCTCTCGACCCCAGCTCCCGTGCTGCCTACGTGGCTGTTTCGGCCGATGTCTTCACTGGCTGATTTCGTCGTCAAGGGAGCTACTGAAAGTGTGTTAGACACAGTGTTCGGTGTCATTCACCATCAGGGAGAAGCTGGAAACCGTGTTTACACGTGAGGATCGGCAGAATCCCAGCAGGGCCTGGTGCCCGCTGCGGCCTCCGCAAACGCTGCCGCCTGGAACGAGCCGGGATTTGCGACGATTTCTTCTTCTTCTGTTGTTTGCGTGTTTGTTTTGCTCTGTTTGTTCTTTAGGGACTTATTAGTTCTTCTTTTCCTTTCTTTTTTTTTAATTCCTTAATTGCAGAAGACCCATGTGGGCATGGGATCCTGGGTATTAAAGAAATATCCTATTCTCCAAAGCTTGTAGGTTTGTCTCTACTGTCACCCAGCCCTGGGCCAAGGTCAACGCCCATGAACTGAGATGGAAGCCCGCCTCTTACTGCCACACTGGGGATTTGTTCTGGGGTTGAAAATTTCGTTCTGGTAAACTGTGAGCTGCAGGGAGCTGACCACGTTACGATGCAGGATTAATCTTCGAGTTAAAGAAAAATCTGGTTCCCCAAACTTGGGTGCTTGGAGGAAGTTTCCTTGCTTTTATTTTGGAACCCTTTCTTCGCCATTGGCTGTGCTTTCTGATCCGTGAACTCCTCTGCCTGGCCTGGGGTGGGTTCTGGTGTTTGGGGATCGTTCATTATCTTCCAAACTGCTTGACTTTCCGTCCCCTTCCTTGTCTACGTGACCCCATTTCCAGGACTGCTGGGTTTGCTCCTTGTAATTTTGGACACTGGTGGGGTTGTGTTTCCCTATAGCTCCTCACCGTCTTTCACAGGTAATTCTGTTCTTTGTCCCGTGGCCTGCAAGCCCTGCTGTTCCCCGGAATCTCCATCCTCATGAAACTGTCTTCCAGGCTGGAGTGTGATGGACGATGTGTTTCTCTTGCTTGGGTTATGGTTTCTTCCATGCAAAGTTCCTGAGGTCCACTCTCCAGTTTTAACCTGCTTCTCCTGCCCGCCTCTGGGACCTTGCTCGCTGGAGCCAAGCTGGGCAGCTCTGGGCAGGTGAGGCCCGGGGGGTCAGGCTGGCCCCTGCTTTCTGTGGCTCCCTTCATGCCTTTCCCGCCCCAAGTCTCAAGTTCCAGATGCCGGTGCACGGACTGAAGAAATGAGGCTGGGATGGCCGATGGGGAGGACAGGATACCCTGGGCCCAGCGATGAGGGCCTTTCCTGCTCCGTGAAGTGAATGTTTAGGTTTTGGAGAGTCTGCTGGAAACTTCATTCATGACAGACGAAGACATAACCACTCACAGCATGAATGTCCACTGCCCGGACTCTTGCCGGAAACTACGCACACAGACTTTCTTTCCAGATTCGGGAGAAAGAGGGAGCTTCTCCGAACTGTTCCACGCCCCAGGAACAGAGTCTGCGGGGGCACCTTTATCACGATCTCCAGCCTCCAGAACCGTGAGCGCTGTTGTCTGAGGCACCACCCAGGCTGGGGCAGGGGTTCACGGCGGCTGAGGGCGCAGCCGGCCAGCCCAGAACTTGGTCACGACGTCATCCCCTTCAGGGACAACAGGCTTTTCCCCTCTCTGTGCCGATGGGAGGCGACTACTGGTTGATTGTTTTTGCTTCTGCTGACATTTCTTAGTTGGGCTGTTTTACTAGGACTTGAAGCCACGGACGGGTGGAAGGGCTGCGCCCCCATGCCGCCAGGCCCGCCCTCGAGTCTAGCTCTGAGAGGAGGAACGTGACCTCATCTCTCGATCCTAAGACAAGGGCACAGATATCATGATTAAGAGCAAACGCGAGGGACGTCTGGGGGGCTCAGTGGGTTAAGCGTCTGCCTTCGGCTCAGGTCATGATCTCGGGGTCCTGGGATGGAGCCCTGCCTGGGGCTTCCAGCTGCTTCTCCCTCTCCCTGTGCCCCTTCCCCCACGCCCCACTCCTGCCTGGGAGTGCTCTCTCCCTCTCTGAAATAAATAAATAAAACCTTAAAAAAATAAGGAGTGCAAAGTTCTACAGGCTGAGCAGGAAGCCTCTGCCACACACGGCACTGTCCAGAGTTCTGTGTCCACCGACTCCTAACTGTGAACAAGACGAAGGTTTCAGCAGGGGGTTCTGTTCATGAGGCCTGTGCTGGGGGAGAAGCCTGTGCTGCTTCTGTTTCAAAGGGACGTGGTTAGTAGCCGGGACCGGTGGAGGCTGTGGGAGACGCCCGCGAACACGTTTTAAGGCCCCCCTTCCCTTCAGAATAATGTGGATGCGGCTTTTTAAAAAGTTCCATTTCCTGCAGACTAAGTGCTTTTGTCTTTATACGTACACTTTTGGCTCTTGAAGTCTCCTAGTGAAGCAGCTGGCAGGGTTCCGAGAAAGGACTTTCCATTACTTAATGCAAATTCTTGAAAGAAATCCTGCGGGCTCTCCATTTGAATGAAGCACTTTTCTTTCAAATTAGAGCCAGAACCTGCTGGGGTTGGAACAGAGACGCTATTTACATTTAAACAAAAAAGTGTGGAGACCCTAAGTGAATGGCATTTTAAAGAGCAATTGTGGAAAGTGCAGGGAGGTAGTGGGAGAGCCTTGGGGAAGGTGGGAGGTGGGGGGAGGGCTTCAGCGCGGACAGCCTGGCCTGCTGAGGGGCCCTCCAGCCCCGAGCCCCAGGACCCTGCAGCGGCTGGAGGGTGCCCTCACTGGCCACCGCCTCTCCCCAGCGGATGGATTGTCCCCAGCCCCCCACCTGCTCGCCCCCAGCATGGGCAGCTCCCCCACCCCCGAGCGCTAGGCCCTGCGGAAGGGGGAGCCTCCAGACCCGGGACAGCACACCCCCACGCAGCTGTCCTCCAGCAGCAGGGGCAGGCCCCGGGGGCTGGTCGCTTGCCTGGCTCCACAGTCCTGCGTCTTCTCTGTGGTCCCCAGAGCCTGCAAATAATGAAGGGCGGGCTTCTCGCTGCCCTGGGTGCCGGGCTCCACTCGGGGATGCAGGTGCTGCTGCCGCCAGGGCTTTCAGATGGAGCCCGGAGGCCGGGAAGAGGGTGTGCTTGATGCTTCGGGGAGCCAGGAACCTGTGAACCGGACCCCACGGCAAACACCGCAGGACTCAGCCGGAGCACCTGGGAGCGGCAGGAAGTGGCTTCTGCCCCGCGGGAGCCTGACCAGCCAGCCAGGTCCGGGCTGTGTTTCTTTGATCCCAGACTCTCGGTCTAGCGTGCCCACGGCCACCTCGCAACGTTGGGTCGGCCACCAGAAGCCCTGGCGGGTCTCCAGCTCCACAGGCTGACCTCACCCCTCCCAGCGGCCTCCCTCCCCGGCCCCAGCCTGCTCGGCACCAGCCCCTCGGGTCCGTCAGGAGAGCTTTCCTGCTCTTCGCTCTGGCTCCCTCCCACCTCCACGTTGTTCTCCCCCAGACACCCAGGGTCTGGGGGCCGCGCTGCCAGGAGCAAGCTGTGGGTTTCCTCCAGGTGCGGGGTCGTATATGTTGAAGGATTTACATATGCTTTCAACCACCTAACGTGCAAAACCCGTGCTGCCATTTTTACGAGATTCCGCTCTTTTCCTATGTCGTGAAATCCTTGGGCATTAGGCCATGAAACCCATTTCTCCATCCGCCCAGTGGGTTTTCAGGAGTGATTGCGCCGTGGGTAGTGGCTGTTAGGAGAACACGTGTGGCTGGTGTCGCCGCGGAACGGGCTGTGGACCCCAAACACGGGAGCGCTGGCTCGGCACCTGCTGGCCCAGGGACTCTGTGCGGAGGACGGCAGCCCCTCAGACCACATTATACACGTCTGCTGAAGATTCCATGTCTGACATGTGGACTCCCGCAGAGAACCTCGGAAACCTGAAACATTACCAAGCTGAGGCTGAAAAAAATACTTGCGAACACTACATAAGTAGGATCCTGCTCGAGGACCTCTACAACCAACCCTTCCCACCGCATCATTTGGAAGAGGCGTGCCCTCTCTCTTTCTCATTTGGGTGCGCGTGAAAGATTGTCCAACCACAAAACACTCATCAGACCCCATAGGACGGAAAGCGGATAGTGTGGAAGGTCAAGACAATTCTCCGGAGACGGAACATACAAGCCAAGCCGCCATCGGCAGGAAGTCAGCACTGACATCGTGTTGCTGGGCGCGCTGAGAGTCAGATTTCCTGTGGCCCTGATTGCACAAACCTACTCAGTAGTTCATAAGAAACAGCGAGGGCTATAGAAAGAATAATACTTTAGGGACTTTTTTTTTAACTTAATATATGGACCTTTAAGAATAACAGACAGAGCTACTGACACCAAGTTAGAATAGATCTGGGAGTCCTGAAATCGCAAAGCACCACAGACACGAGATGCCTTCTTAAGGTGCTGGTGACGCAAGGACAGACGTCTCCTCGGACCACACTCAGCTCGAGGGCTTCTTTTGCCACCTGGTATTTGGCAAGGCAGAAAACATTAACCCCAGCAAAACACAAAATATTACATTTTTCAATATATACTAACGCTTCTTTTATCTTTCTGCATCGATAAGTCTTTATTCTAAAACACAGGCTCGGCCCATTCAGCCTCCATTAATATTTTTGTACAATAATACTTTCAAATATCCTTGAACAGCCTTCTCCAAGATTCTGAATGAACGGAATTTTTTTTCTAATTCTGCCTTAATATTTTTATTTTAACAGGGTACGTTTCCCTAAGTATACACATTTTTGTGGCACGTGTAGGTGTGTATAGACACACACATACTCACACACACACATTTGTCTCTGAGGCTATGCCTCAGTTCTGCAGAGAGAGTTTGCTGTTGGGTTTGCTGCTGTTGGAATGGCTTGGTTTGGTTAATCTTGATGACGGACTCCTGAACACAGCAGAGCTGCCACGGACATACCTGCGGGGACTCAGTCCCACTAATGTTCATCGGACCTTGCCCGTCCCTCCACGGAAATCATGACGACAAAGCAGTGTAGCGGCTAAGCGAACATGGCGTCAGGAGAGGCCCCTGCCCTCCGCTCCTCCCATGGCCCCCATGGCCGACTCTCACCGCGCCCTTTGTGGACGGACCTTTCCAAGCCTTGGATTTCAGTCCAGTCTGCTGCTACTGCCGCTGACGTGGGAAGGGCACGTCGCATGTTGCAGTCTGCATTCCTGCACCACCTCCGGAACATTTGACAGCGGTCTTATGAGGTTGGGAGTTACGAGCACTAAGTTATAGCTGAAAACTCGAACGCTTGGATGCAAACCACACCTTTGCAGGCAGACTGTGAACCGGAGCCCGGACATCCTTCTGATCTTAGGAGCATTTCTCAACATATAAAGTCAACCATTCCACTCATGTTAAGATGACCTCGGTTTTCAAGGACGGGAGAGGTGAGTGGAGGAGGAACGCCTTCCCCAGGACCCGTTGCTTCGTAAAGCAGGCGTGCCTGCTGGCTGTTTTGTGAGCGGGAAGCCGGGGTGAGCCAGGACTCCTCGGGACGTCACCTTTGTCAGAGTCCTGTCAGCCTTGAGTGATGGGAATGATACTGAATCCTTCCACTTGCCAGAGTGTGGGGGTTGCCAGGCTAAAAAGAAAGGATTAGCAGGAGCAACGGTGCTGTGGCTGATGTGTGCGGCCACCGTCACTAGCAGGAGCCGGCGTTGGCCACAGAGAATGACAGCACGACAATCTAGAAATCTTACAAATCCGTGCTGGAGAGATGCTTTCCCAGACCGCCACCAGACCTGGGCGGCAACCATCCACCCTCCAGATGCCGCGCTTGGAGGTCGCCACTCCGCCTCCCTCCGCCTCTGCAGTCCGCCAGGGCCCGGCATCGGGGGTCCAACAGCCCAGGCCTCCCTGAGCCTGTCCCTCCAGGCCACTCTCCAGGGCACCCAGGACCCCAGACTTCTCCACCCAAAGGTCCAGGCTGCTTCCCGGCTCCATGCCATCCCTCCCCTCTGGGGGTCCTTGGGAGGACTTGGATCTTTTCCCTAGGACGGTTTTGGGCAGGGAGGGGACAGTGGCTGGCTCACGCAGCTGGAGGCTCTGGGAGGCAGAGGGACAGGAAGGCCGGCGTGCAGGCCTGCTGAGTCTGCAGGCCGCGCTGTGGGCTGCCTCCTCCCCCTTCTCCCTGCGGCCCTCCCCGCTCCTGGACGGGGTCTTCCCCCTCCTTCCCCTCCACGGAGACCTAACGCTCCCTTGGTGACTTCTAGAAATAAAGCATGATGGTATTAATAGAAATGTCTTCAAGAAACATCTGCTTTTCCCTCATAATCCATATTTGATTCCAGGAGGAATTCACACCTTTGAAAAGCTAAGAAAATGGTAAAATGTGAAAATCACTGTTATAACCATGCTATTCCAGCATGGAGCCTTGGCATTCTGGTTGATTCACTTCCAGGAGGATTGTTAAGAGCCTCATCCAGAAATACAGATGCACGCGCACGTGTGTGAGTTCACGCTCAAGGTGGTCGGGGGGTGTCTGCACGTCTGCACAGGTGTGGGGCGTGGACGTACGGGTGTCGTGTCTGTGTGTCTGTGTGTCTGTGTGTCTGTGTGTGATTATAGAGTCAGTCTGTTGCACAGTCTGGTAAGTGATTTTTCTTTAACTTTTGGGGGTTTAAATTTTGCTTATATCCTGCAAGAGAGTTGCATGTGTTGTTGTTGTTTTTTTTTTTAAGTTTATTTATTTTTTAGTGTGCTCTACACGCAACACGGGGCTCAAACTCACAACCCCGAACTCAAGAGTTGCGCCCTCCATCGGCTGAGCCACTCGGACGCCCTGGTCACTTTTTTACTTCAAACTGAGAAAATCGTTTCACCTGGAAGCATCTTCCCCATCGTGAACAGCGCCTCTTGCCAAGGGAACACTGTGCCCCTGAGTGTGGGGCTGATGGGGGTGGGGGCAGGGCCGTCCCTTGCAGACTGGCGTTTGCTTGTCGGTAGGGGTGAAGGCCAGAGAGGCCAGAGCCCTCTTTCCTGCTCCCACTTGGAACCTACCTCCCGACTTCCAGTTCCGCCAGTTCCCAGAGTCTTGAGATTCCCAGATCTCCCTCCAAGGCTGTGCGGGGTCTTGTCGGATTTCCGTGGCCTGCCTGCCGCGGTGACTCGCCCTCTTCCCACACGCCCTCGAGGGCCGGGGCCGAACAGAGTCCGGACACACAGTCCCTGCCAGTCTGCCGCTCTCCGGCGGGGCCCCACTCACCGGAGAGCTCCCTTCCAGAGGGTCCGCATGTAATTGCGATGCAGAACGTGTGGCTGTGTCACAGCCAGTCTCTCGCACTAGCAGCGGAGGGACCCTGAGTGGCTCGCGTGGTCTCTGGCCGTCACTTCTCGTGCTTCCTCGTGATGCCGCTCTCCGTGTCTCCTCTTGCCTGCTCTGGTCTGTTTCCATGTTGGTGATGCTCTAAGGAGACGCCTCCTCTCAAATCCCTCCTCGTCATTATTACCGTGAGACGTCTTCTTCTTCTTCATTGCCCCTGCCTGCCCCCCTTCCTTTTTGTTTTGTTTTGCTTTGTTTTAATAGACCAAACGTATTACGGTTTCCTCGGTCATACGGACCTGCGTTCTCCAGTTCTCGGGATGAAGAATTATGTCCTTATGTCCACATACGGACTCATTACTCGAGGCCGTTAACACAAATGCATGTTACCCCACATTCAAATTCTGTATGTGCAAAGGACACGCAAATTCCATTTCCAAATGGAATGGCAGCATCTGGGGCTGGATTCAATTTTCCAGGAAAAATGATCCACGCTCTTATGAATTACTCTTAGGAGAGAAGGTTCCGCACCTCAGCGCGCGTGTCCCGCCGTGCTCTGTGCGGAGCCCGTGCCCGCCCACTTCGGGGATCAGCTGGATGTTTCCGTCTTCGAGGCTCCCTATGGATTGTTTCCTCTTTGACCCTGAGCCACACTCCCTGTCGAGGGGTGTCTCCTGTGGGCTCCACGTGCCCGTGATCCGACGGTGAGGCCCCTCCCCAGCGAGACCACGTCAGGAGGTCAGCAAACGTGTGCAGTCGGAGCTGGAGGGTCTGCTGCACGCACGGTGGTTCTATTTGACAAAAACCACACGAGGCTGGGGCAGAGGATGGAGTCAGTCTTTCAGGCTAAGTCCTCGGCGGGTCCTCTGCAAATACGCATGGACTGAGTGAGCAGCTCCTGGATCACACGGTGCCCGACAGAGTCACAGAGGGGTCAAGGGGTCAAGGGCGCAGCAGTGAGTCTGGAGGTCCTCTCCAAGCCCGTGTAGACCCACCCTGGTCAGGGATTGCAGTGTCACTGAGGACTGGGGGACGGATTTCAGAAGGTGTGCTTGGACAGGTCCTCGGCTGGTTCTCTGTAGACCCGGGCCCTCTGCGTCATCAGGCACAACTAACTCAGACCATCAGGGGTGGATAGACCTGGGCGCTGGCGGGGTGGGCGTGTGGGGGGGGCTTGGGGATTGCGCAACATTTCCCAGATCGGCGAAAAGTCAGTGTGTCCATATGCAGACTCTCTGGCCCTGGCCTGGAAATCCTAATGAAGGCGGTCTGGGGCGGGGCTTGGCTCTCGGTTCTCCGAAGGTCACCCCTGCGGCCCTTGGAAGTGACGGGGGGACACCAGCAGTAGCCCCTGAGGGAGAGGCCGCGTGCCTCCGGGGACTCCTGCGTCTCGGGACCGCGGGACGTGACGGGGAAGGTGGCTCTGCTGCGCTCGGCTTGCTGGGGTTTGTTGTGTCACTATAATTACGGGGTGAACGCAGCTACACCCCCCAGTGCAAATAAAGGCGTCAGAGCCCCCTCTGCAGCAATTGTTCCCCATTAGGGAAATGGTAGGTTACATCTACTGGGGAACGGCGTGACGCGGCGTGTGCTTCCTGTGGCTGTGATCCACGGCGCCCGAGCCAGAAACGCCACGACCTGGTGGCTGGGGCCTCACATGGAGATTTCCCTTTTTACCTTTTGCTGAACCTGAATTCCCGTTTCTTCTTCCCCGGAAGCTGGACCATGACCGTCTCGGACCTCACCTTCTCCCTAACACTTAGCGACCGGGCGTGGGAGAGTTACAAAGGCATTCGGCTTCTTACACCAAAAGAAAAGTCGTTTTTTTCCCCCCAAATTGTTTCTGCTTAAACCTTTAAGTATTATGGATAATTCTAGCCCTAGAGTTTCTGTAGGAATGATCTGAAAGTTTTCCACCTAAGCCTTGGATTTTTGCATAATGATAGCTCTGCAGCTCTGGTAGAATTGTGCACCTACACACAGCATCCCTCTGCCTCTCTCTGCCATTTTTATTTTCCTACACACTCTCTTCCAGAGCTTTATCCCCCACAAAAATACAGACCTATTATCTTCACACAGACGCTTCCAAAAAACAACCAGTCAAAATGCCGTCAAAAGTTTAGAAATAACAAGTAAGACCAGTAGCAGTCTGCAAAAGTTTATCGCGCGCACTCTCGGAAGCCAGTTTGCAAACTGGGCGCGCTCGACTCAGAGCATGGAGAGAGGCTCAGCGGTGCGGGGTCATAAAGCAGCTCCTCTGGGAAACGTCGGTGACCGACTGTGTCATCTTCCCAGGTTTGGTCATGGTGCTGGTGTTCTTACGTGGGATAGGGAACTGGGCAGTGGTTGCCCCACACCAGCCTTGGGAAGCAGCCCAGCTTTTGCTTGCATTTCCAGAGGCCCAAGCGAGGTCCCGGTAGCCTTGCCGGAGAAGCGAAGTTAGGCTCTGTTTGTATGACCACATTAGTTTTGTCTGTGCAGGGAATCTTCAAGGCTGGTCTCCATTTGTCTGTTATTCTAATAATATGAAGATAAATTCATAGTAACTGAAGTCAGCCTAACTGTGCACAGTTGAGATGCACAGCTTCATGGCAGGATCCTAGTACGGGTTTGCTTTACGTTTATGGTTCAACATGAAGGAGTAAGTTAGGAGGGACACCAGCGGGAGTTGCAAGGTGGGGGGTGGGGACAGTAGGGTTTAGTGCCCCCACCCCTGGCTGTCACCAGCTGCCGACTTGGGTCACATTTGTATAAACGCCTGGTTTCTGACTTCATACCTATTTCATGGGTGAGTCTGGGGACGTCCCTCCCACTGAAGCCAGCGTCACCATTTCACGACGTGGTGACACCGAGAATCAGGACAAGTGGTTGTTTGCCTCCGATTTGTAGGGAAAACGGTTTTGGAAAACCTTTCCGGACTATCTGAGAAGTTGATTTCTAAGAGGACTGTCTCCTCATTTGACGTGGAATGTGGGGGTCGGAGCTTGTCCTCTGGAGCACGCAGAGTATCTTCTGCTTGGACCGTCTCCGACCCCGCGCTTACACGGTGGCCAGTGCAATCAGCCCGGGGAGAGAGCGACTGCAAACAAAAGGTATTTCCAGCCACCCCTTCTGAGTACTGAGAGCAGAAACCCGGGGCGGGCGGCCGAGGAGGAGCTGCAGACAGCCCCGGGAATGGGGAGACGCAGAAGGAACTCCGGATGTGGTGCCAACAGCAGGGAACCAGCGCTGGCTTGGGTCTTCCTTGGTCGGTCGCTGGCAGGTGGTCGGAAGGGCTCTAAGAGAACCCGGGAAATACCCTCGGGCTTTCCAGAGCTATCTGAGGAGCATTACCAAAGATAGATCAGTTCTACACGGCATCTGTCATGCTTTCTACATGCTGAACTGCTGTCATGAAAACTGCGCATTTTTGAAAAAAAAAAAGATTTTTTACTTCGTGTTAAATACAAAAAATTTTTTCTGCAGGAAATAGAAGTTATTTTTGAAATACTTACCAAGGGTCTTCTTATTTGTATCTGTATGTTTGGGGCGTTAAAAAAATCCACTTTATTGAGTAATAACTTACCCAATTTCAATTCAGTTCTATTTTCAAGCTCTTTTAAGATTACTTAAGGTACTTAATATACTTGCAAAACGTGAATTTTGTTAGTGCAAGGTAATATCAAAATCTGAAAAAAATCTTAAAACAAGGCAAAACAAAATTACAGCCATTAACAGTGGGTACAGGATACATTTCAGGGACTCGAGGATCATGGGCTGAGCACCTCTCCGTCCTCACACACACACACGTTTGTTTAGGGGCTCAGAAAGTCTTCCAACTTTCCCCAAACATTGT
This sequence comes from Neogale vison, assembly GCF_020171115.1. Classification (NCBI taxonomy): domain Eukaryota; kingdom Metazoa; phylum Chordata; class Mammalia; order Carnivora; family Mustelidae; genus Neogale; species Neogale vison. The sequence continues at coordinate 100,530,323 of NC_058099.1, read as the reverse complement.
GTGTGTGTGTCTGTGAGTCTTCGATTTTCATTTATTTTCCTCTGACGCTGCATTTCCTAAAATAGTATCATGACACACAGCATTGTGTAGAGCCGGCCTGGACGGAGTCCGGCTTCAGCACACGCTCTGCCATGTGCCCCGCACCCCCAAACTCGTGTACTGAGACTTAGCCCCGACGTGAGGTTGTGAGAGGCGGGGGTGGGGGCTTTGGCAGGTCTTCTGTCCTGATGGGGCAGCTGCCGCGGATGGGATCAGTGCCTTGTAAAAGGGACCCCTGTGCAGGCTCCGTGGTGGGAACGCTGAAGGAGGCAGGCGGCGAGGGGGTGCGGTGTCGTGTCTCCCTGGAGAGGAGCGGGAGAGCTGGTCCTGCACCGTCGGGCTGCCGCGGCCGTGTTACGTTTCCCTGAGATCAACAGCAAGCGGGAGCCGTGGGTATTTCGACGGCAGTGGCGGGAGGGCAGGGAAACTGGGGGAGCACGGTTTGCGTTTTGCATTCCAGGTAGCTCAGCGGGAAGGACGCGACGTACGTGAGTGGTAACACATCGGCCTGGACCCGTCGGTGGGGCGAGGGGGGGACGATGCTCCGTGGACGTGACGGGCTCTTGCCTGTCCCCACACCTCTGCCTGGGAGTCCGGGCCAGGCCACCCCGCGAGCCTCTCTCCGCAGCGCGCAAGCCTTAGTGCGGATATTCACAGCTCAGAAAAGCCCCCGCCCAGCCCGTTCTCCGCCTCGCCGTTCCCTCTTCATCGCAGTCACGCGACTCTTCGTTCTGAATGTGCTCCTCGGAACACGTGATCTGGTACTTACCGTGTTCGTTGTTTCTGCTGGTTCTTTTTGTCTTCCTCCCTAGAAAACCATCCCTGGGACGGAAAGGAGCCTGTTCGTTCTCACACCTCACAGCGTCCCCGAGCACCGGTGACATCTGGGACCCATGGACGCTGGGTGGTCTATTTATTTCTGTGAGCAGAGACGGTAAGCACCCTTCTTGAGACGTTGAAGAGCCGGAGCAAGCGGAGTCAGGCACGGGCTGGCTGCGGTGGTGGAAGAAGGGGTCAGGGTCTCCTCCTCTCGGCTTCTGGATCCCAGCGCAGCAGGAAGGAAAGGAAAAGACAATTTTGGGTGTCAAAGACAATAAGGGTCTGGACGAACGCATGGATATGCAGGGGAAGAGAGAATTAATTTGTGTTCCTTATGGCAAAACATGGGTGGATTAACGTGTGTGTAGGCCACTGGCTTAGGGTTTGGGCACCAATGTTCCAGTTTCGATCCGCTCACTGAGCAGGACAAGCAGAAAGGAGGTGAGGCCCGCGTGCCCGCCTCCCCGCTGCGTCCGCGTGCTCTTGCCAGGCGCCCGCTGCAGACGATCTGCTCCGAGGACTCTCTGTTCTCCGGAGGCCAGCTTCAGAAGCCACCGGATTCTGGAATGCGTCACTCTGGCTGATGGAGTCATGCAGCCTGCCGAGAGCCCGGTTGTCGCTGGCCAAGTGCCTCCTGCAAATAAAACAGGGAAGAAGGGCTCAAGCCGAGCTCGTGGGAAGACAGTTCTGCTGTCCCGCACGGCGAGGGAGAGAAAACACTGTGGGTCCCCACTAAATGAAAAGACAGAGTTGTTTAGCTTTTCCCTCGGGGAGCATTCACTGGATGAGTTTGCCTGTTTTTTTCCGAAACAGCCAGGCTGTGCGCGGGAAGCTGGAAGCCCTGCTCCCTTCTGCCGGAAGCTGCCTCGGTTACAACCTGCTCGGTCCTCTAGCACATCGAGTACGGCGGCAACATTTTTCCGGAGCTGTTTGCTATGTGATCCAGAGAAATCGTGCATAAATATGGAGAAATCACCGAGTATCCAATGGGACAAGCAGGGGCTTTAACATTCTCCGTGTGCGACTGCAGGAGAAACGGAGGAGGAACGCAGGGACCAGCAAAGCTCACCGTGGAGCATGAGAGGGGGAGGGTCCTGCTGGTGGGGGTGGACGTCCCTGGATGGGCACGACGGAACCTTCTGGAAGGATGCAAGTTCTGAATGTGGGTGGGGATTGGGGTTATGTAGGTGTATGCGTTTGTCAAAACATGAAATGGTCTGTCTCTTCAAGATTTGTGCTTTTCGCTCTATGTAACTCTTACCACAAGAAAACAGAGTGGACAATGAATAGGGCCAAAGTATTTAGGGGTGACAGGAGTGATGCCTGCAACTTATTTTGGGGAATGCATCAAAAATGTGCTGCACAGGTGGCTGGACAGACGGAAGGGTGGATGGACAGGTACTCTGGAATGCAAGTCTAGTGAATGCCCACGGCAGAGCCTGGGCTGGGGACCACAGGCGTTTACCCTGGAACTCCTGTAATTTCTCTGTTTGGGTATTTTCAAACTAAGGCGACAGAGAAAAATGCTCTGTTTGGGCTTGTGCCAAATGACCATTTCCTGTTCATGTTAAATCTCTCTTCCCTTCTCAGACATGTAGGATTGTGATCACAAGAAGTCTTCCTCTTCATGGGGCTGACCCACAAGGCACACGTCCCCCGCAAGCCTGGTGGCCCGCTGCCAAAGAAACATTAGGGTCACCTGGACCTGAGCGGCCGTCTGCACCCTTTCAGTCACGTCCTGGCCCCTGACCATGTTCTCCCCCACCACCAAATCCAAGCTCGGCATGAAGCCGGCTCGGGTGGCCTGACCCAAGGCTTCATTTTAGAGCAGATACATTCCAAAGACTCGTGCACATGTCTGGCAGTTTGCAGAAATGCTTTTGAATGCCTTCAGCTTCCTAGATTCATTTACAGAACGCAGCAGTAATCACGTTTACAATTACAGGTAATGAAACTTTTCAACAGCAGAGCACAGATCGCGGAGATGGTGAAGACAATGACTCAGAGGCGTGAGTAGAACCCATGCGACTAATTCTATGCTTGCAACCCTGATTGGCCTGGAAGAGCCCAAGGAGTCAACCTTTGCCTCCTTCCTACGATGGCTGTTCTCTTAGCTCAAGAGTCTCCTTGCCAGAAACCCAGATTTTCAGCCACAATGCAGCAAAATGTCTGCATAGGAACAGCAATCGTGCTGAGCAGTGATGGAGAGCGTGTCTTTGCCGACATTTGGGCCACGGTGTCTGGGATTAGAAAACTAGGAACGATCCCATCAGCCACTGGTGCTGGGGGTGAGACGATGCTGTCAGTCCTTTGCCTGTGAGGAAGGAGGGCTGGCCCAGTGGGGATGGTCCCCAGGATAGTCCCCAGCCAGCCATGGGCTTTGGCTCTTGCCCCTCTTTGTAATACACGGCAGTGGTTCTCAAAGCGGGGTCCCAAGGGCAGCGGCCAGGGCACTGCCTGGAACATTTTAGAGAAGCAGAACCTTGGAGTCTCCCGTGGATCCGCTGACCCAGAGATCCCGGGGCTGCCGGCGGCCTGGCAAGCGTGCTCTAGTTCCCATACACCCAGTGAAGTCTGAGAAGCACTGATGTACATACTATGTGTTTGCCTGACGACCCCAGGGGATTGGGCTGCGCCTGGAGCCTCGAGTGAGGTTAAGCTGAACTCAGTAGGAGATTGGACCCTCGGGTCTGTATCCCCAGCCTCATCCTGATGGGGTCCAGCATTTCTGAATTTCAAGCCGGGGGAGTCGTGCCATTGAGGAGGGGTGTGAATTAGCCAGGGCCATCCAGGGCTGGAGGGGGTGGGCACTCGGGAACCTTGATGTCCATGGCCTCTGGAGCTATCCCTAGCCCCCAACTCAGGCTCTGTGGTCATTTCCGCCTTGCGGACCACAGCACGGGCGTACCCAGGACATGCCCTGTGTCCACAGTATTAGTATTAATTAGTAGTAGTAGTAGTTATTAGTATTAGTTATTAGTATTAGTATTACTAGTTATTAGTTATTATTATTATTAGTTATTAGTATTAGTATTAATGCCGATCTCCTCCATGATCAAGTGAACCAGAGGCTGGGGAAATTCTGTTGGTCTTGGGGAACGCACAAACAAGGCAGCTTGGTAGGAATCAATCCAAACGTGCCAAGGCCATAGTCTGGGATTGTGAGTCCTCCCCTGTCCCGGCCTCCGGCTGCCCAGTGGCCAGGAACACGACAACCTTTCTCGACGGCCCTCTGCCCCTGCCGCATGCAGCGGGCAGGTGTTTCGCGCTGGCCTGTAGCCCACATGCTGCCGTACTCGAAAATGAGCCTTGCTCCCCAGCCCCTGCTCGGCTTCTCCGCCAGCTTCTCATCCTCCCTACACACCGGGCAGAGCCCCGAGAGCCGGCCCACGCCTGTGCTGCTCGGGGGCCTGTCATCTGACTGTGTCATCTGAGCTCGGGGTCTGGTGGGGTCTGCAGGGCACCCCTGTGGACTGGCCTCAGAGCACAGCGGCCCGCCTCTGACCCGGTCCCTGATTAATCTTTGGTTTAGTGCTTTTTGCTCATCACTGTGCGGAGAGCGGGTCTTGGGCTTCAGCTCTGGGGCCAGAGAAGCCCTCCTGGAGTAATTTGGCCTCTGATGTGCACCGGGCAGCCAGGGGGCCTCGCTGCCCCAAGGACAGTGGCCACATTCTCACAAAGCAAGACGGATGTCCGGTGGAAAGACCGTAAAGATAACGATGCCCCAACCCCCAGGTTGCCCTGATTGCAGAGCGACCCAGGAATGTCCTCAGTCAGGGCAGCTCTGTCTGCTCCCTGGGAAGCCGCAGACTCTGCTCCCCTGTGACAGGTGAGGGACTGAGGTCGAGGGACTGATCTGGACTCCGGGGTCAGCGCCGCTCAACTTCCCCTTGATTAACGGGCCCCTTCGGTCAAATAAATAACCAGAAAACCCCTTTCAGTGATAATTACTGCGGAGGAATTTTAACCCTTCATAGAAAGGCCAGAGCACAGCTGGCTGAGTCCTGGGGCGGTGTGAGGACGCAGGTGTGGACCCCGGGGAGGCGGGAGGGAGCTCCCTGCAGAGAGCGGAGCAGGCTGGCAGCCCCCGGTTCCAACAACGCGCAGGCTGTTGTCATGGAGGGCTCTTCTGTCTCACTGCCTCAGCCATTCTGCTTTGCCGTCAGTGTTTCCTGGTGCATTATGTTTCTGATTCTCACAATATTGATAGCAAATTAGCGCCTCTTCCCTCTGGAGGTAATCTGACAGGGCCCTTCCATACAGAGACTCGGCAGAAAGGGGATTAGTGGGAGTGAGGGAGCTGAGTCTACCCAAGACCCACATGGTATCCCCAGGACAAAAGAGGGGTGTGTGTGTGCGTGTGTGTGTGTGGTGTGTGCATAGGTGCCTAATGCTTGCTTGTGTGTACCTATGTGTGGTGTGCGTGTGTAGTTGTGTGTGTGTGCGTGCCCGTGCACATGAGCGGATGCATGTCACGTGCACGCGTGCGTAGACGTCCGTATCTGTGTAAATTATTCTGAACCAAATTTCATTTTAAGCCCAAAAGAAATTTCCATCTGGAGAGAGGTCGCATCTTACATGGGAACCCCCTCGTAAGGGAGAGTCATGGACAATCCCAGGTTCACGGCGTGGGGGGCTGTCACTCATCGGGGGCAGGGCAAACGGGAAGTTCAGAGGATTTCTCCTCCAGGTCTGCCGAACCGTTTTCTCCCCTCCTGTCTTTGAGCAGCTCCCCTTTCCTCCTTTGAATGCCAGTAACTGGTGAGCATGTTTTTAGGGCCCACATTGAAGGAAAATCATACATTCTAAAATGTGGGGGGAAAAGCCTTTTATCTTCACCTTCTCACTCTTCCCAGTGGGAGCCCCGCGGTGGATACCGACAAAGGCAGATTAACAAGAGAAGAACAAGGAGTCTACGAACATGTGTGCCACACACGGACGCGGGGGAAGGCGGTGATGACTCCTCCCGGAGGAGCTCCTAGAGCTTGGGCTTATACAGCATCTCCACAGGGGACGACGCGTTTGCAGAGAAGTGACAAGTACGCGAAAGCAGTCCTGGGTTCTTCGAGGTGCATGACTTAGCCTGAGGAGGAACCTACAAACTCACCCACCAGAAAACGTAATTCTGACTAACACTTCTGAATAGACATTTATCAGAGAGCCCCTCAAAGGCAGGTCTTAATTTGTGTATCAGATTGAATACATTAACTGAGTGCTTAATACATTTAAAATGTATCAATTATATATAGATCAATTATATATATTCATTATGTATATTATATATCAATTATACTTGGATAAAGCTATTGCTTTTCTCAAATAAACACTTTGAAACAAAACAAACAAAAACCCCAACACGGGGAAACAGGTCAAATAGGAGACAGGTAAAACGCAAGCCCAGATAATAAAGGGCAGAGGATGCCTACCAAACACAGCAAGACTGGACCGACTTTCAAACCGAATGGGGGCTCCAGTCCACAGCGTGCCCCGGCCCCCCCAGAGCCACCCGGGCTGCCCTCTCCCCGGCCCCGCTCTACTGCTGGGACTGCAGTCTTGGCAGCTTCCCACTTGGCTGGGGAGGGCCCAGGACAAAAACCACCGCAGTGCAGAGGTCGCCACTGGCCCTCCAGACCCACGGGCTTCTGGAAGTACATGCCCTTTGAGAGACAGTTACCAGCCCGTTACTGGTCTTTAGTAAGCAGGGAGCAGGGGCCCCAGGGCCCCAGAACGGTCTGTAAAAGAAAACCCCAAATGCAATTCTGATGGGAGTCTGAGCAGAAGTCTCCAACAGCTCAGTGGGGCCAGCTCAGGAGGCAGTAAAAATGGTGCTTCCAGCAGGAGGAACGACCGAGCCTGGCTGGGCAGGGTCTCAGGGGTCCTCGATGCCCCCCGGCACCTCGCCCAGGGAGCTGCGGTTCCCCTGGTGCAGCAGGGGCAGGGACACACACAGGCTTTGCTCCCCGGCAGCTCCCCGTTACCTTCTGCCATCCCCCCGGACCCAGTCCTGCCTGGGACCCAGTGCGGTAAGGGGCTGCCTGGGCCCTTCAAGACCACATTTGTTTCCTGTTCCAGTTTCCTGAGCACACAGTATCTGATAACAGCCCTCTCCCGCTCCGTGTCGCCCGCAAGCAGCTGGGGGCATTGGGTGTTTTCATAAAAAATGACACGGTCTTTACTGGGTCACAAAAGAAAAAAAAAAAAAAAAGTCAAAATAACCCCAACCCAGACTGCACATCTCCGGTGACCAGGCTGGGGACTCGGCACGGCCGCTCCCACAAAATAACTTCCTGTTTCCGCCTTGTGCCGGCTCACACTGTCCCCCACCTGCTGCGGACCCTTCATCCACCGTTCTCGGGGTGGGGGTGGGCGTGGGCTTCAATGGCCTTCCAGCCCCTTCCAGGCCCTTCTAAGGACTCATGTAGAAGGGAGACCCAATGGCCATGAAACAAGAAACCTGACAGTTTAAGGAAACCCACTTTAAGATCTTTTCAGCACTCAAAATGTTGAGCTAAGCAATTATTAAATACGACCCTTTTTTCTAGTTAACGTATATAAACATGATTTTCTGTAACAATACTTTTGTCTTGGGGCACCTGGCGGGCTCAGTCGGTGAAGCGTCTGCCTTCGTTCAAGTCATGATCCCAGGGTCCTGGGATCGAGTCCCCCTCGGGCTCGCAGCTCAGCAGGGCATTGGCTTCTCCCTCTGCCCGCTGCCGCCCCTGCTTGTGAGCTCGCTCTCTCTAGTAAATAAATAAACTCTTAAAAAAAAATTTTTGTCCTTTTTGCATACAACCCTGCCAGACCAGAAACCTAAATAAAGATTTAAAAAAATGAATTTGGAACATTATTAAAATTTTGGTTATTAAGTAAGACACAGTGATAACAAGGTCATCCCAAACATACCCAGGAAGCGATGCTTCCTGACTTAGGAACCATGGGATCCGTGTCTTCTACGGGGATTCTGCCCTCCAGGAAGGCCTCCTGCTCTGCCTCGAGTGCTTTTGACCAAAGTCTTGCTCCCCTACTCTCTGTTGTCTCAAACTCCTTTTCCGGTCTTGACACAGCCCCTCACGGTCTAGTCCACTCAGGTCTTGAGAAAATCCACTTGGGTCCTCAGAAAAGCAGGGACGTTGAGTTAGAGCGTCCATCTCAGAAGCTGCTCCCCCGCCGCAGGCTCGGGGCACAGCAAGAGCACTGTGGCCTCAGAAGGGAGTTCCAGTTAAGGACCAGAGCCCCCCTCCGATCACACAAGCTCTTAGACCTGTCTACATCCCAGCCCAAGTGGCTTCATGTGGAGGCCTTCCATAGTGCTTCCTCGGGGATGCCGGCCAAGACTTCCTTATGGGGCCACAGGGAGACGTGAAGACACCTTTCTCCACTCTGCCTCTTGCACACCTGCTGCTTTCCTGTCTTCCCGGCCCTGGTTCCAAGGTCCTTCACGTTGCAGAAGCCTTTTGTGGGCAGGAGATGGCCTCCCTCTGTGCCAAACCTCTTGACCCCGACAGTGGTCCGTTCCACGGGAAGAAATCGAGGAGGGAGCGAACTGAGGCGTCCCCCGGGATAGCCCCAGCTTCTCCTCTCACACGAGGAAGTAAGGGCTGGACTGCGAGTTTCATTTTTGGCTTCTTGGTTTCACGGGCTCTTCTGACCCCTGGCAGCTAAGACTGACCTCACCACTGTTACGCAGCATGGTCCTGGAAGTCCTGGCAGGGCTATCATATGGTAGTACGTGTGGCTTTGTGTTACTAAGAATGTTTTCATATTTTATATAGTCTCCCACTTTGTTTCTGCTGACTCAGTCAAAGCAGTAAACATTCTTCAGTGTTAAAAAAAAAAAAATGAAAGCTTGTGTCCATCAGAGTGCTATCAAGAGACTGAGAAGACACAGCACAGGGTGGGCAGGATGGGCAGGATGGGCGGGATGGGCAGGATGGCTGCAAGTCACGGGTCCGATAAGGGTCTGGTAACTGGCCTGCCCCAAGTCACATACAACTCAACAACAAAAGACGAACAGTTCAGCTCAGAGCTGCACAAAGAACTTGAACAGACGTTTCCCCAAAGAGAGTGTACAAACAGCCAACCAGCTCACAAAGGATAGTCATCAGGGAAACGCAACCAAAACCAGAGTCACCGCTTCACACCTACTAGGGTGGCTATAATTTAAACAGAGTAAAGTAAAATTAAAATGGAAAAAATAACAATTGTTGGCGAAGTTTTGAAGAAATTAGAACCCTCTACATTGCTGGTTGGAATGCAAAAGGCACAACCATTGCAGCAAACCTGAGCAATTTCCTCCAAAAGTTAAACATAGAATTACCTTGTGACCCAGCAATTCCACGGAGTCATAGATGGACACTCAAAAGATCTGAAAACAGCTTTCAGACAGATTCTTTTTTCTTTTTAAAAAGACTTTATTTATGTATTTGAGAGAGAAAGAGAGCATGAGAGGGGAGAGCTCAGAGGCAGAAGCAGACTCCCCCCTGAGCAGGGAGCCCGATGCAGGGCTTGAGCCCGGGACCCCAGGATCACGACCTGAGCCGGAGGCTACCGTTCCCCGCAGCAAAGCTGGGCACCCTCGGTCGGCAGAGGCGTAGAGAGCCAGTATGTCATCTGTGTCTGCGATGGCGTGGGATCCAGCCTGAAAAAGGAATGAAATTTTGGTCTCACTACCACGTGGATGAATACGACTGAGTTAAGTGTGAAGAGACACATTTAAGCTGAGCACAGCGTCTGTTGACACAGGTCTTCTCGGATTTACTTAACTGACGTTTTGTGAGTTTTCAGTCCACAGACTCTGGACCCGTTTCGTTAGCTCTAGACTTGAGTTATTTCCTCTTTTATTCTTTAGTAATTGTGAACAGTGCAGTGTTTTCCTTCTGTCTCCATCTTTTCCGTGCTCGCCTACAGAGAGATGACTGATATCCGTGCGCTGACGTTCTGGCTCAGAGCTCAAGACTTTTCTGTGGAATCCTTGGAATTGTCTATGTGGACAGTCCCGCCATCTACAAATACAGACGTCATTTCTTCCTTTCCACGCTGTGTGTGCTTGATTTCACTTTTATTTTTTCTTCTCTTAAGATGGAGGGGTACTGGTTTGAGATTTTTTTCCTTATTTTTTAAAAATATATTTATTTCTTTAGTTCTTGGAATGTTGTCCCCCGTAGTTCTTTGAAAATGTTTGTAATAAGGGCGCCTGGGTGCCTCAATGGGTGAAGCCTCTGCTTCCAGCTCAGGTCATGATCTCAGGGTCCTGGGATCGAGCCTGCATCGGGCTCTCTGCTCACTGGGGAGCCTGCTTCCTCCCCTGTCTCTGCCTACTTGGGATTTCTCTCTCGGTGTTCAATAAATAAATAAAGTCTTTTAAAAAGAGAGAAAATGTTTATAATAGCAAATTTAAAGTTTTTAGTATTTAACATCTGGGCATTTGTGAAGGATGGTTTTTATAACTGCTTTTCTCCTGAAAATGGGCCATACTTTGCATGTTTCATCATTTTGTGTTAAAATTTGACATAGGAAATAATAGGATTTGGCAACTCCGGAATCAGATCCCTCACCTACTAGGGATTCCTGCCTCTGCTATTTGTCAACATTATTGCTTGTTTACGAACTTTTCTGAAAAAAATTCTGTGAAGTCTGTACTTGTTCTGTGTGGCCACTGAAGTCTCCGAACAGTTAGTTTCGTGGTAAGTTAGTAAGTGAACAGAAATGTTCTTAAACCCCTTACAAAATTAGTTTTTTTGGACTTCATTGAGGGTCTGTGTGTATCACCTCGGGACTTTCTCCTGCATCTCCTGGGCACTCACAAGGAGCTGCACATACAGTGGCTTTTCTAGATGCCCAGAAATACGTTGAAGCTTTTCAAAACAATCTATTTCCAGGTATTCTTTACAAGGTGTGTGTGTGTGTGTGTGTGTGTGTGGGTGTGTGTCCCAGGCTTGTTTGTCCTCCTGCTCTCACTACTACTGACAACTATGACCTCAAACCGTTGCCACTGATTGTCCTGACAAACTCTCCTGGGGCCAAAAGGCAATTTTCCCTGAACGGACTCTGAGCCAGGCACATAAAGACATGCCCTCTGAATGGGGATTTCTCAGGAAATGCCATATGGGTCAAGTAATGAGAATTTCCTGGAGATGGGCTTTTGGGGAACTCCCAACCCAATCTGCCTCCTTTAATGGGTTATTAGACTTTGTCCTCATGGCTACTGTGACTTCAAGACTGCTATCTTTTAAGGCTTTAGTTAAACTAGAAGGAAGGAGATTGGAATTGAGCAAGTTAAAACACCATAAATCTCAGTAACTCTATCTCTAACCCAAACCCTCACCCTAAAAAATATATTACTCATAAATTGCTGATGGGAAGATAAAATATTATAGCCACTCTGAAAACTCTTTGGAAGTTTCTTATAAAATTGTATTCTTTGGGATATATTCCAAAGTGATGAAAGCTTATGTTCACAGTAAAACCAGTACACAAATGTTTATAGAAGCTTTATTCATAACAGCTAAAAACTATAAAGGATCCAGATGTCCTTCCACAGGTGAATGGTCAAACTGTAATGCATCTATCCCTTGGAGTTCTACTCAGGAATAATCAGAAACAAACTATCATACATGCCACAATTCAGATGAATCTCCAGAGTTAAACTGAGTAAAAGAAAATACAATCCCCAGAAGTTATGTCCTGTATGATTCCATTTATATAATATTTTTGGAATGATAACATTTTATAGAAAATAGATAAGTGATTCACAAGGCTTAGAGATGGAATGGGGCAAATATGGGGACACCAGAAATCCTCATGTTGCTGAAACTATGCTATATATTATGACAACATTAATGGATACACAAATCTACACATGTGGTAAAATTGCATAGACCAACACACACAGTAACACACACATACGCACACAGATAGATACAGACAAAATTGAGGGAATCTCTCTAAGACCAGTGGATTGAATTAACATTAATATCCTGTTTGTGAGAATGAACTTTGGTTTTGCAAGATGCTGCCACTGGGGGAAATTGGGTAAAAAATACATGAGATCTCTCTTTTTTTTATTTCTCACCATTCCCTGTGAATCTACGGTGGCCTGAAAATATAAGTTTAATTACAAAAGAAAGCCTTGCATAGGGTATGATCTGTTTGCATAATTTTATTGAGGAGACAGATTATAGTGAGGGGAACAGATCAGTTGTTGCCCGGTATTAGGATTGGGTGTAGGTGTGAACACTAAATTATAAAATGAAATAAAATTAAATTAATTGATGGAACAGTAACCCAATTTCAGTGATCACGATTCTATAGAAGCTATAAACTTTCATACGCTCTTCTCCCCAACAAATAGCATCTGTAAAAACTAGTAAAATGTGAATAAATTCCATCTTGGACTCCCTTGTGTTTCACTAATAACAACGTATTTTAACAGTATGCTGCAGTTAAGAACATATTACCACCGGGGGAAGCTGAGTAAATGGTACAGGGAACCCTGTACTATTTGTAAATGTTCGTGAGTTTTAACCTATCAAAAATAAACAAAAATATCAAATATAAATATAACAATAGTATTAAAATGAACTAGCAGTCCTGACATATGAATGGACAGGAGGATTAGTCTAATTGAAAGTCCAGAAATACAAAAAGATCTGTACAGAAATTTAGTGTACAAGAGAAGCATCATTTCAAATCATGGATGGAAAGGGAAAAAACGGATTTCTTGACACATAACGCTGACATAACTACGTAACTACCTTGGGGAAAAGCACACAGATTGTGGTCACTCATTATACCTGACGAGGAGCAGTGCAGGCTTTCTCTTTCTTTTTGACAGCCGAGACTACCTTTGATTATGAGCTGTACCGGTACAACCTTCTTTGAAGATACACTTCACTTTATACAATCTTGTTCATAAAAGATGCACTGATGCACAAAATATGGTATTTTGATATCAAATCCAAACAGCCGATCACCACAGAGAACACAGATTACGTATCTCGATTATTAAAGGTGGTGCTTGCGTCTTACTTACTGTATCGTGTCTGTGTTTAATCACGCATTATATTTAAGGCCAGTGGGATCCGCAGCTGACGGCTCATTTGGTTCTTGAAAAAGTGAAACCAACGTTGTCTTCTCTTGAACAACACAACAGACCATATAAAATGCTGCCTGACATGTAGCTGTGAAATTATGATTGACTCCTCTGACGTCTTACGGCGACTTTAGAGGGGACTGGGCTGTCGGCATAAACGCTCCATTGCAGGGGCGTGACTTCGAGATCCATGTTGACATGGAATTTAGGTCCTAAAAAAAAAAAAAAACAATGTTTGACAAAGAAGCAAATGTTATGCAGCAGAACAAAGATTCTTATTTTTTTTTTTTTTTTAGATTGTATTTATTTGACAGTGAGAGAGGGAACAAAAGCAGGGGAAGTGAGAGAGGGAGAAGCAGGCTCCCCACTGAGCAATGACCTCTGCTATGTGGGGCTCAGACTCCCGACCCTGCCCCTGCGGTCCTGACTTGAGCTGAAGGCAGATGCTTAATGGACTGAGCCACCCAGGCGCCTCAAAGATTCTTGAACAAAACAAATTAGGAGTGGCATTTCCTCCTGAAAAGCCATTAAGCTGTTTGGAAATCTTAATCTGCTTTATTTAAGCCACCTTAATAAATAAGAATTTTCCTCTTTCACCTTTACAAACACCTTCCACGAAGCATATTTTTAAACTCCCTTAGCCAGATCCAGCAAGTACAATAGATGCCCGTGATCTCAATAAAAAATAAAGGCTCCAGAAGGCTTCATTTTCCTTCTTTTGAGCTGTAGTATAGCTGTAACAGCTTACATGCAAACATCTTTCTTCTACCAAATAGCAAATAAGCATTTTACATAATTAAAACTAATTCTTTCGATTCCACCCACGTAAAAGAGAAAACCAGTTGCAGGCCTCCGCTGCACGAAGGTGGAGAAGACAAAGGTCCGTACTTCACAAAGTGAACGAAACCGCGGTCTGAGCGTGGCAGACCAGCATCACAGACACAAAGACAGGCGAGCCAAACGTCTGCCTATCACCAGCGACGTGAGCGTAAGGACCAACTGAGTTCAAGTGTGGCCGGCCTACAGGTGAAGTAGAAGCACACCCACGTGAAATCACGCCAGGACCGTGGAATTCCCTGAGCCGCAGCCGACCCTTCCGAGCTCTTCAGAGCTCGAAGAGGGTATCCCTGTCTCCACCCGAGTCCCTTTTCTGCCGAGAAGGGTCACCGTGAGCAGACAATCGTCAATCTATCGTGTCCAGGATCTGCAGACATACCATGACTTACCCTACATTCATCGTAAGGGAATGCTTCTGTAAGTTAGTGCTTGAGGACATCAAACAGAGGTTTGTGTGTTTCTTGTGTAATAGTCACGTGGTTTGGACGACACTTTAGGTCACTTCCGGTACAAATAGGATTCATAACTATGAGTTAAGACTGATCGTTTTAGATATAATTTAAATACAATTTAGATTATAAAACTGATTGTTTTAAATTGTATCTAAGGGCTGGAGCGTCAGACTCGAGACGGATCTGCGTTAAGGCAGACGATGGTATCTTTGGATTCGACATAACAAATGCACTCTGTTGTGGCTGCAAAACTGTGAATTCTGGAACCATCTACTGCCACGTGCTAAGGTTCTCCAAGGCCCTCTTGGCTACGTGAACTATTGCTCCTCCGAATCCTAAAGAAATATTCGCAAAGCTTGTGCTGACTTTTTTTTTTTTTTTTAATTTAAGATTGGGTCCATTCTAAGTAGGAATGAGACCTAGACTTTAGAATAAAAGAAAATAAATTTGACTATATCATATTCAAAAATGCCCCCATAGCCAAATCTATCATCTGTAAAGATGTAAATACACTGGAAAGGAATGTTTATGACTTACGGACCCCGCTAAGAGCATGATAGGCTTCCTGTGGTCCCTGGTCTGATATTTTATCTTCCCGACTTGGTGCCGTTAGATTTCTTTTGTTTGTCTTCTTGTCTCGTGCTCTGTGTGTCGTGTCTCACCCCCGTGAGATGCACGGCCCTTGGCTATTGCCAGGCAGGCGTTTGCCGCAGGTCTTTCCCTGAACTGCAGATAAAATGGGCTCCCTTCATCCACGCGGCATCTGGAGGAATGTAAACTAACGGGGAAAGTATACGTTCCTGCTCTAAAGTGTATTACAGGAGAGTACGCTGCAATGCCTCATTCCTATGAGCGGGACGCCAGGGAATGGATGCCCCACGAATAAGCTCTACTTTAATAATCCATATTCAGAGATAGTTCAGGCAAATGGATTTTCTTGAAGGCTGTCTGGACAGGTGGAGCAGTCAGATGAACTCTTTAGTATTGGCTTAAATGCGGCGCTGAGTGGGTCATTTGAATAAAAACTAAAGCCAATAGTCATGCGCTACTCCCATAGGAAGTATTTGCCAGTGGGTACATGTATGTGTTTGTAAGAAAGTAATTAAGTTGAAAAAGAAGGTAATTATCTTGGATATATTATTTCTTTCCTGGATGTTAAAATCAATCACCCGAAGGCCCGTTTGAAATCCCATTGAAAATTGGAACCAGAACTCCTCGTGAGTGTGGGGAGTGAGTGGGGGAGTGTGGGGTGTCCCAGCCGTGCCGGGAGTGTCAACAGAACTAGGCAAAGACAGAATCATGTCTATCATCACGATGCCTTACTTTTGTCTGTGTTACAGAACCTCACGTTTTAGGAAGGAGTGAAGATAATGAAATCAGGTAACTTCGTAGACAATTACCCATTTTATCAAACAGTGATTCTCATGGACACTGTGTCATTGTGAAAGTTTTCTATTTTAACAACCTCGTGAACACCAAATAGGGTAACCATTGAGTCACCGGCAGTTGGTCAACAAACACTCGTGCTGAGAACGACAGGAGAGGCTCTCTGAACACACGCAGGTCGTGGGCGTGAGGCCACCGGCTGCTGGGAGGGTAGCTCCGGAGGGGCCGGCAGATGACAAGTCTGATGGTCAAGACGGCCCAAGAAGGGCAGTGAAGAAGCTTGGGTCCCACCCCGGGAAAATGCTCTGATGGGATTTCTCCCCTCATGTCCCAGAGAGAGTCTAGAAGCGGAATTAATCCTTTCCTTCCCTGCAGCGCCGAGCTGGGTGTTGAAGGAAACAGTGGGAGGGATTTCCAAATCTATCCTGTTGTACTGTAGGACACTGGGCCAAGTGTTCAGTCTTGCTTTCAGAGATTCAGAAAGGAGGACTTCCAGCTATGAACGGTTTACTAAGAACAGTACTCTCGGCCCAATCACGGCAGGTTCAAACAGCCCCAAGGCACCAGAGAACTGCAGCAGCAGCAATAAAAAGTGAGTGAAAGGGTCGTGCCGGTCAGTACCAGGTGCCCTTGAGGGGAAGAACGAAAGCGTGTTCGCAGACCCCGGGCTTCCTAGACCAAGAGGATGCACTTTGTGGAAACAGGGATCCGTTTAGCGTTGGGGCTGATGAAAGCCCCGGTTTGGGGGGGGTGCACACGGGCGGACGAGCTGTCAGCCTGGTGGGAGCGAGGGAAGCGCACTGATAAGGGGCGCAGGGCTCCTGCTGGGACGTGTGAGCATCAGTCAGTCACCGACCCTGACCCGCCTGTCTGGGAAACGGCCGTCTGTATGGGTCTGTCCCGTTCTGGGGCTTCTCTTTGGTCTTCAGTTCCGTCGCAGTAGTCCGTCCGCAGGTCAGTAGTCCGTCCGCAGGTTCCCGCACTGGCACACCAGCTTCATCTCCCGGCTGACTCACCGTCAGGAAATTCTCTTCGCTCGCAGGATTTTTCCATTTCTTCCCCGCCTCGCACTGCCAAAGCGCCGGGCTTGTTCATTTGGGTTAATTCCAGAATCAAGCCTCTCTAAGGGGCAGAGAAATCCCGTGGGACTTGGAATGCAGTGATACTGGAGTCTCAGACTAACTTAGGGAGCGGCAGGACCACAGGATAATAAACCCCCCGTTAGAAGGAACTAGAGGTTATTCATTTTCATGTATTTTACAGATCTTCCCTTACCTGAATGTTCACGGGGTTGAAAATGCTGAGTCGAGTTTCTTTCTACATTGCTTTCTTGAGTTCTCTTGTTACCTTAGCTGAATCTCGCTTCCTTCTCTAACCATGGGGTGATACAAGAAACTGCGATTTCCATGTCAGTGTGGTCGCGTTGCAGAGCGTCACTCCCAGCGATCCGTCTTGGATTGTCCCGTCCCTTGGAATGACTCCCATCCTGTCATTTGCAAATAACGCCTACCCCACTGCCTTCTCTCTAGTATTACTGTGTCTTATTCTCTGCTCTGTAGATCCACGGCCGTGTGGATGGGGCGCATGGTTGCAGGTGTGGAGGGACACCGAAATGCTGTCTCATTCAATGTGCGTGGCGCTGGCTGGCTCTTCTGCTCACCTTTCACGATCTTGTTACGAGTCCGGGGTTCTATCCCTCTCTCGGTACGTGAGGCACATGGTGGGGACGGAACTTCAGATCACAGATTCACAACACTCAGTCAGGCCCACACTCTGTTCCTTCAACTCTGTGGCATCACAGAAATCGCCTGGGCCCTGGGCCTCGTTCCTCCTCTGCAACATGGGGGCGATGACACATATCTCAAGGCTCCTCACGATCAGGATTTGTAGAACCCACGAACAGTCCCCGACACACAGCAGCTATGGGGTAGCTGTTGGCTGTTATTCTCAAGTTACAGCTTTATGCTTGTTGTCTGCATTTCTTTCTGATCAGTGGTGCTGTTTGTTTAATTGTATTATGAAGTTTTTGAGAAAAGAAGGTCTGACGTTGTATTTATCAACCTTCTTTTTTCTACTGTTTAATTAGTTTCTGCTCAATTTCTCCTTACCCTTTATGATACGCAATGTGTGTATACGTAAATATATTAATGCATTCATTATCATATTGTATTACTATGATATATTAATTATTAATAATTCTTATGGTTTTATTAATAAATTCACCATTGCATATTAATACATTCGTTGATGTATTTATATATTTATATATTGGTGAATGCATTCAAATTCTATAGAACAAGCTAACAGCCCACAAAACCCAGAAGAAAGAGGCTGAAAAGCAGAAATTGCCCCTCCAGCCCCACTCTCTCTGGCTGGGGTTTTCACGGCCCTGGGTTCGGTCGGCACGCCTCCTGCCCCTGTTGACACATGTGCACATGCACGGGTGTGTTTATACAGGAATAGCTGCCCCATTCTGCATCTTACTAACTCTGTGTTACAGAAATAGTCCAGCACTAAACGATCTAGACCTCTCGCAGCCCGGCCAGACCGCTCTCCGCAGACCAGGTGTGATGTCCGCTCGGAGAGAGCGTCTCCTCGTTGCCAGGTGCAGACAAGACCCACGCGGACTCCATGACTCCCGAGGGCACGCGTGGGAGGGAAAGCTCTGGAAGTGAACTTGCTCTCCAGAAAGGCAAGCCTGCTCTTGGGTTTAATGCGTGGAATAGGGCTGTTTTCCGACGTTCACAGGACCGCTGACACTCTCTGGCCAGTGTCCCTTCTTGCTGCTCTGGGGTGGAGGGCGATCAGGAATGTTTTCTTCTTCCTCCTTTGCATTTTCTCTAAACAGCAGTGGGTCTGAGCATTTTTTTAATAGACTCATTTGCATTTAGATGTGGGTTGTCTTTTGTCCCCCACTTCCAGTGGAGCGGGCTGTGTTGGTAAAACGTGGTTTGAGCAATTGCAGACGGTTCACGGGAGTTCTGCTTGCTGGGTCACTGAGCGCTGGCTTCCCCGGGGCTGCCTCTGGTCAGCAGCTGGCTCGTTGGCTTGGCTCCAACCTCTCTCTCTCGCCCTCTCTCCTTTTTCAAATCTCGGGGGACAGAGCAGACTTGGAGTAGCTCCTTGCCTGGCCTCGCCCTTGAGCCCCTCCTTGGCGGTCGGAATGGAGAGGGATGATCCCTTAGTCGGTGTCTGCTCTCTGCTCCCGTGAGGCATCCGTGCGCCCACGGCGGGGGTGGTGGACGAGACTCCTAGGCTTCCTCCTGCCGTGCCAAATCCTGCTTGGCATCGTGAGGGTTTAATCAGTGTGAGGGTTTCTTCCGGTTTGTTCCAGAATGTCACTGTAGCAGGGCTGGTGTGCTCTGAGTTCGGAGGCATTTCCCAGTTAAAAGAGAGGAAGTAGTCTCCTCCAGACTTCATCTAAGGGGATCTGTAAGTGGATATCGGTGCTCCTATCCTTCCTGGAAGGCTGAGGTTAATTCTTCATCACTGGCCATCATGACTGTCTTTATCGTAGGTGAATGGATTTTCTAATAGTGTTACTGTGTATCAGTTCTGGGATTACAGGTTACTATCAGTCAAAATCCGACCGAAAATGGGGACAGATTGTCTAGTATCCTATGGCTGATGGAGGAATCTGTAAATCTGCGAGCTGATGCATTAGCGAGATGGTTCTGTGAATCTCCCCAGGGACGTAAGCCACCGGACATCGGCGTGAATTCGGTCTGTGTGCCTGCAGGCAACGCCAGGGCAAGCCTAGGAAGGTGGGGGAGGCAGCGGGGCACTGGGAAGGGGGCAGGATGGGCAGGAGCAGGACGGAGAGTCACAGGCAGGACCGGAGGAGTCGGAGGGGTGAAGAAGAGGGGGGTCTACGGCAATGCGGGGCTGTGTGGGATCAAAGCAGTGAGGGGAAGAAGGGCAGGAGACGGGGACGAGAACAAGGGATTTAGTGAGGCAGCGGGTGCTCCGTCGGGACGTGGGGCGGGAGCAGAGGGAGTTGGGGCTGCCGCCGGAACATTCTCTTCACGCACAGCTCACTCTAAGAGGACACATCTCTCCTTTCCAGGGTATACTGAAGCCCCGTTATAGCTTCGTGTCGGTGCTGCGGCAGTAAAGAATCTGACCCCAAAGTGTCCTAAACCAGGAGGGGCCACGCTAAGAGTCAGCACTGAGTGGGTTGGATGAACCAAAAAGAAAAAAACAAACAAACAAACTACTGTGGTCTAACATTTTTAAAATAATTTATCTTTAATTCATAAGGAACTGCAAGTATAACCCACATAATTAATAAAGCAGCATTTTAGTCAGTTTTACTAAGAAGCATAAGCGCCTGGGACGCTCGGCGCCCACTGAGAAGGCCCTGTCCCGGCACAGGACAGGATCAGCGGCGGGGGGCGGGGGGCGGAGCAGTGGCAGATTCTGGAACCAGTCCTCCGGGCCCTTGCACGGTCCCTCTCTCTGCGCGCTCTGAGCCGCGGGGCCCAGGAGCGTGGCGCACAGAAGCCGCCGTCAGCCGCCATGAGTTCGGTTCCACCCAGAGGCAAGCTTTCCCCGGCACCGCGGGCGGCGGCACACGGAGGAGCCGGGCGGCTCACTCCACGGAGGCCACAGCCCCTCCCAGCTGGGTCTGGACCGTTCAGGACTCTGCGGACCAGGCCGGCTCCCCTCACCGAGTCAGACGGAGGGCGGGCAGTGGGTGCCTTGGGGTCGGTGAGGAGAAGCGGAGGGCCATCAGGGCCGGAAGAGTGTGTCCCTCAGTCCTGGACGCTGTGTCACGGGCTTTACTGGACCAGCGTCCAGAAACCTGCGGCTTTGTCTTACCTTGGTGAAGTGCTTCCAGTGACAATCAAATTACACTGTGGTGGATAGACACAGCCCGTCTAAGAAAAATGACTTAAAACTTGAACATCAGATAAAACCATGCGGGGGTCTCCAACCCATCGGGGGCAGGTTTACCAGGGAAGGCAGGGGTGACCCGGGGAGCAGGCGTTGGTCACTGCTAGCTGCTGGTCTCAGACGTCATGAAGCCACTGTTCTTTGCACATCTCTGACCCCTGGAGAGACACGGGGTCTGTCTGGTAGAGATCATAACCCCCAGGAACACAGTGTACTGACCAGTAGGGAGTAGTCAATTTTATTTCTAACTCAGCATTCAGACCCACCACCTTTGCCAAGTGGCCTATGAAAAGCCTGCGCTTCAAAGGGAAGCTGGTCTTTGAACCGGCTTTGCTATCTTATCAGCTCCCTCATTAGCAGGTGGAATAAAGTCTTTGAAATGCATTTTATATTTGCATGACGGCCAGTTCTGTTTTCGCTGTTGAAGATTCATCTGGAACATCAATGAGGTATCTCTCTGCGCCTGGAGAGTTCCGACCCTCTGAGTCGCCTTTAAAACTCCACTTAAGCTTTTGCCGATGCTCGGATAATTGTTAATTATTTTAGTAATTTAATTTTTCAGCAGATGCATACAAATTGACTTAAAAATAAGCCTCCTTTGTTCGACTGCTCCTAGGAGAAGCCTGGCTTCGACAGTGTGGTTATAAGGACACATCTAGGAGAAAATGAGTGCTGGATTGTAAGAGATGGCCTTGTAAACGTCACAAGAGATGGCAAAACACCCGTTGATGGGAATCCTGGCAGATAAACTGAAAAGTGAAAGTCGTAGGGATTTTTAAGAAAATTTAAATATTTTAGTTCCAGAAATGCATTCATCGTGCCTCTGAAGGTGGATGAGCTGCCCTGTCCTTGCCGTTGGGTCGGCAGTGAACCTTCAACGTGCCCTTGAACCCAGAGCTCTACCCTGCATGGTGGGTCTCAGCCTCTGGGAGACCTTGGAATTGCTGGGAGGACTTTGGGAATGCTGATTCCTGGGCCCCCTTCCCTGAAATTCTAGTTAACGGGTTTGCTGGGTGTCCTGACCGTGGGTCTCTTTAAGCGCCCGCCTGTACACAGCAAGGCTGACCTTGACCATCACTGATTATCCAGACCTCATTCGCAGTAAAAATTCCCGGTTCCCGCCACTCAGAGGCTCCGGGGCAGACAGTCTGAGGAGGGGACAGAGGCCTGGGTGAAAGCTGACCTCCACCCGGTCTGGGAACCGCGGGCTGAAAGCATTTATTTTAGTAATAATTGATAACACAGCTGCATTGATCAGAAACTCTAACAATTTTCCTGAGCTGGCTTTATGCCTTCACATGTTTGTGATTTAGGGTTTCTTTCTTTCTCTCTCTCTTTTTTTTTTTTAAGATTTATCTATTTATTTATTTGAGAGAGAGCAAGAGAGCACAAGCAGGGGGAGCGGCAGAGGGAGAGGGAGAAGCAGGCTCCCGGCTGAGCAGGGAGCCCGAAGCAGGGCTCGATCCCAGGACCCCGGGATCATGACCTGACTCCCCCCAGGTGCCCCCTGTTTTTAACCTGTAGTGGGGAAATACAAATCATTCTTTGACGAGGGTGTGAAAGCCATATGTGATTAAACCGTCATAGTCACTGACAGATATTTGTCAATTAGGGACACATTTAATCGCAAGTGGATAAAAACCATTTCTCGGTGTTCTAAATTGAAACGTGCCCAAAATACCGAAGCCTGAGAAAACCTTGGCCCCCTACACTATCACGATGTAGCACGGAGCTTCTGCCCTAACTCGCGAACACTATAAATATCTCCCAGAAATGCACATGCAATTCTCCACAAAGGCACCTGCTGCCGCTCTAAATCGGGTAGTAAGAGGAACACTCCAGCTGGCGAGAGGTGAGCCCCGTCCGGCTGTCGCCTCACCCACGCCCCCACTGATCCACAAGAGGGGGGACATCAAACGTGGCCTTCAGAGGCAGTAAACACTGATTGAACTTGTTCGCCTGTTGAGCTTCACACTGTGCTAAGGAATTAAAAGGACCTTGAGGTTGCATATGCCAACAGAGATGCTGGTTGGAAAATCAAAGTCGCCACTAAAATCCAGGCAGAGGGTACAGACTTTTCCAAGCTGACGGGACTTGTCTTTCCTTAGTTCTGGAACCTTTTCTGGTATCTTTGCTTGAGATGTCGCTTCTTCCCGGCTGGAGTGATGTACTTTTCACTCCGTCCCCGGCACCTGCTGACTCTTGTGGTTCATAATCCGTCTCTGCGATGAGTCCTGCGCGGTTTTTACAGATCTATCTGTCATTCCATGAATCCTTCCTTCGGGGACATGTACGCAGCTATCTGGTGTCTCCATTTCCTATCGAAACTTCACTATTTGCCTTTTTCTGGCCAGAAATGGTTTCCGGACTCTGATTTTTCTCCCACTGGCCTTGTCCGGTGCGACAGGGCCACAGGGCTACAGAGAGGGGATGCTGGCAGGTGGTCCCTGCCCCAGGGCCGGTGAGGCGAGGGCCTGCTGGAGAGGGGACACCTGGGGTCCCGTGGCCCTGTTGCACCAGACGAGGCCAGTGATAGGAAATCGGGAAAATAAAATAAACAGAAAAAAGAACAAATGCTTAATACAGATGAAGGCCCACAGTCATGAAATAGTAGGGAAAACGAGGATAATTCTATTTAAAAATATAAAGCTTATTTTTTTGAAATAGTCAATTACAAAGAGGAAACCTTTGGCAAGGCATTTAAAAATGAAAGAAAAAAAACTTTAGAAATAATAAAGGTGGTTTATGGTGTAGCAAAAATGATCGGACAGTGAGATTTTTTGATAACTGTAGGAATAAACTTGCAAATCTACATGAAACGGATGTTTTCTAACCCAGCATGATGTCCAAGTTAACCCGAAGACAGAAAGAATGATACCGTTTATGATAACAGAAACTGGTTAATGCCGTTAAAGTCCACGATGCAAGAAAGGGGAGGGGAAGGCTGGGGAGGGGTCCCCTGAGGAGCGAGAGGGGCCAGCAGTGGGGTTGGCTACGTCACGTCCGCCGCTGTAACTGTATGGTCTCTAAGGGAAAGCGTGAGGGAGAAGAAGGCGGCTCGGGCAGGCCCGAATCTGGGAGGGCTGAGGCTACGGACATCTGTGTCATTGTCCCTCGACGTCCCCTCGGCCCCAACTCCATGCAGAGTTCAAGAGAAGCCACGTGAAGTTTCTATAAAGATGTGAAAACCATTTGGCAAAACCCAGCATCCCTTCACGAAAATCCCTTATTCACTGGGCGGCAGAAAGAGATCTTGTGAAGTAGCAGGCGGGCAGCTTCGTGTTTCTAGGCAGATCATAGAATTAGTCCCAGCGAAATAGGAAACAGGACGTCTCGTGTCACCACTTTGATGTTGGCTTTTACTTATTTCTCAGAAAGGCTCAAGGGCCCTGCAGATTTGCACGAATTTGCTACAACCTTCCTTAAGATGATTTTACCAAAACCACTGCCTGAACGCAGTGATATCTGAGCCCGTCCTGAGACAGAAGACCGGGCCGTTCTCGCCCTCCTCCGGCTTATTGTTTTCTTCTTGATAGTTGTGGATTCCTCTGTCCCCCAGCTGTAACACGGTGAAGCTGATGGTAGAGGAAAATGGTGGTGACGAGGCTGAGTTGTTAACGGCGACGGTAAATCAAGGGTAAGAAAGCTACTCGGAGCAGTGGCGCTTCCGCTGGGGCTGATGTTCACAAGGCTGTGCACTGATGAATTCGTCGTCGTTATGGCGCTTCCGCTGGGGCTGATGTTCACAAGGCTGTGCACTGATGAATTCGTCGTCGTTATGGCTCCAGGAATGAAGAGTCAGGGAGGAGTTTTATGTTGACAAGCTGGCGAATAAGGAAGGTCAGGGAGTATTTGGGGAGCGTGCATCTAGAGATCTGTCAAGGATTTCATAAGAGGAAGAAGAAGCAGAAGGGGAGAAAAGCAGCAAAAGCAGTCGGCAATGCAGCCGTTATCTAATGTGTGAGGCGGGCAACGTATGGCGGTTTCTCATTCTCCACGCCATACGTGAAAGCATTCTTTTGTTCTTCCCATTCTCCAGATGGAACTGTTGAGGCACAGGGAGATTGCAGTTGGTCCAAGTCCTCCCAGGTAGTAAGTAGCAGATCTTGGACTCAACTCCAGGGATACACAATTGCTAGATCTGGGGTGTCCTGAAACAGATACCGTTTCAGTGAACGTGGTGGTGCGGACTCAGAAGTGCAGAGCAGGCCTGTGGCCTCGCTTGCAGAACGGAGAGAACTTCGGAGTTCATGCGCTCTGCCTGCAGGCCAGAGGACTTCGCAAACCCCACGGCCTGTGCGTCGGGGGCTGGAAAGTGACCTGTTTGAAGGCACATTTCCCTGGTCTGCAGCCAATGGTCTGCAGCCAGCAGTGTTTCTGCTTGGCCGTGACCTGACAAAGGCCGGCTCCTCCTGAGCCTGAGCTCGGAGGGAGCGGACTGTGTGCGCCTGAGCCGGGCGTCTGTGTCATTAACAAGCTTCGTGAGGACTCGGATGTAAAATGGAAAGGCTGGGTCTGTGGGAGGTTAGAACGGAAACTCGCTCCCCCCGTTCCGGGTCCAAAGATCCGTCCTCAGGTGAGAGCAGATGCTGAGGAGGACGCGGGCAGAACCCCCCCCCCCGTGAAGGCCAAGCACCGCTGCAAGAGCTTTCGAGACAACGTCTACTTGTCCTGCGGCGCCCAAGGCGGTTGGACAGTTCTAGGACGTGTGTCGGGGTTCCTCACTCACTGCTCCCCCAGGTTCTGACAAGGGAACAAACGTGCAAGTGTCAAGCATTAAAACACCTGCTGCTTCACCGCCGATGAAGTTGAGCCGGGAACTCACTTCGGAGCCAAAAAAAAAAGAAATTAAGGTTCTTCCTGTTTTCCACCTGCATCGGCCCTTCCAGGACAGAGATCGAGGTCAGGTCCCGCGGGGCGAGCCGGTCACACTCAGCCAGAGCAGCCCAAAGCCCAGCCCGGCAGACGGGGCTGGGGAGGCCGGGGAGAGTGACCCGCTCACCTCACACCAACGCCCCCGGGAGGGACGCTCCGCGGAAGGGGCGGCAGATGTCCTTCCCTGTGTCGTGGTGGGCGCGAATTCCAGGTTTGTGGGCGGAAAAGCTTCTCTAGAATATGAAGCTCCAGTCCTAAAGCACACAGACTGGCGGGTGGGGCAGGGCCCGCGCTCTCTCCCTCTCCAGACCCGCTGACCCCTCGCAGGCGTGGCCCACCGTGGCGACGGGCAGGACGGAAAACACGGTCCTTCTTCCGAGACCTTTGTCTCGCCGCAGAAAGACGCTGGTGCATGTGCGGCGTTTGACTCAAATAACAACACAATAAGCCGCACCGCGACACACCAGCCGCTCTCAAAGAGCAGATTTCCCTGCATCTGCATCGACGAGAAGCTCAGGAATTCGAAGAAGGAAGACGAGGCCACTGGGGAGGCTGGAGGTGGAGGCCGACCTTCGTGGGGCAAGAGCCCCCCAGAGAAACCCGTTCTCCAAGGCCGGGCGGGGATGTGGTGAGAGGCAGCGGGGCTGGCAGAGAGGAAGGGGCTGGAGAGGAGTGTGTGTGTGTGTGTGTGTGTGTGTGCACGTGCGTGTGTGTGTGTGTGCACGTGCGTGTGTGTGTGTGTGTGCACGTGCGTGTGTGTGTGTGTGCACGTGCGTGTGTGTGTGTGTGTGCACGTGCGTGTGTGTGTGTGTGCACGTGCGTGTGTGTGTGGGACGGTGAGTGGTCCATGCAGAGAAAGGCCAGGGAGCAGGTTGGAACTAGGTTTTATGGTGTCTTTGTGGAAAACGGATGAGAACAGAGCATTTTAAAGCAACGGCTGATGCCTCGGGAGGTCTTTTAAGCTTGTGCTTCACGAGTGGGGAGAGAGAGACCTAACCGAAGGGTCCAGAGACACAGCCCCCGCCGGAGGGGACCAAACACTGACTACAGCAGAAGAAGCAGGACTAGAACCCAGGAGAAGAGGTGAGCCGTGTCACCCGAGGCTTCTACGAGCTTCCATTCCCTTCAGGCTCGGACCCAAGAGGACATGACTCGCAGTGCAGGAGAGAGGCAAAGGGAGCCTCCGGGCTCCCCATCTCTGCCCCAGAGAGGACCTGACGCTGGAACCTCCAAGTTCATGCCCACGGCCACTGCTGCCTGTGTTGGCTGGACTTTGGCCTGCGTTCTGATGACCGAACTCGTGTGGGACGAGGGAAACTAGCCTGGATGGCCGCAGGGAGTTTGTGCAGTGGCCTCAGGAAAGGCAGCTGTGGACATCACACAGAAAGGGAACTCCACACTCATGGACTAATGAAGGCGAGCGATGGTGGGGAGGCATCTCCACATCAGAGAATTCGGGGTCAAATCTTGGCTTCGACACCTCCCAACTAGGTCATCATGAATAGACAAATACCATTTCCCTGAGTTGGGGGAATGGGGAAAATAATTCTCTCACAGGGTAGTTGTTTTTTTTAAGATTTTATTCATTTATTTGACAGAAGGACACAGCAAGAGCAGGAACATAAGCAGGAGAAGTGGCAGAGGGAGAAGCAGGCTCCCCGCCGAGCAGGGACCCCCGATGCGGGGCTCCATCCCAAGACGCTGGGATCATGACCTGAGCTGAAGGCAGACGCCCAACTCCTGAGCCACCAGGTGCCCACTGAGTAGTTCTGAAAAACAAATCCTGTAATGCCAGGTGCCTGGACTGAAGTGTCGCTCAATTATTACTCAGAAGGGATGGGTGACTTCTGACTGGCTTTTCTACAGGGTCCGTGAGCGGACGCTGCTTTTGGTCTCCGGGTCCTTGAGCCTCTCCTCCGTGAAATCCCTTCCTTTCTGGGCATTTCCGGTCAGCCTAGAAAATCACACAGGTCCTGACCTCTCGCAACGGCAGGTGTGATGCCGTGTACTCGACACACGGAGCAGAGATGGAGAGAGGGGGACGCTCGAGAGGAGGGGGCGGCCGTGCCTGCTCCGGATGCGTGAGCAGAGCGCGGGGCCTGACTGCCTCCGCCCTTCCGTGTCTGCACTAGGTGCCTTCCAAAGATAAGCTCGGGCCTAACAGTAAAAACAAAGAGTATTCGTAGTGAGCCCTGGGTCAGGCGCTGTTTTGGATGCTCGATGCATAATTTTATTTAATTTTCATTGGAAGAAAGGGAAACGGATTCAGAGAGGTGAAGTGAGTTAGCCGATCTTACGTAAATAGTAAATGCCAGAACACGTGTTTTAGTTCACGTGTTAGGCGTCCATGTCCAGAATTCTTCCCACAGTATTAGAGCATACGGAGTAGGAGGTTCTGATGAGGAAATTTCTCTAAGTGGGTCTGGAGAGCTATAATGTGTCTTAGTTTGCTTGTGATATGTGGGTTTTATGTTAATGTTTTTTGAAATTTAAGCAGTGTGCATCCCCTGCTGTGCTCTTCCACGTGGTGGGAACACAGATGCTGCCATGAGGGGAGACACAGGACAGAATCAGGAAAACCCAGGTGATGATACGCCCAGGTCCCAGAGACAGGAGGCAAGGCACACAGCGCTATGGGGAGGCACCCAGCCTCCATCCCTCAGGAAGCGGACGGGGCAGGACTGAATGGAGAGCCCAGACCGTGATTTTACGGAATTCCCCTGGGAAACGCAAGGTGGGGCAGGGTGAACAGTTTAGGATGAGTTAGTCTGAATAACTCTGGTGGGATCTAAACCATAGGGGTGTCCCTAGCTGCCTGGCGCCTGGCCCTGGGAGGATTGAGACGGAAGACCATTGCCTACAGGGGTGCAAAGTGCTGGGCCCTTCGGTGCCTCTGAGAATTGGCTAGCTCAGGGAGGGGGAGATGCCTCTGTAGCAAAAAGGTTTCGGTTTTCTTGTTAAGACATCTAACATCATAAGACACAAAAATAAAGAGTATGTATATAAACAATACACATACCCCAAGATCAACCACGCGTGTTCGCCTCAATGATGCCCCTTATTCTGGGTTGTACAATCAACATCGCAATCCGGTTTCAGACGCGGCAATGTCTAAAATGTCCCCCACACCCATTTCAGTCCATCTCTGCTCCCACACCCCATTCAAGTCACCGTCTCTCTGCTTTCCGTATCTGTAATTTGCTTTTTAAAGATATTTCATTAAAACGGGACAATGGAAAGGTATACCTTTCCACTGAGGTTTGCTCAGAGTCGCATGAATGCAGATTAATGCTTTCATCTAAACTGATAGGTGGTCAGCCATTGTGTCTCCAAATGCTATTTCACTTCATTTCATTTCATTTATTTTATTTTTCCCGTTTCTCTCTGCCTCTGGGACCCTCGGTCTACTTAAGCTGGTATAGTCGACGTTCTCCTCAAGGTCATTGACATAATGTTCATTATTTTCCAAACTCTTTTTTTCCTCTCTGATCTTCATATTGAATACTTTCAACTAATCTGACTCTACTTCCTCATTATTTCTTCTGTTATCTCAGATCTTCTATCCGGAGCACCTCCGGGGAATTTTTCATTTCAGGGTATCTTATTCTTTGACTCCAGAACTATTCGGTTCTTTTTAATAATTCCCTTAGCTTCATGAGATCTCTGTTTTGTTGATTCATTGTTGTTATACTTTCCTTTAATTCTGTAAAGTTGATTTCCTTTACTCCAAGAATGTATTTATAATAACTACTTTAAAATCTTTGCTTTCTGGCTCCAACAATGGGTTATTGTTCAGAGACCAGTTCCGCTGACTGTCCACCACCACCACCACCACCATCTTGGTTAAACATCTCAATTTCTTTTTGTGTCTTGTAACTTTTTGCTGACAACGTCTTGTACCAGCTCTGGATTTTCTTAAAGGTCATTTCTGATACTGTCTATTTGTTTAGTAACTTCCCTGTGTTGACATAATCTGTGTCTCCTGGGAGTGTGGACAGGGAGCACATGCGAAGTTCAGGCCATTTTCAAGGTGACTAGGCTTTTACTTCCCAGGAGACCCCATGGGATCTCCCATGTGCAAGTGTGTAGCCCAGGGTTAGCCAGGAGTGTGTGACTACCTTGGGGTCCCTGGTCTCCAAGGCATAAATATACAATCTGAACCAGAAACATGTGTTTCCCAACTCTGACTTCAACCTCAGGCTCAGAGGGAAACCAGCTGGCCCTCCTCCACTCCTCCACCTCTGAAATGTTATTCCCAACCCTATGCCAGATCTTCATCTCACATGGCAGAGAAGCTTTGGACCCTTATGGACAGTCCTGTCCTAGCAGAACCACATGATCTGGATTTGAGAGGTCAGAGCACCTACAGCCCAAAATACCATGGATTACCCCCATTCTTACTAAAAAAAATCAAGCACTTTGTCAATTTCCAGAACACCAAAATGGCAGTTTGTGAGGATTTTTTTTCTTTCACCTTACATTTGCTTTTGGAGGAGAGAACTTGCTGATCATCACGCTGGGCTGTGGCCAATCTCTACTATTTTTATAACTGATCTGTAAGTCTAAAATTATCTCAAGATAAGAATTAATTGATTATAACATTCTTTCTTCCTTTTTTCGGTAGGGGGAGGGGTCATGAAATCCTAGAACTGAGAGCCACCTGGGTCAATAACTACAAAATTATACTCTACAGATGTGAATCATGTCTAATTTAATACATACATTAATCTGGGAGAATGATAATACTCAGGTATTATTCTAATAAAGTTCTTATTTTGAAGGTTTTAAGGGTAGGTATAAGGAGGCCTGGCATATTCTGAAGATAAATGCCCAGTTTCAGGGATGTACTGGTGCCCCAGAATTCAACCCTGTGATTGAGAGAAGGGTCTGCAGCGTAGAAAGTGTTGGTGAAACCGTGCAGAACCACCTCCCGTCTCCTAGGAGATGGGTCCCTCTTAGCCTCTAATGAGATGGAGATGAGGAGAGCTGCTGAATAATGAAGAAACACCAAAATGAGGTAGATTCAGATGATGGGAACAGGCCAGCAACAGTGGGGACTAAGAGGGCTGGGGGGCAGGGACAGTGTGTCACAGAATCAAGCCCTTCAGGTACAAAGCTTTGGAATCTTTATTTACTGGTTCCAAAAAAGCTTTGCCTTTTCACTGGCTATGTGATTCTGAGAAAGTTCCTTAAGTTCTCTAAGTTTCTGCATCCCAAAAATGAGAATAAAGATGGTACTTTTATCATGGGGTTGTTCTGTTGATTAATAATTTAATACTCATAATGCCCTTAGAGCTAGAGCCTATCACATAGTAAATGCTCCATTATGCTGGCCATTTTGTTTTTGTTTACTTGAGAGAAAGAGAGAGAGAGCATGTACGAGCGTGCGTAGGTAGGAGGTTGGCAGAGGGAGAGAGGGAATCTCAAGCAGGCTCCCTGCTGAGCGTGAAGCCCGACTTGGGACTCGATCCCATGACCCTGAGATCATGACCTGAGCCGAAACCAAGAGCTGAGTGTTTAACCAGCTGAGCCACCAGGCACTGGCCATTATGGCAGTGAAGCCAGACCCTTGTATGTGGTGCTCATACCCTCAATCAGAACTTACATTCCAGTCGTGGAGAGAGCTGGCAGACACACCCGGGACATAAGCTCGGGCAGTGAAACGTGCCATGACTTAGCTTCCGAGCGCTTCCATAACAAAGTACCACGAGACTCAGTGGCTTAAAATAGAAATCTATTCTCTTACACTTCCGGAGGCTCGAGTCTGAGGTCTTGTCAGTGTCTACACCCTCTGAAAGGGGCTCCTTCCTTGTATCTTCCAGTTACAGTAGTTTGGGGGCAACCTTTGGAGTCCGTGCCTGTTCCATAACTTCAATCACCACCTCATTACCATGTGGCCCTCCCCCGTGGCTCTGTGTCCTCACATGACCATTTCTTCACAAGGACTCTACTTGCATCGGATGTGGGGTCCACATGTCTACTCAGCATGACCTCATCTTCACTAACTACACCTGCACCAACTCTATTTCCAAATAAGGGCTCATTCTGAGGTCCTGAGGGTTGGGCCTTTTCAGAGCATCTTTTGCTGGGGTGTGTATGTGAGGGTGGGACACACAGTGAAATCCAAAACACGTTCTTGAGGGGACCAACAATCTTTACAGCAGACACAGAAAGAAGTCTTCTCTGAAATTCCCTTATCTCACTAGAGCAGGGCCTCTAGAGAATTCAGATGCCAAAGAACCCCCCTCCGAGGGACTTTCCAGACAGGGAAGGGACTGACCTTTGACACCATCATATTCCAATAAAATGGTGTAAACAGGATTTATCAGAACCCTCCATACTTGCCCACTGAGGCCCCAAGCCTCCCAGTTTTTATTAAGCTGGGGTATTAGCAGTAGTACTGCTGTCAAAGGTCGGTCAAAGACACCTCTTCCCTGAGCCCCCACAGTGACACGAATAGGCATGGCCCCTCCACCTGCTAAACCACTTACTGTCCACTCACCCGTGTGCCACTAATCATTAGGCACCAGTTGGTAGAGGAAAAATTATCCTCCCAATGCTGTAAAGATAAAGAAGAAGAGTGGGGCCGTGGTGACAAAGGAGACACCTGGGCAGACACTCGGGTCACTTGTCCGTAAAGATATAGACTCACTTATGCTCTGAACTTGGTGCCCGGACTTGTAATTCATCATGGGTTCCTCAGGTTAGAAAAATCCCATCCTGGTGAAACTACGTGGAGGCTAAGCTACAGAAATCTAGCCATCTCAAGGTTAGAGAATGAAGTCTCGGCAGACGCTGGGCTTGTCCCCCACGGGCTGGGCGATCAGGTCAAGAACAAGCATTGAAATACGGCATTCACAGTATTGATCCTTCCCAACATCTCAGATGACTTATCGATCACGTTTTGCTCTACAACAAACCATCCTGTAACTCACAAGGTTAAAAGCAACGCATTTTTATTACTACCCATGGAACTCTGGGGCAACGGGGAAGTCCCCTGTCGTCCGCGGGGCTCTCTGTGGTCGGGCGTGGGGCTGGTGAGTTGGGAGGGTGGCAGTTCCGCTGAAAGTGGCTGGACTTGCTGGTGCGTCCAGAGGTCCGCTGCCAGTGGGCTGACAGAGTGGCCCATTTGTTACCGTTGTTGAACCTACATGACACAAAGTCAATAGTTTACATTAGCTTCCCTCTTGATGTTGCATATTCTATGAGTTTGGACAAGTTTATAAGGTCATGTCCCCATTATTATAGTATTATATAGAGGAGTTTTATGACCTTAAAAATTCACTGGGTCCTGACTATCTGTCCCTCCTTCTGATCCTTGGCAACCAGTGTCTTTTCTCACTGACCCCGTAGTTATGTCATTTCCAGAATGTCGTATACTTGGACTCATACAGATGTAGGCTTTTTAGATTGGGTTTGTTTACTTAGTAATATGCATTTAGGTTTTCTTCATGCCTTTCAATGGCTCATTCCTTTTTAGTGCTGAATAATATTTCATCGTCTGGTTGGGACACAGTTTATTTACCTCTTCAGCTACTGAAGGACATCCTGGCTGCTCTCGAGTTTTAGCAGTTACGAATAAAGATGCTAAAAGCATCTGTGTTTTTTTTTTTTTTTAAAGATTTTATTTATTTATTTGAGAGAGAGACAGTGAGAGAGAGCATGAGCGAGGAGAAGGTCAGAGAGCGAAGCAGACTCCCCATGGAGCTGGGAGCCTGATGTGGGACTCGATCCCGGGACTCCAGGATCACGCCCTGAGCCGAAGGCAGTCGTCCAACCAACTGCGCCACCCAGGCGTCCCTAAAAGCATCTGTGTTTATGTGTTTCTGTGCATATAAATTTCCAGCTCTCTCTCTCTCTCTTTTTTAAAAGATTTATTTATTTATTTATTTATTTATTTGACAGCGGAAGGCAGAGAGAGAGAGAGCACAAGCAGGTGAGCGGGAGAGGGATAAGCAGACTTCTGCTGAGCAGGAGGCGTAACTCGGGGCTCTGTCCCAGGACTCCAGGATCATGGCCTGAGCTGAAGGCAGACGCTTACAGACTGAGCAGCCCCCTCCAGTCCGTAAATATGTTAAAACCGCAGAATGGAGGGGAGAGCCACAGTGTGCCATACACTTGCTTCTATGTACATTCCTCTTGGCACTAAATGTGATCAGGGAATTTTGTAATGGGCCCCACACATCATAGGGACTCATGGAATGAGACGCTACCTCTTAGGTGACCCAGATGCCTGCATGTGTGTAGGTGAAGAGTGACAGGGAAGCTCTGGGAACAGCTGGAGGGAACCCTTTCACCAGAATTTGCATGTTTTATAGAAGGCTGAGGTTGGCAGGGAAGCATCCTTTAAAGAAATGTAGGACCAAGAATTCCAGGAGGGGCAGCAAAGTTACAGAGAACCTTGTAGGAGTGAGGCCAGGCTGCATATTTACATTTTAATGATGTCAGCTCCCTGGCTCACAGTCCTGCCTTATACTCCGCAGGCCCATTTCTTATTAATATTCACATTTTTTATTCCCACTTCCCGGTGCTCTTCGATTTGGAACGTTTCCTTAGAAACATCTTAATATAGATGAAAGTACAGAGCCTATTGTAAAAATCATCCTTTTGCTTACCACCCAGAATTATTTGCCTTAGATCGTTCTTTTTTATTTTATTGATTTGTCTTAGTTTGTTGTTTTATTAAGAGAATGCGTTATAATAAATACACTTTAAAATGCTTTTTGAGGGCCACCTGGGTGGCTCGGTCGGGGTCTGCCTTCAGCTCAGATCATGACCCCGTGTCCTGGGATCGAGTCCAGCATCCGACTCTCTACTTAGTGGGGCACTTGCTTCTCCCTACGCCTCTCCCCTGCTTGTGTTCTCTCACTCTCTCTGATAAATAAATAGACAAAACCTGTAGAAAAAAAATAAAATGTTTTTGGTTTTGTCTGCCATCTGATTTCTCTCCCTAGGGAGAAAAATTAGCATGATAAATTTGATACGTGTCCTTTCTTCCTCCACACATCAGCACACACACACACACACACACACACGTACACACGTACACACATACATGCATGGATGCATGTGTATATTTACCTGTTCTTAGTATGCCTTTTTCTCTTCTTGAATGGATGAAACGTCGAGGACCGGTCCCAGACAGAGGCAAGGGTCGTAGTTGGAAGGTAATACAGCCATCCCACGTACACAGTGTGTTGGGAAGACACTTTTGGAAGGAAGATACTGGGCCCTGTCTTTGAGGTTTTAATGCATCTAAGGATTCAGCAGGTAATGATCTATGTAAACTGCACATGTCTAAGTCTGGGGAAAGAGGCTTGTCACCTGAGTTTCAAGGCTGGAAACAAAAGAATGAGTGATTATGAAAATCACTGGAAGGAATGAGAACAGCAATGGAAATTTCCTAAATCTCAAAAATGATTATACCAGATGCCTACAGCAAATCGAGTGTGATCAGGAAAGGATGAAAAGCATTCCTAATAAAAAGGAATATAATATAATTAATATGATATGATATGACATGATATGACATG
The DNA here is from genome assembly GCF_020171115.1 of Neogale vison. NCBI lineage: Eukaryota > Metazoa > Chordata > Mammalia > Carnivora > Mustelidae > Neogale > Neogale vison. The sequence goes on along the minus strand of NC_058099.1, from coordinate 100,495,395 downwards.
ACATAACATAATAAAAAGGAATCTTTTAGTTAAAGGATGACCCTAACTCCGCCAATAATCAACATACAACGCAAGTATGAGGGTCGATATTGAACAGGGATATGACATGGTACGTAAGTGCCGTTGCTCACAGAGAACACACTGTTCTATGAGAAGTGACTGAGAAAGAACCAATTCCACAAGGTGGCCAGATATACATGAAATCTGAGATATTCTATAGATTTTCAGGAACTCAAGAGGAACAAATTAGAAAAATGGGCCATGGGACAAATGGTTCATACTTCAAACAACAACAATGAACCTAAAGGACCTAGGAATTAACTTGTTTTGAAGATCGTCTGGAGAAATGACAAAACTACCCTGCAAGACCCATCATAGAGTTTCAATCAATGTAGAAACGCATCATACACGTGTTTTGGAAATTCAGTGCTTTTCTCAAACTGACACATTAAGGTAAGGCCAGTCCAATAAAACCCCCAACAGACCATTTTCATGACCCTTAAAAACTGGTTAGAAGTTAGGTGGAAAAAGAAATGCACGCATATTTAAATCTTACCAAAGAAAATAATGAGGCAAATAAATTTGCTTTTCCAACAGAAAAATATACTAAGAAGCAATTATACTTGAAGCAGTAGTTATTGGCTGCAGACGAATACATCACGGTTCCAGAACGGAGTGTGCGGAGACGTATTTAGTTGATCATTTAATTGATACTGAAATTAGTGCGGGTGGCAGATGAACGATTTAATAAATGATGCTGGAGGAACTAAATGTACAGCTGCCTAAGAAAAACACAACTGGATCCCTACCTTAAATTATCCTTATGTATGTTTTTAAAAATCTCTTAAGTCTTCACAAATATGACAAAATCTCAACAGAAATACAAACTCTGTGAGCAGATCATTTATTGAAGAAAATACATACCAACTAAACACATGCAAAGATAAGTTATAAGACAATAAATTTTAAAACAGAAATTAGTTAATTTTGGCCTATTAGAATGGCAAGAAATTGCACTATTTTCCAAAATTGGTGAGAGGCTTGATAAAGAGCGTTCTCATATATTGTGGGTGAGGATATACAATGGCAACATTTTTAAGAAGCTACTTGTCTCTCTCTCTCTCTCTACATATATGTGTGTGTGTGTGTGTGTATGTGTATATAATATATGGTAAATGAACACACACACATTTTACATATAAAACTGTTTATTAATGAACTTTTTTTTACATATGTATTAAATGTGATATATGTAGGTATACAAAACTTTAGTCCCAACCACTCTACTTTTGGAACTATACCTTAAAGAATATTCACACATGCATATAGATACATTTGAACAAAGGGACTCTTTCATTGTATAATGAAATTATGCAATGTCTGTCCAGATTATACAATTTGTGTATACAAATACGCACTTATTCAAACACAGAGACGGCGTCAACAAGCTCCTCCTGAATTGTATACACAAATTGTATATACAAATTATACAATTTGTGTCCAGATTCAGTGTGATGAGCAAAAATACCATACAGAGAAAAATTGACTTCTAAAAACTATTGGGGACAACCAATGACCCTTGCTCTATCTTCATCAGGAAGAGACAGCCCTAAATACCAAGCCCCCTGTTTCTCCGAGCTCATTCATCTAGGGTATGCTATCATGAGGTAGGAACTGTCCTTCAACACTAACTCACACTGAGGAGAAACAAGCCTGGGACATCTGTCCTTGACCCCTGGCAGAGGGCTCTCCCAGCAGACTGAAGCTCAAAGTCTTGGTGTGTGGAAGTTCCTGATGAAGCTTTAGACTTCAGCTCTCCAGCCGAGGAGCTGATCCCACATCACTGCAAACATGATCACGAGACAACGTGGGTGTCACTGCTGCAACCCTTTCTAAGGCGTGGCCAGGAGCTGCACGTCACCCTGGGGCATGAGAACTGGGGTTATCATCCCAAGCTTTTCTCCAAACATTCCATTTATATTGGCCTTGTGCGTTGCACGCCCCTGCGGGTGTCCAGGCTCCTCCTTCAACCTGCATGCATTGGGGTGAGATGGCCCAGCTGTGCAACACACCCACAGACTTCCAGATTCAGGAGGAGCTTGTTGACGCCGTCTCTGTGTTTTGAATAAGTGTGTGCCTTTAGCAAGTGGGACTGGTAACCAGGATTTCCCCAGGTTCTTCTGTTTCTCCATTGTTGTCCTCCCCTCCTTTGGCTGAGGGCAGAGAGCTACAATAAAATGAGTTGAAGGCACATTTATGATGAACCTCCACTATTCTAGTATGCTCACCAAAGCCCAACTTGCAATTTAAAAATTTTCCAATGACCTAAAGGTCTACCCATCTGTAGAATGCACTCAAGTCCCATTAAATACATACTATGAAACACTGATGCTGTCATTAAAAGAAAGTGGTAGTCAGGATGTGATTTGGTATGGTTTCTAAGACACAATGTCATGTATTAAAAAGAAAAAAAAAAAAAGCAGACCTTAAAAAGAAATGTATAGTGTAACCCATCTGTGTTTAAACACATTCAGCGTACATCATATTACAACCATATTTGCAGAAGGCACTGAGAGGGGTATCATTCCCTGGAAACAGTGTGACCTGGGAGAAATTACTGCACCTGGGTTGTTTTGCATTGTTTGCCTCTTTTAATTAGAATACACACAAGCATTCACTACCTAAACATTTGCATAAATAAGTGGAAACTAAGCAGAACAGTTTTAAAGAATGCATGGGCTAAGAGCCAAGTTTCAAAGGAAATGAAAACACAAAGAACAGTTTGAAAATAAGAATACAATATTAAAAAGTATACATCATGTGCATAAAGCAATGCTGAGGGGGAATTTATAGCAATATGTGGTTCTATTAGGGGGAAAAAAAACAAATTGATAATCTTGGTTCCTACCTCAATAAACTGAAAACAACAGAAAGTCAAGTTAGCAAACGTAAAGATATACTAAAGACAAAAGCAGAAATTAATGAAATTAAAAATACAATATAGGAAAAAAAAACCAATGAAACAAGAAGCTATTTTTTTAAAAAGTCAATAAACTGGTAAACCTCTAGCAAGACTGACAAACACCCAAAGAGCAGAAATACGTCATCATTATCAGGAATGAAATAGGGAATATCACCACAGATTCTGCATTTGAAAGGGTAAAAAGAGGATGATATGGCCAAATCTACACTTATATTCTGCAGTTTAAAAGAAATAAACCAATGCCTCGAAATACCACGAATTCCAAAATCCAACCTAGTTGAAATACAGAATCTAAATAGTCTTATAACCATATAAGGCATTGAAATTATAGCATAAAGCTCTGTTCCCCCCCCCAAAAAAAAATCTTTAGACCCTGGGGGCTTCATTGGAGAATTAGACTAAATATCTCAAGAAGAATTAACACCAGATCTGCATAATCTATTCCTCAAAATGGAAGAAACTGCTCTTCCCAACTGACGTTATGAAGTTGGAATGACCAGCACCAAAACCAGACGAAGACAGAGAGAGACAAAGGAATTATATACCACAACCAAGGGAGATTTGTTCTAGCTGCACAAGACTGGGTCCACCTTTGAAAACCAATCAATGTAGCCTACCACATTAACAGACTAAAGAAGAAAAATCCTATTATTACATCCACTGACAAACCAAAAACATTTGACAAAATCCAACACTTATTCATGACAAAGATTCTCAGCAGGTTACCAACAGAGAAACTAACTCAACTCGATAATGACCATCTACAAAACCCTCGTAGCTAGCATTATACTTAATGGTGAAAAACTACATGCTTTCCCCGTGGTAGCAAGAACAAGGTAGAAGGCCACACACATCACTATTATTCAATACTACTGGAAGATCTAGTCATTACAGTCAAGCATTCATATTCCAAGGAAGAAGTAAAACTGACTTTATTTTCAATTGGCATGATTGTTTTTATATATATATATATATATATATATATATATAAAATAAATATATATTATAATAATATAATATAATACATAAATATAAATATAATAAAATAAATATAAATATAAATATGATAATAATATAAATATAAATCTATTATAAATATATATTTTTATATATACATAAACAATCATGCCAATTGAAAATAAAGTCAATTTTACTTCTTCCTTGGAATATGAATGAATGCTTGACTGTATATGTATTTATGTGTATATACACACACACACACGTGTGTGTGTATATATATATATATATATATATAAAATCTTGAGGAATCTATTAAAAAAAACACACATCTAGAGCTAAAAAATCAATCTCATTTTTATATACTAATATGCCAGTATACTAATATACTAATAACGTGAAACATATTTTAGTAACATTGTATTATGTGTAATTCAAAGGTACAATACTTAGGCATGCGCATAGCAAGGCTTGGAAGCATCTGTCCCCTGGAAATGACAAAATGGAGAGAAATATGATGTTCATGGTTTAGAAAAATCCATACAAAAAAAAAAAATCCATACAGTCAAGGTACCAGTTTTTCCAAAATTGATCTATGAGTTTAATGCAATTCTATCAAAATTCCAGCAAGGAATTTCTGACAGACATGAACAATCTCATTCTATAATTTATAGGGAAAGGGACAGGCCCTAAAATGACGAAAACAATCTTCAAAATACAGAGCGGTGTGGGGATAACACCAGCAGGATTAAGGCTTACTGTATGGCCGGTAATTACGACAGTGTGGGGTCGATGGAAAGATAGACACGTGCCAAAGGAGCAGAACATAGAATCTGGGCATAGGTTCAAACAAACAGGCTCACGGTTTTCTGACAATGGGAAAAAATCTTTTCAATGTTAGAAATATGGTCTTTTCAATCCACGGAGCTGGGTCCATTGGATATCCGTTTGCAAAAGAAGGAATCACAACCCAATGAAGCATGCGCTTAAATATAAAACATGAATGTGTAAATTTTTATTCTTTAAGTGTAGAAAATCTTTGGGATATTGAGTTAGGCAATGAGTTCTTAGACTTGACACACACACTTAGAAAATCCATTGGCAGAGAAGTTAATACATTGACGCTCACCAAGTGTAAAGGTCTTGCGGTCAGCAAAAGCCCTTGTGAGAGGTCTGGCAAGACAAGCTACAGACTGAGAGAAACCGAACGTCATGTTGCAAACCTCACGTCTGACAAAGGACCAGGAACCAGAAGATGGAAAGGACTCTCAAAACCCAATGGAAAACCCTCTGATCAATCCAGTTTGAGCACATACAAAGGACTCCGACATTTTACTAAACAGGATCCACAGATGGCAAATGAGCACGTGGAGCGATGTTCATGGTCACGAGCCACAAGGAATTGCAAATTAAAACCACAGCACGATGTCACTGCACAGCGACCAGAATGGGTGAAATAAATAATTCGAATACCACCAAATGGTGGCTAGGAGGACGAGAAACCGGACCATTCACACATGGAAGAGCCACTCTGGAAGCAGGTTGGCAATTTCTTATAAAATGAAACGTGCATTTATCACAAGCCAGCGGCTGCATTCGTGGGTGTTTCATCCCAGAGACCTGGAAACGTACGCTCACCCAAGAAGTCTCTATGCGAATGGTCATAGCACTTTTATTTGTAACAGCCCAACTGAGAAACCCCCGAACATTCTTCACCAGATGAACGGTCAGTCAGATGGTCACACGTTCCCATTGAGGGATGTCACTCAGCAATTGGAAGGAACAGGCTGTTGGTCCACACAACAAGCAGGATGGCTCTCCAGGGGAGGAGAGTGTGTGAAAAAACCACTTTAGAATTTCGACTTCTTATGGTAGGTTTCCTTTCTATCACAATTTTGGGATAAAATTACTTGATGTGTGAGATGATGTGGTTATAAAAGAGCCACACGAACGATGCTCACGGTGATGGCAGAGCTTGGGTTGTGACTCGCCATGGCGGTTACATGAACGGACTTTTAGGATATTCAGGAAAGATAATAACGTCTGCTCGACCCTCACATGAGTACCTGTACAATCTGTTCCACTTTGCCCCTAGGTAACAAATGTAACACATCGAAACCCTTGAGCCTCTCTGTTTTTGGATCAGGAGATTTTCAGATCATCTAAAGGTAGGAGGGAGCATATAACATTCGCTGAGTTTCACCCACTGTGAAGGCTGGGCCAGCACCAGAAACAAAACACAATGGTATTTTGGCACAAAACGTACAGACGTTCTCACTAAGGGCAATTAATAAACAATAAACTGTCTCATGTAAGTTCATCATGCTTTTTCTGCCCAGAATTTTGGTTTTCATACTGCTGAGATTTCAGAACTGACAAAAAACCATGATGGACCCGTGTCCCTAGCTTCCACTTGCGGGACAGGAGCGAGGACATTTGGAAGCCAGGGATGATGGGCATCTGCAGCCGGGGACAGGCAGCGGGCTCGGCACGACAAATGGGATCAAAGCGGAAGAGAAACACACAGTGTGACTCTCCCAAAGATGTGTTTACTTCTGGGTTCCCACCAAGGTTTCCTGCTGAACGGCCTCAGTTCATCTGAGCAAAGGAAGGCGGACTCATGCAAAAAGCTTTCGAGCATTACCCAACCACGGTCTTTGAGAACACAACATCATCGTGCAGTGATAAGTTCAGCAAACCTTCCTCCAGGGGATACGCGTAAGAAATCAATCCCACAGGGAAGGGTTCTGGCCCCACCATTGCAGGATTTTAGTACAGGGGAAAAGGACCCTTGCATGGCGGGTGCTGGTCCTGGACCAGAGGGTCTCGACTCAACCCCGACCAGAAGCTCACACGAAGGAAGCTGCAGCCTCACACCTGTCATCTACCTGCTGTGACTGTCCCCCAAGAATGCTACACCAGCTTTACCCTGCTCTCCATCCGCACCCAAGTTCTTTCTCTTGTTTGCCTCTCACCCAGAGCCAGGCCATGGAGGGGATCCTGGAAATTCTAGTGCATAGAACTGTGTTGTCTCCTTTCTGCCACTGAGTCAGCCTCTCTTTTCTCTAACAAAGTTGCAAATGCGCAAAAGTCATCATTATGCACAAAACACTCAACAGCCGTCTATGACTTCCTTCTCCATGGACCTGCCATGCTGTGTTTTTATAATGGTCATGACTGTGCGCATAGAGTGGCCCAAGCTCTTGTGGGACCACATGTCTGCGCATGAAAGAGGTGTTGTCACAGACCGATGACCAACGCCCTCTCTCCCCCATGTGGACAGGGCTGCCTACTGCCCCCAAGCCACATGTTTTAAGAAACCAAAGAGGTCTTTGAAACTCGAATGAACCTGGGAAGGTTTACAGAAACTGAACTTTTCCTGTCACACCAACCACAGAGCAATTAATATTCAAGAAATAGAATGCTTTTCATAATCCCAATGAGATGTCACAATATTTACTCTAGCGCTGTCCTGGTTATGCTTTTCAATTCAAAATTGGTCAGCCTCCCTTTAGAGTATGTATTATTTTTATAGTGCTGGAAATTCTATTTCATGGTGGTCTCTAAGTTATTAAGATTCTCTACGGGTCGTTATCCTTGGGCCGCTTGTCTTGCTTCTGCATTCTCTGTGTTTTGTTTCTGGAAGCATCTAGAAAAACATGGATATAGATTAAAAAAAGGAGCATGTGAGAAATAATCACTGTGTTAAAGGGATGAAATCCAAGAGTCATCTTCCAAATTTTTCTTCATTTTCGTAGTGTTTATCCATTCCAGAAGAATAAAGACATTTATGTTATATTTGCATTAGGCAAGAAAGTGAAAAAAATGCATTGGTTCACAAACAAGACACGTTCTCTGTCAGCACTCTTACTAATCATGTGTCCTTTGTTTTTCCTGAGAGAATTGCTGAATGGAAAAAGAATCCCCCACAGACCGTTAGCCAACAAAAGCAATCTTCCTCTTAAAAATCTCTAATACATCAGTGTGTATTGTCTCTGCACAGATGCCAGTTCTCCCCAATTTATCAACGGTCTTGGACAGAGAACTAATGTATTGAATTAAGAGAACCGTACTAATACGTCTTTCCCTTCTGAGTGTGGAGCCAATTGAAATATGGAACACAAAAGAGAGATGCCTTGAGATCAAAACATCATTGCTCGCAACAGGCAGACTGTTAAAAGGAGAGCCTGGCTTTCTATCTTCAGACAACTGGGCTCAGGCAAACGCACTCGATTCTAAGCACAGATGGAGAATGCAGCCCTTGCCCCAGTAGAAAAGGAGAAAACAGTGGACGCTAAGAGACAGGGAACCCACGGGGAGGTCCTGAACCATGGGCACACCTCAACTCACTGTTCAGATCCATCTTCTTCCTCCCTAGAGGTAGAAAGTGGGGCAAAGTGAGGTTCCTCCCATGGAGCTCAGTGGAAACCCACTCCCTCTAGGAGCAACATGAGAAAAGAAAATTTGTGGTGTCCTAGATAGGCACAAAAGCACAAGAAAAACACAGTCAGACTCTACCTGTGATGCGTGTTGGACCCTATACCCCCTTCCTTCAGTTTACACATCCAGCTCACCAGCCAACTCACCGACTCTGTGTGTCCCCAACTCTGTCAACGCCGTGCTGGTTCCAGCTGTCCCCTCTCCTTTGATCTTTGCAGGAGCATCTGCCCACCTAGCTTATCCACAGCGGAGACTGAAAGAGCCGTTAGAAAAACAAGATGGTGTAAGTCCTCAGGGCAGAATTCTTCACTGGCTGTCAGTTACCCTCTAAGTAAAATCCAAATCCCGCATTCTGGTTCCTTCATAGCCTTCCTCTCTGTGAACTGGTACCTGACTTCTCTTCAGTCTTTTTTACACACACACCCTTTTTACCATAATATGTAAGAAACACCAACTTCTTGTCTCCCCTCAACAAGCCAAGCTCGTCCCTGTCTTGGGGTCTTCATATCAGCTCTGCTCTTGTGCTGAATGGCCTCCCAGGTGGAATGACCCTCTTAGCCATTCACGTCTTATCATGAACAACAGTTCCTTAGAGAGGTCTTACTTCACCACCAAATCAAACACAAGATCTCTAACATACTACTTTATTTTATTTTATTATTTTTTAAGTATTTATTTTTTCGAGATAGGGAGAGAGAAAGCACAAGCACGGGGAGGGACAGAAGGAGAGGTCGAAGAGAGTCTTAAGAAGGGAACTGTGCTAAGCATGGAGCCTGTTGTAGGGCTCGATCTCAGGACCCTGAGATCACAGTCTGGACTGAAGCCAAGATCGGATGCTTCACCGAATGCACCCGCAGATGCCCCAGACACTAGCCTGTTTTAACACATTGCACACTTAGAGCTAGCTGAGGATTTCTTTGTTTGTTTTTCTTCTTTACTCTAATTAAATACAAGTTCTGTAAGAGCAGGAAGACTTTCGTATTTTGTGCTTCGGCGAAACCCGTAGTTCCTAGAACAATGCCAGGTACAGGGCAGATGCTCACAGTTTAACAAATGGAGAGCCTGATTACCTTTGCTTCCACCTTGACCTGCACCAAGCAGGTGGATACGGTGGGAGCACCTGCCCCCTGATTAGGATTAAACCTGTGGGGAGTTAGAGTAAAGGAAATTGAGAGAGGGGTGTAAGAAGTATCCAAATGTCCTAAATACTTGATCAAGAAGCCAGAGAGCAAGGAGAAAGTAAGAGGCTAAGAATGGGTCGAGCTTTAAATTTGACTTGGAATAACAGAATCAGCCTCGTTGACTTAAATATCCAGTGTGTACTGTAGGAGCTTAGGCCGGCACTGTTCTGTGAATTGAGGCTGTGCCCAGACTACAGTGGTATCATTCCTGCTCTGTCACAATGGCTGAAAGTATGTTTCAGTGATGGGTCCATCAGGGAAGTGTGATCCAAATTGGAGAAGGCAGCGGTCCCCCGTGCTCTAGCCGTGATCTCCCTGTGTTCTCTCACATTCTGATGAGAGATCAGCCCCAGCAGTGAGCTAAGCATCGTTTTTCTTTCTCATGGGACTGAACTTTTAGTTATGATGGGTTCCTTTTCATTCTCGGGAACAATGATCATGTCCTCTCTCCGTGGCGCGGCGGATAAGAAACGGTACTTCCCTTCTCACCAGATGGAGATGTGCAGTTCCTCGCAGCCCCGCCCCCTCCTCCAGCGACAGGATCCTAGATTTAGCATGACAGCAAGCATGAGCAGACTCTGAGAGGTGCAGAGGAGAAGGTAGAAGCTGAGGAATTTCTGACCATAAAGAAGAGCACAGTGGTGAGTTCCCGCAGCTTCTGCATTTCCTTCCGTGGGTCCAGATACGGTTCTGGAGAAACTCCTGACCTGCAGCCACCAAAAGCCATAGACAATAAAGCTCCCAAACAGCTCTGTTCACCCCGTTTTTAGCTAAAGGACCGAGAAGAGCACGGTCTAGCAACAGAACACTTGTCTGCAGTGCCCACCTGATGGCAGCTGAAGAAACCCCATAGCTCCATGGTTTCGGAGAATGGATCTTTCAGAACATTGACCCAGGCGGGGTTCCATGGAAGCAGGTGGTGGGCTGGCTCCTTAGCCAGGTGTCCGGTGGCGTCCGAAGATGGAGCAGGGAGCTGCTCCTCTGTCCTGGGGGCAGCAGAGACAGGTGGCGTTTGCTTTTCCACAGCAGGTGTTTGTCCTAAGATGAGCCCCCTCCCCAGCAGCTGGCAAGGGGATTTATCAAGGCAGCAGGAGGCAGGATTACTTCTCACTGGGACTCACCCTCCTCCCTGGTGACATTAGGGACCACTGGAGCACGGAGCCTCCACTCCTCTCTGCTACTCCGGAGACTGATGAGGTGGTCCAAGTTGGGGCTGGATGTTCTCCATTCTCCCCGACTGCTGGTGGGAGCAGAACCCCCCTGCACACGGGGCAGGGACAAGACAGACGCCTGCGACAGGGTCCGCTTGCACGCCGGTTCTCCCCATCTGCTGAGCTTCCCCTCCAGCCCTGAAGCAAAGAACCAGGATAGGAGGTGCTGGGCCAGTGGGGCCCTTGACATCCCTCTCCCGCTTGTCTTCGTGGTCCGTGGCCCAATGAGGGAAGCTGAACATCCTCCCGCTGTCTGAATCAAGGCAGCGTAACTCGGTGTCCCTCTGCCACTAGGTGCTTTCCACAGGGCTCCAGCAGGAAGCTGGAAACACACCCCCCGTCCCAGGACGGCACCCTAACCAGACGGACACTTAACACACTGGCTAATGCGATATAGAGTGTCTTATTTTAATGTCCGAAATGCGTAACGAACAGTTATGGGAAATCTTCGCCAAGAAATGGAAACTATGAAGAAGAAGGAAACGATGATAGAACGGGAAATACAAGCACTAAGCACAACTCAGTGGGATGGTCTCAAGAGAGCAGTCGCGATGACAGAGGGTAGAATGTGAGGGCAGATCCGTAAGGTGCACCCGGTCTGAACAGCACGGAGGAGACTGAAAAGAAAGAAAAAAGGGCCGTGTGCGTGTGGGGCTACAGTCAGAGCTAACGCGTGTTTTCCTAGAGGCCCAGAAGACGAGAGAGTGGCACTGAGAAAGTATCCTAGGAAATAATGGCTAAAAGTTCCCCCAGTTTGGGGAGCCGTAAACCTGTAAACCCAGGAAACTGAGTAAACCCATATGGGCTGGCCCCAAGATCCACACAAAGAGACATCACAATTACAATTCTGTAAGCTAGGGCGCCCGGGTGGCCCAGTTGGCCAAGCGGCTGCCTTCCGCTCCGGTCATGCCCCAGGGTCCTGGGATCTCTATTGGGCTCCCCACTCAGTGGAGAGCCTGCTTCTCCCTCTGCCTCTGCCCTTCCCACCCCTGCTCATTCTCACCCCTGGCTGCATTCTCTCCCTCTTTCTCTCTCTCTCTCTCAAGTAAATAAATAAAACCTTTAAAAATAAAATCTTGGACTCTGAAAAACAATCTGAGGGGTTTGAAGTGGCAGGGAGGTGGGAGGTCGGGGTACCAGGTGGTGGGTATTAGAGAGGGCACGGATTGCATGGAGCACTGGGTGTGGTGCAAAAATAATGATACTGTTATGCTGAAAATAAATTAATTAATTAAAAAAATAACCCCAATGTTTATAGCAGCAATGGCTACAGTCGCCAAGCTATGGAAAGAACCAAGATGCCCTTCAACGGATGAATGGATAAGGAAGATGTGGTCCATATACACTATGGAGTATGATGCCTCCATCAGAAAGGATGAATACCCAACTTTTGTAGCAACATGGACGGGACTGGAAGAGATTATGCTGAGTGAAATAAGTCAAGCAGAGAGAGTCAATTATCATATGGTTTCACTTATTTGTGGAGCATAACAAATAGCATGGAGGACAAGGGGCATTAGAGAGGAGTAGGGAATCTGGGTAAATTGGAAGGGGAGGTGAACCATGAGAGAGTATGGACTCTGAAAAACAATCTGAGGGGTTTGAAGCATCGGGGGGGGTGGGAGGTTGGGGTACCAGGTGGTGGGTATGATAGAGGGCACGGCTTGCATGGAGCACTGGGTGTGGTGAAAAAATAATGAATAATGTTTTTCTGAAAATAAATAAATTGGAAAAATAATAATAGCAATTTAAAAAAGAGTTAAATTTTTTAAATAAATAAATAAATAAAATCTTGTGAGCTAAAAGCAAAGAAAAGCTCATGATAACAGTCAGAGAAAAATGAGCTTTTAACTGTATTGGAGACATAAAAGTCTACAAATGTGGGCAGATCTCTCATTTGCAATCATAGATGCTGGGAGCAAATGGCATAGTTTTCAAGTCTTGAAGGAAAAGGTCTGTTAATCATGCATTCTGTACCTGGGGAGAATATTGTTCAGGAGTGGAAGGGAAATAAAGACATTCTCGGGTGACGGAAAACTCAGAGAGATCGTTGCTGGCCAATCTGCCTATGAAGGATGGCTAGAAAAGTTTCTCTAACCAGAATGATGCCGTAACAGAAAAAATACTATAACTTCAAAGTTGAAAGAAGGACCTCAGTATGAAAAACAGATTAATACAAAAGAAAGTCCTTCTCATGAATTTCTCTCTTTTTTTTTTTTAAAAGATTTTATTTATTCATTTGACAGAGGTCACAAGTAGGAAGAGGCAGGCAGAGAGAGGGATGGGGGAAGCAGGCTCCCCGCTGAGCAGGGATTCCCAGGACCCCAGGACCATGACCCAAGCTGAAGGCAGAGGCTTTAACCCAGTGAGCCACCCAGGCGCCCCATGAATTTCTTTAGTCATACTGACAGCTGAAGCAAAAACGTTAATAACAAAAAAACCCATAAAACTCAAAAACTTGGAAAGTCAGCAATACATGTGTAAATAAACCCAGAGTCAAAGAGGAGGTCTCAAAGGAAATTTTAAAAATGGCTCTGAAGGAAAATGAGATACAGTATTTGAACTACCCGAGTGCAGTCAAGCAGAGGGTGAGAAACAGGCAGGGCACTGTGTGTTTTTCTTGGAAAAAAACACTATTGACCTGAGTTCCTCCTGCCACAGACACTATAAAAGAACGAACTAAGTAATTCCAAAGCAGAAGGAAGGAAACCTTAAAGATAAAAGCAGGAAGCAATGAAATTGAAAATAGGAAACAAGAAAGTAAATCAATGAAGTAAAGGCTGGTTCTTTAAAAATATGCAGAAAATAGACAAATCTGCACCAACACTGACAAAAAAAGAGAGAGAGAGGGGTACGAATTGCTGATTTCAGGGAAGTCAGTACAGGGAAACACCAAAAGGAAGAGAGCTACCCCTCAAACATGATGCGGCATAAATTCAACAACGGGGGGAAATGGAACTCCTCACAAAGTACCACAACTTACCAACTCTGAAAGAGATCATTTGAAAATGCTAACAACTAAGAATGAAATTAAATTCATAATGAAAATCCCTTGAAAAGAGCCCGGGTAGTTTCATCAAACATTTTGGTAATTTCACGCAAAATTAAAGAAGTTTCATATGAATTGTACACCCAAAAGACAGAAACAGGTCAGTGCTGCCCCCTAACAAAAAGGGGACCAAAAAAGTAGCAATGAATTTAGACACAGAAATCTTTACAACCATTGTTGGATCTAGCATTTGCTTTATATATAAATCAATACGTCATAACCAAGTGGTGTTTGTTCCAGTATGCAAGGCTATTCAGCATCCAAAAATGTAATCCACCTGAACAACAGATTAAAGAGCAATCACATGATTGTATCAAGTAACACACACACACACACACACACACACACTATTCCACAAAATCCAATATTCATTGAGGTAAGAACACAAAGTAACTAAGGAACAAAGGCAGGATTATCTCAAATTGATAAAGACCATTTACAAACAGCTCCATAGCAGCATCATAATTATTGACAAAAGATTGAGGCTTACCCCCTAAGTTCAAAACAAGGACACATTTTCACTCTCACTACTCTTATTAAAGATAGTATTAGAAATGCTAGAAAGCATAATAAAGCAAGAAAGGAAATAAAAGGAATACAAATTGGGGGGAAAAAGAAGAAACATATCTTCCCCTCTTTGTAGGTGATACACTCATGGGTGTAGAAAATCCCAAGGAATCTATAAAAAAATTAAAAATCCCCTAAAACTGATATGTGGATTTTGCAAGTTCACCAGATAACAGAGCAGCACATAAAAATAAACTGTATTTCTGTAGAGTAACAATGGACATGTGAGGACTGAGTTGAAAACACACCATTTACAATGACTTCAAAGCTAATGAATCAAGCATGCCCATACAAAATAACCCGATCTGTATGCTAAATGTGGCAAAATTCTAATGAAAGGAACCAAAAGTCATCTAAATAAATGGAGAGGCATACTATGTTAATGGATTGGAAGACTCAACAGAATAAAATGTAAATTCTGAAATCGATTTAGTGCTAATCCAGTTCTATCAAAATCCCAGCAAGGATTTTTGTAGACATAGACAAACTTATTATAACATTTATGCAGAAAAGCTAGAATAGCTAAAACGGTCTTGAAAACGAAGAATGAAGTGGGAGTCTATCCCCCAAAGAGGATACACAGATGGCAAATAGCATATAAAAAGATGTTTCACATCATTAGCCATCAGGCGAAGGCTAATTTAAATCGCAAGGAGGTATTCTCATATATCTGTAAGAATGGCTAAAATTAAAAAACTGTGAAAATGCCCATTTCTGGCAAGGATGCAAAGAAACTTGACCATTCCTATGTTGCTGGTGGGAAAGTAAAACAAGACAGCCATTCTAGAAAATTGCTTGACATTTTCTTATAAAACTAAATATGCAATTACCATATAACCCTACAATTGCACTCTTGGGCATTTCTCTTAGAAAAATGAAGACTTATATTCCCATAAAAATCTGTACACAAATATTTATAGTAGCTTTATGCACAATGCTTAGAAACTGGAAACAGCCCAAGTGTCCTTCAATGGATGAATGGTTAAACAAACCGTCTTAGATCTTTACCATGAAACACTACCCAGCATTAAAAATGAATGAATTATTGATATGGGCAACAATTTGGATGAATCTCCAAGGAAATATGCTGAGAAAAAAAAGGCATTTCAGAAAGTTACATAATGGGGCACCTGGGTGGCTTAGTGGGTTAAGCCTCTGCCTTGGACTCAGGTCATGATCTCAGGGTCCTGGGATCGAGCCTCACATCAAGTTATCTGCTCAGCAAGGAGCCTGCTCCCCCCTCTGCCTCTGCCTACTTGTGATCTGTCTCTCTGTCAAATAAATAAATAAAATCCTTTTTTTTTAAGTTACATAATGCATGGTTTTACTGATATAAAATTTTTGAAATGACAAAATTTAGAAGCAGGGTACAGATTAGTAGTTGGTAGTGGGATGGTAACCATCCTATCAAGGATGGACTAGGGGGTAATTGGTCATAAATGGGCATCGAGGGGTTCTTGTGGTGGTGCAAATGTTCCGAACGTCTGTATCTGTGCTGGGATCTCGGTTGTGATATTGTACCATAGTTTTTCAAAATGTCTTCATTCATGGAAACTGGGTAAACAGGTCATAGGGCCCCTTTGTATAAGTGTTTTATAACTGTATTGTGTTTTATAGTGTTTTAGAGCTTTGCATTGTTGTTTTATAGCAAAAACATTTATCTACATTTACCTAAAACTAAAATGTTTAAAAGGGAGAGAAACAACACAAACAAGAATCTCTTTCATGGGGATGTTTCTGTCGATCAGCAGTGACGTTCTCCCAGGAATCGTCCTTTGATTCCAACACCCTGCCCACTTTCATCCTTGTGTACTCCCGGGGCTCTTCTGGGGTTTGGCCTAAGGGGGCACAGGTGATGGGACATAGGGATGGAGATGGCAGCCAAGAAGAGGGCTTGGGACTAGAACCCAGTTTGAGAAGCTTAAAACAGTGTTCCTGTCTCTAAGTATATATAATCCACTTTCGCTTCTTTGCTTTCATTCTTTCTCACAGTGTCCACATTCTTGTTTGGATAAGAGATCTAAGACCTGGAAAACGACCCCTCCTCTCCATGTATCTCCTATCCTCCCTGTGTTCACAGTCTCTGCAAGTGCCCGATCTTACTCTTTCTGACACTTTGCTTTGTCGTCTTACTGGAAACCACCGCTGGCCCTTCCCACTGTCTTTGCCGTCAGTTATGAGAATCCACTTGCCCCTTGGGTCATCACACATTTTCTAGGTGCTTTGAGAACGGAGTCCTTCCACACCTAGCATACTACCTTTGAAAGTGTTAAGAAACACATAGAATACATGTTTCTTGAATAATCAGATTGTCCTTGATAGAGCCTATATCCTGCTCCACTTCCGTGTTCTTTACTGTGTCTCTGGTTGCTTTTCTATTTCTTCGAGTTAAGAGAATGTTGCTATTTGTTGTGGTGCTGTCTGTCTCCGACGTTGAAGTCACCTAGGAATCAGCGGGGCCGCTGTTCTATCTGGTTCATGATTTAGGTCACCAGCAGGAAGGAATAGTCATCTATCCTTTGACTGGCCGCTATGAATTCCTGGGGGTCACTTTGACCCAAGCGCTTCCTTGAATCATCCAGGATACACTATTTTCAACCTGGAAGTTTCTTTCTATGAGTTTGTCTTTCTTTTTCTTTCTTTCTTTCTTTCTTTCTTTCTTTCTTTCTTTCTTTCTTTCTTTCTTTTTTTAAGAAAAGAGTAAGAATTATTTCCTGGGTGTATACAGGGAGGTGAGTTAAGGATTCTTTATATGGAAATGTTTTTAGTAAAGACTGCTTAGCTACAAGTTCTAACTCTGATGAACTGTAAAAAATGGCATCATAGGATACTAAAACAGGACAATTAATTTTATATGCCTGATGTAATATTTTAACACCTCCATAAAAGTATGAATCCTAGCAGCTTTACTTTTTACTTCAGAAATAATTTAAGAGAGATTCTTGGGTTCACAGTTACAAAAATAGTTAGAAATGAAGAATAAAGATAAATGCATTATTATTTTTTTAAAAAATCAGTCTGGCAGATGGAGTGAAGAAGGGTGGGATTTCTCACTTTCTTACTTCCCTCCTTTGCCTTCACTCCTACATCTCATATATAGATACATGAATATATAGACATTTAGCAGAAAACTAACACACGTTCAGGGCTTTCTTCCTAATTCAAGTAATGCCATCTGTACGATTCATTAGACATGTAGGTATCTTCAAAATGAAATTTATTCTTACTTTCACGAGGCAGGGAGACACAGCTCTATGTGGTTGCTTAATATAATAGGACTTAATTTGTTGAAAGCAAAGATGTTGCGGTCACGTAAATTCAAACAAGCAGACTTATCTTATGCCCCTTTTATGCAAGCTCTCTCCCCGTGTATTGGGACTGTCAACAACTGTTATGTCTTCTAGTCCTGGAATTTTGTCTTTTAAACAAGGTCGTGTAAAGGCAATCCTATACTGTGTAGCTGTGGTGTAGTGAACTTGAAATCCATCTGTGAAGTTGTGGGTATTGGCAGTTTGTCCTTTTTAATGCTGAGTCATAACACTTCCTGTGTAGATAGACAGCTGTTCATTCGCTTGCTAAAAGATGTTTCTCGTGCTTCCGGCTTTGGGCAGGATGGATCTAACTATTAAACACAAATTTGCAAACAGGCTTTGGACGAAACAGAAGTTTTCATTTCTCTTGGGCAGGTACCTAAGAATGAAATTGCTAGGTCATATGCTAAGTGTGTATTTAAGTTTATAAGAAGTAGCCGAACTGTTTTCCAAAGCGGCTGCACCGCCCTGCACCCCCGAGATGCCATGTCTCCATCTCCTCTCTGTCAACATTTGTATTTTGTAGGGTCCATTGTTTTTTTGCTTTGTTTTTGCTTTTTGCCATTCTAAAAAGTGTATAATGGCATTTTATTGTTTTTAAATTTGCATATCTTTTTATATATTTATTTGACATTCACAGATCTTCTTTCTTGAAATGCCTGTCCAAATCTTTTGCATCTTTTAAAATTGGATTGTTTTTATATTAAGTTTGCATTAGTTGTCTCTACCTTCTAGATATAAGCCCTTTTTCAATGTATATTTTGGAAGTACTTTTGCTCAGGTTGTGACTTATTATTTATACTCTTAACCATGTTTTTTATGCAAAGGTTTAAATTTTGATGACATCTTATTTGCCTTTTTCTTTTCTAAGTCCTGCTTTTGATGTGTGTCTGGGCTATTTCCACCCAACCCAAGATCACAAGCATCTCATTTGTTTTATTTATAGTTTTATTTGAATTTAGCTCTATGATCCACTCAGAGTTAATTTTTTAGACAGTGTGAGGCATGGTTAAAGATTCTTTTTTAAAATAGTTTTATCCAAATTTGCCATCACAGCTTTTTGAAAATATTTTTTTCATTACATTGTCTTTGCAGCTTGTTAAATATATGCTCATCTGTCATTTCCGAGTGCCACACCATCACCCAGTTGTTTCCAGAAAATTCCTCCCGAGCCCTGGTTATAAATTGTTACTTTTCCCCTCTCTCCCCCCACCCCAAGAGCTGGTGAATCAAACCACGGTTGACATCAGAAAGTAGGAATTGCTTCTCCAAGGTGGTAGGAAATCCCCACTGAGGGAGGTCGTCCTTATCAATTTAAGTTTTCAAAAATTGCCTTCAAATCTGGAAGTTCGGTCTCCAGGATTTCCCGGCGTTTTCTCTATTTATGTGTCTTCCCTTTAGGGGTACAGGAGGGAGAGCAGCTGACAGAGTCCCCAGAGGTGCAGGCTTGAGGAGCAGCGTTTCGGGAAGGTCTCATGCACACTTAGCAAGAACTTGCAAGAACGCCTGCAGAAAAGCAAATTAAGAAGTGAGTAAATG
This sequence comes from Neogale vison, assembly GCF_020171115.1. Taxonomy (NCBI): domain Eukaryota; kingdom Metazoa; phylum Chordata; class Mammalia; order Carnivora; family Mustelidae; genus Neogale; species Neogale vison. The sequence goes on along the minus strand of NC_058099.1, from coordinate 100,476,157 downwards.
TCACCTCCGTTTTTATGCCTCTCCCTCCATAGAAAGGCTTTTCTGTAATATTTGTTTCACATCTTCATATGCAGAAGTGTAAGAATTATGTAACCTTGAAGCCCTCTATCTGGGTTTTGCAGCCGCTAGGAGGGATTCGAGGGATGTGAATTACTGGGCTGGAAGCAGGACCACTTGAGGTTCAGTGAGCATCGCAGGACTGCGTGCTCTGCTCTGTGGCCAGTGAGTGAAGGAGGCGCGGGAATGAGTGAACGCTGCCCCCTTGGGCACGCAGGGTATTTTCAAGATTGAAAACAAAATCAAAATAAGCTTTCACCTGTCAACGCTACAGCGGATATTTCAGAGTGAATTCAACCTTGAAGGTGAAAACTCACCGTTCTCAAATGCCGTTTAACCTTCCAAAATGCTATTCTTAGCGTGTCCTTGCGTGCTTATAACTATTGCAGAATGGGGCATTTTCTTAATTTACAAAAAGACAGGAAGAGCCATGGCACCGGATGCTCTCGGTGCCCTGTCTGTAATTTCTTGGTGTCCCCGAGTGTCCCCTCCCTGAGTCCCCCACGCCCACCTTCCCGAATCGCCCTGCCTGGAGGTGCGCTCCGGCCACGGGTGCACACCTGTCCTCTTTGTGTGCAGGCTGGACATGCCCGGAATGGCCAGCGATGGCCGAGGTCAGCAGGTGAGTGCCTGCTGTCCCTGGACTCAGGCGCAATTCCAATGTGTGCTTCATTCTTTCGAGGGTCCTAAGAGGGGGGCCCATCTGTTCTCTGTGTCACCTCCCCACCTGCTCACAGGGCTTACAAGCAGAAAACCTTTCAAGCAAACCATTCACAGCCGAAGCTCTTCTCTGAGAGAGGACTAATCAAAGACAAAGGCGTTTCCCTAATGGCGTTGTGAGCAATAATGAAATGATGTGTGTAAAGGAACCAGCGTGGTGCCTATCTGAAAGGAGCAGCCAGTGAATATTAATGGTAATTACTGTCACAAATATTACACAAATCGATGCTACATTGGAATTTCTAACATGAATAATTGCATGAAATATGCATCTATTATGCCACAAATTTTAATGTATTTACTAACAATGTGAAATGCAGAATTTTTCAAATACCCAAGTGGCTGAGCCTGAGATGTAATATAAACACATTTATTCTTCAAATTATCTTAAATTCTTAGGTGACACGTTTTTACAACCACAAAACCAATTCCTGTATGTCAAGCTTCAATTTCAGTCGACTGATTTTACAGATAAAAATCCTGAGGCAGGGGTGCCTGGGTGGCTCCATTGGTTAATGCCTTTGGCTCAGGTCATGATCTTGAAACCCTGGGATTGAGTCCAGCACTGGGCTCCCTGCTCAGTGAGGAGTCTTCTTCTCCCTCTGCCTCTGCCCGCTCATGCTCTCTCTCTCCTCTTTCTCTGCCTCTTCCAAACAAATAAATACAATTATGAAGACCTTCCTAGGCAAAGAGAGGTCTGGGTCACACTTCTGACTAGCTTTTCCAACTTTGAGCTCTTCGCCCAGTGTTCTTGCCATCACACTTCCTTCGAAAGCTTTATTACAAGATAATCGAGAAAGAGAAAGACCTCAAAAAACTAGAAGGTGCCGATCCTGATGGGGATCAAGAGAGCTTAAGCTATAGATCACTATTGACTCGTGGCAGTAGCTAATGGCTTTACCCAGATCTCTGGGGACTTCAAAATAACAAGATTAGAATGCTTATATGACAAGGAAGTCTGGGGAAGAAATGTGTGGACAGGCTCTGGGAAGGGACTCGGATGCGCAGATGTCCGTTTCAGGAGACGCTCTAGATAGGAGGATCCAGGTGGAGAAAGTGGTCCTCTTGGGCTCATCGGCTGGCCGCTGCCTTCAGCCAGTCTGGGGCCTGTTCAGGGCGTCCTTTGGGCGCGAGGACAGAAGCTAGTCATGGAAACAACCACCAACCCTCACCTAAGGGCCACCACCGCTTCTCTGGCCAACCCTATGGTTGAGGGCCTCCCGCCAACAGTGGAGATCGACACTGAGCCCCTTTCATGGCACGGACCCTGGGGAAGGAGGGGCAGCTAACCCAGAGCAGGCAGGTAGATGATACATTTACCATGGAAGGGACAGCAACTTGTCCTTACTAGTGTAACTGCATGCAGAATGTCATGTACCTGTCATTATAGTGTCACACAAGGTCGTTTCACCCCCCCACACACACACACGCACACACACGCACACACACACGCACAAAATCCCCTGTGACTTACCAGTTCCATCTTCCCACCCCAAACCTTCATCCCGGGACCTTGGGCAGGTAATGACTGCTTTACTTCCAGTGCAGTTCACCTTCTTCAAAAGGTCATATAAGGGACTTACCTAGTGTCCTTTACAGACAAGCTTGTTTCACTCAGCGCTGTGCCTTTAAGATTCATCTGTGTCTTTTTTTTTTTTAATTTTATTTATTTATTTGAAAGAGAGAGACAGAGTGAAAGAGAGAGAGAGCATGAGAAGGCGGAGGCCCAGAGGGAGAAGCAGACTCACTGCGGAGCAGGGAGCCTGACGCAGGACTCGATCCCGGGACTCCAGGATCATGACGTGAGCCGAAGGCAGTCGCTTAACCCACGGAGCCCCCCAGGCGCCCCATCTGTCTTTATGTAGCTTGAGACATCTTCTCTTTTCAATGCTGAGTGGTTTTCCAGTATATGAAGGTAGAATTTATTTATCCTTTCAGTTCATCAAAGGGCGTCTCAGTTGCTCTCTGGTCACTTCCTTCTGTCTTCTTGCCATGGTTTCTCCTGTTAGCTTCAGGAATCCCCAAGTCCTCGCACTGGGGGGGTTTCTTCTTGCAGCATGGCAGCTGGAGCTCACTGCTGGTGAGGTGGTGAGGGTGTGTTGGAGGGATGTTTTAATCTTATGAGTAAGTCTCACTGTTTCAGTGGGCCTGTGTTTCTGGTCTTGAACTTCACACATAACTGTGAGCATTTTTTTCTCCTGGAGGTGACACAGGAAGGCTATAGGATCTGGAATAAGCGTCTATCCCTTAGATGGAATAAATATCTGGTTGTCTTTCCTTTGTTACAGAGCAGACTCACAGCACATTTCACAATGGTTACTCTTCTCTCGCTGGAATCTAGGAAGGACCTTTCTCTGTTTTTTTCTATGTTGGACAATATTTTTTTGTTATACTTCATAGTCTTTCTAGGTGTTTTGTAAAAAGATATATCCAGATAACCTAGTGTATAATCATGTGGAAGCCCTTTAATCTGTTATTCAGCAAATATGGACTGAGCAGACACTATGTGCCAGGCATTGTGTTAAGCCACAAGGAAACAATTGTAAATAATTTAGATCTATATTTTGCTTTCCCAAAATTTGCAGTCTTGTGGACAAGTTGGAATTATAGGAATTATAGTAGCATATATAAAGCACAAGAAAAGCAGGTGTTCCTTCGAAGAATGCCCCTCTGCCCCTTCTTCTAATGGTTTCTACAACTTTGATGAAATGCCCACTTCCTCAGAATCCCTGATTTCTTTGTACATCCCAGGGTCATCCTCACTGTGCCTTATGAACTCAGAAATTCCAAGTTTCCTCTGGTTCTCAGCGTCTTGACAGGCGTCGTCCGTCTTGCACATTCTGCTTGGTCTTCCTCAAATCCTTCGTCTCTTTCACACATATATTTGAGACTTCGGGTTAATTCAAAAACAAGCATCACGGGAAAACTGGATATTCACAAGCAAAAGAATGAAGTTGGGCCCTTACCTTATATTGTATACAAACATTAACTTAAAAGGAATTAAAGACCTAAAAGTAAGATCTGAAACTATAAAACTATTAGAAGAAAACATGCAATGATATCTTGGGTCAGACTAAGTAAGTGCTAAGCAAACCAAGTAAATCATAGACAGACTGTGATGGTACATACATGAGATATCTAAAGTATTCAAATGCTTAGAATCCAAGTCAAAAATTGGTTATAAGGGGCCAGACGGGAGAGGAGAAGAAGCAGAGTTGTTTTTCAATGGACATCGAGTTCTATTTTGAAAGATGAAAAAGTTCTGGAGATTGTTGCACACCAATGTGCACGCAGTTAAAAATACTGTGTTGTATGCTTAAAATGGTTAAGATGGTAAAAAATATATACTTTTATAAACTTTACTTAATTCTTTCAGATATTTGAGCTCTTATATCTTTAAACACATGACCTTCTACTTTTCAGAATCTTCATAGACACACATACTTGTTTCTACAATGACATAAGTCTCAAAACAAAGCACAACTACGGTAAGATACCAATAATTGGAGAAACTGGGCGTAGAGTATATGCGAGTCCTCTGAACCATTTTTGCAATTTTTCTGTAAATGTAAAACTGTTCTAAAATAACAAGTTTATTAAAAACATTTCCCTTTTTCTAAAAAAAAGTGCATACTTTTATATAAATGATAATCTCTCCACTAGTAAGAAAATATAGAAGTTTCTGCCACAAGAATACTCGACAATACTTGCTTTACAACCGTCTCAGAAAGTCTCCTGACAACCTGAGCTTTTACTTTTGACTTTTGACTTTTGACAATTAGGTTCAGATACACCCACACAAAGATAGTGAAGAATAAAGAGGACATCTCTTTTATCCCCCCCCAAAAGACTGCATTTTCCAGCCTCCCTCTAATTATAGGAAATTACACTCTTTCTGCTTTCTGAGTTTTACTAAAGTACGTGTGCAAGGTGCTAAAGAGAAGCCAACTAGCGGCTTTTTTCCTGCTCATCAAATGTAATTTTAATTACCAGCGGTTAATCAAAATACGGCCCTAGAGGGAAGGTTCAAGTGACTGGGATTGTTCAGACGAGATAGCAGAAGCTTCTGGAAGGTGTGCAAATAGAGGGTGATGAGGAGAAATATTGCAGAGACAACCAGGAGGGAATGTGAACTTGGGCCGGAGCATCAGAGAATTTAGGTTAGATTTAGAAATGGTCCCTTAGAGGTTCTTACTGAATAATAACATGGAGGTATTGGTCGTGAGTTGACTTTTGCTACTCTTCATCTTGACGTGGACATGAGTATTTTTAATCTCACCGAGGAAGCGGGGAGCTCAGAAAACTTCCTGAGATGACACAGCTACCCCGTAACTGGGCCAGGACTTTGGCCTGGATTCTCTGATTCCCAAGTGTGCCTGCTGCCACCTGCATGCGTGCTGGGCAGGGGCCCCATTCACAACCCACTGTCTTCCTCTCCCCTTGGCACCCCGTGTTCTTCTTTTACTACTGACCATTAAGTTCAGGACATTTTCATCTGGGACAGGAATGCCTTACCCCAATGGCCCCGTGACAACCAATAAGCCCTCTCCTTCTTCCCAGCTTGGATTCCATATGTAACGTTCACAAATGCTCATAAGCACAGGACAGCTCTAGTTAGATCATGGGGGAAAGGAAAGGAAAACCGTGGGAACCCACAGCATCCGTCTTGGAAGCCCGCTGAGAGGCCCCTTCTGGATCTCTACCAATCTCGCTCTGCTCCTGTAAACTCTGTGTGCTTTTCTTTAAGCAAGAGTAATCAGAGGAAGAGAAGTTGTTTTATCACTTGATTTGCAAATGAATTAATGGTGTTTTGTTTTTTGTCTTTTATCTTTAATACAAAACATGATATTTCACCATCATTATGTAACAAGGCACTGATAGACTAGTCTGAATTTCCCAGACTTTGAAACACATATTGTCAGACATGTGCGTTTAAATAGAGCAAAGAATTTCAATTTTAAGGAAAAAGAATTAAAATGCATAAAGGTTTTTAAGCAGTTTAATCCTTATCCAGTCCCCACATGTCCCCAGTTCCATACGGGAGAATCAAGGTGTTGGGTAGCTTGAGTCTGGACCTGACTCGTTTGCGGTTCAAGAGTCCGTAGTTTGAACGCACCTTGGGCTTTGGTGGGCTGTGGGTCCTCTGGAAAGTTCTAGCTGGATGACTCCAGGAGAGGCTGCTTGGTCGTTTTAAACCTCTTTGGTAAAATGGGTATAAAAACACCTGCCTCCGAGTATGGCCGTGAGGGCTAGGTGACCGGCAGAGAGAGAAGAAAGCACTTGGGAGGTGCTCAAAAAATGGAAGCTCATCATTTAAATTGAATGAAGGTGGACTTTTACATTTAAAAGCGAAAACATATCTCAACTTCATAGCAAAACAGAGCCATGACCTTCCCAGCACCGCCTTCTAAGTGGATGCAAGCAGAGGCTCTTTGTCTTCTTGGCTGTGCTTCCCGTCAAGACATAACTGGTTGAGGTAGGCAAGCTTTCACCCCGACAGCCTCTTTGCACATGGCTTCCTTTACAGTCTTCACGGTCCTTCACGGGGTGAATTCAATCATTTTCCTTGCTTTCATATATACCTGCAACAAAATAAAAACTCGAGACCATGTTTTTCCTGAAACAATAGAATCTCAACTCCAGAGTATCCTTGGATAATATTTTTGGACTGAGTGCACATCATCTATAGTGCTACTGTTGTGTCATGCTCAAAACATCATTTTTAATACACTTATGAGACATTTTTCCTGTGATATCTTTATCTACCTGGCAGTTAAATATTTCCTGGGTCTTGATAATAAGTAATAAAGAATGTATTTCAGAGGGACGTGTTTCCCTCAGCAGATGAATTGGTTCTTCAGTCCCATGGAGAAAATAAGATGCATGTAACAAATGAGGATTTTGTTTAGTTTTATCAAGATATGCTTGGGCTATGTAGGCAGTAAAGTGGGTGTTCTCCCTGTCAGTTTTACAGGGCGTTGATTAATCCGGGATGGAATACATGCCCCAGGAATTATCAGAAAGACGCACCATGCTCTCCTGGAGGCCATGGTGAAATGCAAGGTTGAGGGCACAAGCCGTGGCTGTTGCCAAGAAACCGTTCTAATGTTAGTGGCATGGGATCGTCATTCATTTGTGTATGCATTCGACAAATATTTGTGGAGGGCTTGTCAATTTCTAGGTATTGGGGTGCGGCAGCAGGCAACACGAAAGGTCATGTTTCTCGTGGAGCATGCGTCCTGGTATGTGTGTTGGGGTGCGGGTAGTCAGACAGGGCAGACTTAGAGAAACAGCACAGGTACTGTCGTACTTTAATGAGAACATAACAAAATCGTGACCTCCACGCTTGGGGATTGGGGAAAGCGCATCTGAGGGGCTCATGGATGACGGAGTCCCGACTCTCGGGAGGAAGTCCTGGGGATCCCAGGAAGGGCCGTGGGACCAGGAGCATGGCACTGGTGAAGGGCTGGGTCAGAAACACACTCGGGCTAAAGCCGAAGCAGCCGCAGATCTGTGGAGTGCTGTGGTGGAGAAAAGAGGGTCTGCGTGTGGGGAGACGGGGGGTGGGGGAGCACACAGGGTCCTTTCCAAATGAAGCTTCCCAACAACAGTGCGGAGTCTGCGGAGGCCATCAGGGACTGGAAGCAGGAAGACCACTTTAATTTGCAGTAAGATTGTTCTGGTGGGTACGTTTGGAGGAGACGGTGGGTGAGGAAAGGTGGAAATGGGGACATTTCCACTCCACTGGAGTGAGACTTGTTTCAAGAGACCATGCCACAGTTCAGATGGCTGGGTGGGGAGGGGGCTGGAACACAGGGGTCTCCCAGCACTTGGTGCCAGGGCTGGGACCAAGGGTGAAGTGTGCTCCTGTTCAATGTTCCCTCAGCCCTGAACCCTGATCAACCACTGCGTCTCCTCTGTAACTTACCTCGGGCTCACTGAGGTCGTTCGGCAAGAGACAAGGAGCAAAGATGCAGCACTGTTGGTGCCGGTAACCCACAGCTTACCCGAGAAGGAGAGTTCAGAAACAGACAACCCGATATTCCCAGTAAAGGCTCAAGGGTTATTTCTGCTTAAGTATTTGCGTGCAGTTCATGTCCTTGTGTGTGAAAGTCAGTAGATACTGTTCATGTTCGACACCTGCCCCTGGAAACTGAAATCAAATTCAGATTTTAAAGAGCAGATTTACAAATGCATTCTGAAATACACTACTTTTTCGTGTTTGGAAATGCCTATCCTTAGAATAGAGGCACAGCATGGGGTCCCTGGGTGGCTCAGTCAGTTAAGCATGTGACTCTTGATTTTGGCTCAGGTCATGATCTGGAGGTCATGAGATTGAGCCCTATGTTGGGCTTTGTACTGGGCTTGGAACCTGCTTCAGATTGTCTCTCTCGCTTTCCCTCTGCCCCTTCACCCTTCACCCATGCGCGCATGCGTGCTCTCTCCCTCTCAAAACAAAACAAAACAAAACAAATCAAAACAAAATAAAACAAAACCTACACAGGAGTATTGTTTTATAGACTTACTTTCTCAGTGATCAAAAATTAGATATTTCTCTTTAAAATGCTAATACATCGAGTGAAAGAAGACAATCTGAAAAGGCTACGTAGGGTAGGATTCCAATTATATATTTTGGAAAAGGCAAAACTAGAGACAGGAAAAAAAGATCTGTGGTTGCCGTGGGCTCATAAGAGTGGAGGAAGGGTTGACTCGGTGAAACCCATAGTTTTTAGAGGTCAAAACTGCTCTGTGTGATACCCTAATGTCAAGCACATGGCATTTAACATTTGTCAAGACTCACAGAACTTTACAGAACAAAGAGTGAACCTGAACCTATGGAAATTTAAACTGAATTTAGGAAGATAAGGATTTCAGGGTGGAATGCAGACTGTGCGGGACCAACATATGAAACAAACTCACTGAAGGGACGCGGGGCGAAAGCTTTGGGAATGAGCACCCTGTGAGACTAAACCCAAGAACCACCCATAAGCACCGCGCTCTGCGGATAACATGGTTCCCACAGGGGTCTGGGCTGACAGCGCCACGCCAACACCGTTATGTGTTTATCCTGGGTTTGGACTGTTAAGTGAGTGCCTGAAACATAGTGGGAGCTCAGTTTCTCTCCGCTGGAGGTGGAGTTTACAGACAAGCGCAGGGAAGAAGCTAGAATGATCCATGCCGTAGTAGATGGGATTGGAAACCAAGAGAACTCACGTCAGCTGATCTGAATGCAGAGGTTTATTTATGGAAATATCAATAGATTGTGTGTAGGTCCACACATTAATATGCACGTATGTATTTACTCACTCTGTCTCCTGATGGAGACACAAAGATATTATACTGTGCTAAGTACATGCATCTACCCCATTCTCCACTAAAATGAACCAGGGATCCCCATGGCACAGGGGTCAGCTGGAGGGACCACCTAGGGCCAAGGCTGGCATGGTTTGAACACACAAGACAATTGTGTGACGCTTTGGATTATAAAAATAGATATAAAAATAAATATTTATGACTTCATATGGATATAAGTAAATGCAGGGAATAGACCCATCCCTTATGAAGAAGAATTTCAAATGATTTAGGTTTATCCTGTCCACTCAATGGAAGGAGGTATAATTGCCAGCTCCTTAAGTAGGGGCTGTATGGAGAGATTTCGTTCCAAAGAGTCAAGTAGGGGAAGGTTTACTTCACCGTGGAGAAGCCTGACAGCACGAGTCAGCCAGTGGCCACAGTCAGCTTCAGAAACACTAACCCATGTAATGGCATAAACCTTAATACAAGACATCAATGATGCTTTAATTCCATGAAAAAAATATATATATATGCCAGTATAACCTCAAAAAAATGTCAGAGGAATTCTGACAGAGGCATGGTCTACATAGCACCTGACTAGTCTTCCTCAAAGCTCTCAAGGTCATTGAAGATGTAAAATGTTGGAGGAACCATGACAGCCAAGAGGAGCCTAGGTCAATATGACACTTGTTCGTGGCACGGGGTCCTGGAACAGAAGAAGGACATCGGGTGAAAACCAAGAAGTCTGAAAGGAGTGTGAACTTTGGTTATTGATGTACCAGCATTGGTTCCCTCATGGTAACATGCGTAACTCTGTAACAGATGAGAACAAATGGAGGGTAGGGAGGGAGAGCGCTAACAGAAGGAAGTAAGTGGAATATATTGGAGCTCTATGTACTACCATCTTAATTTTTCTATAAATGTGTAACTGTTCTAAAAAACTAATCTATTTGAGCTTGTCATGGAGGAAGGCTTCCAGTTACTGGTGAGATGGAGAAGCGCATTTCTCTTGTTCCTACTGCCATGAACAGCGCGTGCTCCGGATACCATGTGTAACATGAACGGAAACAGGTGCCCTGGAGAGGGACCTTGGGACTTACGGAAGGACAGGATGATGAGTTCTTTTGACTGTTTTTCTCCTGCGAGTCTGGATGTTAGGGAAGCGCAGAACTCAGAAGCGCCAGTGGGTGCAGAAAAGAAGGACAACACTCCTCTCGACCCAAAGGACTGAGATACGGGCAACCTAGCAAGACAGAAACCCTGGTGTCACTAACCTTTCATTTCTAGTCAAACGCAACAGCAAAAAATGTGACCTCTCCCGCCCATGAGCACATCCGAGTGGGAAAGCAGGAATCCCAACTTGCTCAACAGGGACGTTTTTCTTCCTCTCCTCCCTGGGTAGCTGCAGGAGAGATCAAGAGGAAGCCTGAGAGTAACCAGCCTAGAGTAGGGTTCACTGTTCCCCATCCCATCACACTTACAGAGGCCCAAGCGGGGTCTACAGTTTCACCCTCACCTGGAAGTAAAGAGCCAGTCCCCCTGATGCACCTCTGTGTGTGGAGAATGGGGACGTCTCCCACGACCTCACTGTAATGAGAATTCCCCTCACTCCAGGGAGCCTGGACATCCCGTCTCACCAGCAGTAGGATGCTCACACACTCTCCTCTGGGCTGGTGTCCGTGGAGGCCTGCTGGGGAGCCTGACTCCCGTGTCATTCTGGCTGCAGTGAGGCGCCACCCCCCATTCCCACCAGAGCGGTGTTAGGGGAGACGACACAGCCCAGGATTTCCATCCTCCACCTGTTGATCATGAGACACGTCTTCTGCCCCCAAGTGGGGACTCTCTTCCAGAAACTAGATGATGAGCAAGTGCTTCCTCCTTCATTCTGTGAAGTCAGTACTACCTGGTAACAAAAACAAAGACATTGCAAACAAGAAAACTATAGGCCACTATTCCTCATGAACACAGATGCAGAAAGTCTTCAAAACATAAAGGAAGTCCAATTAAGCAATATACAAAATGAATTATATACTATGATCAAGGTGATTTATTCCAAGGATATAGGCCATTTCCATACTCAAGTATCAACAAATGTAATTCATATTTTTAAAAAACATGTAAATGTGTCAATTGATGCAGAAAAAGCACTTGATAACATTCAAACAACCACCCATGATTAAGTAGCTCAGCAAAAGTAGGTAAAGAGAAAATTCTTCAACCTGGTAAAGAATGTCAAACTAAGACCTCTAGCTAACATGGTGTTTTATCATGAAGACTGCTTTCCCATTAAATGAAGGAGGCACCACAGAGTCCAAGGAGGCAGTCAGAGAGCTGAGAAAGAGGCCCAAAGGCTTTTGACAAAGGTGAAAAAGTCACACATTGAGAGAAAAATCATCTTTTCAGTAAATCCTATGGAGTATCTGTTGTTTTAAAGAAAGTGAATCTCCATCTAAACTTTACAATGTATGCAGTCTAAGTCAGATAGGTCACCTTTTCAATGTAAAGCACGAAAACATTGAACTTTTAAGAAGAATACAGAGAAAAAGTCTTCAGGGCCTGTGGATAGGCAAAGAGCTCTTAGATATGACACCAGGAGTAAAATCCATTAAAAAAAAGAATTAATTCATTGAAATTCATCAAATTAAACATATCGGTGGGCAAAAGCTCTTGTTAAGAGGATGAAAAGAAAATCTACAGATTAGAGAGGTAATTGCAAGCAACACACCTAACAAAGGACTCACATGTAGAATATATTTTTAAAATTCTCAAAATACAACGAAAAAAATGTATGAAATTGGCAAAAGACATGAACATACATTTTGCCAAAGATGGACGCCCAATAAACACATGTAAGATATTTGAACACACGAATCACTAAGAAGTGCAAATTGAAACCCCAACAAGATATCAGTATATACCTACGTACCTACGAGAAAAAAAAACAAAAAACAAAAGCACAGTGGCACCAGGAAATGCTGGCAAGGATGCAGAGAAACTGGATCCTTCCTAATGTACCAATCTGGGAGAAACTTAGACAGCGTCTTTTATAAAGCAAACATAGACTCACCATATGATACAGTGATCACACTTCTGGGCATTTATCTCAGAGAGATGAAAACTTATGTCCACACAAGAAACTGTGTACAAATGCTCATAGCAATTTTATACTTAATAGCCAAAACGTGGAGAAAAGGCAAATGTCCTATAGTGGTTGAACGCATAAACATAGCAGTGCGGAGAAAAACACTATTGCTACAGCCACCAATTTATAAAGGCAGAGAGCGGGTGAGTGGGACCAGGGGTTAGCGGCAGCACACAGGAACTTTTTGAGATTATGGAGCAGTTCTTTATCTTGAATACGGTGGTGGTTACATAAATGTACACGTACTGAACCACACACACAGACACACACCCCCATATGCGCATGCACACACACACAGCAATGGTAAAATCAGCATGATATCTGGCACAGGACCAGTGTCAATGTCCTAATCTGATATTACACCCACTTGTGCAAGATGTTAAGATGCTACCTATTGGAGAAATCCGAACAAAGGTTCAGGGATTTTTGCAACATCTTGTGATTGATGATTATGTCAACATTACAATGGCTTAAAATGCTATGGAGGACACGGAACTTCTCTGCAGAAAATACAGCACTTTGAGTCTTCACTCATCTGCTTTTATTAACGCTTCCCGCTGAAAATACCTACATAAGGTGATCATATCGTGAGCTTGCTGCTAGTATGCTGGGTAGTTTCCTCTTGGCCTTCAGGGGTTTCTGGAACGGGGGTGGGAAATGGCTGTGTTGGTGGTGCTGGTGCAGGAATTCGTGGTTATGGGACTGGGACCCGAGGGACCCGGCAGCTGGGACATCCCGGGGGAAGGCACCGAAGGGGAAAGAAGACTGCAGATGGCGTGTAGGTGAGAAACTCAGTGTGTCCCGTAGGGGGCATCTCTAGGGCTGGGCGTAGCCCAAGGACAAAGGAAGAGCCTCCAGGATGTGGAGACATGGGCACTGACTGTGGCAGAGAAGCAAGGGTCATTTACGGAGGTGGTTTTTGTCATTATTTCTTATGGAAAATATCCTTTCATGTAATGCAGGAAAAACAAAAAATTCTTACCCAGAACTTGATTAGCTGATGGAAAGCCAAAAATAACCAGAACCATATGTTAGGAGGAAGAAAACAGTTACATTTAAATCATGGTTCTTAGAAAATATGGCAATTCTTAAAAATGTGTGTGAAAAGACAACCCAGAGAATGGGAGAGATACTTGCAAGTCATATTTCTGGCAAGGGTTTTGTGTCCAGAATATATAAAGAGCTCTTACAATTTAACAATAAAAGCAAATGGCCCAACTAAAAACATGGGAAAAGCACTTAAATAAATATTTCTCTGAAGGAGATATACAAATGAGAAAGAATCCATGAAAATCCAAATCATTAGTCCTCAGGGAAATGCAAATCAAAACTGCAATGACATCACCATACATCCACAAAGATAAGTAGAACAGTAAAAAAGAAAGAAAGTAAAAAAGAAACCAAAGAAAGAAAGAAAGAAAAAAAATGAATAAAGAAAGAAAAGAAACTTGAAAGTGTTGGTGAGGATGTTGACAAAACGAGATTTTCATATGTTGGGGGTGGAAATGTACAATGGCACAGTCACTGAGGAAAGTTCCTCAAAAATTTAAATATACCATTACCATATGATCCAGCAATTCTACTTCTAGTTATGTGCCAAAAAAAATTGAAAACATATTCACACAAAAATTTGTACATGAATATTCATAGCAACATTATTGTAGCTGCTATAAAATAGAAATCATCAAAATGTCCAGGAGTTGATGAATGAATAAACAAGATATATGGCAGATGTCCATATCAAGAAATATAACTCAACAGAAAAACGAATGAAGTATTGCCACATGCTGAACCTTGGCCATAATATGGGAACTCAAAACAAAACAACAAGTGAAAGAATCAAGACCAAAAAACACCTATTTTATGATTCCATGTATACGAAAGGTCCGGAATAGGAAAACCCACAGAGACAGAAAGCAGACCAGTGGTCGCCAGAGGTAGGGGAGTTCGGGTATGTTTTGAGGGTGGTGAAATGATCCGGAAATGGGGAGTGGTCTGGAGGTAGAGTGAGCACCCTGGGGACACTGAGAAGTCATTGAGTGGGGGAAAGAATGGCATGTGACTTACATCTCAATCAAGGAGACAGAGGATTCCTTTGTTCCCCTCACGTGGATGCTAACGCTAACAGAAGCGAAGGCCATTAGGAAGGAGCTGAGTCAGACGTGGGCAGCCTTGTCTTTCTGAGAAGCAAGAAAGAAAAAGAAAAAATATGACAATTTAGAATTCATGTATCTTCTGCTTCATTTTCTTTTTTAAGTCAAGCTGTGCATTTCTGAAGAATACAGTCTTTTGTAATCATTTCATGGTTTATCCACACTGCGGATTTTATAAAACCTTTTGTTTCTCTACCTGCAGTATTGTAGAAGGAAGGAATTAAGCCAGAGGATGGGCAGCAGACCATGAAAATCAAATAAACTAATTTGGCTTTTAACTCTTGTCATAAAAAGTTCAATAACAAGAGCTTAAGATGGCTTATATTTTGGATAAATTTGGACTTTCTCACTCTTGCAACCTTAAACCATTGTCTTAAAGGATCCATGGTTATATTCAGAGCCTTGTTTGGTAGATGGGTTACAGCATGAATTCCCCAGCATCACAGAGACCAAGAGATGAAACACTGACCCCATCCTAAATGTATTGAGTCACAGCTTTTCTTACTTCTCCCCCAAAATGTAAGGGCCTATGGGTTAAGATGTTAGCACATCAGCTCTGATAGAGAAGTCCATCGCAAGTTACTCAAGAAGATCTATTTTTAAAACCTTCAAAATTGCACTCAAGGAAGGAAAACTAAGAATCAAATGCCCCATAGTCTGTGTATAATTTCCAGAAAATTCAGCCAGAGAAATAAAAGGGGTCGACGAGTGCCACCATGGGCCACCCCTATCCCCAGGGGAACCCAAGCAAGCTTTGAAGGTTGACATTGTAAAGACGTAGACATGCTTGCCCCCTCTCTGGGAAGACACCGTGTCCCCGACGTTCGACTTCGGTTGAAGGAATATTTCAACGAGAACACGTGTATCCTTTTGATGTTTCCATGTCATGGGTTTTGTTCAGGGGAAAAAGGACAATGAGCAACTGAGGTTACAGAGAACAACGGAGGTGACGTCTGGGATGTGCCACGATGAACAAAAGCTTCACCTGAAAAGAAACAAGCTGGTGTTGCACACATGAATTTATCCTCTTAATATACTCTGAATCTCATAGAAAGGACAGGAAATAGCTAAGGTAGGAATAGACTCATAATAACAACAAGGAAAATGTTTTCAAAATTAGCAGCAACATGTAGAGGAAATTTTAAAAACATGGGATGGGAGACAAGGCAGTGAAGATAAAAACGTTAATGAAAACAGCTCAGAAAATTCTGCTGCTGATAAATTCAGTTTTATCAGTGAAGCCCAGAAAGTCTCCAAGAGAAAAGTCACTGTCATTACGGAGAAATGATACTTTTTTTCAACAAAGGATGTTGGGATAATTGAACATACACCTGCAAAAAAACATGCATATACATCTTCATTTCACACAAAAATGAACTAAGAATTTTATCATAGATCTAAACATAAAAGAGAAAGCTTTGAAACTTTTTAAGAAGAAAACAGAGTAGCCTTTATGTTAGGCAAGTATTTTTCAGCTATGACACCAAAAAATAATCCAAAAGGGAAAAAATAAGATCAATTTCATTTGTTAAAGTCAGTAATATTTACCTTTAAAGACACCATTAAACGATTCAAAACTAGGCCAGAGGCTGGAAGAAAACTTTTGAGAATCACATGTCTGATTAAAGATTCCTATCTGCAGTACATAAAGCCTCTTTAAACTCCACAGTAAGAAAACAGACATCCAAATTTAAAAGATCTGAACACACACCTAACCAGAAAAGATATATGGATGGCAAATAAGCTCAGGAAAATGACCAGCATCACTCATTATTAGGAAAACCAATTAATACCTCCATGGGCTATCACTACACCTTTACAGAAAGCTCAAAATCCAAAAGAGAAACACGTGATACTGAAAACTGGCAAGAATGCAGAGTGATCTAAAATGTAGGGAAATGCAAAATGATATAATCACTTTGAAAGTTTGGAAATTTTTCATAAACTTACTCTATAACCAAACAATTAAACTCCTAGGTGTCTACTCAAGCAAACTGAGGTTTATGTGAGTACAAACCTCTACTTGCAGGTGGATAGCATAGCAGCTTCATTTTCCATTGCTAATAACTGGAAGGGGAGTACAGGACGGGAGAGGGGCTAAAACACTGTGTGGTAATGCATGTGATTAAAAGATCAAGGCATTCATCACACCAGCCACAGAAGGCTGTATGTTGTAGGATTCCAGTCATATGATATTTGGTAAAAGGAAAGCATATTACTCATTGCCACTGGTTCGGGAAAGAGAGGGTGATCGAAAGTCAAGTTTAAAGCCCAGCTGGATGTTATGGGGTATCAGAATGGAAATCCGACCATGACTGATGAAGCAGGCTGTTACAGATATACACACAATTTGTTCCAAAGGAGGGGTTGGGGGAAGAAACTTTTGGAAAGTAGTGCTTTCACTGGAAAGTCTATGTCTAAAGACAAAAAGAACTGTGCATAAGCAATGTACTCTAGTTGGTAAATATTATTTCTTGGAAATGCAAAGGACCGAGACTAGCTAAAACAATCTTGAAAAAGAACAAATCTGGAGAACTCTCATTTCCTAATTTTAAGTTACTGCAAAACTATAAAAAATCAAGAGACTGTGATACTAGCCTAAGGATAGACATATAGAACATGGAATTCGAGCTTAGAATCCAGAAATAGGGGCACCTGGGTGACTCAGGCAGTTAGGTGGCTGTGACCTTTGGCTCAGGTCACGATCCAGGTGCTGGGGCCGAGTCCTGCATCAGAATCCCTGCTCAGCGCGGAGTCTGCTTCTCCTTCTACCCATCCCCACTGCTTTGTGATCTCTCTCTCTCTCATGTTCTCTCTCCTTTACAAATGAATAGAATCTTAAAAAAAAAAAAAGAATCTAGAAATAAACTCATATATCTATGACCAATTGACTTTAGCAAAGGTGCCAAGCGCCTCAATGGGATATCATAGTCTTTTCAGCAAAAGCCACTAAACAACTAGACCTACAAATGCAAAAGCATAAAATTAGACCTTACGTCACACCATGTGTAAATTCCAAATAGACTAAAACCTAAATGTAAGAGCTAAATGTATAAAACTATTAGCAAGAAACTGACCTTGGGTCGAAGAAATGCAAACAGTTATAAGAGATATTATGGCAATTATATGCCAACAAATTAGGTAATCTGGAAGAAATGGATGCATTCCTGAAAACATATAAACTACCAAAACTGAAATAGTAAGAACAGACCCATAATCAGCAAGGAAATTGAAGCAGTCATCAGAAATCTCCAAATAGATAAGGGTCCAGGGCCAGATAGTCTCCCAGCAGAATTCTACCAAACATTTAAAGGACAGTTAATACCTATTCTTCTGAAGCGGTTTCAAAAATAGAAATGGAAGGAAACTTCCAAACTCATTATATGAAGCCAGCATTTCCTTGATCCCCAACCCAGGCAAAGACCCCATCAAAAAAGAGAATTACAGACCAATATCCTTGATGAACACAGATGGGAAAATTCCCACCAAAATACTAGCCAATAGGATGCAACAGTACATTAAAAGGATTATTCACCACGACCAAGTGGGATTTATTCCTGGGCTGCAAGTTTGGTTCAACATCCGCAAATCAAACAATGTGATACAGTACATAATAAAAGAAATAAGAACCATATGATACTCTCAATAGATGCTGAAAAAGCATTTGACAAAGTACAGCATCCTTTCTTGATCAAAACTCTCCACCATGTAGGGACAGAGGGCACACACCTCAATATCATCAAACCCTTCTATGAAAAACCCACAGCGAATACCATTCTCAATGGGGAAAAACTGAGGCAAGATTTCTTCTTTACAACACCATAAGCCCACGTATAAATAAAATTAATTGCATTTCATTAGAATTGTTATTATTTCTTCCACAAGATGCCATAAAGAAAAAGAAAAGATCTAGAGCATCCATATTTCCAAACTGAGCCCATCCAGCAGCCACAGGCAGGCCCATCTGGCTCACGCCTTCCTGGGACCTGAGCTATTTTTCTGAACCCCCTTTCTGGGTGTTGCTCAGCTTATTAGGAGGGCAAGGCTCTTATCGTTTGTTCCCCAAAACCTAAGAAATGTCTTAGATAGACAAAATGCCCGGAGACCCAACTGTGGCTGGCATGAGAAGACAGCGGACGTGAACTCCAGTGCCTGAGGGTGGGTATACATGACTTAATCACTCTGGGCTCGCCTCGTCCTTTGTCACCCAGCAATAACAAATGCCACCAGCTTCGTTGAATTCATGTGAGAGCCTAAGGGGTTTGCATGACATCACATGTGTGATAGATTTACATGTCAAAGGATTACGTGGTGGGCTTAACTGAATCCAGATCTGAGTGTATGTCCGTAACGTGGCAGTCCCTTCCCGAAGATCACCAAATCCTTTGTTGCTTGCCCTGTTTAGAGGCAGCGTCTAATCCCCACCCCTGTCATCTGGGTGGGCTCTGTGACTGCTCTGGCCAACAGAATACAGTGGAAATGACACCCTGGCAGTTTCCAGGCTGAGGCCCAAAGGGATGGACAACTTCAACTTTCTGTTTCCAGAAGCATATGTGTTTGGACCATAGCCGCCATGCTGTGAGGAAGCCCAAGCAGCCAAGGCCGCCGGCTGGTGGCCATGGATGATTGCCCAGACCAGGACCGTACTGACTCTGCCTGCCAGGGGGATGGACCTTCCTAAAGGCCCCACTGGGCCCAAGCCTCCCTGTGGAGCCTGTTTAAGATTCTCTCGTTCCCTATCCTCTGTTCCTCTCCCCTGCTCATGCTCTCTCTCTCTCTTTTTCTCAAAATAAATACATAAAATCTTTAAAAAGTGATTCTGTGTCTGCTGGCATTTCACTGACACACACACACGTCATCTCATTGAGCAAACTTGGCCACACGCTTCCCTTTCTGGGCCTTGGATTCTTCCTCTATGGGTTTCTCTCATTTTAGAAGCAAAATGTTATTTGAAATTATAAAAGAAATGTATAAATTCTGAGGAAAACATAAAGCAAGTGAGGTCACATCAGCAGCTGTTCTTAGTATAAACTAACCTCATAGAATCTATCGATTCCTACGCTTGTTTCTAAGTTTACATTCCCTCAGGTCTTTCTATGTAAGTGTATATTTGCAGTGCATGGGGAGAGCTGGTCAGTGACGAATTCCAGGGGCTATTTCCCAGGATAATGAAACTGTCATTTGTGGATGGAAGCTGAGAAAGAGATTAAGCAGGGATTTTCAGGGTCATTCTATTCTTCCTCTGCTGAGGCTGAATCTCATTTCTAATGCATCCTGCAGCTTTCAACGTGGCTATGGATTGCACAGAGCAATGTCAGATTGTAGCATCTGCTTTGGGACTCTTGCATGGAACATTCTGGAACCATCTGTAGAAGCCACCTCTGGACCAGTACGTCTTCACAAGGCATGCCTCTTTCATGCATATGATTACTTCCTCTTCTGAGATGACTCTGAGTGTTTTTATGACAGACTCATAAAAATAGCAGGGACCCAAGGCAGCACTGAACGGGCGAGCGGCCAGCCCCCCGCTGACGGTGACGTTTTGTTGAGTCCAGATGGTGCGCTGATTTTCTCTCTGGCCCGGAGCACAGGGCCCGGCAGTGCCTGAAGCTGCCCACCTGCTTCCTAACCTCGGACACAGAGGATCCCGACGCAGACTGTGATGGGGCGGACGGAGCCCAGTGTAAAAGCCGTAGAGGGCAGCCTTCAGCTCCAGATGGACGTTCTGAGCTCCTGCTACGTGCAGGCAACTCATTGCTCACATCAAAATGAGCACACCTGGTGCCCGGCAGCCAGTAGTTCGGAGTCTGAAGAGAAAGAAGCAGGAGCCAAGACGTGTTAAGAGGCAGAGATGAGAGGTTGAGGCAAAGCCCAGATGGTCCACGAGATACTTGCGTAGAGTGGCAGTGGAGGGCTGTCTTTTTGGCAAGCCAACTTTGACCTGAGTCTCTATGCTGCTTCTTGACCTGGTTTCTTTACTTTTAATTTAGCGTGGTCTGGATTAAAGGTAATTTAATTTGCAACATGCCTCCCGCTTCCCCAATTCCAACAGATGTCATTACCTTCCGATCACTGTGGGTATCTTCAGCTGGAGGCCGTCAGGGACGTCCCCCACATCCCTGCAACTGAGAAACACAGTTTACACCTCACACTGGCCAGTGAAGACTCTGTTCTTAGAAGGCCTGGCAGGTCCTTAGAAGCCCTGCACCAGGTCCTAAACTCAACTTCCCGATTGTATCTGCTCAGAAAGAAGAAAGTATTCTTACCCAGATGACGGCATCGCATTCTGCTTTCCCACTGGAGTAATAAATAACACTCAAATCAGTTATGCAATTTACTAAAATGTACATCAAGCATAAGGGATAAAACAGATCACATTTCCTTAAAAATTTTTGGCTGCCTCATTTTTGATGCTAATAGGAAGCTACGATATGCTATATCATTGCATTAACTGCTGAGTGAGCCCACTACTGAATGATCAAGATCTTCCCTTCTTTTAGAACTGGTAGAGCAGAAAATAGGCGTGCCGTCCATTTGTTAAGGAAGCCTATATTTTTCCAGCAGCAAGACAATATACCGTCTGATGGTGGGTCCCTCCCACGTGCAGTCTGACGAGAAGCCAAAAACAAGTGGACAAACGAAAACAAGGACACAAACAAACAAAAAACAAAAAACCTGCAGTATTTGGAGTTGGTTATATCTTTAGTTAAAGAAATAACTACATGACACTCCTCCTGCACGACACTATGCTGCAGGATTCATTTTCTTTGTACCTATTTTGGCCGATCTGATCACAGCATATGAAGTGTGGCAGGCGTCTACGCACACCTCAGTCTGAGAGAAGGCTTGCATGGCCGTGTCTCCTCTGGTCACCAGCCTGTGCTCTTGCCCAGGGTGGCTGTCCTGTGCACCGCTGCTGAGCTTCCATGACAGGTAAAGTCAAAGTTCATGACGTGTTATCACTCAGGGTATTTTTAAAATTTACCTCTACAATTCCAACATTAATCTCTGTTGGGTTTGTTTTTTCTCAGGATTGAAATAGAAGGAGTTTAAATCGCATAGGAGTAAGAAGAGGACCCTGTGGGGACAGAAGACTGAATCAAGGAGTCCTCTGTGTAAACGTGGCAGTCTGGACCCCTGGGCCAACTCCGTGTCTTCTCCATCTGCTCAGAGAAAGAAATGCACCTGAAGACCATAAGAGCACGCCACCCTGGAGATATTGGGAGACAGAAGCCGGAGGGGAGGGAAGTGGTGTCTACCTTAGCTGAGAGGAATCTTGAGCCTTTGCTTGCAGAAGAGAGTCTGTAGAAAGCCAACTAGGGGCACCTGGATGGCTCAGTCGGTTAAGCATCTGGCTCTTGTTTTTGGCTCAGGTCTCAAGGTTGTGAGATCAAGCCCCGCATCGGGCTCTGGACTCCGTTAGGAGTCTGCTTGAGATTCTGTCTCCCTCTGCCCTTCCCCCACTCTCTCTCCAAAAAACAAATAAGTAAGTCTTCAAAAAAGAAAAAGAAAGAAAAGAAAAGAAGAGAAAGGAAAAGAAAGAAAGAAAGAAAACCAGCCAAATGTAACGTAGGGCCAAAGGAGCTCAGCCATGGGGACACTGGGGCCCGGAGGACCTCAGCTGACCACCAGACCATACACAGAGTGGGGACACTTGGAGAAACAAAACAGAGCAAAATGATTTTTTTTTTTAAAACTAGAATAAATCTCCAAGTGATAAGAATAGATTGAACTCATGAAGCAAGAACATGTGATTCTAAAAGGAAACATTCAAAGAATAAAAATTAGTTTTAACAACCTGGAAGTCTTAAAAAAAATCAAGTTGAATGGTCACAGCTACAGTTAAAGAAATTTACCAGAAGTAAATTTACCAGAAATTAAGGCTGCAAGACACAGAGATGGGAATTATGAGAAAGGTAATTTACTGGGTCCTTTTAAAGAGCCCAAGTAGTCAATGTTTTATAAAGTTAAAATAACATGAAAGAAAAAAAAACCAGAAAGACAAAAGTCATAGAAAAATTTCCATAACACAAGCATATGAGTTTCCAGGCTTTCTGCTATCAAATGCGGAATAAAGAGTTTAGAAATGACACAAAGCCCTACTGTAAAAATGTTGGAATGTTGGCAGTAATGATAAGGTCATAAACGCTCCCAGAGAGAAGAGAAGACGGTCACGTGGGTCATTAGCTGAGAATCGGGACGGCGCAGGACTTCTCAACAGCAACTCCAAAAACAATAGTTCAGAGAAGCTGTCGCTCATTGCTCCGCTCGGCCGTGGGCCCGTGGACAGAGACTTCGTGGTACACCCGGAATATGTACCTGCCACTAGCCAAAGGGAGGTGTAGTGTGTTGAGAGAGTCTCACGTCTACGGTAGGGGGGCCTTGGGGAAACAACTGCTTTGGGATGGTTCTGGAGGGCTGGAGCAGAGAGAGAGAGAAGATGAGAGACACACACAGGCCCCGGAGTCCAGCAAGATCTGCCCCTTCTCTCCCTGATACATTGACCCCCTTTCCCCAGTGGAGTCAACAGCCCGTGAGTCCTGGGGTCCACCTGGAGCCTCGTCTCATCCCACCACAGCCTGACTTGAGGGGAGCAGGCGGAGAGGACGAAGGGTCAGGCCCCCGGCTCCTGCAAAGAGGTGGTAAGTTCCCAAGCGAAGGAGTCCTGCCTGCCTTTCCGAACTAAGCCTTCAGCGGTGGGTCTTGTTTGGTGAGAAGGGGAGAGGGATTGCTTTCTTCGCCTACACGAGACCTGGCCCGTGGTTCGCCAGATGCCGTGAGGAGCAGCCACGGTCCGACCCAGCCCTCCACTGCTCTGCCTGGCTCCACTCTGCCCTGTGAGCCCAGCGGGGCGCCCCGGGGGCTGGAAGACTCTGGCCTCGTGTCCCCTCCACTCCCAGTGACTTGCTCCAGGGCCTCCGTGTGGACCCCCGGGCAGGGCAGCCCCTCCTTCTGGGCACCGTGCGGAGTGACTCACCGGGGCCCGCTGTCCCCTGATCTGTAGCTGGATTACACTGGCAACAGCACCCCGGGCCCAGCCCTTCCGGGACCCTGAGGACGGACACTTGCTAACGAGGGGGAGGGGATCCCAGACCCGCCCATGACCTGACAGCATCAGCAGCAGCAGCGCGGGCCCCACGTGTGTGGCGTCGGGCGACGGCCGTGTTGCACGCTTGTTGGTGTCTTGCTCACCCGGTTCCACTCATGCTCATCACAACACGGCCGTGTCGGCTGGATCATGTCCATCGCGGAAAAGAAGGACGCCCCAAAGCCACGCGGTTAGGAGGAGTTGGGGGCAGAGGCTGTGCTTCTTGCGGACTCCAGATGAGGTCCCCCAACCATGGGACATTCGCAGGATGCCCTGAGGCCTCTGGAAGTCAGGGGCCTTGATAACCCATTTCACAGAACTCACCATGAATCCACGTTCCCACCGGAGGTCTGCCCGTGCGTGCGGACTTCGGGATGGAAGCAGCATTGGAGTGGCAGGGGACGAGAGAAGCCTAGGTCAGCAGAGAACACAACTTGCACACGTGCGTGCTTCAAGCTGTGCGTCAGGCAGGGTCACCCCCCTGGGATATGCACATACTTGTGCATGGCACATGGTGAGACACAGGGAACTTATCACAGAAGGGACTTAGGAGCACTGGCCTGTGAGTCTCAGGAGGAGGGGAAGGACCCCTCGGACCGCAGCCAACTTTGTCCAGAGAGGGACGGGACTGCACACCCAGCTGCCGTGCTGAATTTCTCGATCAGAGGACAGAGAAACTCTCCTTCACACTCCTTCCGACTGATTAAACCAGGCCCACCAAGGATGCTCTCACTTTGGATGAATTCACGGTCAGGGGCTGAGGGATTTTAACGACCCGGCCATGCCCCTCCCGGCAGCCCCAACACGACTGTTTGGTGGATTGACTGCAGCGTGTGTGTCTGTCTCCGAACGTCGCGCCTTCGAGTTCTCCCTCGGAATAGCCCTCCTAGGCCCTCTCCAGAACCATACCAGCCAGGCAATTCTGTATTTCAGCTGGGCCAAGAGGACAGGACACGCCAAAAACCCATCACACGACGTCCTTGGAGCTGCTGCACAATGAGCAGACAGATTGTGTCGGGGCGGCGCGGAGCAAAGGACCCCGAGCTGAATGATCGCTGGTTGCCCAGGTCCCAGCTGGACTGACCACTGGGCTCTGCTCTCTCCATATCGGATTCCTTTCGGGGCCGGACCCTGTAATTTTCCGGTTTATACTCTCAGACCTGTGCTTATGAAGCAAGACCCACAGGCTCCATATAAGACAGGAAAGATTCCTAGGATTTACAGAGGGTGAAATTTTCAGATACTCATACAGAAGTTTAAATGACTTTCATCCAACTTCTTAAGGGAGCAGGGAAGAAGAAAAATGTTTCACCCATTTTTATCCATAACTAGCCACCTTGCTTGTTTGTTTCAGAGAAAAAAAAGTCTCCTCCGTGGACACGCGTTTGCTTCCAGTAACCACGGCGTGTGGGGGTAAGGGCTTCGCGGAGACAGACACGCTCTTCAGGTGTGACCCCAGGCATGGCCTCCAGTCAAGGCTCGTTTTTAGTCTTCATCATGGCAGCAGTTTTGCTCTGGGTGTAACGTCCCATGAGCGGTGGGTCACGCAGCCCAGTCCTAATACAGGCTGTCAGCCACCTGTCCGAACGCTACTATAGTTTTAGTTTCTACTGGCCAGCAGGTTACCTTCTAAAATTCCAGATGCGTGTTCTTCCAAAGTCCATAGATGGTCAGAGCCCGCGGCCGTCCTCAGGGGACAGCTCTGGGGGCTGCGTTTTCACGTGGGATTCTGGGCCGGCATCCTGCTTGGAGGCCCCCGGGAGAGGACGGGGAGGGATCTGGTCTCCTGTGGAGGTGTTCGAGGACAGCGTCTTCAGCTGCTCCTGGAGTCCGGACCTGACCCGTGTCTCCAAGGAAGGCATGTCCAGGCGCTGGCCAGCGTCGCCCAGTATCTGTCCTGAGGAGCTGCCCCTCCAGACTCTGTGTATGGATTGCAGGAAGGATTCTTTTCTTTTTTTTTTTTTTAAATTTAAATTCAATTACGTAACAGAGTGTATCATTTGTTTCAGAGGCAGAGGTCCGTGATTCATCAGTTACGTATAATGCCCAGTGCTCATAACCTCAGCCAAACTTATGTCCATCACCCAACTACCCCGTCCCCTACTCCTTTCCCCTTCAGTAACCCTGTTTGTTTCCTATGATTGAGAAGACTTCTTTTTTTTTTTTTGATGGCTATGAAGAACTTATCAAACTGAACACCCAAAGAATAAAGGATCCCGTCAAGAAAGGATTTTGACATTAGCAGCAAAGCCCGGACGCTGGGAGGGGAGGGATCCCCGGAACCACCCCCCATCGCGCCCCTGGGGGCCTCCGGGAGCTCTGCCCGGAGCTCATCGCCCTGACCTGGCTGTGCGCGGTTCCGAGCAGCCCCTGCACGTGCAGGAGAAAACTCTGCATACGGACATTGTCTAGCCCCAGTCTGTGACCCCAGCAACTTGGTACGTGGTTCCTAAGGGCCACCTCCCTGCCGCATGTCTGTGACGCCGTGTCACCTCATTGTCGACTGTCGGCAGCTGTTCTGGGGCACGAGGGTGTTGTGGAGGAAGGGATGAGGGGGGCAGCCCACCTCCGGCGTGGGAAGGCCGGGCTGGGGGGCTCGAAGCAGCCCCAGATCCCCAGGGCCCTTGGCTCTGAGAAACCCTGACGTCCTCTAGGTGTCCTGTTGGAAACAAGAGTCCCCAGACAGCGCTGTGACCGGACACAAAGACTAGAGCAGCAGGAATGTGAATTCGCTTCCAGCTGCTTTGCTCGTGACCTGTTTGTGAGAAGTGCAGGGCGCCCACTCACCCTCAGGCACAGCGAGGAGCTGAGGACAAATCAGGGAAGGGCCTCTGTGTTCCCTGCGCCCCCAGCCCTTCCCGGGGCATGTGGGAAGCCGATTTTCAAGCAAAAGATAAATTAATTACCACTTGCGAAAGGAGCTGCTCCGGAGAAGCCGATGGCGTAGGTGGGGTCCCGGGGCCGGCCCCGGTGAGGACCGGAGCGCCCACGGTGTGCGAGGCGCTGGCTGCTAGAAGCTGGCACGTGGTGCCCTTGCAGAAGGACAGAGGGACGCCAACGCCCCAGGGAGGACGTCTTACTGGAACCGAGGCTGCATGACCTGGGCAGGGGTGGGACGTGCGGACGGAGAGCCGGCCGGGGCACCGCTACGATGCGGGGGGCGGGGCAGCAGGCACAGGCCCTGTGGGCACACGGAGTCACAGCCCAGTTAGCACAAGCCATCGGGATGGGGTGGGGAGGGGGGGTCCCAGGCAAGGGCTTGCGCAACCGGACACGTTTGCCGAAAGCTGCGGTGTGTCGAAACGCGGAGCCGAGCCCTTGTGACACTGGACCCGCGGCAGGACGCCGACCCCGCAGCCCCTGTGGGGTGACCTGTCCGCCAGGCCGCGCAGGTGAGGAGCCTCCCATCCCCGCGCCAGCCTCCAGCCCGATGGGCCGGCATCCAGCTGGGCCCTTCACGCCTAACGGTAGGTCAGACACGTCCCCGCTGTCTCTTCCCGGGAACCCGCCTCGCGTGAGAAGCCTCTGCAAGTGCCCGTAAGCTTGATGGGGAAACTGGCCAGCATCCCCGACGGCCTCCCAGAGAACACGCCTTGATGGAAAACACGCCCAACAGGGAGGGAAACAGAGAGGAAGCGCCCGCCGATGGAAAAACGGGAACGACGTCCCCGGTCACAGCACCAGCGGTCTGGGGCACTGAACATGGCCCTGGGGCCTTGGGCTCTGGGCCGGACGGCCGTGGTTTCGGGCGCTCCGTCAGGAGGCAGGCGTGCCGGGCGCTGGGGCTGAGCACGGCACGGGCGGCCCCATGGGGAAGGTGCCCTCCCTCCGGGCGTTTCTTCGTCGTTTTCCATCTCCGCGCGGTTTAGGATCTTCTTACCTCTGACTGATCTTCAAGATAAAGTTACGGCCCGGAAAAGCTGCTTTCTGTGCCTAGAAATCTACGCAACACAGACTCAAAGTCAGAAAAGTTCCCACCTCTTTGTCCTGTGCTGGACCAGCCCGGCAGAGCAGAACGTCTGTGTCCGCGCTGACCTTGTGGAAACCCAGCGTGGTTCCCTGCAGGGTGCTGCCTCGCGTAAGCTGGTCCTTGCCTGAAACTCTAAGGCCATACTATAGCCCGTAGAGAGCATCCCTCTAGTGGGATGTGTGGGCAAATGACATTAGATTCCCCTAGACGGCCCTCCAGAAAGTGGTCTAATTCCTCAAGAGCCCTGACGTCAAAATGGGGTTAAATGACTTAGTCCCGATTTGGAGGAATTCTGTGCACTCAACACAGAGACACTCCCCAGGGGTGTTTGGTGGGGGTCACACAGGCCCCACAGAGAATGCTCTAGCAGGATGTCGAAAGGACAAATAATCAACCTTTTGGCACTCCCCAAGTTTGAGCAAATCATTTTCAGTCATATGTTTAAGAATAACTTTTGAGGTCCCACCTAAAGCCGAAGACATGTTCACCACCTCCCAGGGCCTGCTGGCCTTCCCTCTCCTGGAGACTGTGGGGCAGGGCGGACGTGGACACGAACCACGACGTGAGACACGGGACCATTCCAAGCAGCAAGCCTACCCCTGGATGGGGTGGAGGTCTTGCCCATGGAGGGGACGCTCAGCCCCCTGAGAACCTTCCGGAAGGGGTCCTACTGGAGGCTGGTTTTCGAAGGGCTCTACAGTGGTTGAGGGAAGCAAGTGCCTCCGCTAGAACTTGAAGGTCAGCCTTTCTTCTTCATGTCTTTGGGGGACGTGGTGTCTCTGCAGCAGGAGGGCCATTCCTCAGAAGATGCTGAAGAGGATCCAGACCCAGACGGGAAGCAGGTATGTGGAACCCCTGATGGGTAGCACAGCAGGGCTGCAGGCTGGGAGGGAAGGGGAGGAGGAGGGGGCAGCAAGCCCTGAGCAATGCCAGAGAACAGGCCTCCCAGAACGAGAGCTGCCGGCATCCCAGCATCGCGGTGTTTTCGTTGCTCTGGAGGGAGCGCAGTGCCCCCAGCTCCCCCATGGGCTAGGGTTAATGAGCTAACCTGAAGTCAGGCCCTGCCCTTAGTCTTGCTGACTCTTTCTTAAAACCCTCTGCAAAAGCCATCGGCTAAATTTGGTAAAGCCCTTGGGAGGGGGGGGGGTGCAAAAAACAAACAAACAAAAAAAAACAACTGAGAACCTAATTAAAAAATTTTCCTTCTATCCCTTGAAAAACTAGAAAAAAGTAATGTTGCACACATGCTCAGTTTCTGATTTTCCCCATTGCTGATACAAGGTCTTATGTTACCATGGCAACCAAGAGCTTTATACATGTTTTCCTAACCTCTGATATTTTCTAGAACCTATCTGCATTTGGGTGCTTTTTAAAATAATTTCGACCTAACAGGAGTAACGCAGTTCTGCTGGTTGTGCGCGTGTGTGTGTGTGTGTGTGTGTACTGGAAGGCGTAATGGGTCCCTTTGTTTTTCAGTGTGGGATGCTTGTAACTAATCCTGCCATTTAATGTGTGCATTCACGGGGCGTGCTTCAGACTGCTCCGCGTCAGTTAGGCCACTGCCTGGCTTCTCGCCTCCCCTCCGAACTGCGGGCTGATCACTGAAGCGATAGCTCCTCCCGGCGCTCCTGAGCACCAGCTGGGGTTCTCCAACTAGCCGGGCGAATTAATACTGACAGAAACAGGAAAACCAAAAAAAAGGGCTTTAAATGAAATGTATAGTCCCATAAATTTTTATTAAGAGATAGTAAAGCTGAAAATAATGAGCAAAATGTCTAAATTAAGTAAATAGTCATGAAAAAATAAAATAAATCCCAGGAAAACAAAAAGAAGATGCTGGGCATAGAAATGAAAAGCTCTGACAGAAAAGCAACAGAGGGAAAAGTTGCTTCTTTGAAAATATGCACAAAATTTAGGTGGTTGGATGCCCGGTGTCCTCACGAAGGTCCCTTCCCTTGGTTGTTTCATGGCCCCTTCCATTTAAATTATATCTCAGATTATTTATCCTTAATGAAATATGATTATTAATCGTTGAATTCTGTTCACTCGGATGAATTTGGTGAACCTCCGCTTTGCATGTCTAGTCGCTTCCATGGTCTTGACTGTCACAGCGCCGTGGAACGGAATTCTCACGTTAAGATGCTTCTAAGTCCGAGCAACGAGCTGGGGCAACTTGGTCCTGCATTTGCCGGATGGGACGGATCGGTGCCCCCGCCGGAGGGCAGCACGCACTGTCCCCTATAGACCGGTGAGCCTGGACACAGGCAGTTAAGGGGCAGCTAAGCTTTTCTGATGGTGGAAGGCAAAGTCCACCTTACGCTCCTGCCATGCATTTCGTAGACCCGCTAGCTAGGGGTCGCACGGCCACCAGGCTCCTGTCGGTGGGGCCGGGGACTGGACGTGGGAAGAACGTACATCGTCGGATGCTCTTCATAGCTTTTCCTTACTGGCCTTACTCTGTACGTCAAATAGCTGTAGATGTGAGAGGTCTAGTGTAGTGTAGACACTTTAGTTTTGCATTAAGTGTTACGTTTTGCAGTAATCGTACAGCAATGAGCTAAACATGTTTAATTGCAAATAATACACAGTGATTCTACTTCTCAAGAAGATCGATGATGAGTGTCGCTTTGCACAGACTCTTGGCATTGACCATGCCTGGGGACCACAGAGGCCCCATGGAAATGAGCAGGGGCGACTCGGGAACCAGCAGGTTAGCCGCTATGACCGGAAGACTATGCGTGAGAGAGACCAGTGCACACACCTTCAGAAAAAGGAGTGTACGTGGCCTGCTGTGAAGGAACACGTGGTGGAGACTGAATAACGACTTCACTCCGAATTTCACGTTTTCCTGGCATGTGTAGGCGGCGAGGCTAGAGCGATGCGTGTTTGGCTTCAGTCCGCGGGAGACGACGGCTGATAACTAAGCGATGCCAGATTTCTCCCCGTGCGCTGGCTGCGTCCAGCAGCAGGCTGTTTACTGCTGATACTGATGTCATCTGTTCATCGAATCCAGGCAGGGGCTTGGAAGTGGACCGTGTTGAAAGTGAAGCGTTTGCTATCACATGAGTGTTCCCAGGTTTGGGTTGAAGAGTGGGCCATGAGGACAAGACCATTTGTATTTGTGATAATAGTAAGGAAAGACTTGGTGGTGACCAGCTGTGTGGTAAAAGTAATATCTCTCAAGTCAAAAAAAACCCGTGAGCAGAAGTCTACTAGAATCTGACTGTAGGGCACATAGAAGTCATAATTTGGGAATAAAAGTAGTTCACAAAATTTACAAATATTTCATGCACACACAGCGGAGTGAAGGGAGTACAGAGGACTGGGGCGCCCGGTCACTGCGGGTCTAACTCTTGTTCTCGGCTCAGATCATGATCTCAGGGTCCTGGGACGGAGCCCCGTCGGGCTCTGTGCTCCGTGCGGAGCCCCCGGACACTCTCTCTCCCCACCCTCTGCCCCATGCGCGCGCTCTCTCTCTCAAATAAATGTTTGGTTTTTTTTTAATTGCAAGGGATTTATTTAAATTTTTAAAATAGCTCAACAAAGTATACTTCATGCCTCTTCCTTCTTAGATCACATTTTCGATGCTGGGACATGTGAAGTAACCGTTACAAGGAACCTATGTGATCAACAATGATATTGAAATTTATGAGTCACTGAATTTCGCTTTGCAGTTTATTCTGAATAAACCAGAAGTCTTAGAAACATGGGAATATCTAGGAAAATGCTGAATGAAAAAAGATGACAATTTTGTAGACTTTACATTTGGCAAAACGATCCCCAAATTACAGAGAATGATTATTTGACAAGCTTCGTCTAGTTAAAACATAACGACGACATATATTCTGAGGGAAAAAGGCTGGACCCGTGAAAATATTTTGGCCAAAATACTTACAATTTCTATATACAAAAAAATTAAAATTGAAAATAGCTTCCATAAAAAAAAAGAAAAGAAAATAGCTTCCATCAAGTTCTGCAGTTTCAAGTACTTCAGATCTATAGAAGTAGTTTCACAATTAAAAATATGATGTTCAGAGGAGGTTTGAATTTATTAATCATAAAATACAACTTGGAAGAAGACTGGAAATTTTTTAACTCAGGGGCTCAGACTCATGACCCTGAGATCCAGACCTGAGCTGAGACCAAGAGTCAGATGCTTAATGACTAAGCCACCCAGGAGCTCCGAGACTGGGAATTTTTTAATTAAAAATAATAAGCCATATATTTAAAGAAAAGTTACTCCAAAAATTATATTAGAAGAATTAACAATCAAGAAACTGAAATATGTAACTACCAAGAATACTTATTCCTGCGATTTTAATGTTGGAGATTGATTTCCCAGAAGTATTTTTGTTTCTAAATTTGCTTTAGCAATTGTGTATATTTTAAAAAAATTATTTTTAAAGACTTTATAACCAATTACCCTACTAAAAAAAAAGAAAATTTTGAAATTTTTTCTCATGTATCTATCATGTTGATGATTTATTATATTTTTTATCTCTCTATCACTGACTTTTGAGTATGAATTAAACATTCCAACCTCTGTGATAATTTGTAGTCACAGATGCTCTGGGGGATTAATGTAATATCACACTGTACAGCAAGTTCCTTGGGGGGAAAACAAATCTATTGAGAAATTGTTGGTATTATTAATGGACAGATTTTGCAACTGGAACTAGCACACTATTAGTGTATCTATAAATTATAAAAATAAAATGAACCCATCATATTTATGTTTGCAAAGATGTTTGATTTGTAGGCTCTGTTTTTGGCTCAACTGCAAAAAAACTGCAAAAAGCCCCTCATCACTGTTCCCCCTACCGTGTACATCCGGGCTGGCTGGGCGCCCTCACAGGGACTGCACTCCAGAACTGATGACACGAGGAACCCTACTTGAGAAGCGATAATCTTCTCTTCATATCCCAAGTTTTGGAACCCTCATCCTGAGCAAGAACACTCCAGAACAAGCTAATGGGAATTCTGTTGTTTGAAAATGTTCTTACCTGGGTGGTTGAGTTTGTGTTGCTGTAAACCCAGCGCATCTGATTCTGACCCCCTGCATCCTGGGGCGTGGAGTAGTCAGCATCGATAACATGTAAAGCCTCCTTTACGTACTGAAAAAAAAGGAAGGGGAAGGTAAGAAGGCGAAGGCGGTATTGGCACACTGGACATGACAAGAAGAAGACTGAAGTAGTAAGACAAATGTGGGAAGATCATGTCCCGCGAGGGACCCGTCAGGAAACTGATGATGGGGGTAGAAGTGTACGGTCTGCCTGCAAGCTTTTGAAATGTCGTTGTAACAGCTAATTAAGCCTTACGTCAAGAATTGGAACCAACTGGAACCAATGGGTAGAATCAGATAAATACTAAATATCAAAATTTTTAAAAATTAAATATTAGATCAGTTTCAAAAAAGAATGCGTCTCCTATTAAGCCGTGCCAGAAAAGTTGCATAATTACCAGATTTTGTGAAGAGATATTCTTTCATTGGCAGAGGAGTCCAATGAGATGACCTTGACGTTCCTTCCAATGCTGACATTCAGTGTTTTACATTCTTCTCTCAACAGGACGTCATTAAAAATAGAACAATAATGCTTCATTCTCTTTACTTCTCCTATACAACTTAAGAAACACATCTTTCACCTAATTAATTGCTTCATGGGCTTATCAGTGTTACACCGCAAGGAGGAAGTCTGTTTGGGAGAGAACACCAAGGCCAAGTGACGGACAACGAGATTAGAGATTAGTATGAAGGTGAACCACAGCCCTAGAGCCAGGAGTAGAGATGGGAGGTCGGCCCTGGAAATACTACCAGCTGCAATGGAAGGAAACAGAAAACAGGAATTCAAAGCTTGTAAGGGCCGCCACTCCCACAACGGCCCGCCTCCACCTCGCTTGCGAAGGGCAGAATCAATGCCCAGTGGAGCCATGAGGGTGGGGCGCGATAGCAGAGCCCTGGGGGTGCACCCGTCCAACAGAGAGACACGGCGAAGAACCGTAGCGTGGGCAGTAGTCCCCTGAGCTGTGGGCGCGGAGTCGCCATTCCAGTGAGTCCACAAGTAGGACTTCTACCCCAAGATGTCTGAAAGGGCTGACTACCATTCCGGTGGGCCGGTAGGGCACAGTATGGAGCCAAACAGGATCGCTATTGAGCCTTAAGATCTCATCGAGTTTGGGGCACCCGGGTGACTCAGGGGGTTAAGCCTCTGCCTTCGGCTCAGATCATGATCTCCGGGTCCTGGGATCGAGCCTGCTCAGCAGGGAGTTTGTTTCTCCCTCTGCCCCTCCCCCTGCCAGTGCTCTCTTTCTAGTTGTCTCTTTCTCTTTCTCAAATAAATAAAAAGTTAAGAAAAATTCTCATAAAGTTTGCTATGCTAGGTTTTAGACTTATTTATGACCCTTTCTTCTTTTGTATTTCTCCCTTTTGGAATGGGACTACCTATTCTGTATCTATTGTACTATTTAAAAACATCAAACAAAATGTTTGATTTCACTAGTTCATAGCTGGAGGGGAATAGTGCCTCAGGGTGAGTCGTACTGACACTCACCCACACTTGATTTAGACAATCTCTCGATGAGACTTTGGACTTTAGAGTAGATGCTGAAGTGAGTTAGGACTTTCGGAGTTGTTTGGATGAATTGACTTTGCATACGAAAAGGACATACATTTGGGGGAACCAGGGACAGAATGTTTTGGACTGAATGTTTATGTTCCCCCCAAGTCCCCATGCTATGCTCTAACCCCCATTTGATGGTATTAGGGGGTGGGAGCCTTGAGAAGTAATATGGACTAGATGAGGTTACGAGCCTGGAGCTCACACCAATGGGGCCAGCGCCCTTCTCTGAGTCCAAGAGGGACGGGCTCCTGTCTCTGCTCTCCAGCACGGGAGAACACGATGAGAAACGCACTGTGCCCGTGGAGGAGGGCCCTCACCAGACGGGAACCACACTGATGCCCTCATCTCAACCTCCAGCCTCCAAAACCGCGAGAAATAAAGGGTCATTGTTTTTAAGCCACTCGGTCTATGGTATTTTTTTAGTGCAGCCGAAAAAGACTGCAACCTTTGTGCACCAACATTAGAATAGCAAAGAAATGTGCGTTTGTCTCTATGTTGATTTTTCTCAGAGAACGTTATATTTTATATGCTTTCATGTTGCTTACAAGCATCGTCTCCTTTCAACGTGAATGTCTCCCTCCAACACTTCTTGTAAGACAAGTTCAGTCATGATGACCTCCTCAGCTTTTATTTGGGAATGTGTTTTACAAAATATAGTATTTTGGTTTGGGAATTTTTTTTTATCGACACTGGAATACATCATCCTCATCCCTTCTGGTTAATGAAGTTTCTGCTGAGAAATTTACTGATGATCTTATTGTATCTCATGAACTACTTTTCTTTTTTTTTAAGATGTATTTATTTGGCAAGGAAAGTCAGAGGGAGAGGAAGAATTTCAAGCAGACACCCCATTGAGCGTGTAGCGCGACATGGGGTTCGGTCTCTTGACACCGGGCTCATGACCTGAGCTGAAATCAGGAGTTGACGCTTAACCAACGGAGCCAGCCAGGTGCCCTTGAACTGCTTTTCACTCGCTGTGAAGAGTCTCTCTTTGTAACTTTTGACAGTTTGATTATGACGTGTCTTGGCATGGGACTCTGAGTTCTCCTAGTTGGGGGACCTTGTCCTTCTTAGGTGTGTACATCCATTTCACTCCATAAATTTCAGAAGATTATGGCCACTATTTCTTCAAATAGTTTCTCCACCCCCCCTTTTCTTTTCTCCTCTCCCTCTGGGGTTTCCATAAAGTACTGCCGATCTTTTCAACGGTGTTCCAGAAGTCTAGCAGGCCTTCTGCACCTTTTTATTTCTTTGTTTCTCAGATTTGATTATTTCAGATGACCTGTCTTCAAGCTTTCTGATTGTTTCTTCTTCTGATCCAGTCTGCCGATGCATCTCTCTGGTGAGTTTTTCAGTTCGGTTATTATATTCTTTAATTCTTGATTTCCTTTTAACAATTTCTGTCCTTTTGATATCCTCTTGTTGTTTGTACATTGTTTTCATGATTCCATTTAATTATCTGTCTGTATTCTCTCTCTCTCTCTTTTTAGCTCATTGATCATCTTTAAGAGTTCCTTATCAGGTAGTTAATGTATCTCCAGTTTTTAAAAACCAGTTTCTGGAGATTTATTTTGTTTTTGCTTTTTTTAACTTGGTACATGTCTTTTTGTTTGTTTCTTTGCATGCTTTGTGATCTTCTGTTGATATTTGGGCATTTTAAAAAAACAGTTGCCTCTCTCTGTCTTACAGAGTGGCTTCATACACGGGGAGACCCCACCAATGGCTAGAGATTCTCTGTAACCTTTTTGGAGGCATTTCCCCATCTTGGTTACTGCATCTAAATGCCAGTTAAACAGGTTGTCTCTGTTCTCAAGATCCCGTGATCTCTTGCTCCACCTGGTGACTGTGTGTGGTACTGCGGCATCTCTGGCGCTCCCAGAGCTGCGGGACACCTCTGTCCCCAGCGGTCCCCCACCTGGCGTCCCAATTCTACCTCTGTTCCCTTTGGCTCTGCAAGCCAAGTGAGGTGGAAACCAGTTCCTGTGCCAGGGCCCAAATATCCTACACACTGATGCACACTCTACTCCTCTCTTTCCCTTCCCAGAGAGAAACTAGAGGTTGGAGTTTTCTCCAAATTCACCAAGTCGGGTAAATACATAAACTTTCTTCCCTGTGACTGTTCTTTGCCTTGTGCTTGCCTGGGGTGCTGCAAACTCTTACCAGGTGTCTGAAGCTCTCACAAAGGACATGTAGTCCACGCTTGTTTTTTAAGTTGGTGTCTCTAAGCACCCGGGTTTCCGATGCCAGCAGCTTGCTGATGTCAGACTGCACTGTTTTATCAAGTCAATATCTTTATTACTTTATATTAATTAGAACTATTTATTCTGGGGCATTTTTGCCATCTTTATGAGTTTCTTAAGTTTATTTTTTTCCTTTCCTACTTTGCATTAGATTTGTCCGTTGTCCTACACTTATGAAAACTATACAGCCTAGTTTTATTTTCCTAGTAATTATCTCTAACTTACTCAGATGGACTTATTTTTTTCCAATAACTTCAAAAGCTAATCAATATCTATAGTTTCACCCTGAATGAACTGATTATTTCAATATGCCTGTGCATGTCCTCTCTCTTGTCAGTACTAGACCACGTATATATATTGCTGCTTTTCAAAATTCTAGCTTTTGATTGCTACA
The DNA here is from genome assembly GCF_020171115.1 of Neogale vison. Classification (NCBI taxonomy): domain Eukaryota; kingdom Metazoa; phylum Chordata; class Mammalia; order Carnivora; family Mustelidae; genus Neogale; species Neogale vison. The sequence continues at coordinate 100,439,481 of NC_058099.1, read as the reverse complement.
GATGTATTTTGACTTGAGGATGACCTTGCCATTTTAGAATAATCGTCCAAAACCTTGTGTGATGATAAACAACTATCAATGTAAAAATCATATGCACTAATTTGAAAATGTATGCTACTGCTTTTAATGATGTTACATAATAATGCATCCATGCAAAAAATAGAATAAAAATTAACTATAATTATGAATTGAATAGTTTTCTTTCTAAATTCTATGACTTCCTCTGTGCCACTGTAGGATGAATTGAATCCACTTTAGAAACTTTTTTGTAGTGAACTTTTTTTAATGTATTCTTACTCTTAATCATATTGTTTATATCTTGTATCTTTGGAAATGTATTTATCTTCTCCCAGGAATATTTCTTCCACGAGTTTTCTCAGTTACAGTCTATTTTCTCTTTGTATGCCATGCTACTGTTGGAAATTCTGATGTCAATCTGAATCTTCCTCTTTATCCTTTTTCTTCTTCTCAAGAAGGTTCCTGAATGCTATTCATTTTTCTACTTTAAAAATTTCCTATGCATGTATTATTTTCTATTCATCTTACTTTGTTTGTCTTAACAATAAGAGGTCTTATGAAAAGGAGAGGCACCAGATAGAACAAAAATACTAATTTTCTGGTAGAGAAATGGGTAAAAACTCTCAATACACAATTCTCAGAAGTCTAACAGCAAATAGCTAAAACAGCTGAAAATGTTTGACTCCTCTGTACTCAACAAAATGCAGATTAAAACTAGATAAACTGTCTTATTTGTCACATTGACAATAATCTTGAAGGGGAGACTTCAAACTGTTGGCTGGGACGTGGTAGCACGTTTGTTCTCAGGCTCATGTTCTATGAGGATAAATTGGTAAAGCTGCATTGAAGATGATCCAACAGTACATCTCAAAAGGAAAAAAATAAATTCACATGATCGTTGAGTCAACAATTCTTTTAGGAATCCAGCCTAAAGAAACGCAAAGTACATTAATTACACTAAAAAAAAAATCATGTACATATTCTCAAACTAACTCAAATAGGCCATAAACCCACAACTATAATACTATAGAAAGAATACAGAGTAAATCTCCACAACCTTAGGTTACACAAAGCTTTCTTAGATATGACACCAAAAGCATAAGCAAGAAAATACAATGTAAATTTGACTTCACCAGAATTATTAAAAATTTAGTTTTGTAAAGGCTAAACTAAAGAAAATGAAAGGGAACCAGGAAAATGAAGAAAATATTTGAAAGTCATTTATCTGCTAAGCACTTCTAGAATGTTCTTTTCTGGCATTTGTAAATAATTCTTATAGATGCATAATATAAAGGCACAGAATCTAAATACAAATGGACATCGAATCTGAATAGATGTTTCTTTCAAGAAAATGTACAAATGACCAATAAGCCTATATAAAACGATGTTCAGCATCATTCTAGGATGTCTACTAAAGGAAAGGGAAAGAAAAGAAAAGAGAAAGGAAAGGAAAGGAAAAGAAAGAAAAGAGAAGAGAAAAGAAAAAAGAAAAAGAGGAAAGGGCCAGTGTTGATGAGAATATGAAAAAAATAGAATTCTCAAGCATTGTTGGTGGGAACACAAAGTAGTACAGCCACTCTGGAGAACAGTCCAGGATTTCTGCATTAAGCTAAACAGAGGGCTCGCACAGGACCCAGCAAGTCCGTTCCTTGAGGTCTGAAAGCCCAGGCGCTCGCAAACACTGGTGTCGTGTGTCCACAGCATCGCTCTTCACGCGGGTCAAAAAGTAGAACCCACCCTAGTATCCGTCACTGAATGAACTGGTAAAACGTCGTATAAGCACATGTTGGAATATTATCCAGAAATAGAAAGCAAGTACTGACCGACGCGTCAGCATAGATGAGCCTCAGAAACTTACTCCAAGTGACAGGATGCAGCGTAAGGAGAGTCCATGCATACAAAAGGACCAGAGCAGGCAAACCTGTAGAGAGAGCAATTGGATTACTGATTGCTTAGGTCTGAAGGGCTTGAGGAATCAAGGAATGATCGCTAATAGGTTACTAGGTTTCTTTGGGGCATGATGAAAATGTTCTAGAATGTACTGCAGAGATATTGCAGAACTCTGTGAATATACCAAAAACCACTGAATGGAGCCTTTTAAATGTGCTACTTATATGTTATGTCCTAATGGCACACTATGTGGTTCTCCAAAAGAACATGGCAGACATCTCTGTCTACTTATAGATAAGACGCAAACCCCAACACAACAGTTAAATGAAAATTCAACTTTACATACATGTGTATACTCCATACCCCAATGTTAAATTTGTATGTATTTTTTTTCATAATTTGTACAAGAATCATAAATAAATTAAAGATATATCCCTGTGCTGACCTTGTTTTCTTTCTGGTGCTGAACTGGGGTTGCCCTTTCTCCCACACAAAAAATAAACTTCATCTTCGCTGCCTCCTGCACACGCAGTGTGAGAGCTGTGCGTGATGTCTGCTTCACGCCACCGTAAGGGACGGGCACGGACCACAAGGGTAGCTCTGAGCTTGTTGGCATTTGGAAAACCGGCTTCAGTTTGCCCGTTGGCCAGCACCAAGCGCACCTAAACAAAGCGTATGAAGTTGCCTAACCCAAAGGAGAATTGGGGGAAAACGCTTATCTCTTTCGGAACCAGCACCTCGTTCTTCTGATCCAGACAATTCTCGACTGAGATTTGAGTCCGCATGAGCCACACACATGCTTTCACGGTGCTGGGAACATTTAGGTTTACTGCAGAGTCCCTTAAGACGGTTTTCTTTCAAAGCAGAGTGCGTGTGGGAACCACACAAGACCCAAATTCCCACTCCAGGATGACTGGGTCAAATCGAATCTGAAGCTCTCATTCTAACGAGGTCCTCTTTTGATTCTAATGCCCAGCCGTGTCTGGAACCCCCAGCACAGAATAATTTGTTTATGTGTAAATGTAGTATATTTTCTAAGTAGATAAGTACCAAGGAAGTGTGTGTGTGTGTGTGTGTGTGTGTGTGTACATTTACACATATAATGCTGGGGTGATAATATGAGGAACTTCTGTTGGGAAAATTTTTGAGGGTGATTTTCTAATTTGGGGGTGTTGCCTCACGGGATCATAGTATCCTTTGTTATAGGACTATCTTTAATTTCAGGAAACTAAAGAAAATGTGTGTGTCCTGTGGGAGTCATTAAAAGTTCTCTCCCGTAGCTACTTTTCATGACTTCCAATCTGACTTGAAATCCATTTCCAACTTTCCTCAGGACAAAGATGACAGCACCCAAGGGATATAGAACAGGAAGGGCTGGACGGCAGGTGACCTCCAAGAGTCACTGACCCCATTGGCTCTAAAGAGGATAACCCATTGCGGGAGAATGAAATACTGCAGTTAGAGCTCCAGGTGAAGGATTGTTAATACAATGAAGGGATAGAATATGACTCTAACAATGGAAATTTAAAAAGATTTTTTTAAAGGCATCGTTAAGGTAAAATAGTTAAAAAGGTTAAAATAGGAAAGAGGAATTTTTTTTAAAAAATAGAATAAGAATTTTTTTTTTTAAATTAACTTTGAAAGACTGACGAATCCCGGGGAAAATGCCATGACTTCTACGTGCTGCGTTTCCTTTGCTCTGGAGTCGTCGATCCGCGAACTTGGTCTTGGCCGCAGGTTCTCGCTGACCTTCTGGGGGAGGCGCCGGGTGCTGTGATTCTCGGGTGTCTTTGCCGGAGGCGGAATTGCACCGCCCTTGCCAGGGGCCGGGCTAAGTCATGGGCTCCGGGTTCGCTCTCGGGAGCTTTTGTTCCCTGCGCGCCGTCCACGGGGTTCCGGAGGACGGATGAAACTGCGGCCTCCTTGTCCGGCCGGAGGAGCCGGGCGCTCGGAACCGCTCCCCGGTGCGCCCTCAGAGAGAAGCCGTCGGTCCGCCCCCTCTGCCTGGTCTGCAGACGCGCCGGCTCCCCGGCCTGGGACCCAGAGCCTCCATCACAGGAGCGCGGCCCTGTTGGCATCTCCTGACCCAGCAGGCTCCTGCCCTGGGGTCCCACGCCGCTCGTCCCAGAAGACGAGGGGGTCTCTCTGGATCTGCCACGTGTGGGGGCCCGGCTGCAAGCGCAGCGGCCGACGGGGCCTCGGCTCGTGGTTTAAGGTAACCCTGAGCTGAGAGCTCCGGCTCCGGCTCCGTCTCTGCGCGGCTCCCCCGCCCTGGCCCCGGGAGCTCTGCCACCCCCAGACGCCCCGGGTCTCTCTGTGTCCCCGCGGGTCCTGAGACCACACTGTCCCCGGAGAGGCCCGCCCGCAGCAGCAGCAGCGAGGGCCGCCAGGGCAGCGGACGCTACGGATGCTGCGCCCGGAGCCGCCCGTCGCCCACGGTCCGCCCTCCTGTGGCTCCGGACTCGGTGTCCGCACGTCCGGCCTTCCCGAAAGTGGTCCGTGTTCTGTGCCTAGAGCTGCTGCTCTTTCTCTCGTCTGCCTCTTGTGGAGCTGGTAGGTGTTCCGACGGTTGAGGACGGTCTCGCCGGACTCCCGGGCCGGGGATAGTTGGGGCTGCGACTCCTCTGCCGTCTGGCCCCGAAGCCGGGCTTCTCTGCAACACGCTTCCTGATACTCCGCTTTAAGAGGTGGGCTTGGACCAGTCCCCCTGAGTGATTGTTCAGTTGCTGGGTCTGTAGACGCCACACATTCCTCTTGTTCCTTTCTTTCTTTCTTTACTTGGTTTTTTCCTCCCCCTCTTTTGGACTGCCCTGATTGGGAGTCCGTACTTTCTTCTCTTTAGCATACCCACTACACTGATAAGTGTGATTACTACGATCTGTACGACACATACACTCTCAGCAACTCAGCTAAGTCCGCCCTCAGGTAACGCTTGCCGCACCTGCTTCAGGGGAAATGCAGGAATCCGGCCACGCAGTGTCCCTGGCTGCCCTCCCGCCCCTCGTCAGGCCGTGCCCCCTCCCTGCGTGTGCACCTGCGTGCCGATCCTCCAGTAAATCGCTGCCATTCCTGTACTGGACAAACATTGTGTATTAGATCAGCCAACGGTGAGAAAAATAATACCCTATTTTCTGCCCTTCATCCTTTCTAGCACGCTTCCTTTCTTTATGAGGATCTGAGTTCTGATGTGCATCATTTTTCTTCTCTCCAGAGAGCTTACTTTAGCATTTCTTACAAGACAAATCTGCAGGTAACATATTGCCTCCTTTTCCATTTGGCTTAGACAATCTTTATCCCCCTTCCCTTTTTTTCTGTTTTTTTGGACAGTTTTACGTTTACAACAAAATTAACAGGAAGGTGCAGGGATTGCCCACATACCCCCTGCTCAAAGACCTCTGTGCTCAGTCCCCTTTGCCACATGTTTGCTTCTCCAGAATACCACAGACTTGGAACTCTGGCCTCTCGTGGTGGCTTCTGTCCCCTAATGCTGTGAATGGAAGGTCCCCCATGTCTTCCCATAGCCTGATAACTCACTTCTTTTTAGCGCTGAGTCGCACCCCTTCATCCGGATGCTCACCCCTTTCTCTTTCACCTTTGAAAGACAGTTTTTCCAGATGTGGAATTTCAGCTGGAAGCTTCTTCCCCTCCAAGCTCCAAAGACTTCCTTCCACTCTTCAGGCTCACGGGGCTGCTGAAGAGAAGTCTGACGTAATTCCTGCCCTTGTTCCCCTGCGGGTGACGCTCTTTTTGTCCCCCCGTGCCACCTTTTTCAAGGTTTTTCCTGTGTGGGTGGGTTTTCTACAAACGGAATATTCTTATGTGTGGATTTTGGGGGGTGCATCCGACTTGGTGTTTTCTGAACATCCCAGATCTGTGTTTTGGGATCTGTCGTTGATTCTGGAAAATTCCCAGCTATCATCGTTTTGAAAGTCTTTCTGCTCCTCTCTTTCGTCTACGCCGGGTGTCCCGTGGTGTGTGCGTCACACGTTCTGTAACTGCCCCGTGGTGCTCGGGTATCCAGTCAGGATCGTATCCCTTACTTTCTGTCTTATGGTACATCAGCTCAGGAAGTTTCTGTCTGACTTCGCTTCAAGCTAATGGATTCTCCTTGGCCTTTCTGACTCTAGTAATGAGTCCATCAAAGGCATTCTCCCTTTCTCCCACAGAAGGTTTGGTTCCTCATATTTCCTTTTGATTTCTTCCTGACATGCCCAGCTCGCTCCTTACATTACGGTCTTCTGGTGCCTGGTGCCTGTTTCTTCCTTAGACTTCTTAGCCTACTAACCTAGTTGTTTTCTATTCCTGATCTTATTTCGGGAATCTCTGTCATATTTGAGTTTGCTTTTGCTGCTTCCTTTGGATCTTTACAGATACAAAGTACCTTATCACTTTCTGTTGAAAGTTGTAATCCAGTAATCGGGGGGAGGCACACAGGCCTTCAGCATGAGGATCTTATCTCCGTAAGAGTTAGGCTGGGCCTAATGTTTGCTGTAGACGCAGGTGCGAGAGGCTTCTGTGTGCTCTGGCTTTGTTGCTTTGGCCTTCCCAGCATTTAGAAATTCCACTCTAGTTAAGCAGAGTCAGAATCTCGCAGCTCTGTCCGTTGGAAACAGCTACTGTGACGGGGACTTCTGCTGTGGCGGTGGTGAGGTACTAAGGGGGGGAAGAGCAGTCTAAACCCTGATGAATAAACGTTCCTTGAGTGAGCCTGAGTCCCAAGGCTGTGACTTTTGGAGAGTTTCTTAGCCTTTTGTTTTCCCCCTTATGTGAGCTAAGAAGGCCAGAGGGGCCTTGAGCTAGCCAGGCGCCCCTTCTCCGGGTCAGACAAAGTTTTAGCCAAGTGTGTCCCCCTGAGGGCAAGCTCCTTCCAGGGAAAGTGGAATTTTCTGGCCATGTTTCACCATGGATACTTTTCTGCTTCCCCTTCCAGGAGGACAAAGGGATTCCTCTGCAGACTTTGCCACAGGGACTCCTTCATGTTTTTGGAAGTTGGGGGCCTCCACGGATTTTTCAGTTCCAACCAGCTCACAGTCCGCCTCCTCTGACTGCATCTGCCGTGTAGGTGTTCCCGCCAGCCTCTGCCTCCAGTGGCAGCATCTGCTCCCAGTTGGTTGATCTCACAAGATTTGTTGTTTTCCAACAACAAATGTTTTTCTTGTGAGAATGACAATGATGTCTCCAAGCTCACGCTGGAGTGGGAGGAGGCGGTCGTGCCGGACAATCCCACTCCCTGACGTACTGAGGTAACCCTATGGCGAAACTGTAAGTGTTACATTGATTATACACGTAAGTGAATTTTAAATAACAGGTTTTTTTTTTTAAATGAAATATCTAAACTTCAAGTTGTTTCTTCTCTTGCACATGCTGTGTTGGGTGAAGCGCAGTGGAGTTGGACCTCTCTTTCTCTGTCTTTATGTGATTCCTTCGAGAGCTGCAGAGATGAGATGCCGGCAGGGCCGTGTCCCAGGCTTCCCGCAGCGAGGTGCTGTGTGGGATTTAGACTCAGCCAATAAGATGCATTTCTTCCACTGGGAGGAGAAAGTAAGTGAAACCACATCTCTGCAGATTTTGTGTTTGTGCTGTAAGTTTGGTCATGGAAGCATCTGGTGTGTGTGTGTGTGTGTGTGCACGCACACGTGTGTTTTCTGTGTTAAGAATAAATGAGCCCCAGTATCATTTATTTTTGCAGATGTCAAGGCACAGGACACGTGTTCTGGAGGGACAGAAGGTGCCGGATCCAGCCGGGATGCCAGAGGGTGAGAACGACGTGGCCCGGACAGCCATGAAGCAGCGGGATTAGAGCAGCCGCCTCCGGGCCGTAGAAAGTGCAGCCGTTCCCGCGGTAGCGCGGTTCTTGGAATCCCGCATGTTCCGCCTGTGGTGCTAATACACAACTTGACGGCAGACAGTCGCCCCGACCTAGCGGCGCTGGGAAGTCATCAGCACCCGCCCTCCAGGTAGGAACTGTGCTCTCAAGGAGGGAATTCAGGACATGACTTCTGGGGAAACCTCCCCGCTTCATTCCCCTGCAGAGACAGGCTGAGAACTTCCTCTCATCTAACTCCGTCTCTCCAGCTCTCCCGGTGCGTGTTCAAGGCACTTGTTTCTCGGCAGTAAACGTTTCCCTACTGAAACCAGCTGGAGAAGACTCTGGTTTCTGCGCTGAACTCGGACTGACACACGCTGCTCCCGTGTCTGGCAGCCTTCCAGTCAAGCGAGTACGTTCAGCATGACACGGGTCCAGGGAGGCCCTCGCGCGGAGAGCTAGCGTGTCCCCACGACGGCGTGTCTGTCAGGGATAGGTGCTGTCCCTGCGTTTCCTGTCGCTTCCCTCCCGTGTGGCTTACAGATGACGTCACAAAGTCCCATTCAGCAGCGACAAGATGACTCCGGTGCAGACACACAGTTCCAGGCATAAGCAAGAGTCACGGAATCGGGCCATTGGCCGCCCCACAGATAGTCTTCCTGGCTCTGTTTTGTGGCTTTGGTGCTTCCTGGTGCCTGGGGCTCCATCACTCTCTTTCAGGGGCTTGGTTGTCAATTTATGTGCTGCGTCTCTAACGAATACTGACCTATTAGCCCTAAAAGCATTGAAGGAACATTTAGAAATAAAATAAAGACATAAGGGGTTGACTACTTAATCAAGTTTTATACCTTCGCAAGCCAAAGACAGAAATTCTTCTGTGTGATGTAGGGTTAAGAGAGTAAACACTTCCGATCCCTTTCCAAGTGTGTTCAGAGAGTAGCTGCTTGTTCTAATGAATAACAAAATGTCCTCAGGTGTCACCAGTCCTGAAAACACTAAGCATCAGTGACCGTTATAACAGGCCCGGGGAGTTTTGGATATGTGACAAGTGTTTTCCAAAACAGTGTATAAAGGATGGGACTCCTTCGCTTGGCATACAATGTGTAGATAAAAGAACTTCAGCATCTGTCCCTTGACTACATTCCCAGTATCCGTTCTTGACTTTATGTCACTCCAACCTTCATGAAAACCGTATTGACTTATGCGTACTTGACTCCCCGGCACCATCACACGCACGATCCCTGCTCCTTGCGCTGTTTTCCCTGCTTGGCCGTATGGAACATTCCACAAGGCTCAAGTTCCAGCTCAGGTGTTAGCCACGGGGTTGGCTCCAGAACGTTTATCTATATAGATGGCATCTCTAAGTTGGGAGCCCGGGCGGTTGTTGAATACACGTCTGCGGAGGACCCCAGGAGAGGGTTGGTAGAGACGACAGGCGGCCGGCATCCTCTGGGAGCCTTCTCGGGTTCCTCCAGGCAAAAGTCACGGTCTCCCGTGACCACATAATTCCTTATTCTTGTACTTTCACAGTAAAAAAAAAAAAAATGGATTGTCGCCATTATTTAAGTAAATATCTGCCCTTCCAGGAAGAGAATGCTGTGCTCTCTGGGGTCAGCTCGTGCCATTTCTGTACCCCCCAGCGCAGCTTCCAGTACAGACTTCTGCTCCGTACGTCCTGGAGGAGTGGGACGATCTGTAGACTCCACACGGGCGTCACGTCGCATGCTCTGTGCCGTGCAGGAGGACAGCAGGAGGGGTGTGCAAGGGGGCGAAGGCGAGGCCACGGGAGGCCAGCAGCTCCGGCAGATAAGGGTCCCCCGTGGCACGACAGGCGTGGCGCCTGCCCCAGATCCAGGGAGAATTGCTGATGTTCTGAGACTGGGATGAAGAAGGGGAAAAACACAACAGAACAAAGTGGATTTTATTTCAATCATATTTGAATAACTTGAGAGCCATCCCACAGTGGGACGTTGGTAACGGAGTGGATTCTCGCTCCGGCAGACGGCACGATTTTGTGCCGGCGAATTGGCGGTGCTGGCCACGGAGGCTCGGCGTCCGCCCCAGCGGGTCCTGCCCGCGGCTGGAGTAGCGCAGGGCCTGCAGGGCCTCCAACCAGCCAGCGGACGGATTGCTGGCGGGTGCCGCTCCCAGAGTTCCGGGCGGCTGCCAGGCGAGCCCCACTGCGTGCGTAACCGAGAGGACTTTATAAATAAAAAGAAATGATTTGGTGACAGCACAGCCACGCTCCACTCCACGCAGCAGATGGCAGGAGAGCTGTGATCATTTTCCTCTTGTCTTTCAGCCCATTGTGGTGCAGCAAAAGGGGTGCCTGGGATTTGCAAATCAGCCTCAGTCTCTGGGCTGCAAGAACTACTTGAATAAGGTAATGTGGCTGGTGCAGCTGTCTCTTTAAAACTGATATTTTTCGTGTATTTTTAGTGCCAGCATGGACCAGTCTCTGTTCCCACAGCGATACACGAAAATGGGCAGAAGTGTGGGCGGGTCACAGATTCTCCACCAATGACAGCGACTATCCAGAAGGGCAGGGGACTGTCCCTGCTCAGTCCCAATTAGATATCGTCCTTCCTTTGGCACCCCGTTGTTGGGTGCATCCTCTGGGAACCCAAGATGGAGCTCTTGCAGGGAATACACCTGTGGCAGGGGAGGGACAGAGAGGAAGGGTCAGCGGCTATCACGCCGGGCTGACGCCTGTGCGAGAAGCAGAGGGAGTGTCGGGGTCAGAGCCGTTGGCTGCAGCCCCTCTCAAAACATCTTGACCAGCTGAATAGTCAGTTGAACGCAAAGAATCCCACATTACACAGAAATACCCAGACCCAAGAACAAAAGCCACACTGAGCCAGCTACAGGGCCCACCAGGGAAGTGCGTCCTCAGCTCAAATGCTGTATAACTGCACCCCAGCAGCTGAACACCAGGTTGTTCTCTGACAAGAGGTCCAAACGGCGTATATCCGTGGAGCCCCCCATGCAGCAGACTCCGCACGTTCTGCTCCCTTTCCTGCTTCCTCTGTCCTCATGCACTTACCCACTAGTTTCTAAAATACTAGGCATTTGAGAGCAGGGTGGCTGAACCAGTTAAGTATCTGCTTTGACTCACATCACGGTTTCCAGGTCCTGGGATCGAGCCGTATGTCGGGCTCCGTGCTCAGTGGGGAGTCTGCTTGAGATTGTCTCTCTCCCCCTGCCCCCAACCTGGGTCACTCTCTCTCTCAAATAAATAAATAAAATCTTTAAAAAATAGATATTATACATATGAATAGCTTATTCCTTTCTGTTCCCAAACACAAGAACGTCAGCTACTTGAAGGAGGGGTTATTTCTGGTTTCTCTATCTCCTGCACCAAGCACTGGCCTTGTGCTCAATAATTACTCAGGGAAGGATACAAAGAGAGCGGTGGTCATTGCATCGTTGCAAGGAGTCTGGGCTCACAGCTGCTCCACAAGGAGGGCATTTTCATCCATTACACAAAGAGGAAAACAGGAGGTCAGGAAGGTCATGGCCCTTGCCCAAGGTCACATGGTCTTTGAGCTCAGGTGAACATCCCTCTGAAACCCCCACTCTTCTGGACTGACCCACCATCCGTGTCTGTACCTCTGTGCAGTGACTTCCGTGGAGGTTTTTCTTGGTAAGGTGAGTTGAGTGTGTGCACCCCCGTATCACATACCAAGGAGACACCTGAATATTTTCTTTTAATTCAGCAGACTGGCACTTGTTAATACATTCAGAAGCCAAGGAAGCCATCTGTTCCCTGAATCCAGCATGCTGGGAAGTGTCACTCTTTACTTGCCAATGGTCTGAGAACCACTCCTGGGCACGGCAGAGCAGGCCAGTTCTGGCCACTGTTGCTCAGTATCCTGCCAGCCAGTGAAGCAAGCGGACAGAGGGGCAATGCCTCCACAAGAAGCATCACGACAAACATCCAGAGCAGAGACCCACCGTAAGTTAAATATTGTCTGAGAAATTGTGATCACTTTCTCATGGAATAGCGTCTTACAATTATCCGCAAGTGAGAATCGGAATGTGCCAGAAGCAGAGGGGAGTTTAGGCATCACCTGCAGCCTGTCCTCTGAGCCGTGATGGGGGAAATGGGCAGAACACCTAGGGGTGGGGCAGGTGAGAGCACAGTCAGGACACGGGAGGAGGAGAGTGTGCAAGACGGGCACGCGCACCTCCAGAGTGGCTGCCGGGTGTGCGCGCCGGCTGCGGCCTCAGCCTGGGAGAGCGAGCGCCGCCGGCCCCCCAGACCGCCCTGTAACGGCTGCTCCCCCAAAAAGGGACTGCTCTTGCCTTCATGGTACCTACGTCCACATGCTAAAATTAAGGGTGTCCTCGCCATTCGTGGCCCCCTGGCCGTGTGCAGCAGCGTAGCCGTGCTCCCTTCTCCACACCTCGCAGTGCTGGCGTGAGCTCTGTATCCTTCTGCTCTGTCTCTGCTCACCCAGCATCGTGTTCCTCTGTGTTGTGGTTCACGGGTTTTTGCTGCTAAGTAGAATTTCATGGTGTGAACATTCCACCGTCTGGGATGTAGTTTTTGTTGTTGCCGGTACACGGACACTTGAGCTGTTCCGAGTTTTGGCCCGCTGTAGATAATCCTGATATTGTGCTTTTTTATGACTCGATTGCACATGCTAAATCGTAGTGTACGCACAGAGTTAGGTTCTTGCTGCCGAACACATTTTACTGTGAGGTGGACAAACGTCAAATGGGAGCAGGAGGGGCTGGGCTGGTCGTCGGAGGAATGGAAATGGAGACCTTTAAAATGGATGAGCGGGTGAACGCTTGGGAAGCTGGAAGAACTCAAGGTGTGTGTGAGACGGCAGGACATAATACGTGCGCTGAAGAGTTCTGTCGACAGGCCCAGGAGAAAACCCGCTAGTCCTTCTGGGTGCCTCTGACGCAGGCCTCGGTGCCGGGCGGCCCCTCGTGGGTGCGGATGTGATTCAGACATTCTCGTATTTGCTGAAATATGGTCAGATGAGCCTTGCCAAACCGCACAGACGCGAGTCTCTGTAACTACCCAACCATGAATCATTCATTAAATTCGTGTTACTATGAAGTTTCAGGAAAAAGGAAAAAGTAGCGTTTGGAGAGGTCCTGAGACACGCGCTTCAGACCCGAGTGCCATTGCTCCCCCCTCGCGGGTCCCATTGCTCCCCCCTCGCGGGTCCCATTGTTCTCCCCTCGCTTGAGACACGAGGGAAAGGGGCACTTGCCCGAGTGAGGACCTAGTCGTGTGGGTGTGGCAGGTCCGGAAATTTGAACGGTCTTGGTGCTTTGACTCCAGAGGCTGGAGCTGGAGGCAGGATGGAATCACGTGGTTCTCATGCCAGGTCAGTCGAGACCAGGAGCGACGGGGCAGAGTGAAGACCGTGCTCACATTCAGTGCTCAACAGGGCTTTGGGGGAAGGAGCAGGGACCAGGGACACGTTTATAAAGGGTCCTGTAAAACAGCAGCTAGCTGAACAGTTCTAGGAAAATAATTATAAATTTGAGAAAATTTAAATTCACTGAGAAGTTAATTTTACTTTTGAGATAGGGAGAGCCTCCACGTAGATTAAGGGGCCTGTTGCCCTTTGGAGAAGGCAGATCACGGGACGGACAGGGAGGCTTCGGGGGAAGCCACTCACGCTGCGGGAGACGCCACAGTCCAGCCCGATCCTTGGTCTCAGCCCCTGCAAGCTGGACCTGGCCTCTTCTCCCGTGACAGACTCACCTGGATACGAGCCGCAGAGACAGAGGCAAGGACCAGAAGGAGAGCACTCCCCTCCCCGAGGCCACAGATGCCACGTGGAAGTTCAAATGCCACAGGCAGACTTCGGGAGTTTCTCTCAGCGATGCTACTCCGAGGCCCGTAGCCACCGTGGAGGCAGGAGGACCGGCCGTGGGGCTCCTTGTTTCGGCACTTTCCTGTTCCAGGTGGATCTACCGGTGGCTCTTTCCTGCCCACCCGTCCTGGCTCTGGTGACAGGCTAGCGTGTCAGGAACCGTGTCCCGAGTGGTGTGAGCCGAGGCTGTGGAGATTCCGACCGAAGTGTCGTGGAAGCTACGGGAGGACGGTGGACACAGGACATGCAAGAACGAGGTGGTCTTGCCATCCTCTGCTGTCCACGCCTGGACGGCCAGTCGCCTTCCCTGTCCCCTGGAGCACTGGCCCACGGAGCGCACGGAGGCTGGCGTGAGGAGGGCCCCGGTGCTGGGGGCCGGTTGGTGTTTGAGCTGCACCCCTTGGGGCTGTTGTGTGAAGGGCCACGGGCTTGTCCCCCGCACCTGAAGCCCACACCGGCCCCTGCCCCTTGTCCATGGGGAGCAGACCGGGTGGACCCGCACCACGTTATCCCGACCGTGCCCGCTCGCCAGCGCCGGCCTTCCGTGGTCCCCTGGAACGGACGCTGTCTGCCTCTCCCTCGCCCGGCGGCTTTCCCCTCCTGCTCCGAACCGGCCTTCCTGCTGCTCGCCTGGGTCCCTCGGGCCGGGCCCGCCTCTGCTCGCCGTCCCGGCTCCGTCTCCTCTGCTCCGCCGGCTGCGAGGGGACCCCCCGCTCTGCCTGCTCAGTTAAGACGCCGCTTTACTGACCTCGACCCCCGGAAACCGTTTTTTCTTAGAGACACTGGGCACTTCTGAGACCGTTCGCTTCTTCGTGGTCCTTCTAAGCAGCCTGAACGCCGGACCCCTGCGGGCTCTGGTCGCGTGACGAGGCCGTGGCAGTGCCCCCTAGGGCACCGTGTCTGGCACAGAGGCAACAGCTAAAAAATACTTACTGGAGGATACTTGTGTAGGTACTTGGAGCGAGGCTGCAGCCACCGCCTCGGCTTTTCCAAGGCAGGAACCGCCTCCCTTCGGGCCGTCGCTCTGCGTTAGTCCCAGGCGGCCCCCGGCCCCGAGAAACGCCGCACTTTGCAGTGTGACTTCGTAATCCTCCGTTCTTCCCCAGGGCTTCTCCCGGGTCACGTCGCATAAACCCGCCCCCAGAGGAGTCCTAAAATATCAGGAGATTTGCCTGTCACTTCCTTTTAAACTGAAAATGCGTGTCATCTGGGACAGCTCCGTGAGTTGGCGCTGGAATGGGAGCCCCGCCGTGCTAGTGCCGGGCCGCAGAGGCTGGGAACCCTTTCCTCTACGTGATCTGCCGATCGGCAGGGATCTGCAGAGAAAGGAGCACAAGCAAACACAACACTCGAAACTTCTCTCTTGGTAGATGTTTCAGAACTGTGCTTTGTTCTTTTGGGATTCAGGACAGCAGCTGCTCTCTATTCCTCGGCAGTTGAAGGCTCCGTGTGTCGGCACGTGATTCCTCGGACAAGCCAATATTGCTCATGTTACCTGTTTCTGGCAGTAGGGAAATCGCATCTTGCAGAAATTAAATAATTGCCCCAATTAAGAAAGAGATGGCAGAGGATTAGAAAGGGAGCCCGTCTGACTCTACCGACTAACCCGGGGCTACACACAGCAATCCCAGTGCCTGCCTCACGTGCTTTTGGGTTTTGGCATAAAACACCTGGAAAGGGGTATTCATGTGGACAAGATTTAGCAAACACAAGTGTATGAATTCCCTCCCCGACCTCAACATCCAATGCAAGAAGGAACTTCTTGCTTTTGTTCTCAATCTATTGTTTTCCTATTTTTAATTTCATTGACATCCAATCTAATCTTAAAAATGTATTTTCTTGGGCCACCTGGGTGGCTCAGTGGGTTAAGCCTCTGCCTTTGGCTCAAGTCATGATCTCAGGGCTCTGGAATCGAGCCCCGCATCGGGCTCTCTGCTCCGCTAGGATCCTGCTTCCCCCTCTCTCTGCCTGCCTCTCTGCCTACTTGTGATCTCTGTCAAGTAAATAAATAAAATCTTTAAAAAAAAATTATTTTCTTCTTACTTTAGGCTTAAGTTGTTCTTTTTTGTTTGTTTGTTTGTTTCTTAAGGTGATATCTTAGGTTATTGATCTCAGGTTTTTCTTCTTTCCTAACGCTAGCGTGCAATGCTCTGCGTTGCCCTTGAATGGCATCTTCGTGGCATCCCACCCATTTCGCCCACTGACACCGGACGCTCGACATACTCGGACTAATGTGTCAATGTTTCCTGTTCTCTTCAGTTCTCCCTTTTCCTGCCTTTTCTGATTCTAACCCAGGTTTGATAGACCTCCATCCCCGCCCTTAGTATATCAATTATACTTCTTTTGTAAAAATAAGTGTTCGTGGTTTTGCCTCAGAGCATATGACATATGCATTTTTAAACAATTTAAATCCACCTTCAAATAACATAACACTGTTTCATACGTGGGCGGTGTCTTGTGACAGAAAGTGACCCACTTGCTCCTTCGTCCCTAGTGGCCCGCGCCTCTCATTTCACCATCCAACGCTATGGTCACCTAGAGAGCGCTACCATGGGTACTTTAACCGAACAACTTCGTTTCGGATCCGATAATCGGTAAGATAGATGAGAGATAGACTTCGACCTTCATTTATTCATGCTCTGATGCCTTCCTTTAGGCAGAGCCAAGTTTCCAAACTAAATCAGTTTCCTTCTCTCTGAAAAAATCTTTTAATATTTCTTTGAAAGAAAGGATATGCCAATTGAAACCCCTAAATTCTTGTTTTTCTGAGTCTTCATTTCTCCCTCATTTCTGAAGGGCAGTTTTGGAGGGCATAAAATTCTAGGTTGCTGATGTTTTAAGATTTTGAATACTTCACTCTACTGTCTTATTTGCATGTGTAAAACTATGTCACTAGAAGTACATAGGAGAAATAAAAACATTTCGAAATGCTTCTTAAAACAAAGATTTTCTTTTCTTTTTAATTATTATTATATTGAGTGTGTCACTCATTTGAAATGCCTTTGGTCATGAACATGGATTTCTTGGCCAACTTAGGGAAAACCTCTTGCACATTCACAGAGACAGGACTCCCGTCTGGGCTTACATTCTCTCCTCCTCCCCTGCCTGGCTGCATGTCTGTGGCCCTACAATACTTTTTCCTTACGTGTAAAATGATAAAAATTTATCTCCTAAGAATCTATCTCCTAAGAATCTATCCCCTAAGGTTATTTGAAAATTAAATGGGTTCTTACATGTAAGAAAGGTTATGTGTGTGACCAAACGCAAGCTCTATTGTCATTTTTTCGTTCTAGGCAATTTCATCATGGTAACTGATTTGTGCCAAGGTCTCTCAATTTTATTGAACCATCAACAGGTGATTATATGAGGCTACATAATCATGGTTTTCTCTGTTGGAACCTCACTCATATATATATATATATATATATATATATATATATATATATATAGTCTCCAAATAACAGGAGACTGTGACAGACTTCCGTGTTGTCCTCTGGTGAAGGGATAAATCAAAGAAGAGTTCTGGAAACATCAGTATTGTTAAGGGAGTATCCAACATCATCTTTGTTTATGCACATTTACTACCAGGCAGTATCAAGTTACAGGAATTTTTTTAAAAGTGCCCAATGAACCAACACAGAAACCACGACCTTGAAGACTCTTCTGTTATGGAAATGAAATGGCATTGACAGATGATTACGTCCTATGGGCACTGGGTGTAAAGCTACATTAAAGGGAGCTGCATATATAAAGTCTTAACATATTTATTGCAGTTTGATGATAACTAAGCAATAAAATAATGAATGTTGTCTACATAAATAATATGGATACACCCTAGCTAATAGGAATTAAGTGCAGGTAAAGCTGCTTATAATATAAGACTATGGTTTATCTATGGGTGGCGTCAAGTTGGGAATTCTGAGGTGTCTCCCAAGACCGTACGCTTCAAGATCTCATTGTACTTTTTCTGGTGGGAAGTCTAGATGTTAACATTTGATGTAGAAACAGATGCCTGATCTCCCCCGTCCCCTCTCCTCACTATTTCACCGTGTTCTGCTTGTCAACTGATTCCTTCAAACAAATGAAGCCACGGAAGACATACACGGTATGATTCCATGCTTGACCTTGAGAAGCAATCTTTGTCATGATTAGAGAATAAAGATTTAATTGTGAATTGAGAATAATAACAACGTTTGGATCAGAGAACCCAAAGTGTTATGCTTAAATGAAAAGATAGCCAGACTGAAGATGCAAAATATCTCAAATCACAATTCAAAAAGGAGTATTAAACATCCATTTTAAATGAGAGGAAAAATTTTGCTTCGTATCCTCTGAAGCCAACGTGTGTGAGTGACGGAGACCTGAGTGTCCCAAATACGAGCCACACAGACCGCAACGGGACACAGCCACATCAGTTCCCGCGTGACACCCTTGAGAGAAGAAAGTCATGCCAAAGTAAGGCCTATTGATTCCCCAGGCTGAATAAGACTGTGGATGCTGGTAAATGCGGGCCCCACAAAATCTGGGGCCCCCATAAGAGAGACAGAATTCCCAACAGCCACACAGAGGCGGTGAGAGACACGCGTTGTCAAGAGACTTTCCTGGGAGAACAATCCCCGGGAGCGTCCCGCAGGCAGCTTATCCGAATCGCCGCTTCCGCAATTCAGGACGGCCTCCCCAGCTGCGAGCGCGAATAGTCCTTCTGCTCCCCTTATACCTCGAAGTTCAGTCTGTGGCCAGAAGCTGTCTACGTGCTGCTCTGCCGAGTTTCCTTGTATAAAATCAGACCCAAAGCGAAGCCCTAGGCTTCGGCAGTCCACCAGGACAGACAATGCCAACAAAGTGTAATACAAAGGTCTAGAAATTAAGACACTGTGGCCCAAAGAGATGTGTGTGTGTGTGTGTGTGTGTGTGTAGTATTTATTAGTAGTTCCTATCCAAACCACCTTTATTTGTTTTGGCTCATCTTAGATTTAGACGTAGTCACTTTCAAGAACAAAGGTACTGGTGAGGATGTGCTCGATGATTCACACCCCACTGCTCTGCATTTCACGACCTCTCGAGCAGAAAGCTGATATGGACCACCGTTCTAAGATGAAGGAAAAGTCACCTAGTTTCCTATAGAAACAGGAAGCTGTTGAAGACTTCGTGAAAGTGCTAAATAGGAAAAGAAATTATTGAAAAATAGAAAATAGCCAGACCAAAAAGTACATATATCCTTAACTGAGTTCCTCTAGAACATCTTTCAGGATTGGCTCTCATGTCTCTGAAACCTTTAATAAATATGGAGGTTATCTGCCACGCCAACTGATTGCTGCTGATTGCCTTATATTTACAGAAGAGCAAGATTTCTAAGTGGAAGAAAATGAACCCTTAATTTTTATTCACATTTCATCAAACTCAGTGAGGAGTTCTAAAATCCTTTCAAGTCTACTGCCAGCAGGAATTACTTTTTATGCTAGAAATGTCTTCTTAATAGAAGTTACAGGCTACGGAGAAAGTAAAGACATGAACAAGAATCAAAGTAAGGATGTTCGGGGAGAAAAATACTTCATCAAAGGCTGAACATCACTTTGAAAGATGAAAGAAATGGAAAATACACAGATCACATCCAGATAAGAAAGAGAAACAAGAGAATCAAGAAAGGGGTGTCACCTCTCCAGGAGCCCCCGGAAAGAGCCGGCGTGTGGGGTGCGTGTGGGTGCACCCGTGTGCGTGTGAAGGCCGTCGTGTTTCAGCAGGATGGGGGAAAGAACGTGGGAAATCCCTTTCTTTGAATTTTGAGTGTATCCATGTTGAATATACTTGCATAATTTACTGATTGTCCCAAAGGGAAAATGATCTGGGTCAGAATCAGGAGAACTACGGGGGTCACAACGTGCAATGTCTTGGAAGGCACGAAGGTGAGGGTAGCGGGCTCAGTTACGTTGTCAGAGCATGTCAGCCGGAACAGTGGTGTGGGGGGCTCTCCAGGGCAGGAGGGACCAGAGAGGCCCATGACATTGTAGCAGGATATGTGAGGGACAGAGGAGTTTGGGTTATACTCAGAAGGAGGACAGAGAAAACATGCCCAGGAAGGATCCCCTGGTCACAGCTTTAATCGTACTTTCTAATCCGTGCCGTGACTCACTCCAAGGATGCCATTCTCAAGCTGCTTGAGGTCCATTCCTGTCCCAGGCAACAGTGGTCCTTACGGGCATTTGCATTTGGGACTCGTAGTGGGAACAAACGCTGTGGATATAAACCCCAGGCTGACTCTGCTACTAACTGAAATTCTTACGCAGGAAGAAAGGAAAAATACACAGTAAAGTCTGGTGGAAAATGATTAAGCCCCTAGGATTTTTAATATTTTGATGTTACGAATGCTTTCTGTTTTTTGTTTGTTTGTTTGTTTTTTCGTGAACTGTCCTGGGTGAGTCCAGCTCCTCCGGCGGCACGGCAGCGCGTGTCACCCAGCAGCCGTCTTCCCGAGTGTGCGGCAAGAGCCTCGCGCCACTCCCGTATCTTCCATTAAGAGCAGCAGTGACGGCCGGGGTGTATGTGGGTTTCCTCAGATTCCAAGTGTCTCCGGTTTGCCCTGGGCAGTATTTCTCCACCCCACTCACGGAACCATGCCAACGTTGCCGTGAAATACTTGAAATCTGCCTTCTTCTGATTTCCAGAACGTAAGAAGAATGTGGCATGAACATATTCCTCAGTAGCGTACAACTCCTCGAAAACACGAGACAAATACAAGACAGATGCTTCCCTCACCTCTCAACGGCGTATGGAAAGGACTTGTCAGCACAGAGAGTAGACGGTTTAACCGGATTTTCTTCCAGATGATATTTCACCATTATTCCTGCTTGAAGTTCCCTTCTCCCCATGAATAAATCCTGTTTCGGGGCCAGATTTCATGGTGAAGAAAGCATGATCCATCCCCCCTCTAGCTAAGAAACCAGATTCTGGTTCTTTGTTCTAATAACTTCTCTTTCTTTCTGCACTCAAAAGTGGGCTTAAATAGAAGGGACTGTATTCCACGTAAATAGTACTCGTCCTATTGGAACTAGCTGGAACCTTGGAAATGCACTTTTCTGTTGTTTAAGCTCCCATTGCAATATCCCATGTGGGTCCGGCTTTATCAGGTATCAGAGCTCCCCTTACATTTTACTTAATTCTTCGAGTTAGCATATGCTGGTCCCATTTTTTGACTACAGACTTTGCACAGGTACCCAGAGACCTGAAACTGAAATGAGTATGTTTTGTCCACATTCCTGCGAGGTTTCTATCGATGGTTACTGGCGGCTAAATGAGAAAAGGAAAAAAGAACAAAAAGGTTGATGTCTTTGAGAAGGAAAGTCTCTTTTTGTTAACTTTTCACAAGTGTCCCTGGTAACGTCCTCCAGACGAGACCATCATTCTCACGAGAACAGGTTCTTCCCGATTTTTGTGACACATTGTGCTCCCTCCAAGAACCCATCATTCTGGTATGACAAAGTATGAATCAGAAAAGAGCATTTTAACTCCACAATCTTGGTGGAGGGGTAGTCACTTCCTACGCCCTCCATTCAATAATCCAAAACCAAGACTTCATATTTTAAAAGTGATTGGAAAAAAGGCAACTGTTCAGTTTCTAATGAGATTTTCAAACCTCTAGAAATATGCTTCATATTCTTAGTACTGTGCATGTTCTCAGAGAAATCCTCACGAATATGTAGTGATGATTTTTCCCTGTTTGGTGATAAGAATTTGGAGTCTTTTGCTGAGCATTTTTAGAGAAACATATAGAGACTCTAGTTATAGTTATCAAGAAATGATTATAGAACCAGAGGTGGAGAAATAAATTAAAGTGTATAGAGTAAAGGGAGTATAATCACAAGAACCAAAGACTGGGCCTCTACTCATGTTTTAGAAGCTTGGGACGGTTCTACAGCGGAAGCGCATGGTTTCTTACGGCAGCACGTAGTACGTTGTAATAAACTTGCTAGGGGGATGTCATCCACAAAAGAGGTCCAGACAATGAGACAAATACGTTCAAAATATTTTGTGAGCATACAAGACAAATAAAACTTCAAAAATGAGGTGTTCAAACAGAAACATGAAGGTGAACTCCTGTCCTTGAAAAAATATGTCATTTCTAACTTTGCCTCTGTAATGACAGAGCAAGGATATTAGCCACTACCTGTGATCAAGAGAGGACACCTGATGTTTGCTTCTGCTAAAAGAACACCGTAGCTTTCTAGAAAAGACTATTGTCATTTCAATAGACAGAAAATGGCAAGTGGAGACTACACATCTTTTTGTTGCCAGGATTAAGAGTGGCTTGAAAGAGGGGCGCCTGGGGGGCTCCGTGGGTTAAAGCCGCTGCCTTTGGTTCAGGTCATGGTCTCAGGGTCCTGGGATCGAGTCCCGCATCGGGCTCTCTGCTCAGCGGGGAGCCTGCTTCCTCCTCTCTCTCTCTGCCTGCCTCTCTGCCTACTTGTGATCTCTGTCTGTCAGATAAATACATAAAATCTTTAAAAAAAAAAAAAAAAAGAGTGGCTCAAAAGATACCCAGCATCTTGCTGGAATGAGCAAAGAGGCTTCCGACGTATTACTCTCCCATGTTCAAACCATTTAAGCGATACCAGTAGAAAAATCATGCCATGAAAGTCACGAGATAGTAATGAGATTTTAAAAGATCCACAGTCATGGACAACCTCAAGAGCAGGTGGACAGGATTTCTGATTTACAGAAATACTGCATATGCCACGTGTAGGCTGCATTAAGTTTTTGGCCAATGGCCACACACATCCATGCAGATCAAGCACCAAGGGTCTAGTTGAGCTCTGTTCAGAGTGTGTTACTTAGAGCAGGCCCTGCTGCGGTCAGCGGGAGCCCCCCAGCTTTCTGTGGGTTAAAATACACTGCAACAGGTGTATTCCTTTCTCACGTACCAGTGGAAAGCGGGTTTCAGAGAGACAAGGCGGCTCTCTCCTCCTGGTCATGCAAGGAGCCAGGCTGATGCCCTTGGCCTCCCTCAGTACGGCTGCACAGAGCGACATTCCCTCTCAGCCCGAGAGAGGGCTGCTGCACGTGAGCACATGAGTTCTGCTCCCGTCCGGGGTGGGCGGTTGCTCACATGGCCATGCCTAGCTGCAAGAGAAGGAAGGAGCACGGGCTACCGGGCAGTGAGAGCACAGGAAGTGGCTTTGGAGACCAGCCGGCCTCTGCCACAGTGCAGATAGCATCGCCTTCATCAGGAAACAAAGTTAAAGACGTCATGATAAGAGGCATGTAAGTGCTTTCAGAAGAAAGGGGGGGAAACTAGAAGAAGACAGTGCATGCTGCTATAAGAAAACATAGAAGTCTGAAACATCCCGTCACAAGTAAGGACTAATCCCATGAAAGCCAGTCAGGGCAACTAATCCTGCATATTTTTCTCACAAGTCTTCAGGTGTTGATCCACAGACCCCAGATGATCGCCTGCTATGTTCCCTCGGTGGCTCTGGGGACCCCTGTTTGCCAGGCTGGGTGAGTGGAATTTGGGAGCGAGGATACAGAAGCGACAGCCTCCATGCTGCCGTGGGTGACACGTTCTACGGTGCAGAGACAACTTGCGTGTTAGTCATGGTGCTCCTTTGTGCTGATGTGTCTACATGGTGTTCAGAGCAGCTCACTATATTATAGGTGTGATTTCTTAGCATCATAAGAGCTGATTAAGAAAAGGTTTTTGTTAGATGTTAGGTTGACTTAGGTGATTGGAGGTCTTCAGACAACCAGAAGTGTTAACTTTGTGGTTTTACTTTTGTTTATGTCACAGTAGAGTGAAAGTTTTCATAGTTTTTTTTTTTTAGTGGATTATAAAATGAACTGTTAGTTGAAGGTAAATGTTATTGTGAACATTAAAAAGTTCTTTACCCAAAATTTAACAAGGTCAGTATTAGTTAAAACACGAGTAGCAATAATTATAATTTTCCTTGGGTCAAAGTTTTCCTCAGACATGAAAAATTCCATTTGGGATAAAATCCAAGACCAATCCCAAAGGTTCAACTAACTAGTCCCAAGTGTTCTCTCCAAGGACCCAAACCCTCCACAATGGAAGCCCACCATGAAAATGCACAACCGATAAAAAGGAAGGTAGTACTGGTGAATATTCTGAACATGGAGAGAGTTCTAGAATTATCTGTGATGTGCCAGAAGACAGGTTCATGACAGGAGGAGACGCAGTGTGCACACATTTTAAGTCAGAATGGACGAAGGCAGAACCAGATGTGGTCAGTCTCACACACGTTTGCCCCCCAGACCCCGTCACTATTCATGGAAATGGGAAATGCACCAGACGCTGAGACCTGGCTAAGGAAGGTCGGGGGAGCCAGGGTTTTCTCCTCTCTCAGTGCTTGGAGACCTTGAACGGACACTGGACCACTCGTTGCACAATACACATCGTGTGTATTGCCTAAAGTCAGAAAATCCCAGTCGGTCTGGGCCGCGCTCCTTCTGCTCTCCCTGAGCACAGGAGTATGATTTCTAGGCCCCAAGGCAGCTTACGGATGAGAGCAGATGGGGGGAGCCCCAGCCGGGGACAAGGAGGGCTTGCCCACGTCACAACTCCCAAGGCCTTGGCTCGGATCTCAGAGGACGGTGGTGTCCTTGTGTGTGCTTGTAGGTCATGTTTGCACAAATCCTCCCAAAGAATATGTTGCCAGTGGATCATAATCCTGAATACCTCCTGACATTTAATTGCCAAAAACATGGCATGCCAGTTTATACGTCGCTCAGGAGATATTAAGAATTAGGGAAACAGGCCCAACAGATGGGCACAGAGAAAAGTGGCACTTGGCTCTTCCCTGCCTTTTTTCTTCCAACGTTCACCCAGGACAGCGCTGACTCCTTCCCCATCGTGTTTCCGGGTCACCTTCTTGTAGAGCCTTCACTCCCGTCTGGTTTCACCGAGGGCCGCCCACAGAATCGCCCCACAAACGTGTGATGTTTGACGCCGAGAGACTCGGCAGAGAGCGGCAGGTTAGGACCGAACAGAAGGTCAGTCCTGCTCGAAGGGGGCCCCGGCCAGCCGTCCTGTAAACCAGCGTGAGCGCAGCAACCTCATTAAGGCTTAGGACACTGAAAAACAAGCCGGGCAGGGAAGACCGCCACAACCTGGCGAGCATTTCCCGGCCCTGGGATGCCAGTGTTTGTCAGCCCGGAGGTGACCTGCAGTCCCACAGAGAGCCTCCCGGCGGGCGTCTCTCGGACGCGGGCTCCCGCGCAGCCGGGTGGCACCTGCAGACCACAGGGGGTGGCCATGAACCGAGCAGTACAAGCGGCAGGCTGGGGTCGCCGGGGACGTTAGAACAGCCCGCCACCAGCCCAGAGTGCGGCAGGCGCCTCCTCCTCCTCGTAGGGCAGCCGGGCGTGGGGGACAGAAAGGGGAGCGCCACGCTCCCAGTCCCGACCCCCTCAGCACCACCAACTGCCGTGTGCCCGAGGCCGCTTCCAGCCGCTCCCGACCAAGTACCTTGTAGTCAGGCCCCTGCACCGCGCAGGCCAGAGAGGAGGGGAAGACTGCTTCGTGGTGCCGCGGACACCGCAGGTGCCACCATGACGCTCCCTAGGAAGAGAACCAGGGGCAGAAGAGGCTCGAGGGACGCACAAAGACCTGTCCCCGCGACCTCACCCGCGGAGCAGCAGGAGCAGCCCCGAGAGCCGCAAAGCTCCTGTTCTTCCTTTGAAAAGCGTCTGTAAATGGACTCCGGCAGACAGGAGAAGGTGGCCTGGAACGGACGCGCGGCCCAGGGTGTGCAGCGGTGGTGACAGACCGGGGCCGGCACCGCAGGTGACAGCGGTCCTGTCCGAAAGGACTGCCGCTCTTTTGAAAAGAAAAGCAGAAGGGGTTGAGGCACGTGCAGAAATGGTGCAAATGAAAACATGAAGAGCTACTAGCTATAGATATCGGAAGACACTTTGAGAAATAGGACTAGTATATTCAAGAATGCATTACCTAAAAAAATGGAGCCCCAAACCGTCAGCTGGAGTGGCCTAATGGGACGTGGGGCGTAGGGGAGATAAACAGCAACACAGGCCAGTGAAAGGTGCAAAAAGCCAGTTAAAAATCCAGGCCAAGACAATCCATGGCTGTATTGATGCTAAGGACGTTGTCAGAGATTTGGGGAAATCAGTATAAGCTTCCCCAGAACAGAGAGAATGCCACCTTCAGATGCCAGTCAACCAGGCCCTTCCTCCTGTCCTCCGTGTCATCACATGGTTCTGCCCTGAGGGTCACGAGGGTCACAGCTCCAGACTGTCCTTCCAAACCCATGCAGGAGGGGGATGGGCAATGCCAAAGGGCAAAACCTCTCTTCCTCCAAATAATCTGATGTCTATGACCATGCTGAGAAGAAAGCCTCTTTTCCACCTTTGAGCCACCCTCCACGAGGGAAGAAGCAGAACCCAGAGGCTTTGGATGCGTGTCTACGTGGCCAGAACCGGGTTCTCTCCAGGTTCCCCTGCAGCCTCTCTGAAATTCTCAGGCAGGGTCCCAGGAGCTTGAGGGGAAACAAATCCTCTTGGACATAAATTCCGGGTTGTAAACAGTGTCTCATCTCCTCTAGCTGCCTAAGGTTCAGAACCGAGCTGAGTATGCGGTTTTCCCCCAAGATGGTTTCCTTCTCTGAGAAAGGGTCTGTCCTTCCAGTAAGTAAATGTGAGGCAGGGCAACCTCTCTGGGCCCTATGGTACACAATTCTGAGGTGTCGTTTCTTAAACAGTTAGAACATCAAGTAATTTGTTTCAGTTGTGGTTGTTTTAACTTTAAAAAAATTTATCCTAACTTAACTGGGCCTGTGAGATATATAATTAAGAGTAATATTTTCATAATGTTTTTAAAAATGGTGCTGCTGGGATTATAGACTATGTGTATTTTCCCCTATTCTTCCCATTAAATACAAATGAAAAGTCTTGTGATTGTATGTAAAGTAAACATACGCATACTCTGAAAGTGCGTCAGCAGAAGGCAGACGAGTTAGGAATGAAGGGATCCAAGAAAATACAGAGGTGAATCCCATGGGCTTTCATTCTGCCTCTTTGTCTTGCACAAAGTCTTGCTCTCTCCAGCCAGAGGAACGTGAAGAGGACAACCTGACAAGAGAGAACAATTTGAGCCAACAATCACTCTATTTCTGCCAAAGGCACCAGAAAACAAAAAAGCACATACATCTAGAAGGGAAGAACAGAACTGTGCTTATTTCCAATGACGGTCATCTATAAGAAAATCCTAGGGAATAAATCCCATGGACTGCAAGGCCATAAAGATCTCAGGATTCAAGGTAAACACAAAAATCATAGAAATCTATGTACTGCCAGTGGATACACAGACATTGAAGTTAGAAACACAATACTATTTATCATCAGTAAACAAAAAAATGTGCTCCAGTATAAATCTAAAAAATATCTAAAACAAAAAATCCTAAATAAAAAAATGACACAATGCTGATTAAAGAAATCAATAAGATAAATGGGGACACAGAACATTCTTCAATTTTGGAAGATGCAACATAGTAAGGATACAGTTCTCTTACAAACTGATATACAGGTTTCATGCAATGCTTACTAAAATCTCTGCAAGGTTTTGGTTTTTTTGTTTGTTTGTTTGTTTGTTTGGGTTTTTTTGTAGACATAGACATTATCCTAAAATGTTTACAGAATACTAGAATAGCTAAAGGAATTTTAATAGTTAAAGGAAATAGAATCACTGAAAGAATTCTGAAAAAGAACCCTGAGATCATGACCTGAGCCGAAGGCAGCGGCTTAACCCACTGAGCCACCTCTCTCTCTCTGCCTGCCTCTCTGCCTACTTGTAATCTCTCTCTGTCAAATAAATAAATAAAATCTTTAAAAAAAAAAAAAGAATTCTGAAAAAGAAGAATGAAGTGGAATATATTGGTCTATGTAATTTCAAGATGTGTAATGTAGCTTTAATGATCAAGATTTTGTGGTATGGATGAATAATGATAGACACGTAGTTCAATAGAACATAAGAGAACCTATAAATATTCCCACACAAATATGTCCAAGCAATTTTTGGAAAAAGCATAAAAACAATTTGAAGGGAATATAACCTTTCAACAAATGGTGCAGTGATAATTAGACATCTTCACAATGAAATAATAATAATAATAATATAAACTCAGCCTTATTCTCACATTTTATACAAACAAAAAAACCTTAAACAGGATCATGAATTGAAATGTAAAATTAAAAGCTGTAGAAATTTTAGAGAAAATAGAGAAGAAACCTGCAGGACGCAGAGCTGGTCGAAGACGGCCTTAGACCCAACGCCAAGGGCACGAACCATGAAAGGAAAAATCGATGTCAGATGTGCCCCAAATTTATAACTTTTTCACTGTGAATTATCCTCTTAAGAAGATGGGAAGACAAGCTATGGATATTTGTAACCACATATCTGACAGAATACTAGTGTCCAGAACACAAGGAACTCTCAAAACTCAATATTAAAGAAGGATGTTATTAAGGTGACAGAATAGGAAGCCCCAAGGTTGTGTCCTCTTACACAGGCACAGACTTCACAGCACTGTATGGACCAAGTTGCCTTTGTGAGATCTCCAGAGGTCACTTCAGAGGCTGCAGCACCTAGGACAGTATAAAGCTAAGAGAAGCAGGTAAGAAAATGCATTGCATTTTATCCACCCCAACCTCTCCTGCTTCCCAGTACAGTGCAGCTCCATTGAGGAAACAAAACTAAACAAACAAACAATAACAACAACAACAAAACACTCCTGGTTTCTTCCTCCGGAGGGACACAGGAGAATGTATCCAACATTCTGGATTTGAAAGGGGACTCCTGAGGGACTGGATTCTGTCTCACCTGGCTTGGAGGTTTTGGAGAACCAGCATGGTTTGGATGCCAGACTGGAAGTCACTGGTAACAAATGCCAAGTGCCAGAGCTGGTTACAGCACCAAAGAGGATGTAGCACAGCAGACAGACACAGGGGAATAAGAGACAGGAGATCCTGAGAAGAAGCATGGGTAAGCCTCTTTGGCTGGGAAATCACACCATAAGCCCCGAGAAAACACATCTCAGGATAGGCTTGAGAGTCCCTCAGAAACTTTATGCGGGCCAACTAGTGAAGGTTTTCCCATAGACGAAGATAGGCTGTAAAGAGGGAGGAGGTGGCTGTCTTACCAATGCCCAAATCTCAACAAAAACTGGGAGACATATGAAGAACTATTTCATTTGTTCCAATCGAAGGAACAAGATCGATTTCTAGAAACCAACTCTAAAAAAACAGAAATTTATGAATTACCTGGCAAAGAATTCAAAATAACAATTTAAATAGTAAACACAAAAATCATAGAAATCTATGTACTGCCAGTGGATACACAGACATTGAAGTTAGAAACACAATACTGTGTTTCTAATGAGGTGAAATGAGAGTACAGACAACTAAAGGAATTTGGGAAAGTGATACATGAACAAAATGAGAATAGCAACAAGGAGATAAAAGTCATAAAATAGAACTAAGCAGATAATCGAGCTGAAGAATATGAGAATTGAAAAATATGCTAGAGAGATGCTGGATCAGTCAGAAGCATAAGGGAGAGTCAGCAATCTTAAAGACAGGTCATTTGAAATTATTGAGTCAGAGAAGCCAAATTGAAAAGAAGAAGGAGAGAAAGAAAGAAAGAAAGACAAACAGGAAAAGAGCTTAGTGGTGCATCATTAATAAGACCAGTACATGTGTTATGGGAGTCACAGGACAAGAGAGAGGGAAAGGGAAGAAGCCTATGTTAAGAAATAATGGCCCAAAACTTTCCAAGTTTGAGGAATGAAATAGACAAATCCAGAATCACAATGAAATCCAACCAGGATAAACCCAGACATCCACACTGAGATGCATTATAATCAAACTGTCAAAAGTCACCAATGCAGAGAAAATCTTTTCAAGCAAGAGAGAAGTGATTCATCACATATAATTGAGCTCCTGGAAAATTATAAGTGGATTTTGCAGCAGAAATTTTGCAGACCAGAAAGAGTGGGATAATATATTCAAAGTGCTGAAGAAAAGAAAAACTGCCAAAAATGAATGCAGTATCTGGGGAAATTATCCTTCAAAACTGAAGGAGAAATTAAGAAGTTTCCAGATAAATAAGCATTGAAGTAGTTCTCAATGAAACCCATCTACAAGAAATGCTAAAGGTGCTTTCCCAGTTAAAATGAAAGGATGTTAGGCAGCTTTAAAAATGTAAAGTTTTCAGGTAAAGGTAGTACATAGACAAATACAGAATCCGGTAGGATTGGTGTGTTGGTATACAGATCACTCTTAGTTCTGGTATAGAATTTGGAGGACAAAGGCACAAAAAAATAACTGTAAATCTGTGTCAGTAGATACTCATTACAAACCCATGTAATTTGTGATACTAACAACATAAAGTGGAGAGATGCAGATATCTAAAGGAGTTGAATTTTTGTGCATGACTGAAATTGTCATCAGTTTAAAATTAAGTGTTAGGATTTTAAGATGTTTGATGTAATCCCCAACATAACTACCAAGAAAATATCTGTAGAAGATACATACAGAAAATGAAAAGGGAATCCAAGCATGACACCGTAAAAAGCTAGTGAAACACAAAAGAATCTAGGGAGAGAGGAAAACAGGGACAAAAATAGTGGCAAGACGTAGAGAACCACAAAATGGCAATAGTAAGTCCTTGCCTATCATGAATTACTTTAAATGTAAATGGATTAAATTCCCTAGTGGAAACAGACCTATGTCCTTTTTAATCCATTCATCAACTTAGGTGAATGGATTGAAAAAGAAGAAAAAGATCCAAGTACACGTGTACACAGCAGCTCACTTCGCATCCACAGACACAGGTGAGCCGAAAGGGAAAGAAAAAACAAAGATATTCTTTCAAGAGGTAACCAAAGAACAGGGACGGCCAGGTTTGCATCAGACCAAATATACTTGAAGCCAAAAATTGTTGCAAGACACAAGGAAGGACATTATAATGATAGAAGAGTCAGATCTCCCGAAGGGTGTAACAATTATAAATACAAGTGCCCTTAGTGTCAGAGTTTCCTAATATCTGGGAAAAAAAATACACATATTAACAGGATAAAAGACATTCTTGTATCTTTTATTGATATTTAGTTTACATAACATATAATTTTGCCATTTGAAGTGTTCAACTCAATGATTTTTAGCATATTCAGAGTTGTACACCATCATACTATTAATCATAGAACATTTTAATCAAACCAGAAATAAACCTGGTAATCAATCAGCCATCACTCCTTATTTCCCCCAAGCCCTCTAGACCCATGCAAACATCGGTCCACTTTCCATCACTAGAGGTTTTTCTATTCCAGACATTTTATATAAATGGGGTTATACAGTATGTGCCTTTTTTTGGTCTAGATTCTTTCACTTACCATATTTTCAAGGTGTAGCCTTCACAGCATTCCATTTCTTCAAAATATGTTTTTGATGAAGTTTGATATATTTTTTTCTTTTATTATGTGTGTTTTGGTGTCACATCTGAAAGCTTTGCCTAAACAAAAGTCACATAGATTTATTCCTGTACTTTTTCTAAGTTTTAGGGTTTTAGATCTGTAATCCATCTGAGTTTTTTGGGTACTATGTATATACATTGTTAGTGTAATTTTATTTTTGTGAGATGGATATAAAGGGATAATCGCTAATTCAAGGGCCATATGGATTATATTCACTTTATACTTCAAGTAATCTTCCAATACATTTATCCTCACAAAAAATAAGCATACGGGAAAAGGTTTACCCCATCCTAGACAACGGCAGAACTTTTTACTTTAAAGATTCTTGCCTTTATGATGGAGAAAGTTAACTATTTTAATTTGCATTTTGCTAATTACAGATGAGTCAAAATATATTTTCAATGTTTTAGACCGTTGTTGTTACTCTCTTGAAAATTGTCTAGTAATATTCTTACTCACTTTTCTATCAGAAAATTATTATTTTGTCCTTTCAGTGGCTTATTTTTCTCTTCTTATAAAACTTCACAATGATTACAAAAAATAATACATAAGACCAGAAATTTTAAAAGTACAACTATAGAAAGAATTCAGAAAGTTTCCTGAGATAAGGGGAAAGGAAAAAATAGAAAATTCAGGTTGACATCAGAATTCTCAACAGCAATATGACATGTAGTTTATTATATTATCTATTATCTAGCTAAGCTACCAGCTAAATGTGGACATAGCATAAAACATTTTCAGTCATGCAGACTGAAAGGTGTGGGAAACTGTATTTGAAACTGTCGTTGAAAACACCCTTGAAGGGAAATATTTCAGGAAAAAGATGAATACATTCTCAAAGAAATGAGATAAGAATCACATATTTAAGAAAATGATACCTTCAAATTCAGGGGAAGTTTACTGAGCCTTGCAAAGTGGTCTCTGCATCCAAGGGTAGCAGGAAAGAAATCGCTGGACTTAGAAAGAAAAGCATCTAACTCATAGTTATAATCTGATTTTTATTTCTACTATTTTGAGAGTGGTTTATTGTGTTTAGTTTCGTGTGTTTATAAAAAGCATTAGCATATAATTTATTAATTAATGACTGTGATTTTTTAATTGATAGGTATTTAGAGTCAAACAAGTTTGTAGGCAACTATTCTCAAATGGCAAGGTCACTTTAAAATAAAAGAGACCAGAACTAAAATGTTGAGAAGAGAAAAATCATAAGTCTGGTGAGTAGTAGGAGAGAAAAGAGAAAGGATGAGCATAATGAAGGAATCCATTCAGGGTGAAACTTTAGATATTTATAAGCTTTTGAAGTTACTGGAAAAAATAATAATGCATCTGAGTAAGTTAGAGAGATCTATCTGAAGAACAAAATTGGAATATAAACTTCCCCTAAATGCAGAAAATAAAATAAACAGAGTGCGATTTATAAAAGAAAAAAATAAACTTACAAGAATTCACATAACAGAATAGCAAAAACAAGTCCCATTAGGAGCAATCGTAAGAAATATAAAGTAATACAGACATTAACAGAATAAAACTGTGGGTTCGCATCAGGAGACAGAGCAACTTAGACGACGTACGTGTCCTTCGTGAGAGCCTCCAGCACCAGAGAGGCGGCTGGGCACCCCAGGAGAGCACACAACAGAGAAGCAGGTGACAAAGTCCACTCACGTGCCTGCCCTGGTCTCCCCTCCTTCCAGGAATCCTGCTGCACAATTGGGAGAAAACCCTTAACTCCTGGTTTTCTCTCAGGATGAAAATAGAATATAACGTGCATCAGTGTGCAGGATATTTGGGCCCTGGCACAGGAACTGGTTTCCACCTCACTTGGCTTTGCAGAGCCAAAGGGAACAGAGGTAGAATTGGGACGCCAGGTGGGGGACCGCTGGGGACAGAGGTGTCCCGCAGCTCTGGGAGCGCCAGAGATGCTGCAGTACCACACACAGTCACCAGGTGGAGCAAGAGATCACGGGATCTTGAGAACAGAGACAACCTGTTTAACTGGCATTTAGATGCAGAAACCAAGATGGGGAAATGCCTCCAAAAAGGTTACAGAGAATCTCTAGCCATTGGTGGGGTCTCGCCGTGTATGAAGCCACTCTGTAAGACAGAGAGAGGCAACTGTTTTTGTTTTGTTTTGTTTTGTTTGTTTGTTTGTTTGTTATGCCCAAACCCCATACAGAATCACAAGACACACAAAGATGCAAAAAATCATGGTCCAAATAAAGGGACAAAATAAATCTCTGGAGACCAATTTTAAAGAAATGGAGATATATAAATGACCTGACAAGGAATTCAGAATGTCTGTGTTGGAAATGGTCAGTGAGTTAAGACAGAACACAGACAACTCAATGAAATCAGGCAAATGATTCAAGAAGAAATGAAGATGGCAACAGAGACAAAGACTATCAAAAAGAGCCAAATAGAAATTCAGGAACCGAGGACACAGTAACTCAATTGGAAACTTAACCGGAGGTTCATCAGCAAACTTAATCAGAAGGAAGGACCAGGGGCACCTGGGTGGCTCCATAGGTGAAGCCTCTGCCTCTGGCTCAGGTCATGGTCCCAGGGTCCTGGGATCGGCCCCGCATCGGGCGCTCTGCTCAGCAGGGAGCCTGCTTCTCCCTCCGTCTGCTGCTGCTCACGCTCTCTCCTTCTCTCAAACAAATAAAATTTTTTTTATGAGCAAACAAATAAAATTTTTAAAGAAAAAAAAAAAGGAAGATGGAGGAACCAGAGAACTTGAAGACAGGTCATTTGCAATAATAAAATCTAAGGAATTTTTAAAAATGAAGAAAATGAGGAGTTTTATGGGACATTCACAAAAGAACCATAGTGTGTATTATGGGAGTCCCAAATGGAGGAGAGAGAGGAAAGGAAACGAATAAAGCCTGTTTGAAGAAATAATGGCCAACAGTTTCTGAAATTTAAGGAATGAAATACACAGAAAAATTCAAAAAATTCAACAAACTCCAACCAAAATAAACACAGGCCAGCATTACCCTGTACCAAAGCCAGAAAAAGATACTAAAAGAAAAGAAAATTACAGACCAATCTCCCTGATGATTATGACGCACAAATCCTCAACAAAATATTAGCAAACTGAATTCAACAACAGATAAAAGGGATGACAGACTAGAACCAATAGGGTCTATTCTTGTAATGCAAAGATGGTCCAAAATATAAAAACCAACAAATATAATATACCACAGCAACAGAAGAGATGACAATAGCCATAAGATCATCTCAACTGATGTAGGGAAAAGCATTGGAAAACTCTCATCTCTTCATCATAAAAACACTCAAGAGCTAGGAATAGAAACCACACATAAAATAAAAAAAAAGCCACACAGCTATCTTCTTACTCAATGGTGAATGTTTGAGAGCTTTTGCTCTAGGGTCAGGAATAAGTCAAGGGTGTTTCTTTTCACTAATTCTGTTCAACATAGTATTGGAAGTCCTAGTCACAGCCATTAGTCAAGAAAAGGAAATAAAAAGCATTCAAGCTGGAAAGTACACAGCAAAATTATCTCTGTTTGTTGATGACAGAGTCTCAGATATGGAAAACTCTAAAGTTTCGAAAAAAGTCTTTTAGGACTAACAAACAGATTCAGCAAAGTTGAAATAAAAATAAAGAAAAAAAATCCTATAACTTATAAAGATTCTTAAGGGATCCTGAATAACCAAACGATCTTGAAAAAGAAAATCGGAGTTGGAAACCTCGTGGTTCTTGAACCCAAAACAAATGCCCAGCTGCAGTCACCAGCTCGTGCAGTCCTGGCATGGAGACAGACATGGAGACCAACGGAACGGAACCGAGTAGAGGCTCAGAAATAAACTCTCGTTTGTACAGTAATTTATGACAGCGTCTTCCAGAGCTCTACTGCCATATACCAAACCGGATTATCGGCGGTGACACCATCCGATACAGCGCATCTCCACGACGACCACGCAGATCCTCCGTGTTGCCATTTTACAGACGCTCACACTTGCCTCAAGCCCCTGCCCCTCCTCCACCTTTGGTAACCACTGATCACGTGTGTATTTTTCTCATTTCAGAATGTTCTAGAAGCAGAATCACACAATTTATAACCTTTGGGAACTGGCTTTCTCCCCTTAGTGTAACTGACTGGTGATTCACCCAGGTTTTCGTGTCTAATAATAATTCCTTCCTTCCGCTCGCTGATTAACATTCCACGGCATGTGTGTGCCCCAGGTGCGCTGTTCACCCACTGAAAGACATCTGGACATTTCAACTTTTAGTTGTTATGAATAAGGATAGTGTGATCGTTGACACCCACATACAATCTGATGGAATCAACAATCAAGCTTCTAGAATTAATAACTTACTTTAGTGAGGTTGTAGGATACCAGATCAATACACAGAAAAAATTTCACTTCTATAAACTGACAAATAATAATTGGAAAATGAAGTGTAAGAGAGAGAGAGAGAGACCACCACCTCCAGTGGCATAAAAAAAATAAAATTCTGAGATACCTAGGGATAGATTTGACAAAAGGAAAGGGGCTGTAACACATGACAGATGACAGGTCATTGGTGACGGACATTAAATGAACGAATGGGGAGACATCCACGCTCACAGGTGAGAAGAGCCAACATTCTTTGTATGTGCGTTTTCTCCAATCCTAACCCTACATCCAACACAATCCCTATCAAAATCCCAGGGAGCTTTCCATAGAAATTGGCCTCCTGATTCTAAAATCCACAGGAAAATGGAAAAGGCAGAGAATAACCAAAGCGATCTTAAAAAAGAACAAAGCTAGAGGGCTAGTGTTACTGAATTTCAACACAAACGAGTCCCAGAATGTGCAGAGGGAAGGCAGTTGGCAAAATACAGCGCAGGACTCCCATACCTAACGTCCCGGTGAATGCACAACAGTGGGGTTGGGCAGGACTGTTGGCTGTGAAGGGCTCAGAACTTGCCCAGCAGAGACAGGCTGGTAAGGATGGGCAGGATCGGGTCCCGGGTGACCTGCAGGGTCTTTCTGACCAGGACCCTCCTGCTAAAAACACGCGGATGTCACCTTGACTGCAAGACACAGTTACTAAAAGGATGATAAGCGGCCTTGTATTGCCTAACTCCATCTTGCCTTTCCTTCCTCGTCTTCAAGGGGAAACTTAAGAGGGGGATTTCGGCTAGAGGAGTAAAATGAGTAACACAGCCCAAAAACTCATCAGATGGGGAGGTGGACCCCAGCCCACCCAGAGAGAAGAGCGTCAGGATACGCGGCCCGGTGCGCCTTCAGAAGACTGTGACGGCTGTCGTAAGACAGCGGCGCCCGCCACGAATAACATGCTGGCCCAGGCTCTGTGTCCTCCAAGACACCGGACGCGGAAACACGGTGCTCGCGGCATCTGCAGACTCTCTCAGTGTCTCTGATGGGGCCGCGTCTGCCGGCCTCGTTCTCACGACGGGTGACGGAAGTGTCCTCTCGCGTCTTAGAGTGGGGCGGCTCGTTTGCTGGTGAGAGTCTCCGTGCGAGCAGGACGGGGCGCCGGGCTCGAAGAGTCCGGAGGATGAGCGGACCGCCACTCCGCGGCAGGGGTGAGGGCCCGACACAGGAGCACACGGGCTTTTGCAGAGAAGTGACCTAGAAGAAAAGGAAAGGGAGGTCCAGTGGGAGGAAAGCCACTGCGCTCCGGTGGCGCAGTGAAGCTCTGAGACCTGATGCTCGCTGCCACCGCTAAGGGCTGTCCCCTCTCCCAGCAGGTGGGGGAGGACGAGGGAGGCCAGAGGAAGCACAGCCTCGCCCGCCTGCATCCCTGGCCCAAGGCACAGGTGGCTCTGTGAGCCCAGCACCCTGGAGAGCGTGTGCCATGGATTTCGTGGACAGAAGGTGCTGGGAGCTCAAGATAAGGACACGCCGGGTCTCCGCTTCCACGCGTCTGTCTCCTACGTCGCGCTACCTGCTCCTTTCTTTCTGGCCACGTGCACCACGGACGAACAGGTTTTCAGTCTTAGAATTATTCTTATTTCTCAATTCACTGCTTAATATTTTTGCCACCTTCCATTCTTGAAAGGGGGCCTCGCTCGCTCTCACTCAGATAAAGAGGTCTGAGAAACACCTCGCAGAACCTTCCGGTCTCGTTCCCACTCTCTGCTCTCAGGCAGGGGCGAGTGTCGGGGCTGGGCACAGAGCCCCGGCTCAGGACGGGCACCTGCCAGCCGGCTGGCCGAGGACGGTGGGGCGACACCCCCCTCACCTCCATGGCGGGCTGGAGTCCGCATTAGACACACAACTGGGGTTTTATGCCCGATCTTCTCGGGTGTATGAAAAACATGTGAATCTTAAATCTAAATCCTTCTGCATTATTCCTGGACAACAGGTTTTATTATAACTGAAACGCTATCAATTGCATATGTTTATCTGATTCTGTGGAGACAACTTCTGCGTGGGGCTTGTCCCTTCTGTCCCGGTGCTCGAGTCGGGGAGGGTCCTGAGCAAAAAGCAGGCAAGGGAGGGAGCGTCTGTGTTAACACTTCACAGCTACTTCCTGTTTCTTGCGTAAACAAGTATTTCCTAATTACCGTGCTCCCCCTTTTTTTGGCTTACAAATTATTCTGCAGAGTTTATCATAAAATACTTTCCGTCCATACTCCTTCCGCTTTATTCACCAGCAGCACAACCACAGGACTTTGCTCATGCTGTTAGAATATCAAAGTGAAATAATCAGCAATTAAATGAGTTTCTTTGGAATGCTGGTGTATCGTTTCTACAAGGGGCCATTCGAAAAATAGTAGAGGATAAAAACCGAACTTATAGGACAACGTGCATGACGCACATCAGCTTTGATCCAGAAAGAGTGAGGCCCTCTCCGCTGCAGCCCTCCCCAGCTCGACATGAAGGTGTTTTCATAAAAGGAGCGAGGCAGGCGCCTTCACGTATGAAGAAGCAGGAGAAGTGGGCAGGGCATTTCTGGAAGGAGGTGTGCTCTGAGCCGACCAGGAAACCATGCTCTTTCTTGTCCTGAATGGACTGTTTAGGAGAAAGTGGATGCCCTGGTCATCCCAGGTCGTCAGAATGCAGTTTTATTGATAAACCTAACTTTAGTATATTAGATGTTGTGAGTTTCATGGGGCATCTGGCTGGTGAATTCCGTTCACCGTCACACACCAACCCTTTGCCACGAACGCCCGTGTCTGCCTCGTTCCTTCCCTGCTCTCACGGGCTGAAGACAAGACACCCGTATGGGCGCAAGAGAACGCGGGGAGCTCGGAGGGGTCTCCGGGACCCGTGGGTGCGCCGAGCCCCCGGCCCCTGTGTCTACGCGACCTGCCGCACAGCTGCATCGTCTGCCAGCAACTTTGAGAAAAAGCCTAAAAGTGCCGAAAAAGAAACAAAACGCAGCTGCTTCTATAGGGGGGAAAAAGAGAGAAAAATATCCACAGAAGCGCTGCTTCCTGCAGGTCCTGCCCGTGGAGCCCCGCAGCTCTCCATCCTCAGACGGAGCCAAGCACCGAGGACGGCGGATTGAGCAGCCTCTGTCCGCGTGTCTGGTCACCGACCCCCCCGGCCCCCACCCCAGGGCTGGCATTTGCTCTCCGTCTTCGTGAGAGCTCGGTCTCCTCCGAGGAGCATCTCAGGGACCCGCGAGACCAGCATTTCCTCCGATGGAGACAGTACTCGGGCGTTTATGCAGGAGCGTCTCCCCGGAGGTTCATGTCCCACTCATGCGCATATCGACGCAGCGACCTCAAGTTCCCGGAACACAGGACGAGCCGTCGAGGCCAGCCCCCTGCTGGCAGCGAGGAGGGAGGGGGTGTCCAGCGAGACCCTCAAGCTGCTGGTGCTGGCGGAGGCTGTGCCTGCGTGGGGCGGTGCAGGGAGGCTCTGAGGGCGAATCCACGGGGCCCGGTTCTGGGTGTCCTCTGGGGGAGGCAATCTAGAGAGGCGGACCAGCCCCTCAACATGACGAGGTCAGGACAGAGGAAAAGGCATGGACACAGGGAAAAGCTCCCAACATGGTTCATCCCCTTCTCTCCAGTCGTCCCGCATGCCAGTGGCTGGGAGGTGGCTTCTTGGAGGGGGGACCCTGCTGGTCCCTGCCTGGGGGAGAGGGGAATGGGTTGATGGTGGTATCCTCAGCAGCAATGGCCTCGTCCTCAGCAGAAATCTTTCTCCAGGTGATGGGAACGGCTGGAAGGATCCGGTCGTGTGAAGCCCCTGCGCCCGAGAAAAGAGGGTGAGCTTTGGGTGCGATTCAAATGGTGTGGACAGGCCTCGCGTGAGTGCGAGGACCTGGCTGCCACGGAAAAGCTCTCCGTCCTGCGGACGTCTTCCCTTCGTAAGGTGCTTCCGTCCAGAACCGACACACAGCACTGAACCTAGACTCTGTCAGCCCAGTGGGGAGGGATTGTTGTTTCGGGGTCAGGTGATACAGTTCAAGGTCACCCGAGTGGAACCGGGAAGGCCGCCTGGATGAGCGTCCTGTGGACCAGACTCGGGGACGAGGCGGTGGGGGAGGGGAGCAGCGGTGGGTGGGCCCGTGACGTGCTGTGCAGTGAGACCGAGGACTCTGCCCTCTGGGGGACTCACCGTCACTCACCCAACAACCCCACTGGGACCTAGGTGGCTCCTTCCCAGCACCCTATTCCCGTGAACCAGGACACACCCCCTTGCACACTTAGGCTGAGTGCGTCACACGGTTATAATGGACAGGTGGGGGCCAACTACGGGCATTTCAAGTTCACGTGCTGTCTGGCTGTCCGGGGTGATGGGGGCTTCATTTTCCATCCGCCGCGGGCGGCGTGTCTCACGAGCCCACATCAGCCCTTCAGTGAGCTGACTTTCCAGTCTTGGCCAAAAGCTTAAACAAACGATGTTTTCTCGCACTGACTCGATCTCTATCTCAGGAAAGCGGAGTCCGGTCCAGAACCCTTTCTTGCGCCAAGTGGCCACTTTCAGGTCTTACTTTAAAATACCTGCTCACGTGCTTTATGTGTCCTCTATTGATTTGCGGTGTCTGTTGGGCTTTTGTTATTTTTTTGTTGTGGGTTCTTTTTTTTTTTTTTTTTTAGCAGTTTTTATATGTCATGGAAATGACACCGTTGTCATTTGTCTCTGAGCTTGGGCACCTCCCAGCTGCACGCCGGTCCAGACAGTCCCTCCTTAGCACAGGAAATGATTTGGCTGGGACCATCAACGGCACTCCGGGAGCATTCGCTGTAATGTAATTCGATTTCCCTTCTCCTGAGCAAGACCATTTCCTACTCTATGGCAAGTATCTTCCATTAACTAATGACCAGGCACGCAATCTCGGCCACCTAGATGATCATCGTGTAGAAGGGGGATTTCAAGCACACTTCTCATCAGTGAGTTCCGCTAAAATCAAATATTTTGCTAAGTACCTTCTAGAGCATATTGTTTTCTTAGCAATCATATTCATCTTACGAAAAGGTTGACGTATCAGAAAAGGGGAGATACACCAGAAGGAATGGTTTGTTCAAAACAAAACAAAACAAAGCTCAGTGTCAGGTGCAGAGCATTTTCTGGGAGCCGAGAGGACTCGCAGAGAAAATACTGGCTGAGGGTTCAAGGATGGAGTATCAGACACACATAGCGATGCATGAGAGCGTTTGTAGCAGAAAGAGAGTTACACGCGGTCCTCGGTCACT
Organism: Neogale vison; assembly: GCF_020171115.1. Taxonomy (NCBI): domain Eukaryota; kingdom Metazoa; phylum Chordata; class Mammalia; order Carnivora; family Mustelidae; genus Neogale; species Neogale vison. The sequence goes on along the minus strand of NC_058099.1, from coordinate 100,398,803 downwards.
GGTCTTGGAACTCTCTTCAGAGCTACAAGTGGACTTGACGTTGGGCGTTCGAAATGAGCCATTCAGACTCAATCCTACATGGGGGCATGGAGTTTGGAGAAACTGGCATCTCCGAAGACAGCCACAGCCAGCTGGAGGCTTCCCGACGGAGGCGAGCCTTAGTGCTCAAGGGGAAAGCCCCACACTGACCACCGGACGTGACAGTTCTAACGAAGCCTCACCTTTAACAAAAACAGCATTAGCTGTGAGTCTCTGGTCCGCAAGGACAGGGGATGGGGGAAAGAAAGGAGGAGGAGGTGACGGACCTAACCGTGAGTTTGCATCCGTGCCGTAGTTCGGACGGCCCCCACCACCTGCCAGCCCTCCAGCCAGCCCCCCACATCCGGCCAGCGTGGAAGGAGAGTCGCGAACACGTCGACCGTGCCACTGGGCTCACGGGGTTTGCGTCTGACGATGTGCACGCGGGCTCCGTTCGCTTGATTTTGCGTGTCGAGCCTCCCAGGAAGAACCAGGAGATGGTGTCGGCGATGGTGTCCATGAGCTTGTATCCTGGAAACAGTCAGGGGAGGGTCCACTGGGCCGAGGAATTCACTGCCAGGCAAATGTTGTAGTTGGAAAAATCACAAAATGATTTGCGTAAATACTGTCTCATTTCTTGTAGGGATTGAATGACCATCTCTGCAAGACTGCACTTCAGGCACGTAGAAACGACGTGAGAAGGCCCCCAAGCCACCATCACGCACGCCTGCCTGCGGAGCCAGGGACCCCGGAAGGACCGCCGAGGCCAGCCCCATGGCCTCGCTGGGCCCCCGAGTATAGACCAGGGCTCCCTGACCTCTCCTCCTCCCATATTCTCCGTACAATAGGCACGAACCCCTTGACGCCTGCGTAGGACGAGTTCCCAAGGGATTCCAGCATCCGTCAGAGAACGGGGAAGCTAATAGCAAAGGAAACCATTTCGTGGACGTGACCAACTTTTTGTTCTCTGGACCCACTCTGGATAGTTCTATAAGAATCTGTTTTTAAAGATTTGTCCCTTATGATCAGACGTTAAATGCTTCCCTTCCCCTTTGAAAGCGTTTCCCTGTGAACGTCTTACAGGCAATTAGTGGTGATCGAACCTTTCCAATTCACCAGCACCTGTGTGACTTCTCACCATCTGGAATGTCCAGGTGAGCCTTTCAGAGGGCACGTGGCCGGCTGGCACATCCGATGGGCTCTGGGCTCAGGCACGCTGCACAGACCGGGCAGCACCAGGCTGCTCCCAAAGCCCGACGTCTCTTGTGAAGTCCACATCTTCTAGACTGAAACTGCAATCCAGTATGTGAGCATATAACGTTAGGTCAAGAAATCTGGACTAAATATCCCTTCCTCGCTCAATCTTCGCCTTTCTCACAAAGAGATAAAGCAAATTAAGGGTAAAGATTGATGATCTAGGATAACGTGATTAAACTGTTCTGGGTCGCTAGACTAGAAACGCTTTAATCACGCTGCTATTTTGCCTTTGTCTACAATCCCAGAGTCAGGCTCGAAGCAGGGCTGTGTGTATTTGATCAGCAGTGTCTTCAAGGTGCATAGCCCAGTGCCGGGCACAGAGGGTCCCAGGACGTCTGTCATCTGTCTGACGGGGGCACTTAAACGTGTCTCTGTGGGTCCACACCCCATCCTGGAGCTTGCTGTCAGGTAGCCTAGGGCCAAGCCGGCAGCTCGAATCACCTCCCCTCTGCTGGGAGTTTAACGGTGCCACGACCTGACCCAGGAGGCTAGAGACGCTCCCAGGTCCAGGATGCCCTGGGCACGGTCGGGTCAGCGTCTGCTGTACTGTTCGTGTGAGGACCTCGTTCCCCTTTACTGAACCATCAAAGGAGTTACTTCCCAGGTGTTATTCCTTTTTAACTTTTTTCATTTAAGAACTAACAGTTGTGTTTCTAAAACCCTGCCGTTATATTTGAGGGGTATCTTAATATTTCTTATCTGCACCAGAACAACTAAAGACGGTCCCCAGTATCCCCTGAGGTCTGTGGTGTCACTAAGGTGGTCGGCATCCGTAGCTCTGTCCTTCCAAGTACGGAATGTGTCACGGGCTCAGCCCGGACTCCGTCTTCCGCCAGCGCTCCGAAGGACTGAGGAAGACCTCGTCCTGACAAAGCGAGCCTTCTCCTTGCCGTGGCCTCACAACGTCGTGTCGGGTGTGGGAGCAGGAATCCTGGAGACCCGTAGCTCTGGGCCCCAGGACCCGCCGGGCAGCCCTTTCTCGTTTCTTGGGAGTTTCTTTTTGCCGTTTGCACGAACAGTGACACAATACACACGGTCCAGTACCTTGCTCTTCTCTCTCGGAAATATGTTCTGAATGCTCGCGCATCATTAAATAAACGGAAGCCGCATTTCTTTGCTGACTTAATTTTCTTTTTTTTCCTTTGAATTTACATTTAAATTCTAGTTAGTCAACATACAGTACAGTATTGGTTTCAGGGGTAGAACTCGGTGATTCATCACTTCCATGCAACGCCCAGTGCTCCTCACAACAGGTGCCTCCTTAGTGCCCACCCCCCACCCGCCGTCCCTCCCCCTCTGCGTGCTCTCCATCATCAAGAGACTCTTAGGGTTTGTTTCCCTCTCTCACCCCCCCCATATGTTCATCTGCTTTGTTTCTTAACTTCGCCACGTGCGTGAGATCCTGGGATGATCGTCTTCCTCTGACGGGCTGATCTCGCTCGCACAACGCCGTCTAGTTCCATCCACCGCTGCTAGGCTGGCTCAATATTCTACTGTGTGGACATGGTACTGCTGACTACACCAGTTCCTGGTTGGTGACTCCACTTTTGCTGTGGCAAAGAATGCTGCCTCTTCAAATTTCAATTATTTTGCACATATTAGAGTAGAGAGGTATGAATTCCTCCAAATGAGTTGAGTCAAAGGCGGTGTATATTTTGAACCTGACGGTCTTTCCCTAATGTCCTTCGTGGATGCCACTGCCGCTTCCCCCTCGCAAGGGAAGCTTGACAAGCTCTTTCCTCCCTTTCTTCAACCCTGTGTGCGATGTGACTTCTCTGTCTTTCCACCCCAGGTTGGTTAACTGCATTCTCTTCTTACTGCGAATTATGCTGAGTATCTTTTCTTATATTTAAAATTCAATTATTTCCTTTGTCACTTATCTGCAGGAGCTTTTTCTATGTTAAGGCAATCAGCTTTGTTAAACGAGTTAAAGTGCAGCCCAGTTTTTCCTTTGTCTTTGGACTTTGTTCTTGGTGGTTTTAGAAGCGTGCAGGGCTTTGAATCCACCCGAACCTTTAGGATAAACATAAGGTGTGTGAAGCACAGTTTATCTCTGCTCCCAAGAAACGCTCTAAAGGGATTGCAGTGAATACAGAACGTCAACCTGTGAAGATGCAGGAAAGGGGGAGAATTTGGTGGCAAACTAGAAGATTCAGGAGACAGACAGTGAGCAGAGGAGGGTGAAGGCTGACCCAGCCTGAAGAGGGTGCGGGTGGGAGCAAGCCAGACCCCGGAGCTCCGAAGCCAGGGTCTCCGCTGCGTCCCAACGAGATGAGACACAGGATGACTGGTAGAAAGGGGCTATTTATCCTCAAAAGACACGGAGCTAGAGGAGCCCCGCCCTGGACCTTCTGAGGGTATGAACAAGGCAGACACGGCGGATGGAAGTTTCTGTCGACACTAACACGTTCATCTTCACAGCTTAGGAGTCGGAATGTTTCTTACTATCACTCATTTGCTTCTTCACATTTTAGCTGTCAGCATCGTACCATCCTTAGCTGCTTCTGTCCTCCGTCTCGGAGACGCGGGCCGACGGACGAGTCATCACCTTCATCCCCAGCCCCGACACAGCCGCACCCAGACAGGTGACGTCGCGGCTCAAGCACAAATCCTGCCGATGAGAAGGTCCTGCCTGCCCCACTACCCCGTGCCCTGGACAGTTGACAAACCATAAACGCCCGCGGAATAACAGTCGATCTTTTAGTGCCTCTTCCACAAAAACCAAAACATAAGAGTCCCCAGACTTCAGGAGAGCCCCCGTAACAGGGCACAGAGAAAACCTTCGGGAACAAAGACAAACAGGAAAGAGGAACAGTACAGAACTCAGAAGAAGGGAGAGATGGCAGGGGCAAAAGACAGCTTCAAGTGAACCATAACTAACCCTTTGAAGGAAGACAGAAGAAGACGTCCAGAAGAAAGGGGCATAGAGACACTGAGCCCAGATCCGACACAGGAGAGGGGAAAGGAGAAACCTTGGGACCCAAGGCAAGGGATGCCCAGAACTCCCCCTGTGCGTGGGCCCCGAGACAGGGAAGCTAGCAGAGGAGCCGAGGCTCCCGAAGGCATGTCTCCAAGGGAAAAACAGCCCGAGTGCTCAGGGTCCTTGACTCTGCTTGGAGGAACTTTCCCACCCGGCCAGATGGCTTGAGAGGGATAGAGGGTCACGACCGAGAGAACCGCAGTGTTTCCAGTAGCTCCTACCACGGGGTAGACCCCAAAACTGCGTGGCTGAACGTGACCGACGGCTGTCGCCCGAGGTCCCGCGGGCTGACAGGGCTCGGCAGGACCCGCCTGGGGTCACCGTCAGACGTCGGCAGAGGCTGGGGTCCCGCAGCCTCAGCGGGTAGACACGCGAGAAGCCGTTCTCGGGCACATCGGAGCCCGGCCGCGCGTGGAACAGCCTGTGAGTAGCCGGGCATCGCCTCCCGCCCGCCCCGCGCGCCGACCGGGGCTTCCTCACTCCTGACCAGCCGCGTCCCCCAGAGCAGGGTCGGAGGGACCCAGGTTAGAGCTGCAGGACTCCGAAGACCCAGAGCGTCGTTCCCACCCCGTTCTTGGCCAGCCCCGCTTCAGGAGGAGAGGACCAGGGGACGTCACGACAGCCGAGAGGTTCGGTTCGTCGGCCCGTCCGTCGGCTCCCACCGCAGCCCCGCGAAGGAAGGCCGTGGACACGGGCCGGCCCAGAAGGCGCTGCCAACGGCGTCTGGGGCCGGAGAACCGTGCGCAGGGCCCGCAGCCAAGGCTACGCCGAGCGTCCAGTTACCTTGACAGCGAGCCGGCCAGGCTGTGAGGACGGGGCTGTGGGGGGGGGGGGGCGCGGAATGCGGGTCCGGAGGGCGGGGGAGGGCGGCAGCTCATGGTCCCGGGGCCCGGGATCGAGCCCTTCTTCAGGCTCCTGCTCCGTAGGGGGCTGCCCCCCCGCTTCCCTCCCCCTCCCCCATTCATGCTCTCTCTCTCTCTCTCTATCTCTCTCTCTCAAATAAATAAAATCCTCTTTTTTGAAAGGTAAACAGTCAAACAGTTAAAAGAAGCTTTCTGTGGGGAGAGGCCGTCAGGACCGGGGCAAGAGATGATGTGTTTTTATTACAAAAATCAATGCACTTTCTTAACTTTTTACATCATTTCCACATATTAATTTGGTAAAAATATAAATTTACCCTAAAAGTTAAAAGCTATACCATTCTAGGGGAAAATCTGGTTTACAAACTTACTTCGCGAGAACACACGCGTCTGGATATTCTAGAACGGGAGTAGTTTTGCACATGCGGTTCCCTCTTCTCTGGAGATCCCGACTCTTCCTCTCACGGGTGCTGCTTCCTCCTCCGGGAAAGGCGCCTTCCTTCTGGCAGCAGCTCGGGAGCTGGAAGACGGTTCACACAGATCAGCGGATGTGAGCAGGCAGGCCCCATAAAGCCATTCATAGGAGGAGCCTTAGGGAGTATTTAGAAAAAAAGCCAACCTTTCCTGGGGAAATAAAATGCCTTTGCTCATGAATTCCGAGTTACACCTGTTCCTTGAAAACACCAGAAGAGCGGATAACTCTTCGTAAGCTTGCCATGGAGACCCCGTCGGGGAGGTCAGTTGTGGCCGTTGGCCAGTTCCCAGGGTCGAGTTTACTCGGGAAAACAGACGTTCCCGCTAATCTACTTGAATTGTACTACCGATGCTTGGCTTCGTGAATACGCCCAAAAGACTCGTGGAGGGTTTTACTGCCAAGCATGTCAGTAAGTGTCACACGGAGGGAAGAACCCACTCTTTCTGGATCGACTTGCCTCATAAGAAGTAGTACTTCAGGAGCATTGCCAGCCCGCAGCCGGAGGGTTGCGGCTCCAGGGAGGCATGAACAAAGGGCGTAACAGGAAGCCACATTTGGCTGGTCCGAGCGTCCGTACCATCTGCTCACTGACCTGTGAACATTTTCAATTCCAGGGCGACATGGTTTCGATCAATAATCGGAAATTCTACTTTTCCTTTGTGAGTCGTCCCTGGATCACAGCACCGTCCCGTGCTGGCTGGAATGGGATGAGCACACCCCACTCCAGCTGCTGGATGAGCACACCCCACTCCAGCTGCTGGATGAGCACACCCCACTCCAGCTGCTGGATGAGCACACCCCACTCCAGCTGCTGTCATGGAATAAACCCAAGACAAAACCCGCGATGCAGCGTTTCGAGGGCACTTACCAGCGAGTGGTGTCACCTCACCCCATTCGGGTGGCCACTATCGAAGGAGCAGGAAGCCACAAGAGTTGGCGAGGACGTGCAGAAACTGGGACCCTCCTGGACTGTCGCTGGACTGTGAAATGGTGCCATTGTTATGGAAAAGAGTATGGAGGCTCCTGAAAACCCTGTCATTCGGCAACGTCACCTCTGGGTACAAATCCAAAGAATTCAAAGCAGGATCTCAAAGAATTATTAGTGCATCACGTTCCTCTCAGCATGGGTCACAGTAACCAAGAGGTGGCAGCAACACAAACATCTCTGCATTGATTACCGGGATAGACAAAATGTGACACATCAATGACGTTAGACCATCACGGAAACTTGAAAAAGCAGGAAATCCCAGCGCAGGCTCCAACACAGGTGGCGCCTTGAGGACCTCGCAGTACGAACGCTACGGAAAGACGCGTGTCCCACAAGTCCACCTACAAACAGTATCTCAAGCTCAAAAAGCCGGGCTCCCAGAGACAGAAAATGAAACAGTGGCCGCCAGGGGCTGGGGCTGGGGGAAGGGAGAGCTCGTGTTTAATGGGTAAGAGTTTAAGGTTTGCAGGATGGAAAGAGTTCTGAAGCCGCTGCCCCAACCTGTAAAATATACCGAACGCTCCTGACCTTCATAATGAACGTAATAGGGGCGGAGATGGCTGATTTAATATTGTATATTTTTATCATCATAAAAAATAGAACTAACTGAGTAAGGAAGGGCAATGGGCAGATTGGAGAAGACCAAAATCCAGAGCACCCCCACGCTGGTGGGAGAAGGAAACGGGAGCATCTCCACTTTTCCTCCGGTATCACCAGCTTGAAGTCAAGGCATTGCGATGCCCACATGTGCCCACTTGGCCATGGAAGTGGATCGCTTCTGGGGAAATGGACATTTTCTGCCACCGCCCGCAGGATGGGAAGGGCAAGGGAGCTCTGCGGGTCCCCTTTCATACGGGTGCTTGTCCATTTGCCTGCCCCCTCCTCCACCTACTAAGGGCCCCTCCTACCAACACCTCACGTTGGACCCCGTGTCTCAACATAAGGATTTGGGGGAAACCCCAAACCCAGACCACGCATTTACCGTGCTGCATTGTGTTACACACTATACTGCGCTATGTCACATACCGTAACTTTGACGCTCTGCTCTTCACTGGCCCAACAGGCCAACTTGGAGCACAGAACCTCAACTTGTACATGGCAACACTCAAGCACAGAAACGCATGCACCGGGTTTCCTAATACACAGATTTAACTGGTTTCTTGAGGTGTCCCCTTCTTTGGACTCTAAGGAGAAAATTTATTTGTTTCAAAAGAAAACACCTTCGTTTGTTTCAATGACCACTGCTAAGTTCAATGACCACCTTCTGTCCCAGGTGAATGGGTCACAGCAGATCTCCCGTGCTCTGTGGGTTTTCTGTCCTCTCTGAGTCTTAGAACCATCTTAGTGCATGATCTCAGGCTCGGTCCTGTTCACTTCCCAGGCACGACCCCACCCCACTATTCTGCTCTAGTCTTATGTGCCGTCCTGGTCCGGGTCTCCGGGGTGGAGGTCCTGACTGGCATTCAGATGGCCCTGCCACTTCTCCTCCGGCGGGGCCCGGGAAGAGCACCTGCAGGGAGGAAGCGCTGTTTCCTATGACTGCTCAAGCCTGACCCACCATGCTTCCATGCCGGGCTGGAGCCTCGGCTGCCTGTTGCTAGCCGGGCACAATGCTGGCCCTCCATGGTTAGGATGCCCACAAGGAGGCTGCCATGGCTCTTTGGCCTGGCCAGAGGCACACACCTCCCCATCCCCTCTCCCCGCTGGAAGTCCCATTTGTAGGTTCCATGGGGTGCAGTTAAACTTCTGACAGGCTCTCTGTCACTCCCTGATGGCTTTGCAGGATGGAAGGGGCATCCCCCACCCTGGCAGAGATCCGCCATCTGGCAGGATCTCTGGCACTGGCCGCTCCAGCCTCTCGAGGCAGCAAGGGGACAGCGGTCGTTGCCCTGAGCCCCAGGGGATGGGCATTGGATTCTAGCTCAGAGCCCATTGCCGTGAGGGGCAGCGAAGGCAGGACGATGCCTCCCAGCGGTGCCGGCCCTTCCTTGGACGGTGGCTTCCCTCCGTGTCGCTGTCAGCCATTTGGAGCAATGTCAGAATTCCTTAAAAATTTCCAGAACAGCCCGGCGGACGCTACCCCCTCACTGGCTTGCCGCTGGACTGCGGATTTCTTGACCCACTTCACTAGGTCCCGTCATTTTGTTAGGAACAGACGTGGTCGTTGCAACGCCGTCCGTGAGGCACACGCCTGATTTTCTGCCTGGGATGCGTGCGAGCCGAGCCGTCTCGGTACGACAGGGGAGCGCTTCGCGACAGACAGAAACACAGAGAAGCGAAGGCTTCCTTCCAGGACCATTCTCGGGGTCTTCACTAAAGACACTGAAATTCCCCATAAACTGACAAACCTAAACACAGCCCAGCCCGGGGTCGGGGTCAGAACCCGCCACCTTACCAACCTCCCAGACTCCCACGGGTTCCCGCCAAGCCTCTGCTGCATTTTAGCTCCGAGAACTTGTTTGGTTCATCCGAGTAACCTTTCCTCGTGGGATATTTGCCTCAAAACCAGTCAGGACTGCCACAGAAATCAGGGCAAGAACGAAAGACAGTGATCACAGGGTTTCTGCCGGCCCGTGGTTTAGTGCTGGGGCACCATCTGCTGACCGTGCGTCGCCTTTCGGATGTTTTTGTTGTTTGGGTTTTTTGGTGTGTGTTTGTTTTTTACCATTCCCGTTGATTATATCGAGTGAATTCATAATCAAGAAAAATTATTTGGATTACGTGATTATGTACATCAGCTTCCACCCCAAGACCTGGCCGCGCTGATTGACCATGACCTTTGGAAGTAAAATCATGAGAATTATATATATATATTTTAATGGGAAAAGAACCCCGTCTCAGTTTGGCGAGGGACAGTGTGACGTTCCTGCTCAGACAGGTGTGACAGCCCCTGTAAGGAGGTAAGCACAGAGGCAGGTAACTAGGGGCTGTAAAGGAAGGGCTTAAAAAATGTCCGTTCCGCTGCACCACAGCATTTAGATTCTGTGACTGCAGCCACGGAGGACAGAGATGCGGGCAAACACCCGCCGCTCGGCGGCTTGTGGGATTATTATTATAATGCTCTTTCCTGTACCTGCGCAGAGACGGACCCACGCACACCATGGGCAGCTGTTAGGGTTTCGGTGAAATTTAAAAGCTCGAGAACGATGCTGGGAAACGCGTATGACAGAACGGCAGGCGAGGCAAGTGCGGACACTAGACCGAATCTGCAGGCTCGGCCCGGCAGGGTGCGGCCAGCATTGACCGACTCACAAGAAACGATTGGAAAGGAGCTGCGTGTGGCGGGGGAGGCCGCTGGGTCCAGTCTCCTGCACCGACGGCCGCAGCTTCCGAGGGCCCGGAGCCGCCCCCGCGCAATCAGAGGACGCAGGCATGTAATGGAACACAGGACTGGACGGACACGAGGGTCGCGGCCGGGAAGTGGGAGTGCGGACCCGGCTCCCCTCTAGTGGCTGCGGGGGACACTGCGCGCAGACGCCAACTTCACAAACCCCGAACTAGGGAAGCAGGAGGCGTAGAGCCGAGGGAGGAAAATGCGGCGCCCAGCGCCGGGCGGGCAGCCGCTGAGCTCGACCTGCCACTCGGGCAGAGTTTCACCGCCTCGTGCTCCCGCATACTGCACGGCCCGCCTGCACGGCTGCGCGGTTTGACCCGGATCCCCTCTCCTTTCTCTTCCAGGACCACCTGCTCCCCCCCCCAGCCCCTGCACCCCTGCTCCCCACGGGCCGCCCAGTCTGCTCCCAGCGCGGCAAGGTTACTGATCCTGGAGGGCCACAGCTGTCCTCAGCCCCTGACCGCCTCCGCCTCCTCCCTGAAGCCCTCTCGGGTTTTGCTCTGGGTCCTCGGAGCCCTTCCAAACATCCCATCTGCTCCAACACCAAACTTCCCACGTCTGTCCGTCGCCAGAGACGCCTCAGATGCTTTGTGTCATTGGAAACAAAGTCCGTCTGTCTTTGGGTTCTGTCTGTCTTTGCTTTATGTGCGCTGTGCTCCCCGGTGAGGCGCTTGGCTGTTTACAATCGTTCGGTCTTGGTGGATTGACCTGTTCACCGGTATGCGACGACCTTCCCTGTCTCTTTTTACCGTTCTTAGTTCAAGGTCTGTTTGTCCGGCGTAGAGACAGCTACCGGCGTCCGCGTGTTTTGTTGGTCTGTTTGTTTGGTGGCTGGTTACCGTTTGTTAAAATATCTTTTCCCTCCCAGTCTACATGGGCCCTTGGAGCTAAAGGGAGTCTCTTATGGGCCGCACATTGCCAGACCTTGTTTTCTTGTCCGCTCCAGGAACGCATTCCTTACCAAGGCCTGGGGGTCACGTCCGACCGAGCCTTTGCCCCGCGTTGCCGAGCAGCCCCGTCCCTCCCTACGCCCTATCGCTGCTCTCCCTCAGGCTCCTGCGGCGGGCCACGGGCCATGCCCTTTCCCTGGAATACCTTTCCACCTGATCCACCTGGAAAATCTTAGGCGCAGCCGCCTTCTCCTCTGTGAAAACCAGACATCTGGAGAAATGCAGATTTTTTTTTTTCTTATCACGATGGAATCTTCAGATACGCTCTTTCCAATGACCAGCACTTGGGCCGATGTGTGCGCACATCTGTGTGTAGATCGGATCTCCGTCTCGGGTGAAACGTCCACCTCGGTCAGAGATAAGACGCAGGAGCCCAGAGAGAGGGCGGGAAGCCTCACCCCGAGAGCGCGCGTCCACGGCTGTTCTAGGGAAGCTCTTCTTTCGTCGGTGCTGCGCCCGGTGCCAGGAATTTGGCATCAGGTGCTCCTTGAATTTTTATTACAGTTTACGAGTGAGACGACCTCGGCCTGAAACGTTCCTGTCCTTGTGGAAAAGCTTTAAATGACTGATTTCTGCGTATGTCACAGAGGCAGCACGACCCGTCTTTCCGCGTCCTGTGTCCCCGTGGGCAGCTCATCGCCGCCTGGCGGGGACGCAAATCAGTTCACCCACGGGGCAAACCGCGGGAATCGCACCCCCCGTGAGAAGAGGGACACACGCGGACACGGCCACCTCGGGCCCCGCACACAGGCTCACCGATGCCTGCCCGTGTCGGACACCTGCCGGGGGGTTGAAACCGTAACTCCTTATCCCTTCCTAAGAACCACGACAGCATGACACGGAACCACGAGGGAGCTCGCTGACCGCACTGCTGGAAGCGGCGAGGGGGAGTGACTTCCGCTGAAATCCACTCCGCGTCCGGCCCCGACGGCACACACGGCCGTCACTCCGTGTGTGTGTGTGTCAGTGCCTGACGCGGTCACCTTCCTGACACGCTACACGGAGCAGCGTGACGGTCCCGCACGAGGCTCCCGCAGCTGCACGTGGAGGGCCGTGTCTTGGGCTTCGGGTGGAGCAGACCGGGGGGGCTCAGGAGGGGAGGACTGGTGAGCAGCCCCAGCCACGGACAAGGAAGTCGGAGAAGTGCTCCCTCTTCTTCGTCGGAGGCCGATTGCCCGGTGCGCGGCCCCCATGGTCCCCCAGACGTCCCCACCAGGCCTGAGCCCTGGCTTCCTTCTTCCCGCCCATCCACACCCCACTTAAGCAGAACCCCAATGTCTAATCTAGAAAGAAGCAGAGCTTCTCTGTTGGAGAAGAGGGTGGGACTCTGTGTCCCAGACATTCCCTGTCTTAGTATTTCTCGAGAAAACCCATAAGCTCCAGGGTGTGCAGTCAGAACAGCTCTGAGCTCCAGAATTGAATTCCCAAGAAACTCATATTTTTTTTCTTAATGTGGTATGGCTGGGAAAGGAAATACCTTCACCTGTTAAATATGAAGGTCCAAAGGGCGGGGGTAGAACTTTGGCCGTTGTTGGGATAATAACCAGGAACTTGGTTCTCCCTCTGCCCCAGTAGCCCTGCAGGGTCAGTGTTACCATAACAAGTTACAGATAAGACACAGAGGCCCAGAGTTAAGAAGCCAACATGGTAATAAGACAGGAGCTGAGATTTGGGTCTATTCTTTGCAATTTCAAAGTTCGTATCTTTTATAGAATCCATTCCCAGGGAGGCAACCATCAACGAGAGCAGGAGGGCAAAGGCGACTGGACTTGCCTTTCCTTTAGAACGGTGGGGCCGACGTGAGCAAAGACTGAGTTAGAAGGTTTGTGCCAACAAGGCCCGTTCCAGCCCCGAGCAGCAATGATCCTGAGCAGTGCTCCCCCCTCCTCGCTCCTCCGAGCCTTTCCAGCGCGGACGTGGAAGGCAGCTCGGGGAAGCCAGAGGCTTCTCTGCTCCATGTTTCCTTTTCTACCTGTTTGTATCTGCCTGGCTTCTGTGCACCTGCTCTGCTCGCCCCGGCGGCACCTGCCGTCTGTCCTGGGCATCCCTGCCTTTGTGGTGTAGCGCTCCGCACGGAGCGGAAGAAAGCAACAGAGACAGCAGGGAGACACGTGGGGACAGTGGCCGGGACAGTCCACGCGGAAGCGTGTGGTTGTCTGTGAACAAGGGCGGGGAGAGGGGCGTGTGGGCCAGGGCTGAGAGCACCGGCCGATGAGCTGACCAGGGGCGGGAGGGGAGGTCAGGCGAACCTAGGAGCCCAGGTGGCATTGGCTTCGGGCTTCTGGAGGTCTAGAAGCTGCCAGGTGGTGCAGGTGGCGAGGGTGGGAAGGAAGCGGTGGGGCAGCGGAAGACCAGAGCAGCCATTCCCCCAGGCTGCTGGCAGTGTGGGGACTGTTCCTCACAGTCCCAGGGTTGTGCAGGGAGGGAGAGCCCTCCGTGCCTCTGCTGTTCCCCGGTCTGCCTCCTCCTGCAGCCTGCTTGCTGCCCGGACCTCATGCCTCTCCTTCTGCAGCCACGCTCGGAGCGTCCCCGTGAATGCAATCCGCCCAAACGTCACCAGTCCCAGGACCCCCGAGCACCGGCCAGGCCTGTCCTGCGGGCTCCGTCACCAGGGCTGGCCTCCTCTCCGTCCTCTCGCGGTCCCTGCAGGGCCCCACGCGGGCTGCGAGACGGCAGCGCCGGCCTTCCTGCTCCTCCCAAACGTGGCCGCTCCTCCTCTGCTTCCTTCCCCGGCTCAGAGCTCTTCCCCGTCCAGGCTAAACAGCCGCCCGGAGATCAGCGGCCGCTGTGTTCCGTGCTCCGCGTTTGCAAGGAGCCCGCATTAGCACGTGTGTGAGCAAAGATCACACCGATTTGCATTCAGGGCACTTCTGCGCGACAGCAGACCCTTAGAGCTGCAGGAAGAACTCGGCACGGGTCCTGTCCAGCTTGGAAGGGCAGCTGTGAAGGCCTTGATGACTCCAGGTGAGCCATCCCGAGGAAGCAGCTGTTTTTTTTTTTTTTTTTTTTTTTTTTATAGATCTCAGCTTCCTAATTTCATGGACCATGAGAACCGTTGTCCACACCAGGGTCAAAGCACCTTGTTGCCTGCAGCAAAGACCCTCATGTCCCACTTCCGTCTTCACCTGTGTTGCAGGATGGGGATTGGAACTGTTTCTCAGTTGGTGGGGACAAGTCACGCTGACCTGGGTGCATGGTGTCCCTCTCTCCAGCTCCGTATGTGAGCCTCTGTCCCTGCTCTGTACCTGAGGTGCTGGACAGATGATGTCATTTATCGAACCCAAACCCTTGGTATTGACAACCCAAGGAACCCCCGAGTCCCTCCTCTCCTTAGCGGGGCTTCTCATTCAAGCAGAACAGAGGGACCTTCGCCCAGCCTGGAGGACAGCGTAGAGTCAAGCTTTAAACCCCTTCCCTCTGTAGACATGAGAGGGAACATGGAAAACAAAATCAGACAAAACCATTGATTCAAACTTGACGCATCAAAAGTGGGTCGGAAACACGGCAGGAGGTTTGGGGTGAGCCCAGGAGCTGTGGCCATGGGCCTCTGGGCTGCAGAAGTGGAAGCAGGTGTTCTCTTACATGCCCTCGAGGTCACGGCCCGGAAGCACCCTGTGTGCATGTGAGGATATGGACCAGGCCAGCCACACAGACGCGGCTGCGAAGCCAGAAGCCGTCTTCCAGGGCCTGGCCCGGCAGGCGGCCTCAAGACCTCGACGCTACATGAAGCAATGATGGCACCGCAGAGAAGGAATCCCAGACTGGGCTCATGCAATGATGGCCCTGGGAAGCTGTAGGGTTTGGGGAGCCAAAAGGACAGCAAAACCACAAAAGAGGTCATGAGAGAGAAAGAACTAAAGCCATTCAAGGTGCATTTGTGCATGAGAATCCCGAGCCCACAGTATAAACGAAGACTGGCCGAGAGAACCAGCCAGTAAGTGTTCTCCCCCGATGGACGAAGTGTGCTGGAACGGCTCTAATACCAAATGTTCCCGTCTCCGCAGAGAGAACGGAAGGACGGGTCTGCACTAAAAACTAAGTAGTTACAAAGGAAAGCACTAGGAACCCACGGACATAAAAAATAACCACTTTGAAATAGCAGAAAGAGAAGATACAGCCACTGGAATTTTCAAAAGCTTGTGAAGGAAAAACAGACCTTATCCTACCCTTTCTGTCTTTGAAAGAAAAACTGGGTGTTCCCTGCCTGGGACAAGTACGGAGAAAGAACATAAATGAAGATATCACTTACAGTTATTAAAAAAAAAAGACTCACCGCACCGTTTCCAGATTGTAAGAACTGAATAACAGAATAAGCCAAAATTAGCCTCCGTGTATTGGGTTGAAACCGAAGCACATCCGATGTGAAAAGAAAACGGTCAAAGCTAGCGGAGAAGACAGACCACAAAGGGATAGTCATCTGGTGGCTGGTTTCTCATTAGAAGCAGCAGATGCCAGCAGGCAGTGAAATAATGACGGTCTTAAAATCCCAGCTTCCCACCTAGGGTTCTGCATGTGGAGGAGAAGGGAACCAGAAGGGAACCGTGGAGTCGGAGAAGAGACGACACATCAGGAAAAGACAGGAGAAGTTGATGGCTGCCATGCACTCGAGGAAGAAAGTAAACCAGGAAAGGATCGAGAAGACAAGGAGAAAGACGGCGGAACTGGGGAGGGTCTGAATTCCTCTCAGCACGACGGCGACGTCCCTCGCCCCCGACAGAGCAGCACCTGACAGAGCTTCTTTGCATACCCAGTCCTTTGTGTTGGCGTTGACCTGGTAACTGGACCCCCACCTGTCATAAAGGCATTATAGTCCACAAATCCACGTGCACATGAGCCAACAATAATGAGTGAGCTCCTCCGGACGAGGTCTAGAGTGGAAACTGGAAGGATTTTATAGCCTAGTGCCAGAATGGAAACAGAAAGAAATGACGTAGTTTATGTCACAAAAGGGTTAATTAGGTTTCCAGTGCTTGCAAAAGGCAGACTTGCTTATCCACCCCATGACCAGGAGAAACTCAGGGCCCAAGCCTTGGAAAATCCTCCTGCTTCTCTGGCAGCGCCATGCGGGATTTCTCTCCCAGGGGCAGGGGTCGCCCAGATCTGCAGGATGAGCGGATTGTTTGAACAAAGCTGGGGGTTTCAGGGACAAGCATCCCACAGGGAGAAAGGGCAAGAACGTTGAGATGATCTTGAGGGGGCGCTTACTGTGGAAGGTCGGAAAGGAGGGAGGTGTGTAGATGTGACCGGGAAAACGGAGGCATGGCGGCAAATGGCTTGGAGGGTTGTCGAACCAGAGGAAGTAGCTTGGAACACCAACAGGTTATGGTCAGAGAATAAGAGGCTCCATCGAGATCTGGGGGGAAATGCTGCTCTTATAAGGATCAGGTCTAGAACTTAATGGGGGCAGCGGGTTTCGGAGGTGATGTGGTAGTAAAGAGTATTGTCGGGGGAAGGGAAGGCAGGGACCAGGCACATGAAGCTACGGTCGGCATGAGAGCTGCAGGCACCACATTGATGACCGAGGGAAGGACAGGAGACTGAAGACCAAGGTCACAACTCGAAGGAATAAAGGGACCTGCTGGATAACCACACCAAGAAGAGCAGGAAGGGGCTACAGACTTGGCCGTAGGCTTCAAAACCGGGGTGTCAGTGAGGAAGGAAGGATGATGGTCATAAAGTCGTAACGAAGAACGAGAAAGTGCACCATCGGCATCTGGAACGGGGCTCAAGGGGTGTGGGGGACACGGCCACCATTGCGGACGGCCGTAAGGGAAAGCAGTGTCCTTAATGAGGCAGCTGCTCTCCTTGGACCACAGATAGGAGAGCCGCTGACAGGGCAGGTTGAGGAAAGGTCCCTGAGCATGGTGCCTCTCGGCACAGGGGGCAGTGGTGGGGTCGGTGGGGCCTCCGAACGCCAGAGGGTCAGACTGGGTGACTGTCGCCAGGCGGCAGAGATCGGAAATGCACCTCACTGACCCGTTAGGAGTGGGTGGGTCAGCGTTCTTTCCAGAAACCAGGCTGTAGGGTGGCCACAAGCGGGACTTGAATGAGTAAGTGGGAACTTGGGCAGAATCCCGCAGAGGCCAAGGCAGGGTGCGCGGGAGTTTCTGTATTCGGGTAGGGGACCAGCTGTCGGAGATTCGCAGCGTAGCAGAGAATGTAGGCTGGAAGCTTTGCAGCCAGGTACGGAAGCAGGGGCTCGTGTCCCGGGCTGGCCGGCCGCAGACAGGAAGCCAACGTGACGTGTCCACCGTAAAGGCCTCCTGCCCCGCTTCTAGTCGAGTCTGATAACAGGAACCACCTCCTGCATTGTCTTATTTTCTCGGTGCTCGTTAGGTGATGGGAGAGAGCATTGAGAACCGAGCTCCCAGCACCCCGCTTGCTGCAGGGGGCACCCCCGGCCTCCCGAACGCGTGGTGTGTCTGCTAGGCTCGCGCCCGCCCAGCTCAGAATTCTCTCCGCAGGAAGCAAACTCGTGCTCCGTGGTTTCCAGCGCGTCCCCTTGCTCATCCCCCAGAGAGACTATAAACGTTTACGGCATCAAGGACGACGCTTCAGATTCGCTGGGTCTGTCCTTTCTACAGTGACGTCTTCATCCAGGAGATGCAAGGCACCTTCCCGTCCTGAGCTCTCGCGTCGCTCCCTTCCATTTTCTCGTCAAGCGCTTTCCCCGGATGGCGGGAGGTGTCCCCTATTTGGCTGAGGTGCTGGGGATTATCTTGGGCGATGCAGACTAGGGGTTTGTTAAATTTCCCCTTGGTCTGTCAACCCCGCTGTCTGCACATCAGCTGAGCTGGGGAGTGTGCGACGCACGGGTGCCCAGAACTTTCTGTCTCCGTCTCTCCTTGCCCCTCTCTCTCCGTGTTTACTGCTTGTGTCCCTTAGAGTCGAGGCAGGATGGGATGACCGTGTCAAACAGTCATGAAGAAAAGTTGCCACAAGTGCCTTCAACAACACGGAAGTGCGGGCACCCCGGGCACGCCAGCTCCGGCCTGAGGAGGCAGCGAGGGGGAGCGGCCGACATCAGCAGGGACCCGGGTCTCCAAGCAGGCCCGGTTGTTTGGAGCACCCTGCCTGACCTGTTCCTGGCCTTCGGGGGCGGGACACAGACGGCCTGTCCCATGCCTGGCACACGTTAGGACGTGGTAGATACGAGGCCGATTGACTTGTTTGTTCACCAATAAATGCATTCGTTTTTAAGACCTGCACATCTCTGGATCAAACTGGCCAAAGCCCCAGAGGACAGACGTCTCACGGCGGCATCCGATCTCGGGGGCACCCAGTCTCGGGGGCACAGTGAAGAAATGAAGAACCTTCTGGAGGGGATCTGCCCACCTGAGACCGTCATGCTGTGCCTCTGCCCGAGGACAGGGAGGAGACGGAGCTCCAAAAGGTCCTTCTGGTGAAGGGGTCCGGAGGAGCGGTTCTCGAAGTAGGTTCCCCCGGGTCAGTGACGTCCACAGATGGCACACAGGAAGAGGGAGCCATGGGCAGGCAGGTTTGAGAAATGCCACTTCGCACGAAGTTAAAATAGTTCTCTTCACCGGGAACTTTGCACAGCTCCAGAAGTCAACGATGGTGCACACGAACTTACCCAAGCTCATTGCACCCCGGAGCCCTTTGCTTTAATTTTCTCAATAAAGCCTCTAGAAGGGGATAATTTTGCCTGAAACTTGCTTTGAAAGATAATAGTAGGAATGTTTTCAGATCCCAGATAAGTCTGCAAGAGCCCGCCCTGCAGCCGCAGGAGATAAAGAAACCAGCTCTGTCTTTACCTGACGACTGGTCCCCTCCTGGGCTACACACAGGGCCCATATTTCTGGCCTTGTGTGGTGAGCTAACATGTTTCTGAACACGTGTGCCTTGGCTATGCTGGGAAGTTGATTTTGGAGTTTTGGACTCAGGAGCCTGTGGCCAAACAGAACGGCCAAGGCTAGTCAGCTCCTTGATGACAAAAGTCTCCAAAAGACCGGATTTGGTCTGGAGGTTGGAGTTGGAAACATCCCAGGGCAGTGCGGGGCTTGTACAGAAAGTCGCAGAAGCTGTGGGGCCCCGGGGGGTCTGACTCTTGGTTTGGGCTCAGGTCCCGATGTCAGGGTCGTGCGTTCGATCCCCAAGCTGGGCTCTGTGCTCAGCACGGAGTCTGCCGCCCCTGCCCCTACTCACGCTCCCGCTCCTCGAGTAAATAAATAAATAAAGTCCTCAAAGTCACAGAAGCTGAAATGAGAAAAAGCAGCCAGGGGCCTCCTGCCGGTCACAGCGAAGGTCGGCCGTCACGCCCTGAGCCAACTCCGCGGCTTCCTGGAGGAGAACGGGTCGGAGGGCCGCACCGCTGGCGCCGGTCTGGGTCACGGAAGCCTTTGTCGCGGTGGCTGGGAGCAGAGCTTTCTGGTGACGGACAGAGACCCGCCTGAGGAGCGCCGTGTTTCCCTTTGTTTTCCAGGGGACCCGAGCTGTGGTGCCGAACAGCTGCTCGGCTCGGCCGGCGCTCGCCTCCTATAATAGCGATGCCCACGGGACTGCCTGGTTGTCCTGACTCAGCTCCAGAAGGAGCAGCTGCGTTCACGGGGGGAGTCAGGCCCCTGGCGGCCGCCCTCACGGGGCGAGGGTGGGCGAGGAGGAGACTCACCCCCCAGCACCGCGCTTACTTGGAGTCGGGGATGCTCGCTTCCCATCTCTGCGACAGGCAGTACCACCGTCCGGCTTCGGAGGCAAACTCCGACCCTGGTGACTATAATTTTTATCTGTTCATGGGCGGATGCACGTTCGGGTCATTTCCACATCTTGGCTGTGGATTGAAAAAGAGACAGAGACAGACAGACAGACACTACCGTGGAGTACCCTGTGGCCGGAAGGAAAGGGATCTTCCCGGGTGGAACAGCGCAGATGGCCCGGAGGACACCTGGCTCAGGAGAATGAGGCAGGCACCGAAGGACACATGCCGCGTGGTTCCCCTGCCATGGGGGCTCTAGAGTCGTCCAGCGCGGGGAAGCAGAGAGGAGGGTGGGAGCCAGGGCTGGGGCAGGGGCAGGGGGAGGGGTGCTGTTCAAGGAAGAAAGCTTCAGTTGTGCAGGAAACAGGTCCGGAGAGCTGGGCCCACCCCCTGCCTGTGGCCAACGGCATGTGCTCTGCCCTTGAACGTCTATGAGGACGAAGGATCTCCTCTTAGCTCCTTTACGAAGTAGCATAAAACCAGCAGGCGACCGTCCGATCGAGCCCAAGACCTTCTTCTCCCCAGCTTCTCTTCTCTCCCGCTGCATGCACAAGTCATCGGCGCATGTGCACGGAGACGAGGCTCACACCAGCCTCCCCGTCAAACCGTCTCTGGAACTAGGACGCAGGGAAGCAGCAGACACATGTGACTGTATTAAGGACACTTGGGGCTTGGAACGCTTTCTGAAATTATTATTTTTTCCGTTATTGAGAAGACACTCCTGCGGCAGGAAAACACACGGTGCCTTCGGCTTCGGGACACGGTTTTAGGGTGGATTCTGTAGTTCGCAAGAGCCTCCGGGATCGTTGCACTCTGAGCAAAGGGCTCCTTTCATGATGGCCAGGAAAATCGTTCCCAGTGGCCAGGAGGAGGGTGGTGGGGCGGAGCCGGCAGCCGCAGCATGCACAGGAGACGGGCAAGGTGATGCGCGGAGTCAGTTTGCACAAGGACCCACGGGGCTCACACTCAGCGGCCGCCGGCCCGGCTGCTCTGCCCGCTGTCCCGTGCCGCCCACGGATCTCGCATGGCAGGCTGCTCTGGCCAGGAAGAGCCCGCCCAGCTGAGCGCCCCCTTCCAGGAACCCTGCAGAGGGAGCCATGGAGCGGATGGCAGTGCCCGGTTCGGAGAGGACGGGCGGTTGCCCTGAGCACATGTTCCTGTCATGAATCAGACAGCACACGTGCTCACCCCGATGGGCGGAGGGTGTGGGAAGCGTGATGACTCACCCTGTTTGTCCCCAGCTCTTTCACTTGTCACCCTACAGACAGCTTCTGGGAAGAAATGGACCTTAGTGAAATTCCTGGGAAACAGGGTCAGTTCGACGCAGGCATTGTTGTTATTCTTCAGTCATGCTTGTAATAAATTATCATTTATAGTGAGCAAACTGTTCGTGCAAAGTTGCCAGATAAAGAGCTGGGTGACTTCAGGTGGGGACTGCATTGTCCTGCCGCTCAGGAAATATGGATTCCCCTTGCCACACCCCGACCGCCCCCGGAAGATGCACAGCCTGGCCTGACAAGCCAGGCTGAAGGACTTGCTTTGGCTTTTTGCAGTGTGAGGGGATGCGATTTGCCTGAGCAGACACCTGAAGGCACTTGCCTGTTTGGGCTCAATCCGTGTGCCCCTGCTCTCGCATGGAGCAACGTGTCCCAGTGTGCGGCGCTTCCTCCAGCCCGGCGAGGTGCGACAATCAGATCCGTGCTGACCCGCAGCCTACAGCAGGATACCGTGGCTTACCTGCAGACCCCGTGTGAAACAATGAGATGCTGACTGTTTTAAGTCACCGCAAAGGGGAGTCGTTGGTTGCCCACAGCAAAAGCTGACTTGCCAGTGAGCTCATTGACTTGTGACACATTTTGGAGCAGACGTTTTATTCTGCGCATCTTCAGTGAGCAGTTACATCAGCCAGCTGTGGCTGCGTAACAACCAACCACATTCAACAATATGCCTTGATATCTTACGCATGAGCGCTTATCCCGGGGTAAACCAACATAGGTTGGGCTTAACAGGAGTGAATTACTCTGCACTGTGCGTCCGGCACCCGATTCCTGGGCCAGCAGGTTATCGTAGGTACCAGAGCCCAACTGTGCAAGCCATCTTCAAGCTTCCTCTGTGTCATAAATGCTAGCAGTGGGACCAAGCCAGCATCCGTGGACCTGACGGGCCAATTCCTCCTACGCGTCACCTTGAAGGGAAGGACTCAATATCTCTGAAAATAATCGGATTTACTGCACGAATCTGTCCTAGTATTTTACTGGGAGTAATTTTGTTTTTGTTGTTGGTATTGGTTTATGTTCTGCTTTCTTTTTCCATTTCCAGGAAAAGAAAGTACATGACAAAACATGCATCACAACCTACATACAGGCTTCCTTCTGAGGATTTCTGCCATTGAGCACTTCTCTGTGACCACCTGTAACCTAATCAGCTGGCCATTCTCTACGTTACCTATTTTGTATTGATCTTGCATAATGGAACATATTGAACACACACATAGGGCTCTGACATAAATCTGTTTTGTTCAATATGGTGCCGTAGCCACATGGAGCTACGGCACATTTGGGATGCGGCTCGCCCAAGTTGAAATGCTCTGTTAGTATAAAATATATGCTGGATTTTGAAGACATCACATAAAAATGTAAAATATATCATTAAAAATTTTTGTCTTGATTATATGCTCAAATAAAAATATTTTGGATGTATTGGGCTAAATAAGAGGCAATACTAAAATTAGCTTTACCTAGAGATGTCCAGGAATAAGTAAGGAACTCTGAAAACCCTCTCTTTCATAAAAACAATGAGACCACAAGCAAAAATGGTCCGAATCAGCTTTTTCAGTACCCTGGACATTAATTAAAGGCTCACAACTATCTAGGGAGCCACTTCAAGAAAAACGGTAACATTCTGTAAGAACAACAAGCTTTAGCATTTTAACTTGCATTCCCCCATCTCTTCTCTTCCCTGCCTCACAGTGCCTTTGAACACCACCTGCATGTGGTTGTGGTGAAGATCAGCAGCCAGGGGGAGGTGGGATGGAGGCCCGGCCGGGGTGTCCTGGGAGGCTCCACGCACAAGCTCCCCTCACTGTCTTTGTCTTACTTGATGTGAAGCCTGTTCCTACTAGTGGCCCTTCCTCCAGGGGTGTTTGTCGAAGACAATCAGAGGCAACTGTTGAGCATTGCAGTGGGCTAACACAGTGGGGAAAAGCTGTACAAGCAACAGAAGAAATAAGATGAAAACGGAGGAATGACACACCCAGAAGATGCTGTAAAAAGCTCTGAGGTATTTCTGGGGCTCTAGAAGGTCATGCGTGTGCATGTGGTTATGTGCAGGCTCTGGAGAGTCCTTAAAAATCTGGAAGCTCCAGGGTTGCCTGCATGGTACAGTCAGTTAGGCCTCCAACTCTTGTTTTTGGCTTGGGTCCTGATCTCAGGGTCATGAGATCGAGACCCTCATGGGGCTCTGCACCTAGCATGGAGTCTGCCTAGCACTCTCCCTCTCCCACTGCCCCTCCTCCACTAAAATAAATAAATAAATCTTTTTTAAAAATCTGGAAGTAGGAGCACCTGGGTGTCTCAGTTGGTTAAGCAACTGCCTTCAGTTCAGGTCCTGATCTCGGGGCCCTGGGATTGAGCCCCACGTGGGGCTCCCTGCTCAGTAGGGAGCCTGCTTCTCCCTCTCCCTCTGCCTGCCGCTCCCCCTGCTCCCCTCTCTCTCTAACAAATAAATAAAATCTTTAAAAATATTATTAAATTGTTTTAAATATTAAAAAATTAAAAATCTGGGTGCTCTTACCTCTGGATGACCTTGGGAGTCTAGCCCCGTAGGCAGAGCTGCCAGCTGCCTGCCGAGTTTTGCTAGCATTCCCCAACTTGCACACGGGCCCCTCGGCAAAGACTGGGAGACTTACTGCTTCCAGGCGGTGAAGGAAATCTCTGTGCAAATGTTTGTCGCTCACTAAGTTAATCGAGCAGAGACATCAGTGACCAAATAGAGGAAACACAATTAGCTCAAAAAGGTGGCTAAACAGACCACAACAGAGGTGTGGTGTTTGCACAAGAGCAAACCCTGGGGAGAAGGGAGAACCTGATCTCCAGAGTTGCCCCATATCATGACCGAGAATGTTCAGATTTCAGCCACCCCAGCGGAACTGTACGACAGGACAGGAAACAAGGGGACTCACTCGGGGGGAGCAAAGTTGTTGGTCGAGAGGGTCCATGAGAAAGCCTCCACACAGAACCTACTAGCCAAAACAAAACAAAAAATAACAACAACAAAAAAAACCCACTAGCCAGAAACTTGTAATCATCCATTGTCCGTGTGTAGACAGAACTCAAGGAAACCGTGTTTAAAGAACAAAGGCAAAATGGGAAAATCCTGTCGCCTCTAGCAGAGAACATTAATAAAGATAAATCCTTTAAAAAGAGCCAAGTGGACATTCTGCAGAGAAAAGTACAATACGGAAGTAAAAAGCTCCCAGAGGGAAGCTCAGCCAGAGATTTCCAGAATCAGGAGATCTGCAGGTGAGGCGTGAGCCTGTCCTTTGAGTTCCCACGTGAGAGTCATGTGCCCCTTGCACAGCCGCCGGGGACCACACACTTCGTCCGCTGAGAGTCCGGTAGGTTCCCTGGGACACTTGGAGCACTCAGAGGCCGGGGCCCAGCCACAACTCTACCCAGGCAACACCAAGCATTTGTCTGTCTGACAGGACTTGACAAGTAAATTCTGATGTGCATGGCAGGATGATCTCACTCCCCCATGGGGCCTGGAGAGGGACAGAACAGACACTTCCGGGGACAGCTGGCTGACAAATGTTCCAAGAAGACAGGGGCATGTGTAAGGGCTTTGCTTAGGAATGGGCGCTCAGAGGAAGTGATCTTCGTCAGAGCCAAACTCAGACACCTGCGAGAGAAGAGTTTGGGGTGCACCTGTGTTGGCCTAACCCTTACCGCTCGTGGGGAGAGAGGGAGAGGGTCTTAAACAGCAGAAAGTTGTTTTCTCTGAGTTCTTGAGGCTGGAAAATCTGAGATCAAGGTGAGGGCAGGGTTGGTTTCTGGCAAAACCCCTGCCGTTGGGTCGCAGATGACTGCCTCCCCACTGTGTCCGCGTGTGACCTCGTGTGAGTGTGGAGACAGAGATCTCTGGTGCGTCTCCTACGTCACCAGCCCTATCAGATTAGGACCCCACTCTTAGGACCTCATTACACTCTAATTACCTCCTTAAAGTCTTTGTGTCCAAATGCGGTCACACGGGGGTTAAAGCTTCAATGTACGGATGGTGGAGGGCAAGTTCGGTCTAGAAACTGGAGGGCAACAAATCTCACCCTTGGGGACAGATATGGAGCGTTCAAAGTGGAGATATGCCTTCAGGACAGTGTTGTTGAGGAATCCCCAGGGTTCCCCACGGAGGTTCCCGCTGTGTGAAATAGTACCAGCTTCCTGTAATCAGGTCTGTTAAAGTGACATGAAGGGGACCTTGTCTCGGCATTGGGGTGAGATTATCCAAGCGGCAGAGTTTCAATTTACCTTCTTTTTGAAAGAATTTGGTATCACGTTTGGAGAACTATGAAATTTTAAAATCGTAGGGCCAGAAGGAAGGCAGAGGCCTTCTGATTTAAATCCCTGATTTGAATTACAATCCCTGAGGCTTGGTCACTCTCCACGATTTTCCTGCTCCGCCGGGAAACGGAACCGACACCCCTCGTCCAACGCGCTCACCCTGAGGTCCAGAGAACTCGGATGGAGACAGACGAAGCGACCAAGCGACGTATTACAAGCGAAAGGACAAGAAGTCCACCTTTAATTGGACCAACGAATGAGCAAACAAAAGAACTGATCGGAAATAAAGAAAATGATGTTTTTGGACCTGTCTGCTTCCCCCGCCCCGGGTTTGAGTTGGTTGTGTGAACGGTGCAATTAACTATCATCTCTGAAAGGTCCTCAGAACAGAAGGTCGAAGGGTCCCTGGACAAAGTCTGGAAGAACATGGTTCTCCAACCCCAGACTTGGGCGCGAATCTCCACCCCTTACAGCCTCACACGCTGGCCCCATGTGGTTACCTGTATACGTTGTTCCCCGTTCCCTGCAGGCTTCTTCAGGACGCTTAGAAGAGCGCAGATATGCCTACAACCGTCTTGTTCGGAAGTCTTCCAAGCAGCATTCCCGAGACGAGAAGACCAAAGATCACCATCCCCGGCTGTGGCTCTGACCCGTTCTCGGAGCTGGAGAGTAGAGGATGCCGCCGTCCAGACGTGGCTTCGGGTTGCGGGTGAGATCGTCCGCAAAGCTGAAACGGGAACTTGGCTTCACGATGGCCCTTAGTGGAAGGAGAAAGACCTGCCTATGGGTCGGCCATCGAGAGCAAGACGGGCACCGAGAACCTTGCTGAGACTATTACGGGCACTGATGTCCCATAGGGTTCAGAGCCCAGTGTAACTGGGCAGTAGACATGGAGGTCCACGTCCGAGTCGGTGACGGACACCTGCACACATGCATGCCCGGCGACGTCAGAGCTCAGGACACAGGAAAGTAGGTTCTACTAACCGCGGTGCTAGCCCACGTGCCTACGGAGCACACACCTGCTTTCCCAGCGGAAACCTCTGGGCCCTGGAACTGAGAAAGAGGCGTTTGTCCCTGGGCCCAGGGATCCTATTTAGGATCTCGGGCGGTTTCATTCCTTGATGGATTCCTGCCGCCGCTGAGCCTGTAGGTGGCGCCAGAAACTCACAGATGAGACGCTTCAGGGGTGGGTGCGTGCGTGCGTGTGTGTGTGCGTGTGCTGTGTGTGCGTGCGTGTGCGTGTGTGTGCCTGTGCCTGTGTGTGCGTGTGTGTGTGTGTGTGTCTGTGTGTGCGTGCATGCATGCGTGTGCGTGTGTGTGCCTGTGCGTGTGTGTGTGTGTGCGCGTGTGCCTGTGCGTGCGTGCGTGTGTGTGTGCATGCATGCGTGTGTGCGTGTGTGTGCCTGTGCGTGCGTGCATGTGTGTGTGTGCATGCGTGCATGTGTGTGTGCCTGTGCGTGCGTGTGTGTGTGTGTGCCTGTGTGTGCGTGCGTGCATGCGTGTGTGTGTATGCGTGTGTGCGTGTGCCTGTGCGTGCGTGCGTGTGCTTTGTGTGTGCCTGTGTGGGCGTGCGTGCATGCATGTGTGTGTGTGCCTGTGCGTGCGTGTGTGTGCGTGTGTGTGTGCGTGCGTGCGCGTGTGTGTGTGCGTGCGTGCGTGTGTGTGTGTATGAGGGGGTTGGGGGCTTTGGGTGGCCAGCGCCCCGCAGAGGCCGTTTCAGGGCAGACAGCTTGGGGAGATGCGCCTGGTCTGAGCCGCCCGCGGGAGAGACGGGAGAGACAGGACAGCCCGGAGCCCGCGCCCGCCCGCCAGCCAGGACAGCGCACAGAGACACTGCAGGACCGCGGGGACACCCAGCGCCGCTGCCACTCCTCACTGGCTCAGATGTCTGCCCTTGGAGCTTCCTGGGGCCGGAGGGCCGGAGGGCCGTCTGCTTCTCCACCGGCTCCTTTGCTTTCTGCCCTCAGCTCCGGCCCAGGGTCCACAGGTCCCTCCTTTGGGGTCTGGATTCGCACTCTTTGGGGATGAGGGGGAGCTGCACCCCTGCCCAGGCCCCGCTCCCTGGGCTGTGAATGGCAGAAGCTTCCATTCCTTCCAGGCCCCGCGCGAGCCTCCGCTCCCCACCTCCTGAGCCAGCAGCCAGGAGACGTCACGGCACTGAACCCACAGGGGAAAGCTTTGGCCCCGGTCATTTTGCCTGAGACATGTAGGGGAAGGGGATTTTTTAAAATTAAATTAAATTACATTAAAGTTATGAGATTAAAGTATTACTGGATTTGCAGACCAAAACAGCATAGAAAGGAAGGAAAGCCTGTGGGCACCTCCCTGGACGTGAGAGGGCCCGGGGCTCCCAAATGACCTGGCCACTTTTGGAATAGCGCACTGAGCCCCACTTTCCTTACCTGAGAAATGAGAAATGGGCCGCCCGCCCTCCAGCACAGGGGGATAAAGGGGGCAGTGGGCCCAGCCGGGCCGGGTGAACCCCAGCGCACACTGTTTCTGGACGTGCCATCGACGAAGACAGACTAGGACAGGGTGTCCCTGTGGGCGGGGCCAAGAAGCCTCAGCACCGCATGGTGTCTGTTCCGCTCCCTCTTCTGCATGCGCCCCAGCAGCTCCGGGGGCACTCCACAGGCAACAGAGGTCCTGAAGGGCCCTGCTGTGGGGCCGCACTCGCCGAGTGAACAGCACGCCCCCAGCAGCCGGCAGAGCTGGGCGTCAGCACCGAGCTCTGATAGGGACACGGAAGAACCTGCCCTATGGTGGCCTCTGCCGCTGTCCTGTGGCCTTTGTTTGTTTCGGGGTCCGGGAGATGAGTGCTGGGCCCACTCAGCACATCCTGGGCCCGGGCCACGGTACCCGCAGGCGGCCCTTCTCCCTCGGACCAGACCTCTGGAGCCAGTGTGGCTTCCGCGGGGAGAGGGGCTGGCTCCTTGGCCCTGGGGACGTGGCTTGCTCCAGTCCCTGCTAGATCCAGAGCCCCTGTGGCTGTGAAATGCCCCAGGACATGACCTTGGTCCTTAGTCACTTGCCTCTGGTCTGTCCTGTCCCGTTATCTTGTCGGACAGACGTCCGTCTGCAGCAACCGCCCTCCGCAGCCTCTCTCGGCCGGTCGGGACCCAGGAACGCAGGTCTGCGTCAGCTCCGCCCTCGGGGATCGGCGCTGGGTTCACTCTCCGACGAAACCCTGGGCCAGGGGGTGCTTCGAGGGTGTCTCCAACCGTGAGATGACTGAGCAAAGCCTGCGCTGCGGGGCCGCTTCATCAGGGGAAAGTGCTGGTCAGGCCTCGGACCCCTGCGATCTCAGAGTTCGAGCTGGAATAAGGGTTGGGGTTTTCCGTCGCTCTGCGCTGTCCCGTGTGCGCACGAGGGCCCGGAGCGCAGAGGCCGGCTTACAAACGGGGTGTGTGCTGTTTCTATCAGACTCTGTGTCGCTGGAACTCAGCACAGAAAACGAACCTGTCCTTTCCCCTCGGGCAATACTTCTTCTGGGGTGCATGGCTGGCCCCGTCAGTTAAGCCACTGACTTTTGGTTTGGGCTCAGGTTGTGATCTCAGGGTGTTTGATCGAGCCCCATGTCGGGCTCCACACTCTGCACCAAGCCGGCTTGAGACTCTCTCTCTGTCTCTCCCCCAAATAAATAAATAAATAAACCTTAAAAATTGATACAGCCCTTCAATATTCTTTTCTGCCTGGTCAGATAATACTGTGTAAACAATAGTGGCCTTCGTGGGACGTAACTCCGGTAAACGGACCAAAACAAGGTGAGAAAGGCGGCCGAGGTGCTCCCCAAACACGGTGGTTGCCAAGCACACCCGTTACTCGGCATCGAGGTGCCCGGCGCTTCCCGAATCAGGAACGCTGGGCGCCTTGTGCCAGGTCCCGGGGACCTGCAGGCATCCTGACGTGCTCAGAAGGCACCTGTGGGTCTGGCTTGTCTGGAAGATGCTCCCGTTCCGTGTCAGCCGCCGGAGAGAACGCGGACTTTGCAGGGGCCATGTCCTCCCTGTAACTAACAGCTGCCATGAGAGCAGAGGGAAATGTAGTGCGAATGTTGCCGAGGTTTGTAAAGACCGGGAGAGCCGCGCCGCACAGGAGTCTCTGTGAGGGTCCCCCGGTGATGGGCGGAGCCGGCAGGAGGACGTCGGCGGACGCTCCGCGGCACCTGTCAGACTCGCGCTGTGGGCAGAGACGGAGCGGCCGGCGAGGGAAGACCCGCGGCTGCCGGCTTAGCGACTGATGAACAATGAGCCCTGGAGAGAGGCCTCTGGTTTTCAGGACATATGCTCCGGCAGATGGACCGGCATCGGCCCGTTTGGGGTGCACCCCGGGGACCTGCCAATCACTGGCATCTAGCTTCGGGGCGGGGGGGGCAACCCTTTGGAAAAGGATGGAGGTCTTGGATAGCAGCTTCAAACCCATTTCAGTGCAAGCCAACCTTAACCACGAGGGCCCTGCTCACCCCCGGAGCCCAGAGAGTCCCAGCGAGGCTCCATTTCAGTCTGGAGCTGTTGCATGCGGGGATCCTACGGCTGGATCTGCGGTTCTCTGAGTGGGGTCCTGGGACCGGCAGCCGTGTCGGCACCTGCGAGGCTATTAGAATTCTGACCCGCCGCACACCTGCTGGGGGAGCTCGCGGTCTGTGCGGCAGCAAGACCCCTAAGGGGTCCCCAGGCAAGCTAAGGTTTGCAAACCACTGAACGAGTTCCTCACCGAGGTAAGGACCAGGATGACCTACTCGCTCCCCCCATGCGCCAAACAGAGGGATCTGGAGGGAATGGAGGAAGTGGAGAAGGTATAGTCTCAGCTTCCCTCCTTAAACTGGTCTCAGATCGAAAAGCCAAACCCAAGGAAGAGAGCCTCTGTGCGGTTTATCGCACACACTTCCGGTGGGACCCGTGCCCCCTCCTGCCCGACCCCCAGAGAAGCAAGTTTCACAGAGAGACGGAGAGCAGCCGTCAGCCCAGTCCTGACCCCGGGAGTGCTCCGTCGGAGAGGACGGGATGGGGCTGTGCCCCGCGCCAGGTGGGAAACGAGAGCCGAGCCGAGCAGCTGGGGAGAAGCTGCGTTTGCCCCCGCTCGGGTGAGCCGTGTTTCCATCCCACGCTCCCGGCAGCAGCCTCGTGGAAGGATTGTGGCCGAGGGACGGCCGGCATCCCCAGGTCCAGGCTTCAGAAGAGCGACTATGGCCCCGGAGACCCTGCGTCGACCCGGCCCCGGCAGGGCAGGCGTCCGCCGCTGCCACAGGCGCTGCAGGAGAGGAGCGAGAGAGCCCCTTCGCGAAGCACGGGGTTTCTCCACGTCACGTGGGCTGGCCGGGCTTTCGTCTCTCCATCGGCAAAACGGGACGATTCATATCTTCCTCAAATAGGTTCTGTGGACGTTCGATGAGCCGTGCCCAACACCCAGCCTCTGGTGCGTGATGCTGCCCCCGGGAGGAGGAAAGGAAATCAACCCACAGCCCTGACGTGGACTCCAGATGCTTTCCTGGGGTTCCGACCTCAATCTTCTTGACGGCAACTCTGTTGCATTTTGTTCTTCATCCTCTGCAGTGTGAGTAACTTGTTCCTGAAACCTTTGTTTCACTTGCATTTGTCATTCACATGAAGGGGTTTGCAACGCATCATCTCCTTCTCACTCGGACTGCAGACAAAAAAAAGAAAAAAAGGAAAGCATTGCACTTGGTGATCAACGGGTCCTAGTCCCTCTGGGCATTCCACCCTTCATCTGCCCCTCAGGAAAACGGGGTAGCCACCTGTATCCATCTGGGGATTCAAAAGTGTTCTGTACCCGGTGACGATACAGGTAGTGGGGGTGTGGGGGTCTCCTGTGCCGCCGAACAGCTCCACTGGGACGCCCCCCCCGAGGGTGCTCTCAGATTCCCGGGGTTATAGGGTCAGTCCCACAGGACCGCCCCGTGCCTTTCAGACACCGACCCCCCAAGTTCAGGCTGTCACCGAGCCCTCGGACTCCAGACCGGAGACTTCAACAACCCCCTCTTGGATCTGAGTAATTTGCTAGTGGGGCTCCCAGAACTCAGGGGAATGTTTTACCGACGAGATCACTGGTTTATTATAAAAGGACACAGCTCAGATGAAGAGACACACAGGGCGGCTACAGGGAAGGGCACCGGCTTCCACATCCTCCCTGGGCGCACCAAACTCCCGGAATCTCCAGATCCTCATAGACCAGGTGCTCCCCAAAGCGTGTCCTTTGGGAAGTTGATGGAGGCTCCACTGTGTCCGTATGATGGATCAAACCACTGACCTTTGGTGACTGAGCCCTTCTCCAGCCCCCCTCCTCCCCCTCCTCCCCTCTCCTGGAGGTCACGGGTGTGGCTGAAAGTTCCAACCCCCTAATCAAACACGGGGCTGATTGGCCAGGTGCTTCCCTCCTCAACATCACAAAGGGAACGTCCTTGCTTACCTCACTCAGGAAAACCCAGCATTTTTGGAGCTCTGTGCCAGGAAAACCCAGGATTTACAAGCTCTGTGCAGGAAGTGGGGACAAACACCAAACAGAGCATTCTTTCGACGAATGACAATATTACAGTATCAATATTAACGGCCGCCACGGTGCTGGCAGAGGGACCGTGTGCAGATCACCGTTCCAGCATGTCATACGGCCACTCTGCTCCCTGCGGAGTCATGGGCCAGAGGCATGGCGTGGGAGCAGAACCCCACAACCACCCAGCTGGCCCCCCAATAGCCAGTGGGATCCCAGGGGGCTCAGGGCTCCGAAGGGACAGTTCAGGGTGCTGGCGGGCAGCTTGTGGGTAAAGAAGAGGGAACAGAGCGCCGTTCTTGTCATGGTTTTCTACCAGGCGGGTAGTTAGAAAAGAAGCCTGAACTCGGAGAGCCACAGGAGGTGGGACAGAGCTGGAGAGAGGGGGACAGGGAGACACAGAGACAGAGGAGAGTGCCTGTGTATGAGGCAGGGGGCAGGTCCCCACCAGAGCCACACCTACCCCGGTGTTTGAAGGGAAGGCAAATGTGAGTGACCTCCCCCTGCCTGGGCCGAGCCACCGGCCCATGCTGCTGGGCCACTGCGGGGACGAGCACATGTGGGGCCAGAGACCCAGCTGCTGCAACACTATGACCGTCATTCCCCCGAGCATGACCTTGGCTCCCCCGGGAGCAGACGCCGCAGAGACTTACCAGGCGGTGCACCCGTCTCTCGCCGCGAAGACGAGGCCGACGTCCGGGCTCGCCTGCTACTCTGCTCCTTTTACCTCAGACACGCTCGGCTCTGCCTCTGGAACGGGCGCTCTGAGCTCTCCTGCCACGCCGCGCCGGCCCATGGTCTACTTCCCCCGGCCCCCTCCCCGGAACTGGAAGTTTCCAGCCTGAAATGCTAGGAGGGAAGCCTGCCTCCCGGAGGCTGCCGGCCCCCACGTTGGCCCAGACGAGAATCAGGACAGCGAGGGAGTGAGAAGCCGGGCAGGAGCCTCTGGGCTTCGGAGCATGACCCTGACCTCGGGGCAAGCCATGGTTTAGGACTGGGAGGTAAGGTGCGAACCTGCTAAGAAGCCCCCCACCCCGTCTCCCCCGGGGCCAGGGAGCACCGTCACCCCCTCAAGGTTGCCACCAGGACCTAGGAGAAACGGGATGTCTTCGCAGATGGGAAAAAACACTTTTCATTTCTCTCTGAGTTGCTCACTTTTGTTGTCTTGTTTCGGGCCTGGGGTTCCCGCAGACGGACTTTGCTGCTCATCTGAGGACAAAGCTCTTACTGAATACATTCTGGTTTTTTCGGAAAGGCGTTTGGAGAAATATTTTTGGCCGCTGGGGGGGCACCCACCAAAATGCGGTAGATGCACCCTGAGCAATTGCGAGAAGAAATGATCTGAATGAGCTGAGGTCTCGTTTCCAGATTGCATTCCCGACCCCTCCCCCATCGGGGGGGCCTTGAGGGGGGAGATAAAGCGGGAAGGAAGCTCTGCTTTTAGGGCAGCAGCGGACCCCCTGACGCTCTGTCTGCTTCTGGAAACTCGCTGCGGAGACGCTTCCAGCTTTCACCCCAGCGTCTCTTTCCGGGAACACACACTTCTGTGCTGGGCACTACGAGCTCCCTTGGGCAACAGCCTCCGGCCGCCGGCACCCGCCAGCCCCTGCTCGGAGCGCCGCGTGTGAGGAGGAGGCCGGCGGCACGTGGGTTTCCGTCCGACACGGAAGGGGACACGGCGACGTCCACGTTTAGGCCCCGCTTCCGACAGAGACCCAGAGCAACGACGCGGGGAGCTTCCCCGTCGCTCGCAGGCCTGTGTTTGTCGCGGGATCCTTCCCAGTGACCGGAAGGCAGGAACAAGTGTCCGCTGCGCGATGAACACAGAAACTCACTGTGGGACGTTATTCGACCTTAAAAAGGCAAGAAATTGGAGGCTCCTGGGGGCTCAGTCGTTAAGTGTTGGCCTTCGTCTCAGGTCATGATCCCGGGGTCCTGGGATCGAGTCCCGCATCCGGCTCCCTGCTCGGCGGGAAGCCTGCTTCTCCCTCTCCCACTCCCCCTGCTTGTGATCCCTCCCTCCCTGTGCCTCTCTGTCAAATAAATAAAATCTTTAAAAAAAAAAAAAAAGGCAAGAAATTTCGACACCTGCTACCACACGGGTAAACCATTGAGACATTATGCTGAGTGAAGTAAACCAGATACCCCCCCCCCAATTCTGTAGGATTGCCTTTGTACGAGGCCCGCAGAGGACTTGGAGCCGCAGAGAGCTAGACGGTGAGCGGGAGCTGGACGGGCACGAGGACCAGTTCGCTGGTTTGCAGCTTCGCTTCGCCGAGACGGGAGCTCTGGTCGTGGGCGGTGGTCATGGGGGCCCAATGGCGTAATTGAATGTCATGACCCTGGACTCCACGCAGGATGAAAGCGGGAAACTTTACGTTACGCGCGTTACAGCACAGGTCTTAAAAATCCCTGAAGCCCTGTCTCAGACCAGCGCCGTCCACATTCCTGGGAGCAGACCCCAGACTCTGGGCCGCTGCACGGCTGGGGCGGAACCCGGGCTCCGTCGAACCCAGGGCTCTGCTGCGGATGCCCCAGCTGGCCGCGAGCCTTCGGGAGTGGCCACGGCTCGTCCTGGAGAAGCTGGTGTCCTGAAAAGGTGGCAAGTACAGAAATTGTGATTACTTCTCCAGATCGCTTGCTGAAGTACTGAATTCTCTGGGGTCCACTTTTGTTCCATGGATGTCTGAGTTCCCAGGTCTAAGTCTGTGACCGCTTCATGTAACATGTACGTGTTGAGACCATCGTGGGCGCTCTGCTAGGCCTCAATGAGGCCCAGACCTTCCACGTAGGACAGCACAAAGTCTTGAAGTCTTGGTTCTGGACCACTTTCAGTGGCATGAGGCCAGCCTGACCACCTCTTGGTGGCTGTTAGTGATAAAGGCTGGCCCCATCCCTCTGCAGGGTTGGTGACACTGATGGAGGTCGAGGAGCAGGGTTTCATGTCTCCAGGCTGAATGGTGGCTGGGTCATAGCTTCTCGCCCTGGTGAATTCCAGCAGATTGAACACCGTGTGCGGATTATTCCTCCGTCTGGAGAACAGAGGGAGACACCTGCCAGCTCAAGCTCATCATAGTTCCTCGGTGGCTGGCTCTGGATTCCAAACACTGCTGCCGGGGAATCAGCCGGGCCACCCTTTCGAGCTTCGCGTCTTCGTTTGCATCTCCGTCCGACCCAGCGTCCGCACGGGAGCTGGCGCCGTCTTTCGCTCAGCGAGGAGTGGGCCGGGATGCACACTGTCTGCTGGGAGACATGCTCTCGCCCGTCAAGCCGGAGAACGGAGGACACGTGGACTCCATTCCGATGTGGCTGGCACCGTCACTTTTCAGACAAGCCATCAGTTTTATCTACAAAGATCTGACGCAGACACGACTCGTAGACGAGCTGGGGGAGGGAGCAGCAGGGAAGGGGCTTTTATGATGTTCAAAGACACCCACTGGTGATGCTAGGACTCGGCAAGATTTCCTCTTTCTTCCTTCTAAGACATTCTGAATGTATTCAGGGGTGTGTGTGTGTGTGTGTGTGCACACGTGCACATAGAGTGTACCCTAGACCCTACCGTCCGTGCCTGGACTGGAAGGGACCCTGGACAGAACCTGGGAGGCCTGGTTCTCCCCCCAGCATCACTGCAAACTGCGTCTCTGGATAAACACCGGACCCTGTCTAGGTCCCGTTTCCTGGTCCATTAACCACGACGGGTGAACGAGAACAACTTCTGAGCTTCCATCCTGTGCTCCCACAGCAGGACTCCGCAAAGCGGGAAGTGGAAGACCCCTGAGGGTCTGAAGTCCATCCAGCATGCGACCTGAGCTAGCTCGGCACACACGTGGCACGGAGGGGCGCTTGCCGTGGGGGTTCGTGCACAGGCTCTCAGCGAGCCCAGGACGAATGTTGACCAAACACTCATAGAACGTTTCCAGAGGATGTCAACACCCATCTCGTTCCTCAGTGGGAATGTGCGTGTGCATTTGGGACCCACGGGCCAGCTGACTGTCTGACCACACCACCGCTACGGTGCCAGGCCCTCTGGTTTAAGACTATGAGTCAAATCTGAACGATCAGCAGAGGCCCCCCTTTCTTTCCCGAGATAAGATACAATCCTCTGATGATGGCAGATCACAAAGAAAAACCTATGTGATTAATTCACTCAAAAATTAGCTACCTCTCTCTTCCCAGGACACACAGTGGAAGGCTTTGTGCTCTGGTGACCATCCCATCTCCGTCCGGGTGACCAGGGCTCCAGGCGCCACATCCTGCTGGATCTTGCTGCCATCCAACTCCGCATGGGTTGGGGCGACCTACATGGATGGGCGAACAGATGTGAAGAGCAGGGACCCAGCTGGGAAAGCAAAGCAGGACTGGCCGGGCCATCGAGCCAAGAGCTGCCGGATAAAAAGCAGCAGAACCAAAGACACTTTCTTAAGACCTGGTCTGTCTTTATTCCAATGTGAACTCCTGCTCTAGCCGAGGGGCTCAAGGACCTTCCCTGACACCAAACACGACTCAGACAGCAGATGTGCATTTTGACAAGTGTAAGGAGAAACAAACCAAAACCACTTCTGGATTTCATTGCTCATAAAACACAGAGGGACAGACAAGATTAAAGGGGAGAATGTCTGAGCAGAATAAACTTGGAGCTAGTAAACACAGCACACGCAGAAACGGTTTGAGATACTGGAAACAAAGCGAGGAGGGTCAGATCACCCAGCCCTGCTATGCGGTCTCTTATCTCAGCCACAGGGAGCCAAAGGCACTGTGCACTGCCCATCTGACCCAGCACAGCCCCGGCCTGGGCCCCGGGGGAGGGGGCAGGACAGCCCTCCAGCAGCACAGTGCGTGGGACACAAGAGCATTTCCAAATGCGCCGCGGACGGCTCTGCACAGCTCCGGACACCTGCAAGTCATTTGTGTTGGCTGCGTTCCTATTGGCGTATGGCCTTTCTAACAGGCAGGAGAGGATCCAATCAACTTCAGCCCGAAACAGGAATTATGTGAAAAAGTTGGGAGAATTCCTGCATTCGGAGCTCACCCCTCAAGCGAGCCTCTTTTGAAATATTGGCAGCCTTCATAGGCCTTGTCCGATGCCTCGACATTTGAATTTCGAATGTAAGCCTCACATGGGGGCTTGCTAGCCTTCATCAGCATGTTAGCCGTTCTGAAAGGGGAAGCGGAGGGCATTTCCCCCAAAGCCCTCAAGACGCGTTATTTTATCAATTCTTTACTCAGAGAAATTACACCAAGAAATCATTGCCTTTTCACAGTTCAACCCTGATTAATAGCAAGAACACAGATTCATTCAGATGATGCCTCAAACTGGGTCATGGAAAAGCTTGAACACGCTGTCCCCAGGGACATTACTATTTACCCTCAGAAAATCCCAGAGCCCCCTTGGACATCCCGAGTTAGCTCAAACCTATGCAGCCTACCTTTGCAAATGACTTTATTTTCTATGATTTTATTAACTTATTAGAGAGAGAATGTGCATGAGCAGGGGAGGGGCAGAGGCAGAGGGAGAGGCAGGCTCCCCACTGAGTGGGGAGCCTGATGTGGGGCTCGACCCCAGGACCCCAAGATCATGACCCGAGTCCAAGGCAGAGGCTTGACACCCTGAGCCACCCAGGCGCCCTACAAATGACGTATTTTGTCAATGTTTTCCTGCCACAAGAACAAATCTAGACACAAAACAACAACAAAAGCATTCAATACAGTTGCTCCAACCTGACTCGAAAAGTGAGTTATTTGAAAGTGAATTATATGTACAACTACCACTGCTCTCGCTGATGACCGTGCCAGCCGACACTCACTCGGGAGCCCGCATGGCCCTCTGTTAGCGTCTGTCTGCAGGCAGGTGGCAGGTCGAGACCAAAACCACCAGCGGGCCAAGACGGTGATCGAGGTCATCAGAACTTCCCCAGACCGACACGCTCCCATCCTTCGTCATGTTTCCTTCCGAGCAAATCTGAGCTGTTCCCGTCCCGCTTCTCGACATCGTTGAGTTGTCCAGCTTGTCTATCTCGGCCGCCGTCTTCGTGGAGTCCAGCATAGTGTCTGTGCTGAAGATGCTGACGGTCTCCCATGCGTGTCCCCGAGCCGTGGACTGAAAGCCCCGTGGAGGCAGCGCCCGTCTGCACACTCACTGAGCGGTGTCCCGGCACAAGACAGTCGCCAGACGTTTGCCAACGAATCAGTTCAGTAGAACAAGTGAAATGACACAGAGATCTCTGCAAGGAGAAGCTCTCTCTCTTTGGCGGACTTGGAAGCCAACAGCCCACGACCTGCTTTTGCATCCCCACTGGGCAAGAGTGGCCTTTACGTTTCCAAGTGGTTTTCATAAAATGTGGAAATTCTGTGACATTGGCCTGCCTGTGTCCATGGATCAACCCGCCGCGGGCAGCTGTGCCCTTGCCACTCCCACTGCCGCCCTCGTAACTGCACGGCTGTCCCGGAGCTGCCTGTCGGTCACGAGGCCACGTTTTGCTAACGTGATGTCAGTGCGCTTCACCACGCCAGCCTAGGGACGGGGAGAGACGTGGACCCCAAATGTCATGCTTTCCAGGCACGGGGACGTGCGGATGCTTTGTTAGTCCATGACGCTTAGACAGTGCCAAACAGGACATCACACATCGACGTCTCCAGATCAAGCACACATCACCGTATTCCCAACCACCTGCAGAAAAGCTACAACATTCAGAATGAAACACCTATCGGCAGAATTTCTCAAAAAAAAAAAGAACCCCCCCCGTCCGTCTCATAGATAGATAGATGGACAGATAGACAGGTGTAGATTATAGATGTGGCCACCGCCAAGCTAAATTTCAAAGTGGCTCATTTGATTCAGCAAGAAAAGCTATTTACAGATGTTCATTTCATTATGGGTTTGGTTGCTTTTTTTGGTGTGTGTTTATTTGTTTGCTGCAGTTGAAGAAATACGTCCAGAAAACCTGAACTTGCTCAGACTATTAATTTTTCAGCAAGAACACTTGTTCAAAGATTTGAAGACATTGAGAGAAACCTCAATAGTTAATTTAAAAGCTAGGCAACATTATAAAACTATTATAAACGCTTACACAAGGCAAAATGATACACTGTTAGATGAGCATATACAAAGTTATCTCTAAAAAATAATGATAATAAAAGATGTTGTCTTGTCACTGTGGGGAGGGGAAAGCTTTTTCAACTTGCCTCACGTATCACAAGCACATAAAAGGAAAGATTTGGAGATTTGAAGATTTGCATTAAATTAAAAACTTAGATCCTTCAAAATCATTATAATACCGTAATGAAAGAATGCAAATTAAAATCACACCTGTTGGATTGGCAAAAATCCAAAATTTCATATCTCATCAAGATGGCAAGATTGAGAGGAAACGAATGGGTCCCCGCTTTCACGACTGGTAGAAAAATAAATCAGTCTGGCCAAATCATGTTAGAAAGTGAATTTCACTGCATCTGTAAAAACCTCATAGAATTTCCACTTCTGGGATTTTGGCCCTCAGTTACTTGTACAAAATTTTTTGCTTGAGCTTGTTTAACAGTGGCCGAAACTATAAACAACATAGGCACCTGTGGAAAGGGACTTGGTCGGATGAATTAGAGTACCCACATAATCAGGACTGGGTGCCTTATATGATTGTAAAAAGTTTGTTGAACTTACGTGCTCAGATGGTAAAGCTTCAAAATACATAAGTGAAAGAGAGCATGGTTGGGGATCATTGATACAGTATGTGCACAATGGGGGCATGAGAAATAAGATAACAGAGCACGACTTCTGTTTTCATGTGCGTAAAAGAACCTGCAAAGACACTTGGGAAGCAGGCCGGGCTAGCCGGGCTACCCACCTGCTGGCAGTGGGGTTCTAGCGAGCAGTGAACACGAAGCCCCGTTGGAGTCACAACACAGATGAGACCCACAGATACAATACTGAGTCACAAATGCCTGCTGTAGGGTCATATTTACGTAAAATTCAAAAATATTCAAACGCAGACAGTATGATTTTTTAGGGATATACACGTACGTAGTGACATTTTAAAGAAAAGGAAATGAGAAGCAGAAATTAAAAAGTCGGGACAGTGGTTAGCTCTGAGGGAAAGGGAAGTGAGGAGAGATGGTCTGAGACGCGGTGGGGTCAGAGCGGAGCCGGGGAACCCCACAACTGTGACGGCCACGTCGGTCCCCGAACTGACCAGCGGGGTTGCACTGTGGGCTGCCTCGCTACCCTTCACAAAGTGAACACTGGCTATTGCTTTATTCTATCCATTGTTTACTAAAACTACTG
The DNA here is from genome assembly GCF_020171115.1 of Neogale vison. NCBI lineage: Eukaryota > Metazoa > Chordata > Mammalia > Carnivora > Mustelidae > Neogale > Neogale vison. The sequence continues at coordinate 100,358,894 of NC_058099.1, read as the reverse complement.
AATTCCTAAATTGCCAGTGGCGCGAGACAATCTGCCGTACCGGGATAAAGCCTGTTTATGGAGAATTATCATTTTAATACAGCATTGCGTTCTGTGTTCTTGTCTTTAACTTAGAATTGTGGCACCTGCGTTCAAAAGTCAAAGGTGGCGTCTACTTTTCTTTCTCAGGACCATCATCTAGAGCTTTTGCAATTACGATTATGCCTAACGTCACAAAATGCACATGAGTTTTCAATATTTCTGTGATCTGGAATCACTTCAGTACGCAAGGATTACCTATTCTCTTGTTCTCTTCTTTTTTTTTCCTTAAAGTAATGACGAACTTTGTCTTTTTTAAAGGTTCTTCAATCCTAAAATGGAAGTGGAAACAAGTGAGTATTCAAGTAATTTAGGGATTTTGTTGGTGAGTATCAAATCATTGAGGACGTTTTTGATCCCATTTGTAAAATGTCGGCATTTTCCAACACTTGGTCCCCTGAGGGTCTCAATGAGGTCACTTCTGAAAAGGAACCCGCGGTGGCTTTCAGGCCACTCGGCCGTTCCTGCTCCTCCACGGACTTGGACAAGGCCTTCATGCAGGACATTCCTGGCTGCTCTGCGGAAAGAACGAAACTGGCCTTTGGGACACTCACCACATGGTGACTTGCAGAGCGCGTCCGTCCGCTCGCGGAATGAGCCTCCTGGGAGAACGTCTGGGTGGAGCAGTTGACAGGTGACCCCATTTCCAATCTACATTCTAGTGCCTGGAACCCAGAATGCGAAATCCCTCCTTTCTGAAAGGGTCTTTGAAGAGCATTAAATGGAGGGTGCTGACATGAATAGAGCATCCCCAGTCCTTGGACGGGCCCTGAATCCAATGAAAAACATCCTTGTAAGAAACAGAGGTGGGGAAGCCACGGAAACAGAGCTGGAGGCAACGCAAAACCAGGGGTAGAAATTGTGTAGCCACGGGCCATGGAAGCCGGGGACCTACAGACACTAGAAGAGGCAGGGAAGCACATCCCCCTAGAATCTCTGGGAGCAGCACGGGCTTGCCAACTCCTTCCCTTAATAATCTGGCCTCCAGAATGTGAGGGAGTGAAGCCTTGTTGTTTGAAGCCACCCGGGGTACGGTGACTCGTTACAGCCGCTGCGGCAAGCTAAGGGAGATGGTTCGTATCCGGAAGCAGTGAGCTTCCAGAAGAGCTATCTGAAAATGCGGACTTGATTTTGGACTCGGGCAGTGGACAAAGTGCATCTGGGTTTTCTTCGTGGCTTACAGCGAAACGCACGGGCAACGGGAGGCACTGGGCAAAGAACCAGTGGGCTGGGATCCAACAACAAGGGTTTGAGGGACTTGCAGAAGCCACTCCTGAGGAGGTTTGCTGCGAACAAAGCCGGCTGCGGAGAGACGTCCCCAGAAGCAGCTGGACAGCCTTTTGCTGAAGAGATGATGCGTCTCGTGGGTCCACTGGATCATCCAGCAGGGCCAGGAATGGAGACCCCATTATTCAGGAAATCTCTATGGAAAATGTTCTTGTCCAAGGAGGTGGAGCCCCCATGACGTACATGGGGACCCACCAGGAGATCGACACCATCATGTCAGCGGAAACCCCGCCAGCTTGGGCTGAAGGGGATAGAGGGGGACAAAAGGAAGGCGGTTGGACTTCTGGAGCTTGCTGGTGGGCTACCTATGTGCAAACGTATGTGTCTCTTCAGGAGAAGTCGGACGGCTCTGAGAACAGAGCCCGGAGCTGGGAGCGCAGAGAACGGACAGATCGTCAAGGCGCAGAGGATGGGTTATCCCCCCACCCTGAAGCCTAGTGGAGTTTTCCCTGCTGGATGTCAATGGCCCTCAGGACAGGTGACTTCTTCCTATTTCCAGTTTCTCCCTGAAGGAATAAGACTGTCTATGACCGCTGTCCTGGGCTGCCCCACCTTCGTACTGTGGAAGCAGATGACGTGTTTCCTGCTGTGGCAGGTGCAGAGACGGATTGGAATTTTGCCCAGCATGGCTTATACTGAGTCTCCCCATTCCTGATTGACCCAAGCAGATGATGAGACGTGGGACTTTCGAGCTGATGGTATTTACTTAAGATTTTGGACTTAGAGTCCATATTTTAATGGGTTGAGACCTTTTGTGGTTGGGATGAGGTGAATGTCTGTTGCACCTGGGACAGATGTTATTTCAGGGGGGGGAATGGGGTGGAGGCTGTGGGGTGGAATGGTGGCCTCCAAAGAGAGAAGTCCATATCCTAGCTCCTGGAACTTGTGCATGGGAACTTAACTGGAGGGAGGGTCTTTGCAGGTGAACTGAAGGATCTCGAGATGAGAAGAGCATTTTCAACTCTCCAGGTACACTCATTCCAAGGACAGGTGTGCTTGGAGGTGATGGATGAGTAGGTAATACCAGGAAGGAGGCAGAAATCGGAGTGATGTGGCCACAAAGGCTGAGGAACCCCAGAAGCTACAAGGGTCAAGGATCCAAAGCTCCCCCAGAGCCCCTGGAGGATGCACAGCTCTGTCGACACTGAGATTTACGGCTTCTGGCCACTGGAAGTGCCAGAGGACGAGCTGGGGCTTCAGCCCCTAAACATGTGGCCGTTTTGTATGACAAGATGCTTAGGAAGTGCCATCCAGAGGCAGGGAGCAGACCCGCAGGTCGCTAAGGTGTGCTAACCCTGAGACGGGGGTGGCACGTGGCGGCCTCTGGGACACAGGGACTGTAGGTCCCAGCTCGCTGCCAACAGCCTAGCCTGTGGGTGTTTCTAGTGCAGAAGAAGAAAGCCCTTCCCGGAGCACGGCGGTTAGCATATGTTTAAACATATTCAGGCAGTGAAGTAAAATCACGCTGCAGGCACCAAACAGTAGGATTAAAAATAATAATCACATTATTGGCTTTGTTTTATTTTTAATTATTTGGATACTAATTTTCATGCATGTATATGTTAAAGAAAACAAAAATGGAGAACACGGTCCTCTACCACATCAGAGAAGAGTCTCCTTACCAATGTTCTGCAATGCTTACAATGTTTTGGGAAGAATACCCAACACTTTGCCGACAAATTTTGAAATTCAAATTAAATGGATTATTCCCTAAAGGTATTTAAATTGGCAAAACTAGTTATAAAAGTTATAGAAAGCCAGAGAAAATGATTAAAATAGAAAAATTAAAAAGAGGAATAGAAAATCATGTGAAAGGTCTATTTTTTTTAAATAGAACCCAGACCAGATTATTTTAAAGTTGGTTTCCAATTCTTGTAAATTTTCAAGGAACAGATACCTCTTATACTTATCATATTACATAAGTTATCTCTCAGTATAATAAATTATATAAATGCACACATGCGTGTGAAGATAGCGAGAGAGGAAAATCACAAGTTCATTATTTATGAAGCCATCACAACTTGAATGCCAAAAGTACCTGAGGATAGGAACAAAAAATCTATAGGCAAACTCTACATCTTAAAATAAATGCAGAAATTATAAACTAGATATAAAAATAACCCCAAGTAGCGGTAAGGCCAAACAATCATACTTCACGACCAAAAGGGTTATCCTGAGCATTGAAAGGGTCTCATCATTAGCAATTTTATTCGTAAAAACCTCTATATTAAGAAAGGGAAGATCCTCATTAAGTACCCAACAAAGAAGACGGGGGATACACTTGAACACCCATTGTTGTTGTATAAACCGAACATCAAACAAAGAAATCCAGACTATAAATTCTGCCAAACATTTGAAGAAGCATCAACACCAACCCTTCTCAAACTGCTCTAAGGGGAAGACTTTGAAGGGGAGAGAATATTCCCAGGTTCACTTTGCAAGGCCAGCATTGCCCTAGTACCAAAGCCCAATGGGGACATTACAAAAAAGGGGGAAGGGGGGAAGAAAATGGAGAGCCAATATCCCTAATGAACACAGGTGCAGAAATTCTCAATAAATACTAGCAAACTGAATTCAACAGTATATGTAAAGAATCACATGCAATAATGAAGTGGGATTTACCCCTGGGGGCAGGAATGATTCCATGTATACAAATCAATAAATGTGACTCTAATGGTATGAAGATACAAATCATAATCATCTCAATAGATGTGGGAACAGTATTTGACAAAACACAACATCCTTTCATTATAAAGATGTTCAAATGTTTGGGTACAGAAGTAGGGTACCTCCACATACATGACAGGCCCACAGCCAGCACCATATCTGCTGGTGAAACACTGAGAGGTTCCCCCCAAGATCACAAATGAGCTAGGAAAGCCTACTCTCATCACTCCTACTCAGTGAAGTTCTGGAAGTCCTACCCTGTGCCAGAGGCAGGAAGAGAAATAAACTGCAGCCAAATCAGAAAGTAAAGAGTAAAACTGTCTTTGTTTGCAAATGATATGGTTACATGTATAGAAAGTCCTAAAGAGGAGCCTGGGATGGCTCAGTGGGTTAAGCATCCGACTCTAGATTTCAGGTCAGGTCATGATCTCAGGGTGGTGGGATCAAGCCCCACATCGGACTGTGCTCAGCAGGGAGGCTGCTTGATATTTTTGCCCATATATATATATATATATATATATATATATATATATATATATATTTTTTTTTTTTTAAAGAAAGTCCTAGATACTCCATCTCCATCTCAGGACTCCAAGAAGTTGTCATCAAACTCAGTAATGTAGGATAGTTTGTTAACTATCTGACAAAGAGATAAAGAAAACAACCTCATGTACGATTGCATCAAAAGTAGTAAAGTACTTGGGAATAAATTTAACTAAAGAGGTGAAAGACCTGCACACGGAAACACACAGGACTTTGATGAAAGAAATGGAAGACACAAACAAATAGAAACATAGCCTGGGTTCACGTATCAGAAGGACTAATATTGTGGCACGTCCATATTGCCCAAAGAATCTATAGATCCAATGCCAACTTTACAAAATTCCAGTGGCATTTTTCAAAGGGAAAAAAAAAAAAACTAGCATTTTTATAGAAGCACGGAAGATTCTGAATGGCCAGAACAACACTGAGAAAGGACAGCTGGAGACGTCACATTTACTGATTTCAAAATACATGCCGAGACCATCGCAGTCAAGCAGCATGGTAGTGGTGTACACAGTAGACACACGGACCGACTGGACAGATTCAAGAACCCAGAAATAAACCCTCATGTGTGAGACCACCTGATATTGGAGAAGGGATTCCAGAATAACATCCTCGATGGGGAGAGGACCGTCTCTTCAATGAGTGTTTCTGAGAGTATTGAACAGCCACATGCAGAAAAATCAAACCGTGTCCCCAACTTACATCATTCACAAAAATTAACTTGAAGCAGATTAAAAACTTAAACATGAGTTCTGAAACTGTAAAAGTCCTGGAAGAAAACACAGGGTAGAAGCTCTTTGATGTCACTCTTGGTGAAATTCTTTAATATGACACCAAAAGCATGAGAAGCAAAGGCAAAGATTAATAAGTTGGATTCTATCACACTAAAAAGCTTTTGCCCAACAATCAATAATCAGCAGAATGAGGAGGCAACCTAGGGGATGGGAAAATATATTTACCAATCATGTATCTGATGAGGGAATTAATGTTCAAAATATAGAGAGAAGTCATACAACTCAATATCCAAAACCACACGATCCAATTTAAAAATGGGCAGAAGAACCGAGTAGACATTTTCCCAAAGAAGACCTACAGATGGCCAGCAGGTACACTGAAAGGTATTCAGCAACACTAATCATCAGGGAACTGCAAATCAAAACCACACTGAGAGGTCACCTCACCCTTGTTAGAATGGCTATCGTCCAAAAGACAAAAGCCAACAAGCATTGGCAAGAATGCGGAGAAAAGGGAACCTTGCCTGCACTGTCGACAGAAATGGAAGTGGGTGTGGATATCATGCCAGCAGTATGGAGGTTCCTCGGGGAATCACGACTAGAAATGCCCTGCACAGGTGGTCAGCATAGCTGACGAATCACTGTGTTATACACCAGAAACTAATGTAACTCAGTGTGTCAACTATTCCCCAGTAAAAATAAACAAATAATAAATGAACACAAAAGCGGTCTGTGTGTACACACATTCACACACACATGCACTTGGGGGTATAGCTCAGTGGTAGAGCATTTGACTGCACACACGCATGCACACACATGATGGAATATTACTCAGCCACGAGAAAGAAGGAAATCCTGCCATCTGACAACACCATGGGTGACGTTTGGGCATTACGCCAATGGGTCGGGCAGCACAAAACAAATATTGGATGATATTGCTGGTGTGGAATCTTTAACAGCTAAACTCCTAGAAACAGAGTGGACTGGTGGTTACCAGGACTGGTAAGTTAGTGATTTGGGCTGGAAAGGAAATGTCATTCTTAAGTACATTTCATCAACAGACCAGCCTCCTGCGTGAGTCCGTGGATGTGAAACTCGAGGATATGCAACATGTTTGGGTGGCTGAAAGCATATTAATGTTTGCCTGGGGGTGGGGAGGAACGTGGGGTCAGGAGGAAGGATCCCGGGCAGCACAAGGAAACTCGAGGGGCTATGGGTGTGTTCATTACCTTGACTGTGGTGCCGGGTTCTGTGGTACGCTTGTACACGTATGCCAAAACTTTTCCAGGTATATACTTTAAATATTTTAAAGCAGATTATAGCATGCTGACTAGAATTCCATTAAGATGTTTAAAAAACAAACAAACAATCAAAACAAAACCTCCATCAGTGCCAAGATCATATTCATTGATTTTCTGTGCCTTTTCTTTTAAAAGAAATAAAAATGTTACAGAAACATCCCCAGCCTGACCCCACCACTTACTCCCTTCCCCACATCACTGCCCAGAAGCAAGTTCTGTCAAGGTGCCAGGACACTACCCACAGAGGATTGTGTACATTCCGGGGGTGGGGGGCGGGTGGGGTATGTGCGCGTGTGCATGGGAACATCCATTCAATTCATTTATTTTCTCTTCTGAGTTCAGATTATTTGCATAAATATTATCATATTGGGAAAAATGCCTAATTTGCAATTGCTGAAAAAGAAAAAGACACATTTTCCTCTTCCATCTTCTTTCCAGCCTTGGTGTACAAGCTGGTACCCTTGGATTGCTTTTCACGCACCCTTGGATTACGACCCTTGTTTCTTGAATGCCATCCTGCCCTCCCCCCCTTTGCTGGATCCCTTGTTCATGTGGCTTCTGCTACCATATCTTCTCAAGAAATCTTATTTTCAGGAAGATACATACATGGATGGGAAGAGAACTTTACAAGGTTTTTGCACTTGTCTGAAAGTGTCTTTTTTGTTTTGTACTCACATTTGATTATAGCTTGGCTGGGAATAGAATTTTAAGCTCTAAATCATTTCCCCAAGAACACTCAAGCCATTCCTCCATCCTTTTCAGAAAACCAGTGCTGCTAGTGGAAACCCTTCTGTCAGAATTGGTCTTCTTCCCTGACAGCTCATATGCCTTCTGCTTTTGGATACTCTCAGTGTCTTTGTTTTATTCTTGGTTTTCTGAAACTGCTCTTGCTTTCTCTCTCTTGTTCCTCACCTCTTTGTTCCGGGAAATTTCACCAAATCTTTCCTTTAGTTAGTTTCTTAGATTGTTTTATTGAGGTACTATATTTGGTTGTTTGTTTTTTGTTTGTTTGTTTAAGCAGGCTCTGCACTTGGTGTAGAGCCCAATGCAGGCTCAAGCTCACGACCCTGAAATCAAGACCTGAGCTGAGATTAGGAGTTGAACGTTCAACCGACTAAACCACCCAGGCATCCCAAGGTGCTATGTTTTTAATTCCATGAACTTATTCTGTTTTTCTGCTTTGTTTTTCTGAAGAATCTATTGATTATATCTTCTGAAAATTACTCTATTAACTTATGGGTTAAATCTCTGACTGGAGATTCAAAAATAGTTCTTCTTTTCTTTGGATTATCTTTGTTTCCTCTGGGGTCAATTCTGTTTGCTTATGCTGTCCTGCTTACCCACCCCGTACGTTTTCTTTCTTTTCTGCCTTTGGTTTTGCTCTTGGAGTGTGTGTTTGTAGACAAATCTCAGGGTGGTTAGTCCAGTTGACTCACAAGTATTTCCTCTACCATTATTCACTTTGGGCCTCTGCTCTAGATTTGAGGATTTCTTGCAAGCCTGAGTCTAGGTGAGATATGTTACCTGGCAAATTTCTCTAAGGATATATAAGCAACGGTAAAAGGAAAGTGGCAGACATTCCCAGGCCTCAGATGCTAGAAAAGGACCCTATCTTGGACATCTGTTATTTTAGGTGCCCCATTCCCTCTTAAGCAGCTATTTCTGGATTCAGGCTGGGAGCAAATAAGGGTTCTGGAGAAGAAGACCCTGAGTCCTCAACTCTATTTTCAGTGTGACTATGAATCTATTTCACTATATATATTTTAATCCCAGGATTGTGACTTAATCTAAACCACATGCATTAAAATCTGTTCTAAGTTTACTTTTAGGGGAACCCAAACTAAGTTAATCTCCTGAATTTAAGACTTGATCACGGAATCTGTAGACTTCTTTCCTTTGGTTCATCAACTGCACCCGTGTAAATATTTTACCCACAACTTCAATTTTTATAGGATAATAAAATATGTGGACTCCAACACCACCAAAAGCACTTCTATTTTCTGAACACCTTTCAATGTAGAAAGCCTTTACCTAGCTTGAACTATAATCTTCTTTCTTGAACCTTCCATGCACTAACTCTAAACCTTTCTTCCATGGCAGAGTCAGAAGAAATAATTCTGTAATGTAATAGCATACAACTGTGGTTTTTATGGAAGACTTGCTTCTAAACCCCAATAACCCGGTAAGGACATGGCATGCAGTTTTCTATCTGTCTGTCACGTTAATTAAAGAATGAGGGACTGAGCATCTATTTGATGCCAAGCAGTTTAGGAGATACGAAGAATCCACAGTCCACAAAGAAAAGCCCATGTCATCGCGAATTTTATAGTCGAGTGGTCCCAGCCTGAATCCAGAAATAGCTGCTTAAGAGGGAATGGGGCACCTAAAATAACAAGCCAACCAGGCCTACAGAAGAGGAGATAAAGACCATGAGAGAAGACCACAAGCGCCATGGCACCTGGGAAGATGCCAGTCCCAGTGGACAGCCACCGCAGGGCCCCTGAGAGGACATGACTGCTGTGTCTCATCTTAAATCTTAAAGGGTGGGGAATAGGGCTTTGCAAGTCTAAGGAGCTGGGTCTTTGAAGCAGAAAAACCAGCATTTGCCCAAATCTCATCTGCATCTGCTCGATCCAGTTTTCAAGGAGTTATTTAGAGAAGGTGGAAAACCTCCCTGAAAGAGAATCTTCTTGGAAGGATAAGTAGGTACAACCAAGACGCTCTGAGAGTCTGAGGGCTCTCAGTCCAAACTTCCCATGAACTCTGACAGCATTGTCTCCTCCCCTGACCCCACACAAGGATGACCCTTAGGATGGACTGTGACATGCCAAGAGACCCACACCATGCTGAGTTCTTGGGACACAGATACAGCTCCATAGCTTAAAGGAAGTCATTCCCAATGCTGGCTTTCTTGAGATAGGCCATCTAAAACACTGAAAGGGGCCTTAGTAGTTAGTGCCAAAATGCCCTATGGTAGGGGCTGTATTTCCCCGTTAAAGTCACATGCGCTGCTAACGTGAGTCCAAGACAGGCCAGGATGACAAGAAACAGGAAGGCAGAGATTGCTGAGTGCGTCTCCTTTGGAACATGAGATTTCTAAAATGTATTTTAAATTGTACTTGTTACTCCTGAGATGTCGGGACCAAGAAGTCAGCAATGGGCAAGAGAGATGAGCCCTTGCTCTGGAGTCCCCGTTGGCTGAAATGACAAAGGTCACTGACTTGAAGGAACACAGACGCGTGCCGTTTAGCTTTAAGTTGTTCGTAAAGCATCCTGCTGTGGGCAGTGGTGGCCAGATTCTGCTCCCACTGGGTCATGAGAGCCAGCTGTTAAATTTTTGAGAATTTTACAAGCTAGTTGTTAAATTCTTCAAGATCCAGGACATTTCTCACAGGATTGTGTGCATTTTGTTGAGAATTTTACAAGCTGGTTGTTAAATTCTTCAAGATCCAGTGACGGAAACTCATGATAACATAAAACATTCAAGGCAAAAGGAGTGACTGCCCCAAACCTAGCTACAGGATACATTTGTGCTCCTGGGGACACCCATACCTGTGCACCCGTGGGGGGCAAATACTGCATGAGCCCACAAGATGGGGTTCCCCCCTCCCCCAGTGATGATGGTGTGCCAGGATCCCTTCCTGGCTGAGCTGGTCGTCACACTGGTAGCTGGGAGTATTTACACCATGGGATTTGGCAAGCGTGTCCAGCCAGGGGAGTTTTCCTTTTCTTTTTTGTTTTGAAAGGGCAGGTTGTTAAAATTTTACCCGCACTCTGGCAGGTCAGGGGCGTACTGCCGGGAAACAACGGCTCAGAGTCCGCACCCCATCATTATCCAGCTGTGTGACCAGGGCAGCTACATCATCTCCTTCTGCCTCTCTGCTCATGAGGTTATTTTGAGAACTAAATGAATGGAAACACATAAAGCACTTAGAACATTATCTGACGCGTAGTTCCGACTACACAGTCATTATCCGTTATTCATGGGGTCATGGCTGTTCCTTTTATTCAAATAATAATGCATATCTCTTATATAAATGCCCGACATCTTCCTAAACCCTCAGAGGCATGCATGCAATCTTGGCTTTCCCCCAGGATCCTTTCACCCAGTCTACACAGTTAAAAAACAAACAAATAGCTCTTAGCTGGGCACAGAACCTCTGTAACAAAGGCAATATTCTGGCTCACTTTGGCAGTTCCGAGCAATGTTATGAAAGCCTGAGTGGAAGAGCTGTTTACAGCCTTCCTTCAGAGGACACTGGGTGGCATCCTGACCTCTGCCTCTCCACCCTTTCCTCCTTTCCACTGGCTGGATGTGGATGTGATGGTGGGATCTGCAGCAGCCATTCTGACTCTGGGGTGACTTTGAGAATGCAGGCCCCATCATGGAGCAGCAACATGGAAGTTCTCTGCTTCCCTCAGACTATATGGAGCACAGTCTCTGCACCAGCCCCTTGCTGGGAAAGAGAACTAAGTATGTCGTTGATACCCTTTTTCTTCAGGGTGCATTCCTTGAACTAGCAGACCTTGTCAGAAATTCAAAATCTCATTCCCACTCAAGTCTGCTGATCTGCATATTAATAAAATCAGCATTTAGCACAATTCTTGGGTGATTCCTTCATACACTGAAGGTTGAGAGACACTGGGATAAGCCACTATTCTTTTGGCCGTTCTTACTCTTAGTTGTTTTGATCCTTGTGGGGCCAGGACTGTGTAAAGAAAGCAATGGGGATGGGGGGTGGGCATACATGGGCTCTCAGGAGGAAGAGAAACAATAGGATATGGTGCAGGCATGTAAATGATCAGAGGCAGGAAACTGGATCCTGCGGCACCAGCAGGTCTGAAGCCCATGTTGGGCAGGGTGGGGGAGGGACCACTAGTCCTCGTACAGATCTCGAAATAGAGGATTGCGCGCATCTCTCCCACCAGTCTGGCCCAGGAGACACTGAAATCATAGATTTAACAACTAACAATCCAGGAGGAGACTGGATTTGGGAAGCAAATTCCAAGTGTTGAGCTATTGCTTCTGGAGCCCCATTTTGGGGATCTCCAACCCAAGTGTGTCCTTGTGCATTTTATTTTCTCTCTCAATACTGTTATTCAGCCTTTCTGGGGGAGTCTCTCCTTTTCTGCCTTCAGGATAACTTAAATTAGCTATTCTCACCTTCCTACTTCTTGTCTCCACCTGGAAATACAATGTGACCCTCTCCATCATCTGTCTAGCCCTTCCTTGTTAGGAAATCATGATGCCGCCATCTTGGTCCTCAACGTCTTGCCTTCCCACAGTGCTCTGTCCCCTCCAGCCCACGTGCTTATCAGCTCCTTTACTCTTTTGAATCCAGACTTTCATGAGACATCAATGCCCAAGAAAGGAAAATCCCATTCTTCCTGTTATTGCCAAAGCTAGCTTGGAACGTGTTTTAAAATGTAGGTCTGTTTAGCATTTAGGTATGGTGAGACCAAGAGATCAGGACATGGTATCCACTGAAAAGAGAGTTGGCTATCTTCTCAAGAGGAGGGGGTGGCCAGGTAGGATTAGCTAGTTTGAATCATTTATGTGGACTTTGGGGTGGTGGGGAGTCCTAAACGGTGTCGCACCTGGCCCTGGGGTGACTATGGCAGAGAAATATGGCCCAGCATGTGTCAGAGCCTGGTAGAGGAGGTGTGAGCTCCTGTTGGTTGGTTTGCATATGAAAGGTACCTTCCACACTGACTTACTTGCAATCTCCAGGAATTAAGTAAGCCTAGAAGAGGTAGTGGTGCCCCCCCCACCCCACTGGAGAGCCAGGCCCCAGATGCCAGAGCATCACAGACACAGACAATAAGAGAATAAGTCAAGTAAGAGCATCAAAGGGTCACTTTGGGAAAGACAACAGAGGAAGGAGGCCCAGGGCAGTAGCTGGGGTGAGCCCTTGGCACACTCTGCGTGCGGTGAGTAGGGAAGGAGGGTAATGCGGAAGCTCGAGCCCAGGACCTTCGCGCCTTCACTGAGCCGCTGAAGGGGACTTGGAACGGTCTAGCTGCAGATTCAAGTCCACGGTGTCTCAAGGCGTCCTCCTGCCTCAGGCACAGCTACTGAGCTTGGTTTGGGGGCGGCTGCAGGTTGAAAGCATGAGACGGACGTGCGGAGAGCAGAGTGCTGGGAGGTGACAGACACAGTCTTGCTGTTGTTGTTATTTACAGAGACAGAGAGAGCACGGGTGGGAGGGGCAGAGGGAGAGAATCTCAGGTTTCCCACTAAACGGGGAGCCTGACCCAGGGCTGGATCCCAGGACCCAGAGATCATGACCCGATCTGAAATCAAGGGTCCGACACGTCACCAAAGGAGCCACCCAGGCGCCCCTTAAAGAGACGATTGTGGTAACAAGGCATGAGGTGGCCCAGACAGGGAACAGCACAAAGACAAACACGAGTGAATGGAGATCCAGGCTGTGAGCGTAAAAAAGAGCAGGGAAGGGCGCCTGGGTGGCTCAGTCGGTGAGGCGTCTGCCGTCAGCTCAGGTCATGACCCCAGGGTCGTAGGATCGAGTCCCGCCTCGGGCTCCCTGCTCAGCCGGACTCGGCTTCTCCCTCCGCCTCTCTGTCTCTCTCTCTCTTTCTCACTGTCTCTTATGAAAAAATAAATTAAATCTTTTTAAAAAATCAGGGAAGTCTGGGAATGTTTTATGGGGTGGTCACGGAAGTCAGAGCCCCTGTGACGGGGACGAGGCAGGTGCCTGACAAGAGGGTCCGCAGAGCAGGAGCAGGAGCAGGAGGCTGCGAGAGCAGAGACACAGCCGGGTCCGCGGGCGCCCGTCAGCGCAGACGCTGCCCCTCCCGCGCCGCAGGACCCGGGGCGAGCCTTTTACTGCCGATGAAAAGGAAGGCGACGTTTCTGACATGTGAGAACTGACGCTCTTGGCCAGGGACAGCCGCGGCTGGTGCGTCCAGTCCTCAGTTTCCCGGGGCGGTGACTGGCCCGTCCCGCAGCCACATCCGGCCTTGCTGCCTTCTTCATTCACAGTTTAACTCTGGAGACACTGAGGCGCGGGAACTTGAACTGAAATTTGCCTGTGGTCCCACAGCTGTTGGTGACAGGGTTGGGGACAAAGCCACCGGTAGCCACAATGCGCATTCCGGGGGACACCAGGCAGGCTCGACATTTCACGGGGACCCAGACGTCTTTTTTAACTCGGGCCTCAGAATCGTTACCTGCTGTTGAAATGGTCTTCAAATGCCTCCTGAGCTAGCCAGTGGCTTACTTTACTCCAGAATTTATAAATAGCCCTGACGGTTTTTACCAGGATAGAGTACAGAACGGAACACATAATCTCTATAAACATAGGGATTAACTCTCTTTTTTTTTTAATCTTTACAGCAGGATCTGGATCAAAAGTTTTCGTGAACTTAGGATCCCGCATTTCAGAGAAAAGGTGGGGAAGGGGGGAGGGGAGAGCAGGGGCCACGGGGGCAAGATGGCAGGGGCGAGGGGGTGCTTTATGGGAACCTTGATTTACCGCCTGCCGCCCTCAACTCCTAGGGGAGATGGGAGCCAAGCCAGCCGGGGTCAGCCTGGGGACGCTGGTAAGTGGGACACCGAGTGTCCCAGGCCCCTGTGTCTGGGCCGAGGGGCCCTGGCACCATGGCAGACAGCCCCGAGTGCTGTCCCTGGGGTCCTGTGCCCGAGAGGACACAGCAGCTGGCGTCCGCCTCTCCAGCTGAGCCGCACACGGAAGCTGGTTCTAGGTGAGCCTCTCCCCTGGCTGCTCACGGCCAGGTCATCTGCCTGGTCCCTCTCTCTGTGGTGCAAGGGACCTTCCGCCTGGGGAGCAGCATGCTCTGCTCCTGGTCGGCAGCCTGGGGTCCACACACAGGAAGACACGTGCAGAGGCTTTCCACGGGGCACACGCTCTGAGCATGGGCACTGCTGACCTAAAGGAAGACAGTTAGCGTCACCTCGGTCCCCTTCCCGAATCTGCCCCCAGCCTACCACCCTCCCTGCCCTCCCCCACAGGAGCCTATCCCAGCGGCCCCTGGCATCCCCCCAGGGGCCCGGCCCACGTGGCATTGCCCCACGCTTTCTGCTGGCACAGCTGTATCCTGCAGCCACGGCCGGGCCCTGGGTTTTCCAGAAGCCAGGGGAAGGTTCCGTAGTCCGGCTGGAGTGGTGCACCATCTCCTGCCCGGCTTGTAGGTCAGACCCTGCAGGGTTTCATGTGTCTAAGCCTGAGCTTAGCTCCCAGATGCCTCTTATCAGATTTGCCAATTTTAGCCCCGTGTTTTCTGGGTCGGCAGGATAACAGAGCTCACTTCCTGGTTGGTTGCCGCCACTTTGTTCCTGACAAGACCCCAACCCGGCGGTTCGAATGACAAGAAACTTACCCTCTCTGAGGTCTGGAGGCCAGGAGTCTGCAGGAAAGCTGTCCACGGGGCTACCCCCCCCGCCCCGGATGCCTCTAAGGGAGGCTTGTCCTTGCCTTTTCCAGCTTGCCGTGACCCCCGGTGTTCCTTGGCCTGTGCCTGTACCCCCCAGCCTCTGCCTGTCTTCACGTGGCCGTCACCACCCTGTGTCTGCATCTTCACGTCAGGTGTATTCATTGTGGGGGGGTACAGTGTGTGTGTGTGTGTGTGTGTGTGTGTGACCGTGTTGTGTGTCTGCACCTGTGAGTCTAGTTAGGTAACGGGTAAGGACCAGGACGAAGGCCATGCGAGGCCCAGCCCAGTCCCCACAGAGGCCTGCCTGGGAGAGGGTGACAGTCACCTCTAGATCACTGGGCTGTTGGAAAGCGAATCGCTGAGGCACATGGCTTTGGGTGGGACCTGAGGGCCCAAGGTCCTGGTCTGGAAGGACGAGACTGAGCTGCAAAGTTCACGGTCTGTGCCCAGGGGGATAAAGGGACTTAGGGACCACATGGACTACAGAGTCTCTTCCCTAAGTGCGGGTCGCTTCGTGGCTGGACCGATGCAAGTGAAGTGGGGAAATCAGGTCGCTGTGCCCCTGGGGACTGTCCCCCGATAAAATGCAGGCTGCCCAGCTAAAATGTAAATTTTAGGTAAACGGTTATTTTATGAATGTAAGTATGTCCTGTGTCAGTATGAGACACACCTGGACTCGGTCATTATTCCACGTCTCGGAAATTCCTGTTCAACTCGGTGTCCGGTGCTTTGCTACGTCTGGCCACCCGACCCGAGAGGCCCCACGGGGCACAGGGAGGCAGCCAGGGAGGGTGGCCGTGTCCCTGCGTCAGTGCCCAGGGAGGCCGGCAGAGCAGGGTGGGACCCGAGTCGCTGGTCCGTCCGGACACCCGGGGCTTTAGCGGGACGAGGCTGGAGGTGAGAGAGAAGGAAGCCGGGAGCCCCGCACCTCACCGAGGGGGCACGGGGCTCCTGTGCGGTTCCCACACGGGGCGCCCCCCGCCAGGGGGATCGGCCCCTCCCTGGGGACACGGATTTAAGGACTCGGTGAGAGCCCATGCCACTGGCAAGTGAGGGCAAGGAAGGGACCTGGGGACTGTCCCGTGACAGACTTCATCTCCGAGACGCACGGCGGCACCATCGGCTCATCCTCCGAGCTCACCCACGCTGAAGGCCGGGCTCCTGGCCCCGCCGGCTCCCGCGTGCCGTTCACTGCGTGACCACCGTGACGTGTCCGAACAGGTGCACCGTCTCTGCCCGCGCTGGGGAGGAGGGCGTGGACGGCGCGGGGCTCCAGGGGGCAGAGGCGGAGTTCCGTGGGGGGTCGGCGGCGCGGGCCCCCGCGGCGGGATGGAAGGACGTCCCGAAGCTTCATGTTCGCGCCGAGCATCCCAGCTGTAGACGAGTGAACTCAGGTGAAGGTCTGGGGCAGGGGAGCTGGCGGCTTCCCTGGGGGTAGGGAGCAGCAGGTGCCCGGCTGGAGGCTGTGGGAAGCCGTGGCGAATCCCAAGGCCGGGAAGACCACGGCGCTGAGAGGGGGGCGGCAAGGCTGGGACGCGCCTCGGGGCTGAGGCTCCCGGTGACGGATTCCCACGGGGGAGGTCCTGGCCAGTCTCCCCGCTGTCCCGCTGGAGCTGCTGCGTGCGCGTGGTCCCCAGCGGGCCAGTGTCACCTTCCAGGGCCGTCTGCCGGGGTCTCCTGCAGTGACCTCTGGGGGCAGGGCCTGATGCTCCCAAATGTTGGGGGGCTCCTGGTTACCACTCTGGGCTGGCCTCATGACAGGAGACCCTTGTTCTCCTCCAAAGGGTTTGTTCTGCTCCGGGAGCAGGTTTCTTTCTTTTTACTTTTTTTTTTTTTTTTAAGATTTTATTTATTTATTGGACAGACAGAGATCACAAGTAGGCAGAGAGGCAGGCAGAGAGAGAGAGGAGGAAGCAGGCTCCCTGCTGAGCAGAGAGCCCCATGCGGGGCTTGATCCCAGGACCCTGAGACCATGACCTGAGCCGAAGGCAGAGGCTTTAACTCACTGAGCCACCCAGGCGCCCGCGAGCAGGTTTCTACCCCACGCTGGCTCACCGCCTCCCGTAGGCCCCAGTGCATGGCCTGCTCGTGACCCATGCCTGCGTCTGAGTCCCTGCCCCGCCCTGGAAGGCACACCCTGACCCACAGAACACGTGTTGACGGTGCAGGTTTGGAGACAGAGGAGAGAAACAGAGTGGGAACCCACAGCACTTTCCACGCAATCCTTGGCAAAGCAATCTTTCTAAGGTGAGAAGATGGACCTCGGCCCACATGAGTGCCTTCAGCAAAAGTTACCTCCACCGCAAGATGGGCTCAGATCGCACTCACCTCTTGGGTAACTTCCCCCGTTACTTACCTTCCTGTGAACTCAGTTTCCCCATCTGCAGGATGAGGGAATTCCACTGCGCCCAGCACAGGGGGCCTTTGAAGACTGGGTGTGGCCCCCTGTCCTGCCCTGGGGTCTGCACACACAGACGAGGCACAGAATCCAGGGGCTCGCTGGAGTCCCGAGGCTCGAGGGAGGGCAGGGGAGTTAGCGTTGGAGCCCAGACCCTTCTAACTTGCTCTGCTCGTCAAACGGAGGGGAGTTTGCGTCCTGCAGCCACTGTCCAGCTGGTGGAACAAGAGAGGGAGATCGACTCTCATACAGAAGAGGCGAGAGAGAACCATCTTTGGGATTTATGAAAACACGGGCCCCAGAATAAAGAGGCTGGATATGGGGAAATTAACCCTTCAGCTGGGAAACCGCAGAATCATGAGTGTGGAGAGAAGTGGCGGAAAGGCCAGGACCTGCTTTGCTGTGACTCGGTCTGCGAGGTCGCCAGCGGGGATGGGACCCCTGCTCTGGGTTCCTTCCCCACGAGCTAACACCCTTGGGCGTGTGTGGGTGCCTGTCATTCACGCTCCTCTTCTGACACACTCAGACCCACGGTGCCTTGTGTTTCCGGGGCTCCCTTCAAGGTGGGCCTTCTTCCCTAGGGAACACCGTTGACTGACCCCCTTCGTGTGCAGGAAGTAGGTCAGGGGACATATTCTCCAGGCTTCGTCCTCCTGTGCGTCCCTGGGACACCCAGGCTGCGTGGCAATACTGACGTGTACTAAAGCACTTTGAAATGAAAGATTAAGGCACAGGGGCGGCCTCGCATTGTTCCCAGAGAAGCAGGAGAGACAGACTTCCAGGCATCAGGACGCGCGTGGGGACCGCCGAGCGCCAGCGCCCAGCCTGGCAGAAGCCGCCGCAGCTCACCCTCAGAAGGAGGGTCAGCGCCGTGGGAGCCGCAAAATGTTGGACTCTGCCAACCTTTTAAAAGAAAAAGGTAAGCATTTCGGGGGGCAAAATCGAGGGTTATTTGGGAAAAGCAGAAGTATGGCAACTGGGGAGAAGCCTGACTCAGGCAGGCGTGGAGAGGGAGGGAGGACTCCCTCTCCTCGGTGGCGGGAAGGGGGAGGGGAGGCGTCCTTCTGAGCGCGAGTTTACTGGAGGGACATGAGGGTTTGGAGCAGGGGTATGTCTTCCCTGGGTGCGGGTGGACCAAGGGATGGCAGTCTCTCCCTGGCCACGGGCAGAAGCAGCTTGCTGTTGGTGGCCAACAGATCTTTCTTCTTCTGCTTGCCTGTGCAAAGTCGGATGAATGGTACGTGCATGTCTGCTCCCCCCCACACCCCCAGTTACATTTCTTTAATACATTTTCACAACTCCATGATGCCGCTGCACCAGAGACACCGAGTCCCAGGGCGTAGACGGGGGGCTGGCAGGGGTCCATCCTTCCTCCTTCTGTTTGCAGGACAAGGCGCCCAGCGAGATCTGGCCGGAGGGGAGGAGGGAGAGGCAGGGCAGGCCAGGCGGGCTCTGGGTGCTGAGATGTAGACACAAACCATGTCAGGGAAAGAAGCCAAAAGGTCACCCAAGCATCTCTAGAAAGATCTAGCCCATGGTGGTAACGGGACAGGAATGTGGAAACCACAAACAAACAAATAAAAACAGCAAACACAGGACAGAAGACGTCTCTCACCAGGCAAAGACCCGGGTTTGGAAAGGGCAGGGAGTTGAGAGCTTTCTCAGGACATGGACTCAGTGGGGTGCGGGGCAGACGTGGCCGGGTGCCCGCCCTGAGTAAGATGGAAACACAGGGTGCGGGCTGCGGCTTCGAATGGGTCCGCTCTCTGCTATGGGATAAATGTGCTTCCCCAGAATTCATGTGGACGTTCCACCCGTCCCCGGACCTCAGAGTGCGGCTGCGCTAGGGGCAGGTTCCTCACGGAGGTGATGAAGGTCAGATGAGTTCACGAGGGTGAGTCTCAACCCCACACGAAATAAAAGGAGAAAAACTCGCAACACACACAGCTGAGCCACGCGAGGCCATGGCGAGATGACGTCCACACACCAGGAGAAGGGCCACAGAAGGAACCCACCTGGATGAACCTTGACCTTGCACTTCCGGCCTCCAGAACTGGGAGAAAATGACAGTGGTGGTTTGCAAGGGCAGCCCCAAAACACTCAGGGAGCCTTGCTCCTGACCATGGCGAGGACTGGCGTGACATCACGTCAGGTTAATAAAAGCACATTTCTTCTGCCCAAAAATAGAACTTCCCTATGACCCTGCAATTGCACTCCTGGGTATTTACCCCAAAGACACAGATGTCGTGAAAAGAAGGGCCATCTGTACCCCAATGTTTATAGCAGCAATGGCCACAGTTGCCAAACTGTGGAAAGAACCAAGATGCCCTTCAACGGATGAATGGATAAGGAAGATGTGGTCCATATACACTATGGAGTATTATGCCTCCATCAGAAAGGATGAATACCCAACTTTTGTAGCAACATGGACGGACGGGACTGGAAGAGATTATGCTGATTGAAATAAGTCAAGCAGAGAGAGTCAATTATCATATGGTTTCACTTATTTGTGGAGCATAACAAATAGCATGAAGGACAAGGGGAGTTAGAGAGGAGAAGGGAGTTGGAAATTGGAAGGGGAGGTGAACCATGAGAGACTATGGACTCTGAAAAACAATCTGAGGGTTATGAAGCGGCGGGGGGTGGGAGGCTGGGGTACCAGGTGGTGGGTATTCGAGAGGGCACGGCTTGCATGGAGCACTGGGTGTGGTGAAAAAATAATGAATACTATTATGCTGAAAATAAATTAATTAATTTTAATAAATAAATAAATAAAAGCACATTTCTAAGATTTCATTTTAGCTCAGAATACCCATTTAAAAAAGTATGATTAATAAACCACTTGTTTAATTTTGTGTGATGTAACCAATTCATGTTCGATTCAATAAAAGTAAAAACATACACAAACTTGGCAGAACAACTTTCTGCATAAAGTAAATAATAAAATTCCCTTTAGGGAGTAGGAGGAGAAACAGAAGCTGGAAAAAAAATCCCTGGGCCATTTGAGGACACGACGGTGAACAGATCAAGCTCTCTTTAAGATTATAATCTCTTCTCCGACACAATTTAATTTATGCCGTTGGCTCCACAAACAATACTTGACTCTTATAAATAGCTCGCCCGGGCCCCGGATTTGCTTAACCTGTTTCACTTCTATCGTGATTTCCAGCTACAGAAACACACCCTCATGGAAACGTGTTTGTGTGTTGGGTTTTGGTGGGTTGGATAATTCTGCTGTCCTCCACCCCCCCAGTTCTTCTGCTCCGGGCCATCTTTTGAAACTCCTTTTTTGAGGAACTTCAATCCCAGCATGACAGGATTTTGCTTGCTTGCAAAATGAGCTTACTTTATTTTAATGCTAATGCTGAGAAGAGGGAGTAGATGCTTTCCTTCCACTAAGTGCATGAATAGGGGCCTGGCCCTGTAGAGCTTTTAGGAAAAAGGGGATGGACTTTGGGATCTAAGACCTGGCAGAGCTGTCTTTGACTGGATGCCCAAAAGGAAAATCATTCTGCTGGATCTCATCAAAAGTAAAGCACTTTCAGTCTGCAAATGACCCCCGTAAGAGAATGAGAAGACAAGCTACAGACTGGAAGAAAGTCTGCAAACCACGCACCTGACAAAGGGCTCATATCTGGAAGGTAGAAAGACAGAAAACGCTCAGAACTGAATAGCAACATAATCCAGATGGCAAACAGGCTAAGGCGCGAAGAGGGGTTTCACACCAGAGAGCACATAGGTGGCCGCTAAGCCCACGCAAAGGGGTTCCACGTCATTAGCTTTTAGGGGAATGCACGTGAGAAACAGGAAAGACCTCATCCGACTCTCGGCTGGCCAGATGAAACACAAGTAAGATAAAACGCTGTGAGGGCACACATGGGGGTGCAGGGGACTGGCTCGCTCACACCTTGCAGGTGGGAGTAGAAAATGGTACAACCATTCTGGAAGGCATTCTGGAAGCTTCTCAAATAATTAATCATGCAAAACGGTTCGATGCAGAAATCACACCTCTGGGCATATACCCCAGAGAAAAGGAGGTTTAAGTTCATGCAAAAATGTGTCCATGAATGTTCATGCAATTTTACTTCTAACAGCTGAACACTGGGCATAGCACGGATGTCCTTTAGTAGGTGATAGTTGAGTAAACCGAGGTCCATCCATACCATGGGGCACCGTGCATCGAGGGCCTGCAGACACAGAAGCAGCAGGATGAATCGCTGAAGATCGGAGAGAAAGGGACTGACCCCATGGGCGTTCTGTAACCTGAAATAAGACGGGGCACCTCCTCACTTCTACTATACTCTATTTGCTGCAAGTGAGGGACCAGGTCCATAATGATGACAGGGATGGGACCTCCCAGGGGGAGGGATCACTGGGGGCCATCCTGGAAGCCTCCCATACAGCAGGGAGCTGTACTCCCCTAGGAAGTTTCTGGAACCTCCCCTCCCCTGCCAGGCCAGGTCAAAGGCTCCAATCGTTTCTGGTGTTGCTGAGCCGACCCTGGGGGACAGGGCCTGTCTGGAGATGGTGTAAGTGGTCTGAGGGGGCTCAGGCGAGCCGCGCCGGAGGCTGAAGTTCAGAGTCACTGAGTGAAGCAGCACTTGGCAAACTTGGGCCCAGGTGGGGGGGCCGCCACCAGCCTGCGGGCCACAGCTCTCGGACCCGGCCTGGAACGTCCCTGGAGAACCACAGAAAGTTCCCTCCTGTGAAGGTTCCTCCTGGGTTCCAGCTATATCCTCCCCAGAGGCTCCGTGAGCAGATGCAGAGCGCACACACTCACGAGACGGAGACTTCTTTCTTCTCTCCCCTTCCTCCAGCAGTCTGCAGGTCCTTAGCTGCAAAGCAGGGGGGAAAAGGGAAAAGCAGTAGGGAGGGAAGGATACACTCTGGGGCTCCTTCTGCAAGAAGCCTGACCCCAGGGCCATGTGTGTGCGTGGAGGTGGGGGTGCAGGGGAAGGTCCTTGCCCGTCCGGGACTGGACAGCCCAGTGTGGGACCAGAGACCGTGTGCATGCCTTGGCTCAATCCGCCACTACCCATTAGGCGAGTGGGACCAGAGAGATCCCGGGGCCTGCCCAGTGTTCGTCTAGTGGAGAGGGAAGACTGCCCCACGCAACAAATTTCACGGGGGCCATGGAGGATGAGAAGCAGGTGCATTTGGATCACCTTCTTCAAGGACTGCTTGCTCCGTGTCCCAGGTACATTGAGGAAATGCCTCCCCCCTGCTTGGCCGTGCTTCATGCAACCCTTTCTTGTAACCCTCTAATCAGGTCACGGGTGCATTTTCTCTGTGTGCAGGACATTTGTCCACTGTGGGTGTTGTGTTGAGGGTCGTGCCTCCTGCAGCACATGGAGGAGTACCCACAGCTCCCAGAGCCTCACTGGAACCAAGCAGGGGTGAGAATGGAGTGTTGATGGTCTCCCCAGAAGGACTCCAGGAGGGACCCTGGGGTCCTGACACCTGGCGCTCCACTTCCCAGGAGCCCCCCACTCCTCTGGGCACAGGAGGCTGAGTCAGGGTCTCTGCGCCCACGCCTACTGGCTGGGGCAGCGCACCGTCCTCAGAGAAACCGAGAAACTGCCGGTCGACCTGTGGTCACGCCAGCTGTCTTAAGAGCCACCTGCTTTGGAAATGGCTGCTCTCCTTACCTCTGGTGGAGACGCCTTGGAAATTTTCCAGCGGAGAAAGGAAGACAGCCCAAGCCCGCCAGGGACTCTGGGTTCTGCCTGCCGTTGGCCCCAGGCCCGCTGGCACAGGGTTCCGTCCTGCAACCTCAGTTTTCCCAGACTGAAAGCCGGAGGTACGACGGTACCCCCCACCCCACCCCGTGGAGCCGTGTGGCGGCTCAGAGACGTGACACATGAGAAGTGCCCAGCCGGTGCCCGGCTGACAGGGGCCTCCCGCGGCCCCTGCCTCCTGATGAGACGCCCCGTACAGCCAAGCTGGGCTCCCTGGCTGAGCCGTTGCTTATGGAACCCGCCCTGGGGACAGTGGGCTCTCGGCGGCTCTGCTCGGCTCCCTCCTTCCCCAACCCTCACAGCTTTCCCCCGGAAGCTTTCCCGTGGCCACCCGTAGAAAGCCGACGCAGGACTCCTGCCGGAGACGAAGACCCACGTTTGTCCCTGCTCGCCGCAGAGAGGGCCCCGTGCAGTCAGGTCAGGGCTCTGCCTGGAGGGCCATGTTGATGGGAAGCCAGGTCAGCCCCTTCCCCCTGCCTCCCCTCCACCTGCTAGAGTGACCCCCACATTCACACTCCTTGTCAGAGAAGGGGGAGCCAAGCCCCAAGGCGTTCCACCTGCTACAACCTCCCGTGAGCCTCTGTTTCCAGTGACGTCAGCTGGCGTCCCTCCTCTTCCTCGTGCCGGGCGGCTTCTACAAGGGCCCCCAGGTCCTGCTGGAGTCCATGGTCTCCCTGAGTGAGAGCTGGACCCAGTGATTTGCTTCCACAGGGAGGGGTGTTACTCCATGACTAGGGTTCACTCCCTCTCCTGCTTTTCACTGGTTCACTCCGCAGGAGGCTGGCGGCTCTGTGGGGAGCTGCCCACGGCCAGTGAAGAGCAGAGGCCTTCAGCCCGTCACCCGATACATGGTTACTACCACTGTATCTGATCATAAATCATCCTAAAAACCTTCTGAAGTCTTCTAAAGTTCATCCTTTATTCCCATGCGGGAATACTCTCACTTTGACGTGGAATTCTCACCCCTAAGTGCAATCGGGAGACGCTGACACTGTGACCCAGACGTTCAACCGTCCATCGCTGTCTGATCCCGTTCGCAGCCCAGGCAACATCCTACTGCTTCTTAATCTACTTTTCTAGTTTTCCCTCCCTCTCTTTTTTGCTTTAACTAGGCTAGGGTTTTGAAAGGAAGAGTTGTCTAGTGCCTCTGACAATACTTCCAGCTGTCAATGCATTCGAATCAGACGTGCGTTTCCGGTGCCCGCGGGTTTCCGTGCGCCCACCGGCAGGACGCAGCAGGGTTTCTGGGTGAATCACTCCACTGCCTTTCTCCAAAGCCTCGGGGACAATTGCTGTGCCAACAGGCTGACGATGGCGAGTGTCCCCACTCATCCAGGCACACGGCAGAGCGGGGCATCTTCCAAGTGCCTAGCACACTGGCCGCGTCACGGCTCAGCCGGCATTGTCGTCCCAGCCCTGGGTGCTCCAATTCGCCTTTTCATGAGCTTCCTCCCCCACTGTCGGCCGTCATTTCCACCCCTTCCTCTTTGTTGTCCCAGCATAAATGAAAATACACAAGTCACCAGGGGTCCCAGTGTCTCTCCGGTCACCTGGCAGTCCCCACCTAACCGACGGTGATTGATTTTCTGCTCTCAATCGCAAAGGAGGACAGGAGAGACCGCAGTCCCCGTGCAAAACAGAGTGCAAAAATGATTTTCACAGACATTTGTTGTTTTCTTTTAATTGTGATACAATGGACTTTCCATAAAACATACATTCTAACTGTTTTTGAGTGTACAGTTTGTGGCATTAAGTACAGTCACATTATGCAGCCATCCCCACCGTCATCTCCAGAAATTTTTCATCTTCCCCAAACTATGTCCCCATTAAATACTCCCTCCTGATTCTCCCAACCCAGGCCCCTGGCTCCTGCCATGCTACTTCCTCTATGAGTTCAACTCCGCTGGGTCCCTCATGTAAGTGGAAACATGTCATATTTGCCCCCTTATGACTGACTTATCTCACTTAAAATAATGTCCTCGAGGTCCATCCACACTGCAGTGAGTTAGGACGTTGGTCCCTGTCAAGGCTAAATGCTGGCCCCTTCCAGTTCCTATAATGGTTTGTGTCTAATGTATTTGGTTCATCCGTCCACCAGTGGACATGTAGGTCATGGCCACTTTGGGGGCTACTGTGAGCGACGCCACTATGCATATGGGTTATTTTCACAGCCATCTTGATTGGAAACGAAATATGTTTCAGCCCTACACACTCGCCATTCGAGGGACACAGAGACCACACACACACACCCAGACTTGCTCACAGACCAAGGGATAATAGTGGCAAGACTCTGCCACTTGGAAAATGGGCTTGATTTGACTTTTCTCTTCCTCCTTTTCCTTCCCTGTTCAACCAGTTGCTCACCTGCGGCCCAAGGCACTGCGCTGGACAGAGAGACACGGGGCCTGGAGAAGCCCACATATGCACACGGGGCTGCTGTGCACGTGGGGCTGGGCTGAGCTCTGCAGCGAAGAGGGGCTGGTCGGGCCAGGAGAGACCCAGCCAGCAGCTCTGGGAAGTCTTGGCCCAGAACCTTGACAGGAGATGGGCAAAGGCCTTCTAGAGGGATTTAGAACCAACGTGAGCATCCTAAGGCACCAGGAAGAGGGGTGGTAAGACAGTCCCCCTTAGAAAGGGAAGCTGAGGCACAAGAAGACTGACCCTATGTGTCTTGGAAAAACGTGATGAGGTCATTAAAATCACTTTTTACTTCATTGAAAACATACACTGAATGACTACTGAGGCCCTGAAGACAATGGAGAAGCAGCTATACCGTCACAGCCCAGTCACGTTGTAAAAGCCTCATTACGTGACAAAATGCAGAGTGCTTCCCTAGTTTGGGTCCTGGAGCTGAAAGAGGATTTTAATAGAAAAGTTGGTGACTCCACGTAAGATCCTCAGTTTAGTTCATAATAATGTGTCCGGGTCAATCCCTTAGTTTTGACAAGTGTACCATGCAGCTGTGAGATGTTCGTGACGAGGGACTTTCTCAAGGGCATTCTATGGGAACTCTGGGAAAGTTTTATGATTTTCTTGTTAAACCTAAGAGTTTTTCCAAAATAAATTTTATTTAAAAAGCTCAGTGGGTTAAAGCCTCTGCCTTCGGCTCAGGTCATGATCCCAGGGTCCTGAGATCGAGCCCCGCATCCGGCTCTCTGCTCAGCGGGGAGCCTGCTTCCTCCTCTCTCTCTCTCTCTCTCTCTGCCTGCCTCTCTGCCTACGTGTGGTCTCTGTCAAATAAATAAATAAATCTTTTTTTTTTAGCTTGGTTTTTAATCGTTGCACCTAAACACTGTCAGACTGTAGACAATAAACCTTTAAAAAAAAAAAAAAGTTTGAAGCCTTGGAAGTCCACCATTTTATTCTTTAATTGAATCAACAGGTTTTTCCCTCCATTTCTTGTATTTCGCTCTAACCACTATGTATATTCATTTCCATATCTGTAAAGAATTCTGATGAATGGACCCACTGTAGTCAGAAGTTCGGGTTACTCAATGCTTGTGTCTCCCTGCTTTGTTGCAGGCTCTATATTTCTTGTCCCCCTCCCCCCCTTCTTCTAACACCATTGTGGAACCAGCGTGAACAGCCTGGTGCATATCTTGCACATCTTTCTGCGCGCCCAACCCCACACCTACAGACACGTTCAAAGATGCGCATGGGGGGCACCTGGGTGGCTCAGTGGGTTAAAGCCTCTGCCTTCGGCTCAGGTCATGATCTCAGGGTCCTGGGATCGAGCCCCGCATCGGGCTCTCTGCTCAGCAGGGAGCCTGCTTCCTCCTCTCTCTCTACCTGCTTCTCTGCCTGCTTGTGATCTCTGTCTGTCAAATAAATAAATAAAATCTTAAAAAAAAAAAAAAAGATGCGCATGGATGGCAAACGCCTGTTGAGGTGACAAACAAGGGGTCATATATATGTGCGTGTTTGCGTGTGTGTGTGTGTGTGCGTGCGTGAGCAACTTCTTTCCTTACTTCACAGCATGAACATCCCTACCGTCCCATAGGAGTGGATCAACACAATATGCTTAATATCTGAATTCATAGTCCATACAGGGTATATAACCAGTTCATCCAGACATTTCCCTTTGGACAGACTTGTGGTTTTGTGCTACAGGACCTGTCATTATACCTGTGCCCGGGTGCAAAGGCTTTTGCTCCTATGCAATAGTGAGCAGAAATGGGACAACTATGCAGAAGAGAGTGTGTTTAACTATAAACTAGAGGAAAACATGTGAAATTCTCTTTGCTGTATAGCCTCACCAACAGTGGAGTCACTCATATAACTTTTGCCAGTCAGATGGACAAAAGATGATTTCCTTACTTTCATTTGCTTTTCCATGCCTCATTGAGAGGCATCTTTTTATATTTTTAAAAAGATGTTTATCAGTTATTTGCATTTATTCCTCTGTGAGTTACTGATTAATATGCTTTGCCCATTTTTCTGTAAGTTATTTGACTTTCCTGACCAGCTCGTGAAAGTTCCTGACATGGTGCTGATTGGAACCCTTTGTTTTCGCTAGAGTAATGTTTCTTCCCAGTTAGTCTTTGCCTTTGACTTTGTTTGGAGTATCTTTTGTTGTAAATTGAAAAAAAGAAAATAAAAAATAAATTGTGTAGTCAAACCCATGTAGCTCGGAGAGCAAAATGATGAAATGGAATTACACTGCTCATGTCAAAATTTCTCTTTGCTCAGATTCCAGAAGGTACCTGGGACCGCTTTGAGGACATGAGGACCCCCACAGATGTCAGTCACCTGGACTGTCAGTCACCACCTCCTCCTCCGGGGAGGGCTTTCCTGGTTCCAGGACTGACACTCAGAACCCACCCTGGAGAGGGGGTGATGTCTGACCTTTTTCCTCTTGCACGTTTCCCATGTGGCTTAGGTCTCCTGGGGGTGGGCAGCACAGACAGCCGAGAGCAGAGACGCCTTGTCCTATCTTTATCTCACCGGCACTGGTCTAGTGGGGTCTTGGTGCTCCTGGTTGGCAGATGCCCTACATTCTCTCTCCTCTTACTTTAATTATGATAAAATATATATCGAATAAAAATTCTCCACTTTAACTCTTCTTAAGTGTGTAGATCAGTGTCATGAACTATACTCACAAGGCTGCGTGACATCACCTCCGTCCATCTCCAGAACTTTTTCATCTTCCCAAACTGAAACTCCCCGCCCTCTACACAGCAACTCCCCACCCCTGCAGGGCGACTCCCGCAGCCCCTGCCGCCCACCCGTCTCTTCTCGGTTTCTTTGGATTTGATCTGGCTCTCTTTCTTATCAGGATCTCCCCCAGGTCCTCATCTTATGTCCCTGTGACCCCCACAGAGCCAAGTAGTCCACGGAGCAGTTCCCGGGTCTCGGGCTTCCTCCCCCGGGACAGTTTTGTGGGCTCCCACCCAAGATTCCTACGCGGCTCTCTCTCTCCCATTCTGCCCGCGGGACACCCGGGTCCAGCTCCAGACTCTGAGGTTCCAACAGCCAGGGTCAGGCCGCTGCCCAGGGACAAACACACCCAGCCTCCCGGGGACTCTCCCAGCCCCCACCCCCAGTTTGTCCCTGGCTGGGAGAACGCAGCCTGCAAAGGGAAACCACTCTGCAGCTCTTTCAAAGACCTCCACACCCTTCTCCCAGGCGGGAGGGTACAGAACAGGTTCGGGGGGTCCCCCTCCTGCCCCACCCTGCCCCTCTCCCTGGGAAGCCCGCCCTCCCTTCCAAGGCCTGGGCCCTTTGTTTCCCATCACAGCCTGAAGTCTCTGCCCTGGAGAATGGCTCGCCCCCTGTGGCTGCACCTTCCCTCTTGGATGTAAACTGGGACTGTCCGTGTCACGTGGAGGGTGCGTGGGCACACAGAGGGGACCAGGCAGGCAGGAGGACTGGTCAGACTCTGCTCAGGCTGCTCTGGGCTCTTCACGACTCCCGGGGGCTCTGCGCCATCTAAATTTAGCAAGAATCCTGCTCTGTTGTTTTAACCAGAACCTAATGTCCATTCACCCTGTTATCTGACCGGGCTCCCATCCCCCACCACCCTGGGGTCGCCTGGCCTGCCGTCGGCAGGAATCCCGTTATAGGTCCCTTGAGCCAGATCTTCCTTGGCCCTGACGACTCCTTCAGTGATCTCCGTCCGCAGACCTCTACTCTACTTCTTGGCTACAAGAAGTTCTTGTAGTACTTGTTGTTGTACTTGGAGCAGAACCCACTGCAAGATCCCTTCTGTAGAGGATCTCCTGGAATAAAGTCAGCCCTACTGATCCTTAACAAGCACAAGAAAAATAGCTCCTTCATTAGGTGTCAGTCATCTCCCCCCCGAGAGGTGGGTGTCCCAGGGCCCAGGTGGGCAGGATGGTGGCCAAGAGGCAGCAGCGGCCATCATGGGAGCAAGGAATCTCAGGCCCCTGTGATGCGCACGGCCATCCTCCAGAAGAACATCATTCAATTTCTAAGTTATAATCTGGACCCTTGAGAGTAACTCCCTCTTCCAGAATCAGTCTGGCCGTCTTGGGAAATGCCAGTTAGGAGACATGAGAACGAAGTCCCTACCTGCCCCGAGGAGACAGACCCACAGGAGAACAGCCCCTGCTTTGTTGGCCTGGGCTTGCCCACAGGCCGAGGCCCATGCATGCTCAGCACTGAGCCCTGCTTCCAGAGGCGTTCCGAAGGACCGGTGCCTATTGGGTCCCCAGACTCTGTGTAGAGGCCCTGATAGGTACCATGCTGGCAAGAAGGGTGGGGTAAGGCAGGGGACTTAACTCAGCAATCCTAAATGTCATAAGGGGGAATATGTAGGACACCCTTGGCTTCTGAACATGCCAGGGGTCTACTGGAGGCCGGGGCTGTGCTGAAAACCAAGCCCACCGGGAACGTGCCCAGCAGGCCCCGCACAACGCTCGTCAATGTGTAAAAGATTGTTCCAGAAACCCCAGTGTAGCTCTCTTTAGCTTCACGTGAAGTTAAGAAAAACAGTGTGTGCACGCATACATGTATGTGTTTCTGTATTTGTAGATCTATCGCGGACCTCCGTGTGGCCGAGCCACCAAGCAAACCCAGCTTCCCGTCAGCGCGGAGGCCGGCATGAGACCAGCTGTTTGGCCAGATCCACCAATTCTCACAAGCCCCACGGAGTTGGAAAATTCAGCCGCCCTCTGTATGTTCCTGACATTATAGTCCACACGGTGTCACTGAGGAGACAAAGCTCGGGTTTCTTTGCAGGCATCAAGCATCTCTAAAAGGAAAAACGAAGGAAAAAAAAACCCTAACAGAGGAGAGAACCCGTAGATGGTTGGGATAGTGACTTTGCTCCCGCTTCACCGAGACTGACATCACTTCCCCCCGTTCCTACTCCCGTACAGGTGTGGGAGTGGGGCATGGAGAGGCCTTGTGACCTGCCCGAGGTCCCGGAGAGTGGACAGGCCACACCGCCTGAGGCCTCTGCCTGTCGAGACCCTGCGAAACCAGCAGGGAAAGGGAAGAATGTGGGCTTCCATCCTCCAGCCTGTGAATTAGATCCCTCGGGCAGGAACCTCTGCAGCTGTCTACGCTCTCCTGGACAACTCCTGGCTCTGCCTGGACCCTCTCTCCGTGGCGTCAGCCCTGAAGTCCTGTTGAGAACCTAATGATTTGGCCTCCTCGGGGCTCTGCAGTGATGCTCTCCTCCTGCATCTCAGGGTCAACTCTGCCTCACTCAGGTGCGCACGAGCAACTCCAAGAATATCACGCTGGTGGGGCCCCTGGAGAGGTGAGCAGAGACAGGGACAGCATCTGGAGCCTCACGGGTCCCCCCTTGCCTCGTGAAGGGAAGGAGCGGCCAGCGCATCTGAAAGCCCAGCTGGGGCCAGGCTGCTCTGGGGAAGCATCTGCCTGTGCCCGAGGGATGTGTGCGTCATCTGTGCACATACTCAGCCCTGGCAGGAGACAAGCACAGGGGAGATGAGACTCTAGTGTGTTCTGTGCCTCAGGATCGGTCACTTTCTTCTGGAAGCAGAGGATTTCTGGATCACAGGGCAAGCACGTGGACACAGAACTCCTTTCTCGCCAAGGCTGCAGAAGGGGCAGGTGGCTGTCCGCACTGAACCGCTTCAATGCTAGAAAAGAGGCTCCCAAGTTTTAGCGCCCTGAGCGTCAGCAGCGTCCGTCTTCGGACGGCCTTCAGGGCTGGCCCCATGTCGGTTTAAATGGACTGGAGGTGACGTTCCCTGCAGGTGGGCTCGGGGCCCATTCTCCTCACCCCCCCCAACCCCAGGCAGAACCAGCAGGTCCACAGCCACTGTTTACAGTAAGACAACGCTGTCTTCCTGTTTCTATGCTATTTCCATGGTCACAATATAGCTGTCTCGTGCCTGAGTACATACGTGTGAATGAGTGTGTGCTCACAAGTGTTTTCTCTAGCCACAATCATCTCCGCTCCGCTTTCCCTACTGGCCCAGCTCAAGTGTTGTCTTCTAAGCCATGGCCTCACATCTGGTCATCTGAACCAGAGTGTTCGGAGTATTGACTCTTAGAGGTCATTCTCTGTCTCTGTCTCTGCCTCACTTTTGACTAGACATCTTCAGCTTTAATTCTGTTTTTCTTGTATTTTTGTTTCTTTCTTACTCAAGGTGAACCTGAGCATTTATTTTATTTTCAGCTTTATGTAGGTGTAATAACAAATAAAATTGTGAGATGTTTCGAGCGCACATGGTGATGTGCGTATACATCACGAAAGGGCCCTCCCATCTCGTTACTTTTAATCAGCACGGCTGTCTCTACCCATATGCATGGATATTTTTCTTTCATGAGAGCATCTAAGTTACACTCTGCAAATTTCCATTACACTATATAATGTTACCAGCCACAGTCACCACGGGATACATTGTATCCTCAGACCTTGCTCATTTTGTAACTGAAAGTTAGGACCCTTTTATCAACCTCAAGATGCCCCGTTTAAGAGATAGGACACAATGTTTATCTTTCTCTGTCTGGCGTATTTCACCAAACATAACGCCCTGGAGGGACACGAATGTTGTTACAGAGAGCAGGATTTCCCTCTCTGTCGTGGCTGAGTAATACTCCATTGCACACATCCGTCACCCCGTCCTTACCAACTCGTCTGTTGACGGACACAAGGGTTGCTACTGTGTCTTCTCTTGTGAATGACACTGCAGTGAACATCGGGGTGCAGACATCTCTTCACGATCCTGATTCTGTTTCCTTTGGATATATTCACAGGAATGGGATTACCCATATAGTGCTTCTATGTTTCATTTTTGTGGAGACTCCATACTGTTATGTGAAATGGCTGCACCAATTTACGTTCCCACCAACAGGGCACGAGGGTTCCCTTTTTATAGCTGAAGGAACTAGGCAAAGAACAAAGTTGGTAACAGGAAAGAAATAGCAAATATCAAAGCAGAAATAAATGAAATAAAGACTAAAAAGATCATAGAAATCATCAATGAAACTAAAAGCCGATTTTCCAAAAAAAATTAGGAAAAGACAAAACTTTAGCTTCTCTCGCTGAGAGAGAGAGAAGACTCGAATAAATAAAATTATAAAATCCAGTAGAATTGTTGTAGTTCAGTCTATTGATAAAGGAGCCTAGGCTGGCAAATCTTCCTACCCAGACTTGGATCCTTCATTAAAGCCCAGCTGGGAGCACTGACCTGGCGGACACGGGGAGATGCTTCTGGGGATAATAACTGAACACAGAGACACAGGCATGCCCTCCTGCAGCTTCGCAGCAGTGTGATGAGAAACGCACCCAGCATCACTCCATACTCCAGCCAGATCTGTGGATTAATAGAGTTCTTTCTGACAGATGCCATTCCGTATTGCAGAGCAAAGTGAAACCCTTTTAGACAAAAATCAACCGCCATAAAAATCAGGCAGGATGGTGAAGGGGTGAGATTCAACTAAATTTAAAGCAACTTTTTTAAAGACATTTTTAAAGACAATTTTAAGACATTTTAATACATTTAAGACAATTTTTTTTTTTAAAGACACGTGAAGACCATTGTTGGTAATGTACAGTTGTTGAGGGCGAGTCCGGAAACCCTGATCTTTATAATGATTCACATCATACGAAGCAAGCTTCTTAGGTCTCAGGGGGAGTTTGTTTCAAATGCAGAGGTTGCTCTTAAATGAATAAATGGTGCCGACCTCTGGAAATCACGGAAACGAAGACTGGGACTTCATGATGTGGAGTAACATTGACCATCTTTATTCAAACAGCTGTTGAAAATTTAAAATAGCCGTATTGCAAACTGACTGGCTTCAAATATTTAGACAAGGGCATTCTTGATTTCCACCTGTTAGAGTCACTGCTCAGAACTCTCACGAAGGGCACATAAAGGCACAGACACGACGAAGGGAAGAGTGTCCGGCCTGAGCACCTGGGGCAGAAGCCTGAAAGTCGTGGGACCTTGAGTAAGTCCCTTCGCTTCTCTGAGAGTTGCGCTTCTCGTCAATAAACAAAACCCTGCCCCCCATCGGGCTCTCAGGGTGATCTGGTAAGATAAGGCGTGCGAAAATATCGTGTGTTGTGAACACAATTAGTCACAGTGATATTAATAATTACACCTTAAACATGATATCATTTAACTCCCACGCAAACGTGCAACCTCAGTGTACACACACACACATGCTCATGGGCCCGCCTTGCTGGTCCCGGAGGGAAAACAAAACAAAGACGGCCTTTAGCAGGGAGGCGAGCACCTTCACTTGGAGCGCTTGAAGTGTAGACGCACCCGTTCATCGGTTTATGGGAGGAGCACTCAGCGGCGGTTCAATCTTCCGGGACGAAACAGAAGATCCCCTGTTCGAACCGCTCACTTGGCCACTAGGCACCCTGATGTCACAAAGACACACGTCTGAAATCTGTCTTCCTGTCTCAATTGCCATCAGTCTGAAATCCTCAAAGCATGAGGCCCTGAACTGAGCTTTTCCAGAACACGACATTTCAGACTGCAGAGATCCAGCACGAGACACCAGGCGGGAGCCGCGGGCTACTGAGCCGGGGAGAAGGGGGCGCATCTGTGTGACGCCCCCGCTGCCGGGAGTCAAGTGGGTTTGCTGTCTTTGGACGCGCAGCTCTTCATTGATTCCTGGGCTTTCACACTGCTGGAGAGGCTGGACCCCGGGTCGTATGTTCTTTCTACGGGTGGTTAATCAGAGGCTTGAAGGACCACGTGACTCAGCATCCTGAGGGCCAAGGGCCGGTAGGGTCTAGGACCCAGGGCCAGCCCAGCCTCTCTGTGCTCCGCGTCTCTGTACACGGTCAATATCCAGTCAATAAAATATCAGTATTTGCATTTTTAAAAGCCAAGAAATCCCTGAAGACCTGAGTCATGACTCAGAAGGGTGACGGCAGCTGTGGAAGAAGGTACAGGCTTGCCGAGCGACCTCCGCTCTCGCGCCGGGCCTCTCCGGGCTTCCCGCGGGGGCCAGATGGGGTTCTCGTCCATCTGCTGGGGGAGCTGCCGGGGGACGCAGCCTGCTGCGTGGAGGGCCGGCCGGGCTGGCCACACGGAAACGGCCACGAAATGGCCTGACATGCGTCACCGAACAACAACCTGTATCCATCAGAGGAAGAGAACATAGATCTTCACGCTCCGAATCTGGTCTAACTGAGCAGAGAGCAGCCTCCCGGGGGTGCCGAGGCAGGGCCTCTGGTGGGGAACTGCCTCAGGACGTGGGGAACCCGACAGGGATGCCGCTGGGAGCCCAGTGGGCCGGCGTCTCCGGAGCGGAGCTGGGGGCCGCCGTGGGCTCGATCCGCGGTGCACGCCGGTAGCCGACCCCCCCCCACCGGCTCCCGTGCGGGTCTGGGCTTCCCCCGGCCTTGCTCTGCAGCCTCCCATGGGCCTCCTCCCTTGTGGGACGGTGAGGAAGGGACAAAGGAGAGTTCTTCGTATGAATCAGGCCTCAGTTTTGGTTTTTAATGTCGTTGGGCAAGACTTTTCTGTGCTCTTCTGACCAAAGAAAAGCTGGGTCCTCGTCCAAGTGCAGGCCCCCGAGAAGCTAAGAGCCCATCACACTGCTGAGTGAAGACACCCTCCGCTCGGGTAACACGGGCTGAGTCCTCGTAAGGACAGAAGGGGCCATAGGCAAGCTTGTGACTCACCTCGCTTTCCACAGCCTTTTTCTAAAAAATATTTTATTTATTTGACAGAGAGAGACACAACGAGAGAGGCAACATAAGCAGGGAGCGTGGGTGAGGCAGACTCCCCGCCGAGCAGGGACCCCGAAGAGGGATTTGATCCCAGGACCCTGGGATCACAACCTGAGCCGAAGGTAGAAGCTTAATGACTGAGCCACCAGTGCCCCCCCTTTCTGCCTTCAGTGTTCTCGAGGCAGGACATCCTTGGAACGGGGACCCTGTCTGTGCGGGTGCTGACCTGTGCCAGGAGCCCCAAGCTGGGGTCCCCTGGAGGGAGGGCAAACAGGGCCAAAGCTGCTTGCAGGAGTCGATGCCTCCTCACGTGGGGGAGCCCGGGGGAGGGCGAGGCCAGGGTATGAAGCAACACGGCCTCAACAACCCCAAACAGACCAGCAACCAAACTACACAAACACTGACCTGCGTGGTGGAAAGATCTGTTA
Organism: Neogale vison; assembly: GCF_020171115.1. NCBI lineage: Eukaryota > Metazoa > Chordata > Mammalia > Carnivora > Mustelidae > Neogale > Neogale vison. Next base: position 100,323,166 of record NC_058099.1, on the reverse strand, counting down.
TCTCCTGTGAAAACAGGCAGCCAGCCAGCCGCACTCCGAGCTTTCTGCTGGCAGGACCGCCGTCCCTGCAGGCGGCTGATGGGCACTCGGTGGCCACGCTCAGCTCAGTTCTCAGCAGTCACACCAAGAGCCCCCCTACCCCTGTGGCCGGCGTGTCGCTCGGAGTGGCCGGCTGGCTGCCGGCATCTTGGACGGCCTCTCACCTGCAGGGGAGGGCCACTGGGTTTGTGCCTTGCCGGTGGTTTTCCCATTGCTATTAAAAAAGCAGTGAGTAAACATAAAATAGAAACGGAGCCTGCAGCGTCGCAGCTGTGGCAGCCACGCCGTGTGCACAGATGGGCAACGCCAGCACCCTCCGGCTCGCCCGTCGGATCTAACAAATGTTTACTACATGCCAGGCAGACACAGATAAGAAGATGGGTGTCCTTCCTTGCCCTGGGAACACGCAGCCTAATAAGCAGAAGATGCTGGGTCGTCCTGAAAACAGGCAAGGACAGTGAGGACACGGAGAGGGAACCCCCGAGTCTGTCTCTAGGCAGGGGGCTGGCAGGGACCACTGCACAGGGGAGGAGTGAGGGGTCGCGGCCTGGGGGAGGGATGAGGGGTCATAGAAGCAGTCACACTGGGAGCACACGACAGGTGGCTCCGGACGCCATCGGCCGGCGCGTGTCCGAAGCCAGAGCACAACGGTGGCACAGGGGAGCTGGTGTGAGTAGGCACGGGCCCCGATGACAGGCAGCGATGCAGGGGTGAGGCCAGCCGTGTGCCAGCGACAGCCCTGCGGTCCGGAGCTGGAAGGGCTTCGGGCAGCCACGCGGGGCCGGGGGCAGAGGGCCCAGAAAGGAGTTTATTCTGAACCCGAAGGCAAAGGTGGAAGCGGGGCCCTGGCCGCAGCTGGCACAGCCACCCCGATGGAGGAAAGCGCACGAGCTCGGTCCGGACTCGCCCATCTTCCAGAGGCCACACTGATCCCATGAAGAGGAACACCTGGGATTTTTATAATAAAAGCAGTTTGGGGGCAGGGTAGCCAAAATATTATCATTTCAACGTGCAGTCAGTACCAACACCCGCCCCTGCCAGAAAACCATTAATGAGTTATTTTTCATCGTTTTTTCTACACTAGGTCTTTGAAACTCAGAGAACCCGTCAGCGGGACCAGCCACGTGTCAGGTGCTTGATAACCACGTGGGGCTGGTGGCAGTCGCGTGGGCCAGTGCGGTCTGGACTCTCCGAAGGCATCAGAGACCTGTGTTCCCTCTTGTGGCCATAAACGCTGCACACGCCGTCCTTACCGGTGTTTCGTCTTCCAAACGCACATCCACACAAAAAGGTCTCCACTGCCAAAAGGCATGTAGTGTCCCAAGCCACCAGCTAGGTTGGTGGGAAAAGTCTTCTTCAAATAAACACTACCCCACCAGCCTCTTTGATTTCCAAAGCTTGAAGCAAAGAGGGCAGCAGGGGACAATTTGCATCTTAATAAACACTGTCTCTTGCAAAATGATTCTCAACGCACTTAATGAACACATCCCAATAACAGTAATTAACATCAGAAGGTGCTGGGCCAGCATTCGCTAATGAGTGCCCTCCCAGGCAGGCCCTGTTTTGATGGACTCAAAGCAAAGCTTTTAAGTAACCCAACTCGCATGGGGCCATCCAGGGAATCGGGTTTATGTAACTTGTTTCCCAGAAGGAAAGCAGCTTAAGTAACTCCTATCAGGCTCCAGGCAGGGCTGGTGTTGGGCGCAGGACGAGGGCCCAGGAAATATGTAGCCAAGATTCAATGCTGATGACTTCCGAAGGGGCACGGGTTGTCCTTGTTAAAAGCACAAAGCAGGGGGTAGGGGCCCAGCAGCCCGCGGGGGTGTTGGCTCAGCCACGCTGTCCCCCATCCCGTGGCTAAAGCTCAGTTTGGTCAAGGATTTGGCCACATTCAAGGGGCTCTTGGGTCCCTGAACTCTCACTGTGGCTCACCCCTCAGGCCCTCCTGTAGGCATGTGCCTCACTTGTGGAATTCCCATCCCAAGCTCCCGAAGGTCTTTGGCTCCTTTCCGGCACAACAGGATGGTGGGATTTGCATGCATAAGAGAACCTTCTTGTACACACCGCTGCGGTCCACAGCAACTGTGGAAAGAGCCATCATGAGAGGGGCACAATTGCTCAGACTCAGCCCGTGCCAAGCACCAAGCCCAGTGCTCACGTGCAGGAGCTCGGCAAGAGGTCTCGACGACCCCAGGAGTTTCAGGTCATCAACCTCTACATCAGACAGAGAGGGAAGTCAGGGGTGATGCGGAGCTTTCCCTGGGAGCCCTGGAATACCTGCCCTGGCCAGCTGATTCCGGGCTGGGATCTTAAACTGCTAGACTACATGGCTGCCTTCCTTTGGCCGTGGTGAATTTCGTGCCTTGTGCGATCATGAGAAGCACATGGGCCCCAAGACTCCCAGCTCCTCCTGTACACTCACTGAATAGTGCCCTCCCTGTCAGTGAGACAGAATTTGTGAAATGATGGGGCCTTGCTCTCATGATTGGATTACTAATCTGTTGGCTTTGAGTTGATCAAAGGGAGATTATCCAGGTGGGCCTGACCTAAACAGGTGAACCTGAAAAAGACTGGGCCCACCGTGGAGAAAGGGAGAGTCTAAGGGTGAGGGAACCCACAGAAGGATCCACAGCAAACACCTGGGCATCATGCCAAGAGGACACCCAGTTGACAACCAGCAAGAGAACAGGGACCACAACCCTACAACTGCAAGGAACTGAATTCCCCCAACAGCTATGTGGGCATGAAAGGACCCTGGGGTCAGGAAAGGAACAGAGGCCAACTAGGGCAGCCTTGAGAGACACTGTACAGACATTCAGCCTGCATTCCTGACCCATGGAAACTGATGTAATAAACATATATTTTTGTAACCCACTAGGGTTTCCTTCTCCTATCTTCTTAGACTGGCTAAGACTTCCAGGGCCATATTGGAAACATGTGGTGAGAGAGGACCTCCATGCCTCGTTCCTGATCCTCACAGGAAGGGCTGGAGTTTCTCAACCTTGAAGTGTGATGTCCGGTAAAGGTATTTTGAGGTGATCCAGTGAGCAGAGGATGTTCCCTACTGTTCCCATTTCCCTGAGAGCTTTTATCAGGAATGTGAGCTGGACTTTGTCCAGTGCTTTTTCTTCAGCTGTTGATATGATTATGTGATAGGTTTGTTTTTAGCCCATTGGTGGGGTGGATTGCATTGATTGATTTTCAGCTGTTGAACCAGCCTTGCATGGCTGGGATTGACCCCACTTAGTTGTCGTGCATAATTCTCTGAGTACGATGTTGGATCTGATTTATTAACATCTTGTTGCAAATTTTTGCGTCTTTGTTCCTGAGAGATGTTGGTCTGAGTCTTCTTTTCTTGCAACGTCTTTATCCGGTCTTGGTACAAAAGTAATGCTGGCCTCATAGAAGGAATTAGGAAGTAGAACTTCCCCTTCTGTTTTCTAGAAGAGTTTGCAGAAAAGTGGTGTGATTTCTTCCCTACTTGTTCTGCAGAACTCAGGCGAACTCATCTGGGTCTGGGGCTTTCTATCTAGGACAGTTATTAGTTGCTGATTTGTTAGATTATCCATTTCTTCTTATGTAAGTTTTGTTTAATTGTGCTCTTCAAAGACTGTGTCCATTCCACTGAGGAGATGAAGTTGGGTATACAGTTGCTAATACTGTACTTTTATTGTCTTATTAACGTCTGTGATATCTGATGCCTGATGTCGGTAACTTATGCCCTCTCTCTCTCCCTCTATTTTGTTCTTCATTAGCCTAGCTAGGGGTTTATCTGTTTTACTGATTTTTTCAAAGAAGCATCTTTTGGCTTTGTTGACCTCCTGTTTCCAATTTCATTGGTTTCTGCTCTTGTTTTCTTCTTAGTTCTTTTCTTCTGCTTGCTTTGGATTTAATTTGTTCATCTTTTCCTAATTTCCCAAGGTGGGAGTTTAAACGATTGATTTGAGATGTCTATTTCTCGTGTGCACCCTCCAGTGCTCTAAATGTCCTCCCAACACAACTTTAGCCGTCACGCATTCTGATAAGTTGTATTTTCCATTTTTTCAGCCAAAATATTTTTAATCACTCTTGAGAGTTCTTCTTGGACTCCTGTGTTATTTAGAGGTATCTTGTTGGATCTCAATATATTTCCAGATTTTCCAGTTGTGTTTCTGTCAGTAATTCCTAGTTTAATGGCACGTGGTCTGACAGGAGACATGGCAGGATTTCTAGTCAATGAAATTTTTAAGTGTGTTTTGTGGCCCCAGTTGGGGTCATTTTAGGAGAACGAGGAGGCTTCTGGCTGACCCGTTGTCATCACTACCCAGGGTGATGCTTAGGCTGATGCACAGGAAGCTGGAAAGGCTGACAGGAGAGCTCTGATCAGACCTCCTGCAGGTGCCTCATGGTCCCTTGGATCTCGGGGGACCCGTGACAGAGCATGGAGCTGCACAAAACCCCAGGCCACACTGGTCTCTTGCCCACCATGTGGTTTCCCCCATGACGTCTCCATGATCCCAGTCCTGGTCTTCGGGGCCCTACTGATTTGCCAGGTCAGAGGCTTCCTGAGGAACTGAGTCTGGGCCATGCAGGAACCCACATCAGCCCACGCTCTTGAGTCGTGAGGAAGCCTTCATGAGAAGCAAAGTGATTGGTTTTGTCCCTGGTACAAATTTTACTTTGTATCCATGACTCTGGTCCATCCGGTATGAGAGGTGAGGTTCTCCCCTGGGGCACCCTGCCGTCATGGCCTAGAGTCTGTTCCCAGCGCAGGACATCGTGCCCGGTGGCTGCTGACATGCGAGGCTGGTGTGTGGGGCTCAGAGGGCCAGAGCCGGGGACTGGAGTCCTGCGGTCCAATTAGAGCGAGTGGGGCTCATGTTTAAAACGTCTTTGACGTGGTTACACCCAAGAGTGAAGTGGGTGAAATGGGCTTCTTGGTGGTCTCAGCTACCATTAGGGCTTCACCACACTATGTCTTATTATTCAGTTATTGAAAAGGGAAAAGTGCCTGCTTGGTTCTCAGAAGCATCCATAAAAAGTTATTACCCAACATCAGAAGGCGTCGCTTTCACTCAGTAGACGACGAAGGACAAAGGGCTTCGCTGATGTCCGTGTTTTCGTGTTTCCGGGCATTAAATAACGCAATATTAAGCGCGAACGTGGAGAGGTGTTCCCATACCCACATGCCTGGCAGCCGAAAGGGAGAGGCCCCTCCAGGGACCATCCGCTGTGGCCCATCCTTCTGCTGGAATGGTGCTCAGCCTCGAAAGGAAGAAAATCCGGCCACCTGCTACGCGAGCTTGAGCCCGGAGGACACCCTGCCGAGCGAGATCAGCCAGTCACAAGCAGACGGACCCTGTGCGATTCCCCTTGCCCGAGGTCCCCGCAGTGGTCAGACCCATGAAGACAGAGCAGACGGAGGGGGCCAGCGGCTGGCGGAGGACAGAGCCGGAGTCGGCGCTTGTGGGCGACAGGGCTTCAGTTTTGCTAGGTGTAAAACCCTGGGGACAGATGGCGGCCCACCCACGGGAGTGTGCAGAAGGTCGCCAAACTGTACCCTTAAAAATGGTTAGAATGGTCAATTTTATGTTATGTTTATATTACCACTATTTTCTCAAGTTCCATAATTTGAAAAAATTAAACACAGAAGAAATAATGAAGAATCAAAACCATCACCAGGAAGTGTTGTTACTCATCGAACAAACAGAGAAACCCACAGCTGTGTCAGTGCTGAGGCCCCTCCTCAAGCCGTGGCAGGAGCCCAAAGCCATCCGGGGCGGCAGAGGCGAAAGTCTGCGCTGCCCACTGAGAAGACACGTCCCAGCCCAGCTGGGGCTCAGCTCAGCCCCGAGAGTTCCCGTGGCCCATGCGTCCTGTTCGGGGTCTGTGTGCACCTGCCAGCCACCGGATGCCTTCAGGGCTGAGACAGCGGCGGCCCCACGTGCAGTGACAGCACAGGGCCCAGGTCCGCGTCATTGGCCTCCAAGGCATCGAAGCCCCTAGCGAAAACAGATGAGCATGAATTTCTTGTATGTTCGTCATTTAAAAATTCACCCCCTCCATTCTCTGTGCCCATCACTCACGGTCCTCCGGCAAGCACCCGCCAGCCAGCCCAGAGCCCCCAGGGGAGAGGCTGCCACGGGGGCCAGCCTGGTGGTGGCGGCTGAACTTGGGTCTGCGGGGCCCTCAGGAGCCGAGGGACCACGGGCAGCGCCCACAAGTCCGCCCACCCATGTGCCAGAGGCACATGCTGGGTATCTCCACCGGGACGCTTTCTACTTGTTGTAAGCAGCACAGACTCCCACACGGGTCGGTCAGCATAGACACACGTAGAGATGTTTCCTATGCGGTTCCGCGGTGGGAATTTCGGTCCAGTAGGGAAACATTAACAACTCACCGAGGGGCGTGTGCTTCTCCCGGCTGCACCCAAGCTGCGTGCCTGTGCGCACCGGCTGTGCCCCGGAGCCCTGGGACGGCCGGGCCCCTCGTACTGACGCTGGGAGCCCTTAGCACACACACACATCTGTGATTCGCAGACTAGGGGAGCTCCTGGATCTCAGACTGGCTCGTTTCCTTTGCACACAGTGCAGGACATTCCGGACCCCCAGCGGCCTCCTCCAGACTCGGGCTGACGACTACAGACCTGGGAGAAGCCGAGAGTGGCCTTCGCAGGGTCAGCTTGGATCGTCCTCTTTCGGCCAGGTGCTCGGCCCCACCCGGCCGCTCTCAGACGTCAGGCTGTCTCCCGGGCTCTGAGTTCTCTTGGGAGTCTGGATCAGATGGTGTCTTGGGTCTCCTGTCTGTGCTCTGTGCTGGGCCACGGAGTCCCGGCCTGTGCACCCGGGGAAGGACCGGTGCAGGACCCAGGCCATGGACGAGGGGTCCGCCATCGGTGGCCTCTTGGGGGTCCGCTCGCCCCAAGGGACGCTTTTATTTGAAGCACGCACAGACGTGAGACGTGAACGTCGGACACCAGATGCCTTGGGAGCCTAAAGAGAAGAACACGTGGAGGAAAGAGGGCCGCATCAAGGCCTTGAACCCCCCTGTGGGAGCCAACAGTGCTTCAGAAAGGAACCTCAGTAGATGCCCAGAGGATCGCAGGTTCCTCTCCCACCCTCGGCCCTCCCGGTGAAAGGTCAGTGCATTCTACGTGTGAGCCACCTCCGCCCACGGCTACTGGGTACAGACACCCTCACCTCTTAGTGGGCTCCCTGGACATGCTTCGTGTCTCTGACCGTGCCTCCACACATGGCACTGGTCATGCTCTCCTCTCGCGTCCTTCCGTGGCTCCCATGGCAGCCAAGTCCAGACGCGGTGGTGGAAGAAATCAGGCCCTTCGAGATTTGGCTTCTGCCTGCGTCTGCACCCCCCACCCCACTCCCCATCCAGCCGGACCCTGAGCTCCAGCACGAGGAACCACCGTGTTTCCAAACACGCCGTGCGCCGGTCCCCGTCTTTGCGTGTGCTGCTGCGTGTGCCGGCCCTCTGCCCGGCCCGTCCTCTCCAGCCTTTGGGAATGCCCTCAGCAGCCTTCTCCGGCCAGCCGATGGGACACCTGCAAGTCCCGCGCTGGCTGCCATCACCTGCACTGCCTTGGCGCCTTGTGCCAATGTCCAGCCCGGCCTTCATCGCAGGTCACACGCCAGTGGAGATTCCCTGATTAAAGTGATAAGCCTGGCAGGGAAGACAGTGCAAGCTTCCAACCTTGTGTCTCTGAGGTCAGCATAAAACGGGGACATAGGAGGTGGTGACTGAAGGAGGGAGGGGGAGGGAACAGAAGATTGAAAGGAGAAATGGCAGACGGCAGAGGGATGGAGAAAACTTACTGGTCTGTGACTAGAGTGAATATATTATAATAAGTAAATAAATAAAATAAATATAGATGAGCTGTATTAACTGTCCCTGAAGCCGCAGGTGACAAGCTCCCATGGATAACAATGGATTCTGGAGCCCCTGTTCTAGCACAAGTTCTAGACCCGGTGTCCGAGGCCGGTCTAGCTCTCCGTCCTTACCTAGACGCAGAACGAGCCTGGGAACTCGACTGTGCTCGTCCAACATAATAAACAAATTAGTCACAGATTCTAGAATGAAGCACCAGTCTTTCTGGTCTAATTTTAGAACCACGCATGGGTGGTAGGTCTGCCTACGAGATCGGCTTCTTGCATGGAGCGGGCTGGCCTGCCCGGGTGTCTTCCAGATAATCAGCCCCTCCCTCGACTGTGTTTAGAAAAGAAGGAGAAAATTAGTGGCTGTGCCCAAAGATGAAGGGCTCCTTCTGCCAATTGACTCTAAGGATCAGGCCACACCCAAAAAACTTTTGGCAGCGCTGGTGTCTACCCAGGAGAACACCCGCTTGATGGGCTGTGGGTTTGTATTTCTCGTGCAGAGATGGGACAGGTACAGCAACGCTGCCCCGTAAGCGGAGTCCTGAAGGGTCACCTGCACAGCAGGACGGAATAGGTCACCTGGGACCACGGACTGGGTGGGGAAGGAGAAATACAGTTTCCATGGCAACGCACACTGTGGTCCCTGTGGCAGCACCCTGTTTCCCGCTACCACTCAGCTCCCCAGTGGGATGGAAGCAGGTAGTGAGCGAGGCCCAGCATCACTTACCCAGGGAAGACTGTTCTAGAATCTTCTAGGCTCAAATGCATGAAGTGGGTACGGAGAAAAGTGGAGTGAGCTCTCCAGCTGGGGCTTCCTTCCTTCTGCTCCCTCCACTCCACAGCATCAGCGGCCCCCATGGTACAACTTACCACTGGAACGACCTTCATCCGAATGCAGGGGGTTAGACGTGCAAACCCAGGAGAGGGGGGATGGGCTTTTACCTGTAGGTTTTACCAACGGTGCAAGGCACAGAGCGAGCCATCACTGAAGATAAATCTATTATCAGAGTGAGTGTAATTACCCTGAGGGCTCCAGGCACCCCGGGGAGGGGTTTGCTCTCATTACTTGGGTCGGGCCCGTGACAAAATATCAGGGCTCGGGGGAGGGGGGAGACTGGACGGCGTACGCGGCAACGATGGATTCCTCCTGGTCCCTGAGTCTGGAAGGCGGGTTTCCTTCTCCTGGCTGCTGGGGGTGTCACTGTGTGCTCGCATGACCTCCTTGTGACATGGGAATAGAGAGAGCTCTCTGGTTTCTCTTCCGTAAGAACAAGAATTCTAGTGAATCCGGGCTCCACCCCACGACCGCGTTAATTTGGGGTTGGGTTTCCACATATGGATGGGGACAGGCCAACATTCAGATGACACATGCAGGCATGGGCAGGGGTCCCCCCACCGAAGCCGCCTGAGGACAGGCATCTTTGTCTGGAAGGCGACATCTCGTTCACAAGGTGTCCCCAGGGCTCAGGGCCAAGTAGGCGTATGTCAGTTGTTCAAGAAAATTTTAGGATACAGTGGAGTTCTGTAGACCGTCAGCTGGATTTTGACTCCAGAACCGTCTTTTAAACTTGTAAAAAGCAGTTGGGAAAAATAATCTTCCAATGAACTCACAGCTTCTTTGGAGAGCCAGTGACGGAGCGTGGTCTGGGGACAGAACTCAGGTGTGGCTTTTCCTGCCGGGGCCGTCGGGGGAGGGGCATCGGAGGGATGATCTGCTCACACATCCCAGCGTGGAGCCCCGGGACGCTCGGTACCTGGTCCTCCAGGGCCCGTGTTCCCCACTTGTTCAATGAAACTCGGAAGATCTTCTTGCTGTCTGCTTGAAAATATGTAACCTTTGCTTCTTGGTCATTTCCATCCAGACTGTATTTTCCTGGGAGAAGAAGCGCAGAGACATTCTGTGCTCTCCCCATGTTTGGATGTTGTCTGTCAGTTCGGCTCGGTCTCTGCACTCTGACACCTCCAACTTGTGACCGGCCCCGCGTGCCAGCCCTGAGCATTCCCTAACAAGCGGAAGGAAATCGCTCCTTCATTTCCCTCCCCATCGAGACGGGCTTAGGTCAGCAGTGCCCAGCAGGTGCACGACTGGGCCGCGGGACACCCTAGACCCTCCCGCCCAAGCCAGGGTCCTTGAGGGCAGAGCAACAAGGCTGTTTAGATCCTTCTCGAAATAATATCCCGGGACCAGATCCGAGAAGGACCTGCAGCGCGTTCGACCAGGCGGGTCACTCTCGGGTCGGGAGATGTCTGCGACCGTGGTGCAGCCTCGTGCTCCCGAGGCTGCGTCCGTGGCCTGGCGAGGGGTGCACAGAGCAGCTTCATTGGCAAACAGGATTTTTTGCGTCCCCCAGCGTGGTTTTGTTTCCAGGCTTTCCTTCGATGGCTACTCAGCCTCCAGGACAGCCGGCTCCGACTCCCTTCCCACATCATGTCAGACTCCACTGCCGGGAGAGCTCTCGGGTCCGTGCTCTGTCGCCTTGACCGGCGTCACCGAAATCCGCAAAAGCTCTCAGAAGTGCAGCAGGAGCAGACACGATCAGAAGGTCATCAGAAGACTCGACGCCTCCAGGACACTCTGCAGAATAGAGCTCAGTGTTTATTGCACCGGCTTAGACTCATGTCCCCAGCGAAGAACGCATTTCTCGTCACTGGGAGCTATGGGTTGAATAAACCCCCCCCTTCTTTTTTTTTTTTTTTTTTTTTTTGCTGCATCTTGAAGCATTTTTCAAGAAAGCTGTTGTTGATTTTCTTAGGCGCTCCCCAGATCACTATGAATATCCTGACCGCGTACGCTGCCAAGAGACAAAAACAAGACTCAGCTCAAACAGATGATCTGGCAAACCCTCGGGGCAGCGTGTCCCCGTGAGAAGCGCGATCCCGGCTCACAGAGGTCACGGACGCCGTGTCAGCAGGAGCTCCCAAGGCCGCGGGTGACTCAGCCACATTTCTCCTTTCCTCCCAGACGGAACGCCAGTCGGCGTCTCACTTAATGAAAACTCGTTTACTTCTGCTGCCCGGCCAGGAAGAAGGCACCCGCCCCAAGAGCTGCAAACTCACGGCCTGGCAGGACGCACGGGGAGCATGTTTCTGGGCTGCTGGGGCCCCTCTGTTCACACCGGGGCTTGACACCCAGCAGTGAGTGGCCCGGGCAGCCCACACAAGGCTGTGCGCAGAGTCGTCCATAAGCAGCACTTGCAAAATGAGAAGGGAACACAGCCGTCCCCACAGGGAGGTGCCCTAAGGTTGCCAGAAGTGTCCCCCGGGGGCTGCGTGGGGCAGGTGGGGACATGCTCTCAGAGACCCCCCATGGACAGGAGAAGCCCGTTTCCCTTGCCAGCCAGCACTTCTGAGCACAACAGGCCTCCCATCCTCTGCCTTTTTGTTTTCCCTAAAACTCCTGTTGTATCCTCTGAACTAGAGTCCCCAGGTACCCAGAGGGCACGTCCGACTTTGTTGGCACCCTTAAAATCCTAACAGGAGAGTCAAGTTCCCATTAAGAAGGGACTCCAAGTCCTGCCACGGTCTGTGATTTTAAAAAATTTAATTTCTTTCCTTTACAAAGGAAACACTGAACATTTGAAGTTTATTTTTACAGAGAGTGAGGGTAGCGCTTCGAAGCGTTCAGTACCCCGTCCCATGTTTGGTGCTCACGAAATAGGGTCTGGCCGGTGCCAGCCGCCTTTCAGACACGAAGCAGGCCGGCAGCTGCTCTGGCTTCCCGGGAGTCCGGGCCGGCCCAGTGAGTATCCGTGCCCCTAGACAGGCCAGGACGGCTGCCATGTCTCCATCTCGGGCGACACAGCTCCGGAGGCGTTTCCAGGGAGGTCTCCGGGCTGGTCACCGAATCCCGGCATCCCGAGGGGAGTGGCCATTGGTGGACCCCTGCCTTCCCTCCACCTCCAAATAAATTAGTTTAATCCAAGCTTGGAAACCAGTCTTGTTGGCTGAGGAAAGGGCCCACGACCTAGTTCTATCCCGTCAGTCTGGGGAGCTGTCCCGGACACGCATTACAGTTTCGGGGGCTCCCTGAGCAAGGACTCTGAGAGGGAGGCTCCCGTGCAGGTGATTCATAGAACGTTCTTGGGAACAGCCACTGTCCGAAAGCGGGGGGCTTGGTCAGAACCGACCCAGGGGAGAAGGCAGCTGGGGTGTGGTCTGCACAAGGACCTCAGCCAACCCCAAGGGTGCCGTGTGGCAGAGGGGCCCCCTTGGGGGCCATTCCCCGTGGAAGTCGGGGATGGGTCCGGTCGCCGGTGTGGGCTATCCCTGGGAGCAGGCACCGCCCAGTAGGTGACCTTTCTGGAAGGGACTCAGCTGGGAGCCTCCAGCAGCAGGACCGCCAGCCTCGGGAAGGAGCTCCTTGGTCCTGGAGCGTCATCTGGGCACCATACAGGGAGGGCCCACACTGTGCCCTGGGGCAAGCGACTCACCACCCAGTCGTGGAGACTCTTCTCCGTGAGTCGTCTGAGATTCTGAGATTCCCCTCGCTCTTGGCCGGCATCTCTGCTGGTCCGGGGACCACACGCTGCCTGGTGACCCAGACCCTCCTTCCTGAGCGGGACTCTGGGTGCCGTGTCTGGCTACTTAACATCAGAGGGAGGCAGGGCGGTGCCAAGTGGACCCAAGTGGACCCCCTGGGTACACACATTGTCCCTCCCTGTCCCCTGTGTGCACCTGCCCAGCTCTTTCTGACAATCCAGGCTAATGACCCTGCCAGGATGCATTGGCTCTGGGAATGAGGTCTCTAGATCCACAGAACCTAAGGGTGCGGGGACAGACACCCAGACCACAGACTACTCCCCAGGGGGCCATGGGTGCTGGTAAGCAGGCACATGCCAGCCCACGCCCCTTGGGTCCCAGACATGTGCTCCCCCCATCAGGGACCAGCCCTGTGCACTGCATACATCCCAGCCACGGATGTCCCAACCCTGGGGACGATCGTCTCCAAGCAGGTACCCTTCCTGGGCCTTTCTGAGCCTTTCCAACGGTTCCATCAGGCCATCGGCTTCTGGGAGACGTGGTGAGGGGTAAGACGTGCTCGTGTGTCCTCAGCCACTGTATGTCCTTCGCCCTGCAACGCGTCCCTTGGTCTGCGAAGATTTTCCAATTCTCCAATGACTCCCACTCTGGGGGGAAGGGCACGAAGGTGCTTCTGATTCGGGCTCTTGGTGTCCATGCCGGGTCCGTGCCCATGTCCTGAAAACGGCCAGGCCTTCTCTTGAAGCCAGAGTGGACTTACCTGAGTGACCTGGCACAGGTTCCTCTGGGGAGGGTCCACACGGGCGGGGACCTGCAGACTCTCTCTGTGGCTCCTGCCGCTACGTAGCCTTACATAAAGGACCGGGAGTCCCGTGTTCTAATCTCGTGAACCCGGACAGGCCCTCGGCGGGGAGCGGGGAGGGGGGCTGGCTCACGGCCATAGCTTGGCCACTCCTGACCCGGCAGGTGAGGACCCTGCGCACTCCCTGTGCCGTGTGAGGGCCCCTTGTCACAGAAATTCGGCCCGTCCCTCAGTGAGTGGACGTTGGGCCGCAGTCTGGCTCAGATCCAGAAACCATACACGGGACAGTGACTTGTTCTTGGCCCGCTGCCCTCAGTCTGCACTGATTCACCTTTGATTTTTCTTTTTCTTTTATGCTCCACAAGGCCCTGTGTCGCTGGCCGCGTGTCTGCCTTGTCCTTGGGAACACTGTGCCTCCTGAGCTTCTCCGCCGCTCCGCACGCCAGCCCCGGGCTGACCCCGCCTCGCCCCTCGTCATGCTAATGGCCCCACCCGGACTCCGGCACCCGGTCTCCGTTATCCTGGATCCCGCCAATCCGTCAGCGTCGCGGGGCCTGGTTCTAGAACAGCTTCGCTTCTCTGGCACCTGGACGGCAGAGAAGAGCCATCGCTGAGTTCCCTGAGGAGCCCATCGGGCAGAGGACGTCCCGCTGTCCCTCCCCGCCCTGCTGCTGCCCGTGGAAGTGGCGATGTCTCCCAGCCTCCTGATCCTTCTCCCACTTCCCACTGTGGCGGGTATGGCGGCTCTCTCGAGGGGGACCCTTTCTCCCAGGAGGCCTCCTACCCACCGTCAGCACCGCGTCCCAGGGTGTAGGATCCCGGACCGGAGGTCCTCTCTGCATCAGTGACCTCCCGCTCCCCCACTTTCTGTCGCCCCCTCCCTGAGCCAGCGCCCTCGGGGTCCACCTGCGTGAATCCTTCCGTTTCCTGATGCCGGCATTACCAGATGCCCAGGCTCCCGCCGCTCGAGGTGACCTCCCTGCCGGCAGCTCACTACTTCCCCAGCCACGTTCCACTGTGGCTTGACCCTCGTTGGTGGTCAGTAGCCTGGGGGAGAGGAGACGCGGATCTGCAGACAGGCATGTGTTCTCTTCATCCTCTTCCCTGGAACTTCCAGTCCACTCTGCTGCTGGTCACATTTTCAACAATGACTCTGCTCCAGCTTGGCAAGGGCTGGTACCCGTGGCGGGTCCCCATGGCCAGCTGGCCTGCAGGTGGCCGATGTCCAAAGCAGCATTGTAAGTCGGCTTCGAGGACCACTCCCAGTGTGATTCTTTCGGGGTGAGTTCCACGGGAGGAAGATTCTGAAGCAGAGGTTTCGCGCGGGAGATCTACCGGGGAGTGCTCCCGAGGGCACGGTTGGCCGAGGAGAGAGAGAAACAGGATGGGGCAGGATGGGGAGTGGAAACGCACATGTTGCCACAGAGGCGCCGGCCTGTCTCATGAGGAGCTGGGACCCAGCACCGCTTGTGGGATGCCCCAGGGCTCAAACCCGAGGAGGGCACAAGTCCTCGAGCAAGGCACCTCCCTGGGACAAACACAATCCCCGGGGAGGGACCTGGCGGTGAGACACCAGCTGTCAACGCTCCTGGCAGCAGAAACGTGAGCCCCCCGCCCCCGGAAGGAAGGGTCTGGGTGGGGCACCCGAGTGTCTGCCGCAGACCCCCACGCTTGAGGGGACGGTGCCGCGAGAGAATGTCCCTTTCTTCCTCTGCACGTTGCCGTGTCGGGACGTGGTGCCCAGAAGGACCAGACCCACGCTGCCCCCCAGGGATGCTGCGGAGGGCGAAGACAGACAGACAGACAGACAGAAGCCGGCCCTGTGCTTCCGCTGAGCAGCCCCACCAGCAGCCTGGGGTCGGAAAGCCCGGCTCCCATCAGCGTGAACCTTCCCTCTTCCTTCAAGAGGCTCGCCTTGCGACGGCCGCTCAGGTTCGAGATTGAATTTACAGACGATCTGAGAGACAGCTGCAGGACGCGGGAGGGAGGATAAGCAGGGCTGATTGAATTCTTTTCTGACCAAGGCTTGCATTAAAAAAAAGAAGAAGAAGAAAAAGGAAGCAGGGGCACAGTCCTGCTGAGCTATCTGGATGGTCCACGCTCCTTTCCTCTTTGCGTCTGTTAGTACTGACCGGGCCCTCCTCTGCCAGAGGCGCTCACTGGCCTCGGGGATGCTCAAGTTTGCTACGAAAAGGGGGAATGATTCAGTTTTATGCTCTGGCATCCAGAAAAAAGGATTTTCAGAAGAACACCTGCTTTGTAAGCCAAGGATTTTCTCCATTCCTTCCTTCCTTCCTTCCTTCCTTCCTTCCTTTCTCTTTCCTTTTCCTCTTCTTTTTTCTTTATTTTTCATTTCCATCAAGACCCAGCCTTGGCAATGCACCCTTCAGGGTTAGCATGAGTCAGGGCTGGCGAGGAGACTGGGTCCCAGAGAAGCGCATCCTTTCAGGTTTCCGGAAGGAGAGGTGGGAGGCAGCGGGGGCACGCGGGCAGAGGCAGCGCGTGCCGCCGTCCTCCCGAGGCCCTCGGGAACCTTAGCAGGCGCGCTAGCTAGGAAGCTAGGAAGCTGGGAAGCTGGAAGAGAAACTTTGTGGGGGGGGTGGAATTTGAACAGCGGTCATTTAAAAATATGTTTCATGAGGTGACACACAACGCCCACTGTCCTCACAGAGGAGGGAGGCCAGCCTCTGGGAGGCAGGGTCACAGGTGCCCCCAGGTGCCGCTCACACCTAGCCTGATGCCCTCGGGGGCTCCAGCTCTGGTGCAGGGACTGGGGACACTCGGGCCTTTCTTCTGGGGCCCATCTCTGGGCAGCTTGGCAGGCCGCGTACGAGGGCTCCACATCCCCGTGAGCACCAGCCTACCCTTTGCGACCCTCCCGATCACGCACAGGCCCCAAGGCAAGGAGCCAACAGCTGTCACTCCACAGGATGCTTTCCGAAATCCGTTTCCCCTCTGGCTACCCATGGAAGAGGCTACGTCAAGTGATGGAATTTGCTTAGGAAAGAACCTGTATCCAGCCTATGCTTGGGTTCCTGCCGGTAGAAGAGAAAAATGCGCCTGCCAGTGATTCTGAGCGTTGTTTAAACAGTTCCTTCTGCATGAGGAGCCTGGACCCTCCTGGCGTCTGTGGACAAGGTGGGGAAGGAGCCCAGGGGCCTGCCCTGGACACACAGGTATCCTTGAAACCTTGGGGTCAGATCTGTAGGGTATCATCGAAGCCTGGGCGCCCTCCTGGAGTGAAGGGAGCCCCAAGGTTGCAAGAAGGAAGTGTGTTCTGGAAACCAACCGCTCCAGAAAGTTGACTACTCTGGCCACGACTCCAAGCCAAGGTCCTAAACACAGATGCTCAAGCCCCAGCTGCACACGCCCAGGTTGAAAGTGACCAGGAGGGGTGGGAAATGACCAAGAAAGGGCGCGTCAAGCCCACCAGGAAGGGAACAGGATAACGATTGGAGGGCTGGGGTCCCTCGCAGTTTTGAATATCCTACTGGGTTTGTAATACATTAGTACTTAACTCAGTGTGCCCTTAAAGTCATTAAAGATTCCTGAACAAAGTGATGCTAGTACCAGGCAGGAAAGAATTTATAACGAGGCGTGACTGGCCCCTAGGGATTGTCCCTGGCCAGAAAGCACTGCGGCCTGTGGGGCTCTCTGCCCTGGCCAGACTGCTGGACCCCCTCGGCAGGAATCATGCCATCTGGCCCACGTGTGCTTGTCCGGGCACAGATGGTAGAGACAGAGGGGGAGGGTCTGAAGGGCTTGAGTCTGAAGCCGGACCCTGAGTCACCCCTGCTCCCTTGGCTCCAGAGTGACCTCATCAGAGCCAAGGCGGGGAAACAGCTTCTGGATTCCCTGAAGTTCCCAGCACCAGAGCCTATGAACCCTCTGCCACCAGTGCGGGCAGCGGCAGAGGGTGAGCCCAGTGTGTGAGGCTCTGACCCCGCCAGCCCGTGGACAGGGAGTCAGGACGGCGCACACACAGCATTTCCAGTGACTATAAAATACGAATGCTCGGTCCACGCAGCCCCCCGGAACCAAGGGCAGGGCGCAGAGACTGAGCAAGAAACGAAGCCGGGATCTAAGTGAGCGTCAGATGAGACCCTTGTTCCAGACCCGGTTTCCGGGGACATGGAGCATCCCCCCCCCACCGCGTGCACCCCTTCACTCTAAAATCTGAGAACCACCTCTCCAGGTACCTGGGGAGGGAACCGTGAATTTGCTGCATGATTGGATCTTAACATAGAATGAGATTCTGAGATGAATTTATAGGAGCTTGTGTTTTCTAGTCAGAGAATTTATTTATTTATTAAAATATTTTATTTATTTGTTTATTTGCCAGAAAGGGAGAGAGAGGGAGCAAGCCCGAGCAGGGGAGGGGTGGAGAGAGAAGCAGACTCCTCACGGAGCTGGGAGTCTGACTTGGAATTCGATCCCATGACCTGAACTGAAGTCGGGGGAGTTCTGGTGTGTTCCGCGGGTGAGCTGAAAGGCTCGGGATTGTGGGTTGCGTGCAGTGAGAACAGACGCCGGGGGAAGGACGCAGCCGCATCGACGGGAAGACACTTCACCGACGGAGCCACCGGGCGCCCTAGTTTGGGAATTTCACTGTTCGTCAGAGAGATCATCAAAACCCGCTGACCGCCGGTACCGTTACTGACCTTCCGGAGCGCGGGGTAAAATGAGACCACGATCAGATTTGATATTATTCAGAGGTACTGAGTACGTATGAAGGGCCGGGGTCCAGGCTGAGCACACCCTGGGCACAATCTCATTCCAGTCCTGGCGGAAGGTACTAGAACCTCTGTCACTGGGGGTGGAGCCGAGCCATGGACGTGAGCCCGCTCAAAGGCAGAGAATCAGTCAATCACAATATTAATTCCCAGGTCTGGCTGTAAGCGGGAGGTGCAGCTCCAAACATCCAGCTCAACCATGTTGGGGGAGAGAGGGTTCCAGAAGCGAAACACACCTGGGCCTCGGGGCCATCCCGCAGGTCCAGATGCCGACCCCAAAGGGGCAAGATGGGCCACCGTCGAGGAAAACCTCTGCCCCACATCCTGGTTTGTGAGCATCTGCACGGGTCTTTGAACAAATTGGGCTTTATTCTTCAAGCAGCTGGCGCGTCTTTGACATTTCTCAAAAATCGTCTTCAACGAAGGGCTCGTTCCCAGAAGAGGTCATTCAAGGAAAGAGTCAGGTTCAGCTCTGCTACTTGCTGTCTCCGGGTAAGCTGCTTCGGGGGGGCGGGAGGAGCAGGAGGAGCCGGTTCTGAGGTCCAGGAGCAGGGAGCCGGCGTTGCAGGCTTGTGGAGGGGAAGCGGCTCGGGGTTTTGAGCACAGGAGTGAAGTACAGCGGTGTTCTGGCATGTTCTGCGGGTAGGCTGAAAGGCTCGGGGGGTTGAGTTGGGCATGGTGAGAACAGAAGCCGGGGAAAGACGTAGCCCTATCAAGGGGAAGGGGACTCCAGATGGAACACAGGCGAGGGGGGAGGGGGAGTGCAGGGCAGAAGCCCCAGCGTTGAGCCCTGGCCACGTGGATAGACACACGGAGATGACCACAGGGAAGCTGGTCACCTGCTCTGTGGGCCTCCCCCTGGGCTGGGGCTGTAGGCTTTTATCTCCATGATCACGCCCCTCTGTGCGGGGGAGCCCTGCAGGGAGGGCAGCTTTCTGTCTGGTGGCTGGGCCCCCAAGATCCCTCCGGCTCCCCACCAGGCTGCTGGTGACCAGGCCTGGTCCCACCAGGCATGCCCCCCTTGCCTGGGTGGGGGGCATGTGGAGTCAGCCCTGTCCCCTCCCATCCCACTGGCCCCTTCCTGCCGTCCCCACAGAGTGTACAAGGACACTGAGGCAACCCCCTGTTCCTGCACAACTCTAGAACTTAGAGGGGCACAGAGGGGTCCCTGTCACCTGGTTCAAGTTCCCTGCAGGTTTCTCCTCGGTTCCCTGGAAATCAGGCACCTCTTCTGAGGCAAGAGCCACGGTCTGACATTTTTGAGTCTGGAGGATAGAAGCGGGCTCCTCTGGCAGCCCGTGGCCTCCCTGTGTGCCCGCGAGGCCCCCAGCGGAGCAGCCCTCCCCTCTCCTGGCCCTCCCTGACCCCCGCCACTCGCCCAGAGAGGAGCCGGCTCGCCAAGACTGGTCCCGCCAGGATTTTCATTCATGTTGGGAGCTTTGGTCTCACGCAGGCATCTTCTTTACCTAATCCCTTTCCAACGCTGTCCGCTGTCCTCGTTTTGTGTGAGTTTGTGGCATTTCTTTACATTTTCCAAAAAGGAAACCACACACTGCCAACCCCTGACCAACTCGGAGGGTAGGACGCGGGCCTCCCCCACAGTCAAAAACCCGCAAATGGGGGCACCTGGGTGGCTCAGTGGGTTAAAGCCTCTGCCTTCAGCTCGGGTCATGGTCTCAGGGTCCTGGGATCGAGCCCCGCATCGGGCTCTCTGCTCAGCGGGAGCCTGCTTCCTCCTCTCTCTGCCTGCCTCTCTGCCTACTTGTGATCTCTCTCTCTGTGTCAAATAAGTAAATAAAATTAAAAAAAAAAACCCACAAATGACTTTTCGTTGGTTTGTTTGTTGACTTCTCCCCTTTGTGGCGTGTTTATTTTATAACTGGGAGTTTGTACCTCTTAATCCCCTCCACCTGTTCCCCGCCCACCCCCAACCCGGGCACCAGTTTGTTCTCCCGAGTTCGGAGTCTGGTTTGTTTGTTAGATGCTGCCGATGAGTGAAATCGTGTGTTGTTTGTCTTTCTCTGACTTATCTCACTTGGCATAAACCCTTTCTCTATGTATACACCGATGGACACTGGGGTGTTTCCGCATCTCGGCTACTGTAGACAAGGCTGCAGTTAACACAGGGGTGTGTGTCTTTTTTCAAGTTTACATTTTCTTTGGGCAAACCCCCAGCAGTGGTACCGGTAGATCCCATAAGGTATTTCCACCTTCAACGTTTTGTGGCACGTCCCTGCTGCTTTCCCCAGCGGCTGCCCTGGCCGGCATTCCCACCAGCAGCGCAAGAGGGTCCCTTTCCCCACGCCCTCGCCAGCGCGTGTTTCTCGTGTTTTCGATACGAGCCGTTCTGAGGGGTGTGAGGTGAGACCTCACTGTGGCTTTGATCCGCATTTCCCTGAGGAGGAGTGACGTCGCGCATCGCCTCGTGATTCCCTTGTCCACCCGGATGTCTTCTTTGAAAAATGTCCATTTGGTCCTTTGCATATTTTTTTAATTTTTTAAAAATTTTAGGTTGTATAAGTGGTATACGTTCTTTATATATTTGGGGTACTAACCCATCATGGATTGTATAATCTTCTCCTATTCAGTAAGTTTTTTGTCTTGCTGATCATTTTCTTGGCTATCCGGAAAGCTTTTCTATTTCTGTCTGGTCCTGATAGTTTATGTCTGCTTTTGCTTTCCTGGCCTCAGGAGCCAGACCCAGAAACACGATGCTAAAACCCATGTCCGAGAGATTACCGACTGTGTTTCCTTTGAAGACTTTTATGGTTTCAGTCTCACATTTAGGTCCTGAAAGCATTTTGAGTTTATTGTTGTGTGTGGGGTAAGAAGGCAGTCCGGTTTTATGCTTTGGCATTGATCTGCCCAGTTTTTCAGCATCCTTTATTGAAAATGCTGTCTTTTCCCCGTTGTATATTCTTGTCTCCTTTGTCATGGATTAACTGACCCGATAAGCAAGAGAGTATTTCTGGGCTCTCTATTCTGTTCCTTTGATCCGTATGACTATTTTTGTGCCAGTACCGTACAGTTTAGATGATAATAGCTTTGTAATGTATCTTGAAGTTCGGGATTGTGATACTTCCGGCTTTGGGCTTCTCAGGATGGCTTTGGCCTGCCTGTGACTTTTTTTTTTTTTTAACATTTTATTTATTTATTTGATCACAAGTAGGCAGAGAGGCAGGCAGAGAGAGAGGGGGAAGCAGGCTACCCGCCGAGCAGGGAGCCCAACACAGGTCTCGATCCCAGGACCCTGGGATCATGACCTGAGCCGAAGGCAGAGGCTTTAACCCGCTGAGCCCCCGGCGCCCCTGCCTGTAACTTTTGACTCCACCCAAACGTCACTACTAAGAGCCTACCAGCGACCTAATGCCTTACACAATAACAGTCAATTAACACATAATTCATGTGCTATATGTATTATATACTGTATCCTGGCAATACCGTGAAAAAGGAAAATGTTAAGCAAATCACAAGGAAGAGAAAATACATTTACAGTGTTAGCCTGTATTTATTGAAAGAGAATTTGTGTGGAAATGGGTCCAAACAGTTTGAACCCACATTGTTCAAGGGCCAATTGTATTTCTAAGCAGCGGGAATCACACTTTGCCAAGAAGCAGACGTGGGGAGCCGGGGTTACACACCCAACACCTTGTCGGGGAGTCTGGGCTCTGAGTAGCTAGAAATTTAGCAGAATGCTGTCTTTTTTGCCCTGGAAACATTCCCCCTTTACTTAAATACCACAATAAGCAGGACCCAAGGGAGGTTTTTGTTTATCACAGGTTTCTCCCAGAATAGAAACTGCCAGCAGTGATTTTCTTGGGAGGTACATTTGCATGGCAATGTTCACGGGTGATATATTTAAGCGAATGCCCCGTGTTATGCAAAGTTGAGCAGAAAAAGCAAAAACTTCTATCTGCCGCTATGTGTTTGTTCTCCACCGTCTGCCAACTGGGCTCCACATGCCTTACCGGTCAGCACGCCGGCGCTTGGATTCTTAGCTCCCACATTCTTGAAATGCCAGAAGCTCACATGTGGGCCTGACATGCTGGTTTGACATTTCGGTCCCAAAGCTGAGGCAAGTGGCCTAAATCCTTCGCTTATCCTGTCCGGCACTTGAGGCTCACAGCAAAAGGCAAATGCTGACCGTGTTCTTCTGGGTGCAGATAAGGTTTCAAATGCCCTGATCTCTCCAGAGGGACACCACTCCGCGGAGGAAAAAGGACCAACCCCAAATTAAGCAGCCGGCCCCCCTGTAAATCCAGGTTCTGGGGTTTGGGTCTCAAAGCAGCACACCTGTCACCAGCAGGCAGCTGTGGGGTTGCGGGGCGGACGGCTTGCCCTGACAGACACAGGGGTCCTTGTCCTTCTGACGCAAGGGGACAGGGTGAGGAATGAGCGTTGTTACAGCTCCTGCCGGACAGAAAAAACCAGTGCAATTTAGCACGATCACCGCAAGCAGTAAGAGGAAAAGCTTCATTTGCCTGGGTCGGCCGGGCTCTAGGGCGTCTTCCAGGGGGTTTCCATGGCAACGATGCTCATCCTGTGCCCGAGCACTGAGGTTTCGGTCTCTGGACCACAGCCCCACCCCGGGCCGCAAGGCCACCGCCCACTCTGCTGGGGCATCCGTGCCCAGGGCAGAGGAGCACCCCCAGGGGGGAGCAGCTGAGTGTTTAAGCGCCAAGCACAGTCCTCCCCAGGGAGGAGCGAGACAACGCCGCCCAAGGCAGGCGTCGAGGGGTGCGGGCGTGGGGGCTGGAGTCGCACCGACATCACCTGTGATGCCCAGACTGCAGCTTGCCTCAGCGCCCGAACTCAGTATTTTCTTTCCTTTTGCATCATTGTTGGAATTTTGAGTAGATTTTTTTTCCTAATGGCCATGCTTGACTAAAGAGTCTCTTGTACCGCAGAATCCTGGAGCCTCCTCCGTGCATCTTGCGGGCAGATCCAGGGCGGTGCTGCAAAGACCCTTGACCCTGAAGCTCCGTGAAGGCTGCAAGCAAAAGGAATCGGGGTCTCCCCGGTTTCGGATGGAGACACAGAAAACCCAGAGTGGTCCTGGGGTCCCAGAGACTCGTGAGCCCCACCCCGTGAACAATGATCCCGGCAGCAGCCCCCGGGGTCTCAGCTAACACCGGACCACAGCCCTCATGTCAGAGGCTTCGCGCTGCCGTCTGGGACCCTCCGGACCGGAGCCCACTGCTTTGGTCTCCGCACTGTCCCAGCTGTGTGCCCCGGCGCAGGGCACGGCAGTCTGCCCTCTCTTCCAGCCCCTGTTGTTATTGTTGTTACTAGGGCTCGGGAATAGGAACACGAGAGCGCCCTGTCTTTTTAATTGAGTTGTTCCCTCGACCCTGCATGTCTTTAACTCCAGGTAAGGAAACGAGATCTTCTGTCGCATCTGCAAGCTGCTGTTTGTGTTTCTTTTGGCAAAGCTGGACTCAGGTGAAACCGGCGGTTCACCGGCCAGGACGCCGGGCTCCCGCGCCAACGCGACAGGGGGAACCCACCTGTGCTTGTCCTGGGCAGCTCAGAGCAGCCGGAGGCTTGCGGGTGTGTTTGTTTGATCTTCGAAGGTCAGGCTGTGCGTCCGAGGAGGCAGAGGTCCGGCTGACGTCTCTTGGGCTTCTCCTGGAGGTTCTGAGCACGCCTGTTCCAGGAAGCTGGTGTGTGATTCTGGCCAGATCCTGTTCATCGTGACACATTTTGGGGGGGTCAGGTTTCCTGCTGCAAAGAGTCCTGAGAGCTCCTGATGTTTACCTAAACAGGCCTTCAAATATTGACCGAAGGTGTAACACGGGGGTGTGGGGTTGAAGGACAGGGGAGAACACTCGTGGGGACAAAGCGCTGACCAGAACGTGGTCTGCACCCCCCGACAATTCTCTGAATCCTCACGCAGGAATCTGCCTCCTTTTTGTTCTTCTGTGCAAAGTGCTTCAAGCCCCAACAGTCCAGCGCTCTCCACAGCTGGAACAGCGCCACGTGGTTCGGGGACAGGTCTCGCCACCTGCACGGCCCTGATGCAAACATCACGTCCGAAATCACTTCGTTCTGCCAAAGATAAGAACCCTCCCGGCGGCTGTGTGATGTGCAGCGGGCACCGGGAGAAGGTGGGCCCCAGCCCCGGGAGACCCCAGCAAACGGGAGGCCCTCCCTGCCCGCCGGCCCCCTTCTCTTGCTTTCAAACCCCGAACACAGCCAAACAAAAATCCGGCCCCAACAAGGAGGAAAGAGCAGAAAATGATTCCCCGTCAGAATCGCAGGTGAGAGATACACCTGCCAAAAAAAAAAAAAAAATCCAAAGACATGAACTTGTCGGTACTGAGACGACACAGCCCTCCACACAGGAGCCCCAGCAGCACGGCCCGGCCCCTCGCGAGAACACAGAGGTCAGCCTCGCTGGCGGGGACAGGCAGGGAGAGGGAAAACTCCGTCCAAGCAGACACGTGGCGGGACGCAGACCCGAGTCCCTGCTGCGGCCCCACGGGCACGACAGCTCCCTGCGCCTTTGCCGTGCGGGCTGGACTGGGGTCCCCCCAAGTGGGGTGTTGGCAGCATCCTCCCTTGGGGACATAACACCATTCCCTGACCTGACCTCCCTCTGAGTTTCCGGGGACGCCTGGCCCTTCTCAGGCATTGTTACTCCCCGGGCAGGGGGAGGGAATGTCTTCTCGGCTCCCAGACCGGGGCCGTGGCCAGGCCTAGAAAGCGAAAGCAGGCTTCTGAGAACGTTGCTGCCGACAGGAAGGAGCGGGGGCTTCCTTGACCCCGCAGCCCTCTGCTGACAAGTGGCTGCAGACACGTGAGCTCCGTCGCGGGAGGGAGGAGCACCCTGCAGGCCCTTGCCCGGGATGGCCGGGACCCTGGGCCACCAGCCAGGAGATGCTGCGCCAGCCCCCAGCCTGCTCCCGCTGAACTGTCTAGACTTTGGACCCGCCTTCAGGCAGGGCAGTCCACGCTCAGACTCACTAGGTCAGAAGCTATGCAGGGTCACACTCAGGAACCCTGCAGGCAGGGAGCCCCGCGATTCCCCTGAGGGTTCCTCAGGGAACCCTGAGCTGATTCCCCTTCCAAGAAGCCCACCCTGGTTTCCTCCCGGGGAGGCACGGGACCAGCTCTAGCCCCAGCAGGGCCCCGATTCCAAGGCGGCAGCACGGTACTGCCTGGCGGGGCCCGAAGCCACTGGCCAGACCGGTTACCCCAGCGGCTCCCCGCAGCGAGGCTTCGCCAGCTCAGGTGGAAGGGAGAGAGCGTGGTGTGTGTGGTGTGTGCACTCGCTCAGAAACACATATGGGCGCGGCGTTGAACTGCTCACTGTTACACAGGCCGTGAGGGCAGAAAGCCCCATCACGCGAGCAGGGAACTTAGCCAAGTCTTGCCTTGGGAAACAGGTTTGTAGGCACCACCCGGGACCTGGGACAAAACCCCCCGGGAGCCCAAGGACCACCCACCTCACACCCCTCCCTCCCGGGGCCCCATCCGACTGCCATTCCCGGCCACTCTTCCCCTAGTGGTCTCCGTGGACCACCGTGGACATCCCCCCACAACGGAATTCAGCTGGGCCTTCTCTGGCTCTGCCGTGCCTGTCCCTGAGGTCCCCTGCAAGACGCATGCGTGGCCCCAGGTCAGGGTCTTGGGATCCCGGACTTGAGGGTTGCCAGTCAGAAGTCTGCTCGCCCCCGGAACTGTGACCAGCACCTGAAAGCCGGTGTCGGAGGGCTGGGATTCGCTGTTGGGAACAGCACGGGACAAGCACAGCGGCCGCAGAAGCACCGTGTCCGCCGGCCGTCCGGGGAGCCCGCGGGGTCTCCTGCTTGACCCTGGAAGGCGGTCCCCACCCTGCCTACCGCCGGGCAGGCTCCAGACACTCCCCTCCCCTCCGTCAGTCCCAAGCGGGCTCTGCGGGGTCTGGGAAGCCTCGGCCCAGCTCTCCCAACCCGGGCTCCCATCCCAGCCCCTCCCCTGCGTCCTGCTCCCATCCCTGCCCCTCCCAGGCCCCCCGCCTTAGCACAGCTCGGGCTGAGCCCCTCCCCTGATGAACCCCCCGGGTGGGAAAGGCGGGACCTGCAGGGGAAGGCGAAGTGAGGACGCCCCATGCCCGGGGTGACTCCGGACCCACGGGAACCCAGCCGGCCCTCCCCCTGCGTGGAGACCCCTGCCAAGCACGCCACTCGGAAGCAGTGGGAGAACCAAACTGACAGAAGGGAGGGAGGGCGTGGAGGGGGGCCTGTCACCCTCCCCGGGCACTCGGCACCTGAGGAGAGGCGGTTGTGGCCCACGGAACCTGGGCCTGCCCGCCGGGTGCCACAGTCGCCCTCCTGCCTTCTGCAAAGGGCAGATACACCACACCTTGGAGATGAGCCTTCTCCCCTCGCAGCTCGTCCCCCGGCCAGGGACCGCAGGCCGCAGGCCGCGCTCTCCACCCACAACACAAGGGCTTTCACAAACGGACACACGGCAAAGCAGTCCCTGGAAATCACAATCCTGGAGCGTTTCAGAAACAGTTTGTTTTTGTCGGAAATGGCAGAGCTGCCCCTGCCGGTCCGTCGTCCTCCTGCACGTTCTGTTCCCTTCACTGTGGGAACAAAACAAGGGCGTGATCGACGGCTGACCCGTTTCTGTTCTGCACGCCCGGTCCGCTCCGAGCAGCTCCCGCAGCTCGCTCTGGCTGCGTCAGACCCCGTTCCGCATACCCGGGGATGGGTTCAAGGACACACTGGTTCATCAGTGTTCCCACAAACACGCAGCTGAGCAAGACCACCGTGCGGAGAGCGGGCCCCAGAGAGGGCCCGGGGCAGCCGCAGGTGCTTTTCTGGCTTTTTCCTTTTCTGGCTCGGTCAGGGCTGGGCACCATCCCCACGGCCTGGGCACTCGGAAGCCAGAGGCAGACAGCGTGCGTCGGGATACGCTGGGCTTGCAGCGTGGTCAAGGGCTCCACGGTTCACCAGCGGGAGAGCAAACAGCCCTCTGGGGTGACAGGGCCGAGGCCCAGGCCCTCCCCCCGTGCTCTGAGTCAGGAACTCTGGAATGGGGCCACCGTCAGTGAATTCCCGCCTCCCTCACTGACCTTTGTGTGCCTGAGATTTCCTACGTTGAGGGCATTGCCTGGAGCCCCGGGAAACTGGTGGCCTTTTTGGTGGCTGTCCAGGGGCTGTGATGGCCTGGTGACGTGATGGCCCTGTGTCCAGCACGGAGTAAGTGTTCAGAGTACCTTGCTTTCGTTGATGTGATAAAATATCTCATGTTCTCAGATTCTGTGCAATTCTTGGTTCTGTTGATCGATGCGTCTCCAGCCTCGTCCTTGCCCCTCCCCCCGCTGAGCCCGAGGGATGAAGACCTAGCCTGCCCTCTGCCTCCAGGCCGCAGCCTGGGATTCCCTTCACCCTGGGATCCCAGGGGCCTCCAGCACACAGCAGCTTAATTCGAGCTGATGGGCAAAAACCCCTCCTCCTTGCGGACTCAAGCAGGAGAGGCTTTTATAAAACACGATTTGGGACACGTCTCAGGTGGGGCGGCTCTGGGCCATGCAGGGCCCTGTCCCTGTCCCCTCGGCGGGGCGTGGAGAGACAGGCCATTCTGAGGGGCCAAAGGTGGTGTGGTGTGGTGTAGGGCGTCCGGGGGCCCGGGGGAGTCGGGAGCAGGCAGGAGAGGGTGGAAGGAACACGAGAGCCATCTCCTTAGGTCGTCAGGTTATGAGCGGGCTGGTAAGCTCCGCTGTTATTAAACATTAAATGATGTTAAGGAACAATTAAGTAAATCACATCCAAACCGGGCCCTGCGGGCCCTGCTGGCTCCCCAGCTATTTCAGCACGATTCCCCTCGGCCGGCTGCGGGCAGCGGCTGACGCAGCACAGCAGGAGCCGGGACCCCTCGGGGCTGACCCGGCACGGCCGGCGCGGGCTCGGCCGGACGGGCACGTGCGCACCGCGGCAGCGCCGCAGTCAGCTTCCCCGGGGAGCCCCGCTGTTCAGGCTCCGTCGCACCTGCCTGCTCGGGGTGGGGGGCGGGGGGGGGGTTGCTGAGCAGGTTACCTGCTTCGGAACCCTCCGGAACACTCGACCGGAGTTATTCCAACCCGGGGCACCCTGCGCGGGAGAACCTCAGGCCCCAGTCGGGAGCCGTGAGACGGGCACCCAGAGCCTCTGCCCAAGAGCCAGCGACCTCCAGTCCCACCTCCTGCTCTCCGTGCCGCCTTTTACCTTCCTCACCCTCGACCCGCGGCCCAACACTGTGCGCTCGCTCGGACGCCAAGGGCCCCTCCCAGGATCACGGAGAGCTCTGAGCTCCGTCACACCCTTCCACAAGGAAACGAGCCCCCTGCGCCCCCAGGAAAGCCCGCAGCCCCCGTGCGTGTGCAGCGGGAAGCACCAGCCCGGAATCCCCGGGGCAGGAGGGAGCCCCGAGCAGCTCCTCCACAGCGTGCAGCACACCCTCGAGCGGCGCCTGCACACCCGCCCCTGAGCACGCGGCCCCGGGAGGGGCTCTGCCGGCACCACACGTCCAGGCGTCTGCAGGGGCCATTTTGCATATGGGAAAACCGAGGCAGAGTTTGCAGAAGAGCCATTGCCGATTGCCTTAGAATAATGAGACACCGGACAGCTGGAACCCCCGCCCGCAGCGGTTTCACACACTGGGGAATGCAGCATCTTTCTCGCGGTCCGGCGAGGGGCCCGGGCGGGATTTCTGTACGGACGGGTGCTGTACAACCCCCCCCAAACTCAGCTTCGCTCCTGACTTCCGATTGCAAGCGTTCGGACACCTGTGCGTTTCCACGTCTGCTTCTCTCTCTACCTGTGTGGAGTATCCAGTAATGTCACGTATGGTGAGAGGCAAACAGTGGCTGGCACGGGCGGCGCGCATCCGGACGGTCGCGTCCCAGGTCAGACTGCGATGGCCCTGGCTGCGGACTTACCCCCTCCTGTCTTCCGTTTTCATCCGCGTTGGTTTTCTACTTTGCCTTCCGTTCTGTCTTTGTTTTGTCTTTGAAGCTTCCAAGCTCTTAACCCTTACAACCATTCCCTATTCTGCGGATACAAGAACGGGCTTCATCAAGGGTGTTCAAGCCTCGCCCATGCACTCTACGCTCCTTGTCTGTGGATTCAGGGAAAGTGGTCGGCCCCTCCCAGGACCCGCTCCCCTGCAAGTGAGCAGGACAGGGTAAGACGCCCCTTCCTAGGGTGGGCATCTCCTTCCCCAGGCTCGCCTACCCTCAGGAAGAGGCCAGTTTATGGTTGAAGAGCTGTTGCCCCAGGGATGACAATGCGGGATCCCCCAGGAGGGGAAGGGAAGGGGTGAGCTTGGAGGAAGAGGCCTGGCCGGGGGTGGGGGAGGGTTGGTGAACATAACTGCTGGAGCCCAGAGAATTCTCTAGGGGCTGACGGGGCAGACAGGGCACCCATGGGCGCTGGCCCGAGACCGTGGTGCCCACACCAGGCCCAGAAACTCTGGGATAATTTCTCCCTCCCTCTGGATGGGCATCTTAGCAGCCATCCTGATAAACCAAATATTAGCAGACTTCACCACATTTTCTGGGCATAACAGGAAGCCCGGAGAGATAGGGCACGAGGGTTCTTCACACCAGGCTGAGATCAAAATTCTTACCAGTCAGCTTTGTGGGATTTGAATTTCATTTTTCATTGACTCAGAAAAATAATGTGACATTTCCTGTACTTGAGTGTGGTGGAATGTGTCTGCTGGCATTAGAATCGGCCGCATAAAATAGAACTCACATGACAGCAGCTTGGAGAGAAGGGTTGTTTTTTATCTCACACAAACAGGACCAAAGAAGGCAGGGCCGGGCTCCTTCTAAAGTTCCATTTCACCATCCTTGGTATGTTGCTTTCAACTTCAAGGCTACCTCCTGGTCCAAGATGACTGCTGGAGCACAGCCATCACGTCTGCTTTCCATTTTGGAAGAAGATTAAGGTGAAAGGGCAAGGCAGAGTGTGCCAGCCCTTCTGTCTTTCAAGGTGCTTTTTGAAAGCCCCACCCAACATAGGCTGCTTTACTAAGTGACCAGAATTCAGGCACGGCAACGCCTATTTGCAACAGAAGCTGAGAAGTTTGGGTTTTGTAGCTGGACTTATTGTTATTCCCCATAAAATAAAGTCCTGTGGCTAAGGAAGAAAACCAGGTGGGTACTGAATGGGCAGATTATCATCTTTGGCACATAAAGTGAACTTCATGATTAACATGTGGACCTGCCCTCAACATTTTGCGTACTGTTTCTCAGGTACCTGGAAGTCTATTTGCCTCCAAGGAAAACCTCTTGACTCAGTGACTGACAGTTCTCCATCACCTGACTTCTACTTTTATTTCAAGGCTCCATAGAAAAGGGGGGGTGGTGTTACTAAAAAAAAAAAAAACCGAGCATTCACTTAGCCACTGGCTGTGGGGACGGACGGACCACTCGTCTCAGCACCCCCGGAGTCTGCGTTCTCTCCGATCAAATGGTGTTCGTGAGCCAGCACAGCCGGCCATGGAGAATGAGATCAAGACACGTCTTGCACCAAATATGCTAACCAAGATGCTTTCCGTTGCCCTCACCCTTGGAAGGCGTGTACTGGTCTGTTTGAGCCAGGCCAGGAGTGATATTCAGAATCATACAGAGACTGAGAGAGAGATTTTACGGAAGCACCTGGAGGGCACTTTGAAGAGAAAGCAAGCATGAAAAAGGATGCTTTTGCCCAACTGACTTTCTGGGAAACGAAGTGGACTTAGGTCTGAAAGATGCTTCACAGGGAGAATCAGGGACTCTTTCATTAGGTCTCTGAGGGGGCAGGAGGGCGTGTGCGGACAGCCTGCGGCAGAGGACGCATCAGACAGCGGTGTGAGTCCCCAGGAGGGTTGGCCACCCCCCCAGGGGACAGGGCAGCAGGGAGAGGAGAAAGCAAGAGCCTCCGTCTCCGCCCACGTGCAGAAAGGAAGAATCAGCGTCCATTCGACCACGTGACGTTCTTCAGTGAGCCGCCCGCATGGACTGTCCGGCAGCTCGTCTACCTGCGCAGGTTCCCGGACAGACTCAGGCTGGTGCCGTCCCCGCTGCTGGGGCCGTCCTCTCTTCCGCTCACCCAAGCGTGGAAATTGTCACGGGGCCACACGAGGCATCTCCCGCTAACAGACCTCAGACAGCCGAGGGCCACGCGTGGGGGCCACAGACACCCACTCCCAGCCACGCACGAGTGTGCGCGTATGCGGACATCGGAGCCTTGTCCTGGAGAGACCCCAGTGGCCTCGGCGCCAGCTGCTGCACCTGAAACCGTCCTTCCTCTTGCCTTGGCAGATGGTTTGGCCCAAAAATGTGCTTTGGGGACCCATCATCCTCGCCCCACTCGCTGGTTCACTCGACCTTGTTTTGTTGGGATGACTGCATAGTCCCGTGGGACCCGACATTGCGTACAGCACAGGAGAGCGGAAGGACGGTAGCGAGACTCCAGGGGGTCCAGACCGAATGCTGAAGGTTCCAGAAGGACCAGCTCAGTGCACTTGTCCCAGAAAACACGGGCCTCGGACCGCGGTGAGCGCAGCCTGGGAGGGAGCTGCGGGACGCAGAAGTACAGCAGACGTGGCCTGTGCTGGGCTCAGGGTTTTCAAGTCAGGAATCCAGCTTACAAACTGCAAGACGGGACATTCTGCTCCTCTGCCCTGATGACACACTTCCACAGTGACCTGGAAAGGCGGATGGAAATTAGAATTCTCTCTGCCCTTAGAGATGTCAACACGGGAAGATCTGGCCCCCAGCCCCGGCATGGGGTCACAGCTCTCCTTTTTCAATGATTGGCTCTGTCTGGGCACCCCAAGGGCCTCCCTGGCGTGTGCGCGGCTCTGCAGCCCACGCGTCCATGCACTGTCCACCCTCCGGTGCTCGGTGCGGACGCCCACTCTTGGAGAGTGAGGCAGGGTGTGAGTCGGGAGCTGGGGGAGGACTGTTTGGGGCAGGAATAACAGTCGGAAGGGAACGCAGTCTCCTGGCAGTCCCGTGCCCTCAGCGCACTGACCGCACACCCAGAGCCAAGCCCCTCCTGCCCAAGGGTGGTCCTGTAGGATCGAAGACCCGCAAGGGCATCTATGAGCAGCTGCTCATCTCTGGCATATCCGAAAAGGGACTCCAGCCATCTCACATAGATCTCCAGGAAAACCGCATGAACCTGACTTAGCTAGGTCTACACGGACGGGAGGAACCCCACGCCTCGCGGGCAGCGTCCTGACTGGGACGGCCTTGGTGGGAGAGAGAAGAGAAGTTTGGAATCCAAGATGGGAAATGAGGGTCGGAGAAGGTGGTGAGTAACGTGGACCGAACAATTCGGGGAGCGTTATGGGCTGAATTGGGTCCCCCACAAAAAGACCTGTGGAGGTCCTCGCCCCCAGTGTCTCAGGATGTGACCTCATTTGGAAATAGGGTTTTTGCCAATGTAGTCAAGACGAGGACGTCCAGGCGGGTCCTCTTGCAACGCGACTCTTGTCCCTACAATAACCTTCCTATCGGCCACGGAGACAGACAGACACCCAGCAGCCCACGCGACGCTGAAGGCGGAGAACCGGACCAGCTTCCACAAGCCGGAGCACGCCCCAGCTGCCATCGAACCACCAGAAGCTGGGAGAGAGGCCAGAGCAGAGCCTCCCTCATGGGCTCAGAAGGAACCAAGCCTGTGGACGCCTTGATCTTGAACTTGCAGCCGCGGAGGTGGGAGACGATGACCTCCTCCTCTGCTGCCCAGGCTACGTCGTGCGGTCGCAGGGACCTCACTCCGCAAGCTCCTGGGGAAGTTCGCCCTCATTCTGCAGAGGGTGGGGAGCACGGGGCATTCTGGAGCCGGCGGGGACGTGATCAAAGCTACGTCTGGCGGCTGAGAAATGTGGCGGGGCGGGGGGGGGGGACGGCGTGTGGCTGGGCTTGGCAGGGGTGTCTGTGTCTGGCTGCTCTCCTTGCCATCGGCTCCGGCAGGCCGCATCCTTCCCCGCAGGCCAACGATGGTGCCCAGCAGTGAGCTTCCTTTCTGCTTGTTGCCGCCGCTGGGATGGCGGGCGTCCTGGGAAGGACAGAGCGGGCAGGCAGGAGCATGAGGAGGCCTCTGGTGCGGAGAGGCACACCACTGCCTGTCTGTGCCCTTGGTGAGAAAGAGTGCCCCAACCCACCCCCGCACAGCACGCACACACCACTGTGCAAGCACACACCGTGTGCATGTCACACAGACACAGACACGCAGTGCACACGCTTACACACTTAATAGCAGACGTACGCCATCCATACATGCACAGACACACACACACACAGACTTTGCACGTGTACTTCTGGACATCCATGCCCTTCCCCCTCTCCAATTTCTCAAAACACAAGTGCTTAGAAAAACACAAGATTCCTGGGCTTTGGATAACTTTCCTCCCTGTAGAGGGAATCCTGCACTCAGATGCACACCTTGACAAACTGAAACTGAACTCGAAACACTCCAAGTTCAGTTCAAAGTGCTGTCAACGTAAGAAGACACTTCTTTTTTAAATTCAAATTGCCCCGTGTCTAGGACTGCCCGTGCTTGCTGTGGCATCAGATGCCGAGGAGTGGAAGCAAGACAAAGCTTGGCTCTCGGGAGCGGTAAGCCCACGTTCAGGGAGAGCTCGGTTGTCTGGGCTCTTTGGGATCAGAACGGGCATGTCTGTCATCTGTCACAGCCCTGGCAGATTCTAGGGCCCTCTCCAAGCCGAGCCCTCGGCAGACGTGAGCCGGCTTGAGTTCCAAGAGTTTCGGCTACTTCAGTTACGGAGCTGAAGTGCCAGCCACGGTCTGAGACGTTGGGAGCTTCTGTGCTTTCAGATGCAGATGCTGTCCCAGGGCCACTGTCGGTGCCGCGGGCAGCGAGGGAGGGACTCAGATCCTCCCAACAGTCCGAAGTCAGGGTCAGCTGACAGGAAGGTGCCTCTGGTGACACCGAACACTCCGGTAAGAGTCGGCCACAACTGCAAACGACCTTGAGAAGACCGGCTTCGCGGCCCCTGGGAGGCGATGATGGGAAGTGATGCTGCGAATAAGGAGGGAGAAGACACGAGGTGGCCGCGTGCCGTGGGGCCGGGACTCACCGGGCTGGGCCCCCTGACGCCCTCCCCCTGCCATGTCCATGGGGGTCCTTCCACCTGTCCCTTTCTGGTGACCTTTGTCTTGGGCATCTGACGGCGTCGCCGTGTGTCCCTTGTCACGTGGGACTTGGAAAACGGGCGGGGAAGCAGAGCCTCGTGTGTGCACCCACATTTCTGTTCGCCCACTTAGCTTGCTGGTTCCGGACCCTCCAGGGTCTCTTCCCCCAGAGCCACCCCGCCTCTGGAGGAGCTGTTTCAGCAACCTCAGGAGCAGGTCTTCTGGGGACAAACTGTTTGATCCCCCCTTGTAGGAAAAGGTCTTTATTCTCCCCTCAGTCCTTGGTCTGGATTCAGATGCCGCACTCGACGGTCATGCTGTTTTCCCCTCAGCCTCCACGGTCCTTCCTCTTGGTCCCGTGGTCTCTGATGGGAAACCCACTGTCACATGACCTGGGGTCACCCTATAGGTGACCTGTCCTGTATCTCTGCTTTAAAAGTTTTTCTCTTTGTGTTTAGATTTCAGAAGCTTAACGATGGTGTGTCTCGGTGTAAATTTCTCTGTGTTTCTCCTGAGAATGATTCAGCTTCTTGAATCTGCAGATTTGTGTTTTTTGCCAAATTTGAGGTGTTCGTGTCATTATTTCTTGGGATGGCCTCTCTCTCGCAAGCTTTCCTCTCCTTCCAGGACTCCAGTAGGATGAGCACTAGGTCTCTGTTACATGGGTCTGTAGGTCCCTGCGGCTCTGATTATGGGCCTGTTTTTCTTCTGGTCTGTCTTCTTTCTGTTGTGGAGCTGGGAAGCCTACTGATCTGCCCTCGCGTTAGTGCTCAGCACGCTTCTGAGAAAGAAACCACACAGGATGGATTCATGGGGTTAGTGTCCATATAGGGTCTGCAGTCATGGTTTAGAACCAAACGGTCAGTCCGGAGAGCGGTGTCCCAGGCAAGATCTGTCTGAATACGGGACACAGAAGAGTACAGAGACTCGGGTCGAAGGAGCTTCAGGTCTGACAGATAACTGCGTCCAGAGAGAGGATGTCAAGGGAGTGGGTGCTGAGCAGATCCCTGGACGGGGGGTGGGGCGGTCACCGAGTCACTGAATGGAAGGTCTCAGTGGAGTTTAAATCACTTTGCACCTAGAAACAGAGGGATCAGCGTTCAAGTGTGGGATGCTCAGAGTCGAGCTTTCCGGTGCTGGTGAGCGTGCGTCCAGGACAGGACGGAGGCGTGGCGGCGGACGCAGGAGGAGGAGGAAGTGGATGATGATGAACAAGTCACGGGAAGGTGAGGTCCTGGCCATCCAGAAGGTGACCTGCGGAGTCCACTGTCCAAACCAGGGCGCTGCTGAGAATGGAAGGGAAGCCAACACTCATTTCTCCAGGATAGCAGGTCTCAACTGAGCTCCTCCCAGAGAAGCTGTGACGTGGGGCCGTCTGGTCACCCAGGAGGCTGGTGGCCGCACTGTGGATGGGGACTGGACGGAACGGGGAGGGCACACAGCTGTGGCCAAATTGCCTGTCTGCCGTGACTGAGGCAGCCGTGGCGGCTGTAGAGGGGATGTAGAGGGGATGTAGAGCGATGTAGAGGGGAAAGAGGCAGCTAGAAGCATCCTTCAGGTTCCGGCATCTGGGGCAGGGAAGAGGGAGAGGGAAAGTCTGGAAGGAGCAGGAGGAAGGAGCAAGAATCACCTGTGCTTCCTGATCTCAAGGGACGTGGCACATGAGAAAACAGCATCTTCTCGAGATGTTTGCAGTAAGCGTGCTGTGCCCGGGCGGCAGACAAGGGTCTGAAAGGGAGAGCAAAGATCAGAGGAGAATTCGGGGATACAGAGCCCAGCAGAGGGTGTGGAGAACAAGGAGGACGTGCATAGGGTCACCCCAGTACTCTTCGGGGCCCTGGGGGTGCAGGGTGCTCATAGGCGGGCTCCTTAGACTCCTCTGAACCAGAGTGCAAACAGGGGAGAGGCGTGATGGGCGAGGGGTGCCTTCAGCCCTAAGGCTCCTCCCCAGGACGCAGCCCGTGGAGAGAGCTGGGGAGTGCGGGCCGGCAGCGGGAGGCCAGCTCCTGCCAGGAGCGCCTGCGAAGGCCCGCGGTGATGGGCTCCAGGGGACCCTGCCCCCCGGTGAGCACGGTCTCTAAGCGGCGCTTTCCTCCGCGTTCTGAGCCCGGGTCCGTCTCCCGCACGCCCTCACGGCCCATAGAGCTCCATGTTTTAGAGGAGCCGTTCAGTGAGGCCGCTCCTCCTCCCCCCTTTACTTTCCTGGAATCTGAGCATGGAAGAATCACAGCATAGCAATTTAACCAAAAAACAAAATGTAAAGGAGCCGAGGAGATGACAATCGTCTGGTTTTCTGAATAAACGGTAAGTGTTCTGAGAAAACTGAACATTCTTCTCGGGCGTAGGACGGCCGTGAAGACTTGGAAAATGGGCAAGTGTTGGTTTATAACAAGAGTTTAGCACCTCGGGCTACGAAACAAAAAGGGGTATTGAGATCCTCTGTCTCTGTGCGTTTTCCCAAGAGAAGTCAGACGAAATAGAGCATTTTCCTATTGGCCCGAGGTAGACACTCCCCGATTTCCCATATCATGTTGGAAGAGACGATAATCGCCTGGATACATCATATCGGTCCCGGGGATATGAACAGCCGGAGCAGGTGGTCTGAAGGCAGGGGTGCAGGTCCGGCGGGGGAATGTGGAATCCGTGTCCCGTGTGTGTGGCGGCCTCTCAGGCGATGGTGGCGAATGAGCCTCGTTGATGACCCCACGTTGGCTTCAGAGCAAATCATGTTCTGCCTGCTGGTCCTCTCTGGGCCACAAGAAAAATCACACGTAGGTGCTTTCAAATACACAGTGGCCTGCATACACTCACAACACATCGGACACCAAGTACGTGGGTCCTTTTCACACCAACCACCATTTCTCCAACTCTGCAGGCGCCAGTGGGCGTCCTACAATTCAGTTCAATCCTAACACTAACTGCCCGGACTTAGCATGGAACCCCCGAGTGTAAGGGCTCAGTCTCGCGAGGTGCCAGTCACCGTCCTGGGAGTTCGGGATACCCCCCTCCTGTCCGATTTGCTACAACGACGCAGGTTTCCACCGCTGCCCCCATTTGGGGTCTGGCAGTTCTCTAGAGCAGCTCACAGAACTCAGGAAAATAGGTAACCCCCCAGGCAGGTGAAGAGATGCGTAGGGGAGGGTGTGGGGGGAAGCAGCGTGGAGGTTTCCCACTTTCTCTGGGTGCTTCCCAGCACTTCTACGAGTTCACTGACCCAGGAGCCCCAGGACCCCATCATTTGGGGGTTTCTATGGGGATTGCACATGCAGGCATGAGAGATGAAGTCATTGGCCGTTGGTGATGAGCTCAATCTCCAGCCCCTCCCGGCTCCCAGGACGGAGGTTGTGGGAAGGGCTGTACGTTCGAATCCTCTGTTCGAGTCCTGGTCTCTGTTTTAGCCCCAAGCTATGTTGGGGCTCCTTGCCCCTGTCGTGGTCATTGTTGTGAAGGAGGCTCTTCATTGCTTTCGTGCCGGGGGGCTCCGGAAGCACGCCGCGGAGGTCGGCTTCGCACACCCGTGAGATCTATACGGTGTTTGGGAAATATAAGGATTACAGAATTAGGTGCCAACTTTTGAAAACCAGAAACAGAGTCTCACATCTAAATCATCCACGCATGAGTGCCCTCTCGGGAAGCCGTGGGAGTCAGCAACCTCGTGCTCCCATCCCCCACTGGGCAGGGGCCGGCCCGGCCTCCCGAGGTCTGCTAGTCCCACGTCCCTCTGCCCTCAGCACTCTGTGTCACTTGTGCTGACGGATCATCCCTGCGGACAGCCGAGGGAGCCAGTACGGCTCGCAGGAGACACCCGTCCTGCCAAGCGACTCATAGGTCACAGGTTTCGATCCGCAGGACACGGGTACGCCTGCAGGTCCTCGAGGCAGCTGACCGACACCTCGAGTGTCCACTCCAATGGCCACCTGCCCCTACTGTCCCAAGGAGGTCCCGGCACTGGGAACAGGGACACGAGACACGTGGCCCCACCCCTCGCTCTGTAGTGAAGACACTCGCCTGCCTTGTGGTCCCTGATTCTCTCCTGGGACCCACTGGAGGGATCACAGGGACGCGTGTGGGTCTCACGGCCTGTGGCCCTTCTGGATCACTCGGGCTAGTGACACTTGCTCTGCACTGATTTCAACTCCTTGTGAGGCTCCATCTTGACTGTATTTGATCTGTACACGCTCTTTGTATAAGAAGGCAAATGTAAATAAATAAAATGGCAACAGATGCTTCCAACCAGAGTGATTTCAGAACACTGGGGTAGGCTGAGGGAAGGGCTTCCCCGAGGTCTGATTGATCTGAAACGTCGTGTAAAGGGCCCGACCTCGAGGACCACCTGCTGTCTCAGTAGCTGAAGCATGTCCGTGTGGGTCAAGAGGGTGGAGGTGGGCAGAGGGCAGAATCCGAGCCAGGAGAGGGGCCAGGGGGTCTGCCCACGACAGGCCCTGCACGCACGCCGTTGCTGCGGAATCTAGATGGCGTCGGAGGCCAAGGGGCGCGTGGAAGAGATGTGAGCAGAAGAGGGGTGTCACCAGGTCTGCTTCACGGAGGCTCCCCTGGTGGGAGGCAGAAGGAAGGGGGTCCCCTGGGGAGAGAGAGGAATTAACCAGCCACGACCAAGATCTCTCCAAGTTCACCTCACCCCACTCCAGATGACAGCGGGCCGGCTGATTGGGACTGGTGCCCACCCCACCCCACAGAACGTACCCCGGAACCCCGGTCCCACACACCAGTGCGTCCGCACCGGCATCACTCCGACCCGCTCACAACCAGGGCCCCCAGTGCCCACCGCGTGAACCGTGGAAAAACCACGCTAGATTCATGTCACAGAACATGACACAGCCCTGAGTAGGACCCACGGCACGGATGAACCCCAGCCTCCTGTAAGCCACACAGGGAAATAAAACAAGAACGAAGGCGTAGAGGGACGGGCACTGGTCCCCGACGGCAAGCCGCAAGTCCGCTGCTCTGAGTCGCCCATGCTGGCGGTGGAACCGGAGAGCAGAGGGAGGGAGGGAGCCCCGGACAGCGGCGCAGTGGCCGTCCCTGGGAGGACTCAGGGCGTGCTACCCCAACGGGACAACTCAGGGGCTTCTGCAAAGCTGGAACGTTCTTCCCCCGACTGCAGTCCTGGTTCCGTGCTTGCCGCGTGGCTGTCACGTTTTGGGTGTGCTACGTGTTTGAGTTTTATGCTATTCCCTTGTGTGTCACGTGCAGCGATTGTGACAAGTGATTTTTAAGAAGACGTGGCGGGCTCTGAGCTAAGGTGAGGATGGTGAGAAGCGAGTGAGGGAGAGCCCGAGGGTTGTCGGGGGCGGGACTGGGAAGGGGCAACAGGTCTCCCGGGTTGAGTCATGGGTGGGATGTGACGCATTCACCGGGGTGGACTCCAGAGAGCACGGGTCTCTCTGTGGAACCAGAGAGCGGACGCAACCAGTGAAGCGTCAGCCTTGCCTAAAACGACCTCCCCAGGTCCACTAAGAAACGGACACTGGCTGGCACGGGCTCCAACTGGAGGGATGGTTTAGAGTTTCAGATGTGGGAACAGCCGCGAGGCACCGAGGGCGTCGAGGAAGGGGATGTGTCACGGTGTGTGTGTTGTCGGGGGTGGATTTGGCAAACATTTTTACAAAGCCTTTGGAGAACTGAGTCCAGCCTTCTGGTTTTAGCCAAACGGCGGGGACGGAAGCTGCTCTCAGGCTGCTGGAGATACCGGCCGGAACTGGAGGCGAGAAAGCTCGTCGGCTGCTTTTGAAGAACTTCTAACAGGAGAGAAGGAACTCGTGGTTATCTCTGGAGACACCCGCATTCACGCGGCTTCTTCCCGCTCCTCTGGCAGGGGCTGGCTCTGTTCCGTGGACACGGCATGGCCAAAGGGAACGCTGGAAATCCAGAGCCCAAGTCCTGGGATCCGCCTGGCGGGGGAGAATCGCCCTCCCACTGCAAAGGGAGGGACGCCAGCCAGCAAAGGTCAATGCGAGCTCAGGAAAGGGAATCCTAAACCTCTCTGATTTATTTTAGACAGCCATGAAAAAGCCCAGGAGTCAGGAGTCCCAGGAGGTAAAGTAAATGACTTACGTGCCCTTTCGTGACTTGACTTCCTTCCGAGCTCCGGTCCCGGGCTTCCCACATGATGCACTTACGCAGAATTTACAGGTTGTGAGGAGCTGAGGCTTTGGGGAAAGAATAACGCATCATCAACTGACCTCCTCTTTCATACTGCTGCCATTAAAATGGTTTAAGATTTGCAGAAGGCCACGGATTGGAAGACCACGGAAGGGCAAATACCCATGGTAAAAGGCAGCAGACTTCTCCTTCAAAGTGAAGCAGCCGCAGGAGAACTGAACACGTGGCCTCCGTGCAGGTCGAGCTGATGTTTTATCCACTCATCTGCCGTGACTTGGAAAACCAAAACCAAAAAACTCTAGCTCTGGTTACAATTTAAAAACCAGAAGGGATCATATTTCTGAAAAGCACATCCATCCAGTAGGCAATAGAATTAAAGGTAATTTTCACTGTGTTCTCCAGGCTTCTCTTTCTTATGTGATTTTACTTAACAGCAGCCGTGTTTACTTGTACAATACAAAGAAAGAAAATGGGAACGGCTCCAGACTGCCTTGCACTCGACCAGCCTTGGAGGCGAGCGCACGGATTCTCCGAGAGGCCCACACACGTGAGCTCCCGTCCGCGGGGATGTCGGTCGGCCACACCGTGGGGCCCCCACACCCACGAGTTCCGGCAGCCAGAATGTGTGCTTGCATGCGGGGTATCGGTTACCGGGGTGTAAAGGGTGCCAGAAGAGCCGTGATCTCAGCTGGGACTTCCCGCCCACGGGTGACGCGGGACAAGTTGGCCGCGAACACAGAGTCCCAACCAAAACCCCAAGGGCCCTTGAGTGATATTCTCCAGGACCCGCCGCCGCCTTCCATGTGGCTGGTGGGGTACGAGAACACCCACGGGACAGAGCAGGTCTGAGTGCCACAGCGTCCTCAGTGGGGGCTGACCGAGGGAAGGACGCTCACGGTCCGGGCGCATTTCTGCAGCAGCCCCGGTGCGCCCGCTTGTCAGGCTCCCCGAGAGTCCGCTGTGTCTTTGCCGAAGCCGCGCACGCCCGCTCTCTTGTTAGTTCTGTTCATTCACGCCAGCGAACGGCCGTGACCACACACAGCGGGCGCCCGCGGACTCACGTAACACCCACGACGCTCTTTCCGTAAATTCCGCCGGCGCCGGACTCTGTTCTCAGACGTGGCGCAGTCAGAGGACGTGAACGCCCCCCACAGTCACCCAAATTCTCAACTGAAGCAGGATTACAGACTTTCAGGAGAACAGGCTCATCGTATCTGCTTGGGGGGACGGTCCCCGGGGATGGAGCCCTTGGAGCAAGATGACCTTGGAGTCCGGCTCCTCGTGTGAACAGTTTACGAAGCAGCCTCCTGGGAGACGTCAGGTAGGTGCGGATGCTGGAGCGCGGGGTCAAGTGGGCTTTCTAAGTCCGATGACCCTGCTGTGTGCAAAGATCTGGTTTGTTTTCCAGCAGCGTCCTGCTGTTTTCCTGGGCTCTCCTCCTCTCGCAGCTCCTGACCCAGAAACACCCCGTCGCACCTTCCCACCCGGCTCCTCCGCACATCCCAGCTGCCGTGACAGTCCCCGCACATCCCGGGCTGGGTGCTGAGACCCAGGAGGTTTCCAGGAGGTTTCCCTACTGCTTCTCTGCCTCTTCTCCCACACCATGGGCTCCTCGAGGGGCCTTTGTGACTTCGAGCGTATCAACAGGATTTCAGAGGCTCTTGGCAGGAACGCAGGTCGGCTCCAAGCCATTCCACCCCGTGCAGGAGCAGAACGCCTGTATTTCCATCCTGGAAAGAAAGAAAGAAAGAAAGAGAGAGAGAGAGAGAGAGAGAAGGAAGGAAGGAAGGAAGGAAGGAAGGAAGGAAGGAAGGAAGGAAGGAAATGCCTTAGCGCGACGGTGATATTTCTATAGACATTGTTGGTTCTGTTCATGCCAAATCTCAAGTATTTAACTCTGAGATTTTTGTCAGTAGAGCGTTGGTGGTGTGTTTTGAAAAACTGATGTTATCTTGTTATCCCCAATAATAGATAATCACTCTAAGGAGACATAAATTGGTTGGGCTGAAAGGAAACTTGGAAACTTTAGTAAAAACTTTTTTCAAGATAAAGAATCATGGGCCCCAAAGAAAGATAAGACTAGGCTGTTTCATTTCTCTAGGCTTTACTTTGTGTCTCCCTCTTCT
This sequence comes from Neogale vison, assembly GCF_020171115.1. NCBI lineage: Eukaryota > Metazoa > Chordata > Mammalia > Carnivora > Mustelidae > Neogale > Neogale vison. Next base: position 100,280,873 of record NC_058099.1, on the reverse strand, counting down.
TATCTTATGATGTAAAAGTTGTTAAAAACATGGTTCATGGGGAAGATCATTCTGATGGATAAATTTCACAATGTGTCTTAGCGAACGGGGAGGGGACACCAGAAACAATGTCCCCACATCCCGCGGCTGCTCTCGAAACAGCTTGCTGCTGGGGCAGTGTCACTGCCAAGGCCACCAGCCGGGGGACAGCTGCCTGCACAAGAGAGTGGGGAATCAGAGGGGCTGAGATGGGCTTGCATTCTGCAGTGATGGGGAAGGAGCCAGAGGAGGGCTCTGTCTGCACAAACACGCCACCAGGGACAGGGACAAAGCATTCAGGATCCAAAGACACAGGAAAGACAAGGCATCCTGCCTTCCTTTCTTCTCTCTCTCTCTCCCTCTCTCTCTCTCTCTCTCACCTAAGCCACCGGCAAGCCCCACTGGTTTAGCCCCAAAGAATATCTCAAATCCATCTGCTTTTCCCCATTTCTGCTGCTGCTTCCCCACCTCTTACCCCCGTCAGCTCATGCCTGGACTAGTGCAGTAGCCACCTAAAAGTCCCGCATCCCTTCCTGTTCCCCTCCCAGCTACTCTGCTCTCAGTGACCATGTCAATTTTTTAACACAGGTGTGGCCACAGTCACTGGGCTCGTCTGTCCCTCCCCATTCTCTCCTCGTGCCACTGTCCCTCCAGCTCTGCATCCCTGCCCCGCCAGCCTCCTCCCTGTACCACCAAGCTCTTGCCTCTCCAGGGGACGATCTCTAGAGGGAAGCCCCCTTTTGCCCCAACACGCCATCTGTCTGGCTGGCTCCAGATCCCACAAGTCTCAGCTTAACCGTCTGCCCGAGTCGTTCAACCACAGGCTCCACGTGAGCAGGACTCATGTCTGCTTCACCTCCTGGTGTGTAACAGGTCACCGCTGGGTCGCCTGGCAAACACTTGGCACTCAATAAAGGGCTTCGCAGATAGAAGAAAGAAATGCAGGAATACATACATGTTTTCCATTTCCAGTGCTGAGTGAATGGAACCCAGAGGGTAGAATTTCTTCCAGAAACTCCGTTGAAAAATCCTCAAAGAAGAGCCAAAAGGTAGAAGCCACGTGTCCCTCATCGGCTAAGCCAGAAAACAGACTGTGGCATGTGCCCACGATGGAATATGATTCAGCCTTGAAAGGGAAGGGAATGCTACCAGACGCATGGACCTTGAAGAAATTACACTAAACGAAATAAGCCAGTTGAAAGAAAGACAAACACTAGAGATTCCATTTCTGGGAGGTGCTGAGTGCAAACTCAGACACAGAAAGTAGAAAGGGAGGTGCCCCGGACTGGGGGAGGAACGAATGGGGTACTAGGGTTATCGGGTACGTATTTTCAATTTTGCAAGATTAAGGAGTTCTGGAGAAGGATGGCGTGCGACACTGTGAACGTACTTACTACCGGCTCTATGCTTAAAGTGGTTGAGATGGCGCTTTTCAGGTTATATGTATTTTGCCAAAATTAAAAATTAAAAAATCAGGCGCCTGGGTGGCTCAGTTGGTTAAGCAACTGCCTTCGGCTCGGGTCATGATCCCAGAGTCCTGGGACTGAGTCCCACATCGGGCTCCCTGCTCAGCAGGGAGTCTGCTTCTCCCACTGACCTCTCTTATGTTCTCTCTCTCTTATTCTCTCTCTTTCAAATAAAAAAAAAATTTAAATTAAAAGATGTTTATGTACTGAGTGACATACAATGATACATCTTATATATGATGTATTTATGCAGACAAAGAGCTCTCGTTTCCTGAAGGAATTAGGATTGCAGAATGGGGGGGCCACCATCTCTTTACCGTCCTCAGTATTGTTGGAAGGATTAAGTTGTTTACATAACTTTTGCAATATGGGAAATTATCAGAGTTTTAAAGGGACACAGCAGGTTGACATGAATCCTACGTGAAGCCTTCTGTGCATGACTACAGCAGACGAATCTCCAGGGAAATCTGGACAGGGCTCACGTGCAGAGCCGGGCTTCTCTTCCTGGCAGCTTTATAGATCAGACAGGTGGGGTTCTCGAAAAGTCTTTAGTGACGCTGCAGATCCCATGGGAATGTGGGAAAGCCAGAGAGGGTGTAGAAACATCAGAGTTTCCAATATGCTCCTTTCACCCCCTAACTAACAGAACTCCCAAAACCAACCTTCCATGACGGGAGCATCTCACAAATCTGACGGCTTCCCTAGCCCCAAAGTGCCTATGGGGCCACACCTTTCATGAGACCCTCTAGTATAGACACAGGGACCTGCCACCTCTTTGGGAAGAAGCCCTGCATAAGACCCATTGGGCGTCAGTCCCCATTCTGAAGAATAATCCTGAGCAGGAATTTCGACTGCAGGCCTTTCCTGCATTATCTCTTGGTTAGAATCCAATGCCTTGTCCCTTGCATGGACACTTCCTATGTCCCTCGAGTGAGAGAATGACTCTCATTCCTTCATAGGAACATTACCCCAAATGCAGAAGCCCTAGAACAAGTGGGCTGTGGGCATGAGAAGGCACTCAGAGCAGTGTGGAAGCTTGTAGAAGCCCTAGAACAAGCAGGCAGTAGACATGAGAAGCCACCCAGAGTAGCATGGACGCTTCTTTCTTTGCTCAGCAGTTAGGAAAATACAACTTCCACGTTATCGTTTCAAAGGTAGTTTCAGGATGGGAGGACACTCTGCTGTTAAAACTGCTCTACACGGGGGCGCCTGGGGGGCTCAGTGGGGTAAGCCTCTGCCTTCGGCTCAGGTCATGATCTTGGGGTCCTGGGATCGAGCCCCGAGTGGGGCTCTCTGCTCCACAGGGAGCCTGCATTCCCCTCTCTCTCTGCCTGCCTCTCTGCCTCTTTGTGATCTCTGTCTGTCAAATAAATAAATAAATAAAATCTAAAAAAATAGTATTTTAAAAAAAAGATTACAGTGTGTAATATCTATAACACATAAAGTTGTGTTAATCGACTGTTTCTGTTGCAGTAAGTCTTCCAGCAAACAGCAGGCTGTGAGGGGTTCAGTGTTTGGGGAGGCAGAAGTTATATGAGGATTCGTGACTGTGGGGGGCTGGCCCACAACCCCACAAGAGCCAACTGTATTTGAAATGATCACTGCAATGAGTTCAAGGATTAACATCCAACATTCGAGTCGTTACTTTTTTCCCTTCTGATGAGAACATTCAGAATCTACTCTCTCAGCCGTGTTCAAGTCACAATACAATGTTGTTAACAACAGTCGCTGGGCTGCACCTTCCGTTCCCAGAACTTATTTATTTATAACTACAGGTTTGTACCTTTTGACCACCTTCACCCATTTCTGCCACCCCCACCCCTGTCTCTGACAATCACCAATCTATTCTCTGTCTCGATGAGTTTTATTTTTTTAGGTTCCGCATATAAGTAGTGTCATACAGTATTTGTCTCTCTTGTCTGACTTAGCTTCATGCCCTTGGGATCCATCTACGTTGTTGCAAGTGATGAGATTTTCTTCCTTCTTACGGTTGGATAATATTCTGTTGCGTATGTGCACATTGTTTTCATCCATCCGTCCATCCACCCCTCCACCCATCCATCGGTGAACATGTACACTGGTTTCATGTCTTGGTTATTGTAAACAATACTGCAATAAACACGGAGGTGTTGATGTATCTTCAAGATAGTGATTTTGTCTCCTTCAGATACGTGTCCAGAAATAAAATGGCGGGATCATACGGTATTTCTATTTTTAACTTTTTGAGGAAACTCCATACTGTTTTCCATAAAGGCTGCATCAGTTTGTGTTCCCACCGACAGGGCACAGGGCTAATTTCTCACGTCCTCGCCAACACTGGTCATCTTCAATCTTCTTAAATTTATTGAGACGTGTTTGTTTGCCTAAATGTGGTCTCCCCTGGAGAATGTCATCGTGCACTTGAGAAGAAAGCATGTTCTGCCGCTGTCGGGTGGGACATTCTGTGGCCCTATTAAGTCCATCTGGTCTACCGGATAACTTCAGTCCACTGCTCCTTGCTGATTTTCTGTCCAGACAATTTATCTGGTCATGAACATGGATACTGAAGTCCCCTAGTGTCATCATATGTCTATTTCTCTCTTTAGGTCTGTTAATATTTGCTTTAAATATTTAGATGCTTCTATGTTGGCTACATTAATATTTATTGGTATTATACCCTCATTGGTTGAACGTCTATTTTGTTTGATAAGTACAGCTATCCATGCTTCTTTTGGTTTCCATACACATGGACTATCTTTTCCCACACCTTCACTTTCAGTCTGCTCGTGTCCTTAAAACGGAAGTGAGTCTCTTCTTGCGGAGTCTTGTGTTTTTACCCTCTCAGCCACTTTAGGTGTTTTGATGATAAACTTTAGCTCTTTACGTTTAAAGGAATTCTAAGTAGGGAATTGCTATTACCAACATGCTAATTGTTTTCTGACTACTTGGCAATTGCCTTATTCCTTTCTTCTTTTTGTCTCATCCTTTGTGATTTGATGATTTTCTATAGTACAATGCTTGGACTCCTTCTCTTTAACTTTCGTGCATCTATTAAAGGTTTTTGTGCTGTGGTTACCACGAATCATCTATAAAACATAACATTTATTGTAAACTGACGACAACTTAAGTTGAGAGTTACTAAAGCTCTATATTTTTACTCTTCCCTCCCATGTTTTATGTTCTTGAAGTTGCAATTTAAATCTTTTTACCTTGTGTAGCCATTAACTAATTTTTTTGCAGATACAGATATAGATGGTTTCTACTCTTGTCTAATAACCATCACACTATAAGTGACTTACCCACCATCGTGACAACATTGAAGTATTGTGATTTTATATAATTACCTTTGCCAGTACTGTTCTGTTTCATGTACTGGTTAGCATCCTTTCATTGTAGCTTGAAGAAGTCCCTTTAACATTTCTTGTAAGGCTGGTCTAGAGTGCAGGTCAAGTCCTCCATCTTTTGCTAACCTGGGAAACGCTTTCTCTCCCCTTCAATTCTGAAGGGTAAATTTGCCAGGTAGAGTATTCTCAGTTGGCAGGTTTTTTTTTTTCTTTCAGCATTTTGAATATATCACACCGCTCCCTTCTGGCCAGCAAAGCTTTTGCAAAAAAATCTGCCGTAAATCTTATGGGGTTCCTGTACATACCAGGTTGTTTTCTCATGCTGCTTTTAAAACTCTATCCTTGCCTGTAACTTTTAATAATTTAATTGCATGTCTCAGTCTAGGTCTCTTTGGAATCTTGTTTGGAACTCCCCGGGCTTCCTGGATCTGGATATCTGGTGTTTCCTCCAGGTCTGGGTGGTTTTCAGCCGTCATTTCTTTGAACAAGCTTTGTGACTTTCGCTCACTCCCCTCCTTTTGGGACCCCTAGAATGCATAAATCCTGCTTTGTTGCTGTCTTACAAGTCCCTTAAGTAACGTCACTCTTTTTCTTTTCTTTTTTCTCTTTGCTCCTCTGATCGGATAAATCCCGTTGCCCTCTTCTTTAGATTTTTATTTTTTTTTCTGTTTATATATCGTATCCTTCCACTCTGTGATTTGTCTGGTTCTTTCCTACATGTTTTATCTTCCCTGAAATTCTCACTCTGTTCATGCATTTTGTCACTTATCTTTGTTTCATGAAGGTCTGTCTCTGAAGCTTTATCTTGTTCTGCTTTCAAAATGCACTGTCCCATTTCTTCACTGCCTGTGTCTGTCTGTGCTGATTTCTGGGCATGAGCTTACAAGAACACCTCTCACGGTCTTGACAGAGGGCCCTTGTGTAGAAGATCAACCGTATCATTTGGCCTGACCTTGCTCTGTGTTGTCTCTCAAGCCTTTGTGATTTTTCAAGCCGCTTCTTTTCTCACAGTAGTTTCTAATTGTTGAGTGGGCCAAAATCTGTTCCAGCTGTTAGGTTTTCTTTTTTCGCTTTCACCGAATATGTAGGAGTTGCTCAATAAGTTTCTGGGTTTCTTTTAGAGGGAATTATTCCATGTGTGGCTGTAGATTTTGAGTGTCTGTGGTAGGAGGTGAGGTTCAGAGTGTCCTAGGTCATAATCTTGGATCAGAAACCTTGACATATTTTATAGACCTCCATCTGCAGTTGTCTTTGTGTTTCATTTCTGCTGCCATTTATTCGTGGCTCTCCCCTTTTCAAACTTCAGCTTGCAAGGGTTTGGTCCACTGACACTTTCAGCTAAAATCCTCAATATTTTCTTGCTTCTACACATCCTAGGTTTGCTCCATTGTTTATTTTCTGATTTTCTGAGTTGAATCTGTACCTGTTAATTTTCCACCTTCTTTTTTTTTTCCTTCCTATACATTTCCTGCAAATACAACTTTACCTGCGCTCTGTATGCTCTGATATGGTAGTGTTTTCAGCGTCCTTCAGTTTTACATACACTGCTCTCTTCAGCTATTCCATTTTTAGTTTTATCACAATATGATAAATACTGGAGAGTGTGGACTGTATGATGTCCCATCTTGGTATCTGGGGAGACTTTCACATGTGTGTCTGTTCCCTGTGTGTTTAAAGGAAGACATATTCTCTGAGAGTTCAGACTGTCGGGCTCTCCCACCCCCAGCCCTCTCCTTGGGCATCACCCCATTTTCCCACACAATGTTCAGATAGACCCAAGTCTTGCGGTGGTGTCCCTGTCCCAGTGGGTTTTCAGTTCCATCCCTGAGATGACCACCATCCACAGCCCCCTGTCTGGGCATGCTTCTCCCCTTCCTGGACAAGGTGACCCTGCCTGGACCTGTGCCCAGCTCTGGGCCCTGGACTTCATGGCACCAGCTGCAGATTTCTCCGTGGCACTCAGTTGCCTCTTTGCTCTTGGCACAAGAATCTCAAACGCATGTTCTAGTGCCTTGCATCTCGTCCATATCTTGATGAGTTTATAACGGGAGGAAGGAGTCGCATGTAATTTCCACATGCCCTATAGTCCTGCAAACCAAAGCCAGAAGAGTCCACTGCCTTTCTCTGTCCACTTGGGATTTCAGCAGGACCAGCACTGTGTCCCTGCCCTGAGGGCAGGACTTTCAACTGACACATAATCTTGAAAGATGAAGAGAAAAGAAAAGATCATAATGGGTGTGAGAGAGAGAGAGAAACAAATGGACAGGCAGACAGATTAAACCCCAATATGTATCTACGGATAAGATCAAGGCTGGGAACGCAGAGTAATGAGGCTTAATTCAGTCTCTGTCTCTCTCTGTCTCTCTCTGTTTCTAGAATGATTTTATTGATGTAGAATTGACATGTCATAAAGGTCACCCATTTAAAGTACGCAGTTCAATGGGTTTTTAGTATATTTACAAATCTGTACAAAACCATCACCACAATCTAATTTTGGAACATTCTCGGCGTCCCAAAAAGAAACTTCGCACCCATTACAACCCCTCCCTCAAACGCCCCACCTGCACCCCACTCCGGCCCTGGCAACCGCTGATCTGCTTTGTGTCTCTGTGTGTGCACCCGTTCTGGGTATTCGTGTAAATGGAATCATACAATACGTGGCCTTGGGGACTGGCTTTTTCATTTAAGAGAAATTGAAGTCTATGCCCACACAAAGTCTGTGAATAAACACAAAAACTGGGGCATGGATATTAATAAAAGCATTATAATACACATAATAGATAATGTTTTTATTAATACTATAATTGGCAATAAATAATAATAAAATTAATAATATAATAGATTATAATATAATAATATAATATATAATGCTTTTATCAAACACTTGTGCACAAATGTTCCTCATAACAGCCCACAAGCAGAAACAACTCCGCAGCTGGTTAAGGGATAAATACGGTGTCATACATGCACAGCAGACCATCACTTAGCAGAGAGGCAATGTGGCACTGAGACCACAGAGATGACCTTGGAGGCGGTCTGCTGTGTAGAAGTCACATGACAGAGGAGCACATGCCGTGTGATTGTCCTCAGATGAAGTCTCCAGAATAGGCAAAGGTCTAGAGACAGAAAGCAGATCGGTGATTGCCCAGGATGCAGGGGGCTGTCACTGACGGACGAGGGCGAAGGAGCACAGAGCCCCCTGTTGAGGTCACACAAATGTCCTACAGCTAATTGCAGTGATGGATATGCAGCTCCAAATATGCTAGAAACCATTGAATTCCACACTGTAAGTGGATGGATTATACTATACATGAATAATAGCTCATAAAAGGAATTAAAAGGTCACTGGTCACCCTCGGCTCTGAGTGCTGTTACCCCGGTGTGGAGCCACGGGCCTGGGAGACAACCTTCTTTCTGCAAACAGGACTGCTTCCTCTGTCCCTGGATTTTTGCCAGCATTTGCTTGCCTTGTCGCCCAACCCTAAGATAAATCCAATTTCTCCTGCGTGTAACAAAATTGATTCCAGCCAAGGCCAAGGAGAGAAAACAAAAACTATTTGTGAGCAAACCGCCCTCAGCAACCTGACCGTCTCACTCCATCGGGAGGCCTGCCTTCAGTGCCCTGCATACATGGCCTCTGCGGGTGCCTGCGGATCCTCGCAGCCCCTGAGGGAGCTGGTGTGAAAGGGTGCTCTGCAAGGGCCCAGTGCCTGTTGGAGGAGCCTCACGCTGCAGGGGCCCAAGGGCCACTCACTGCAGAACTCACTGACATCTGGGCTGGGAGTCGCACAGGGAGGAGCCGATGGCTCGTGTCTCCCCGGGTCTCCACTCATTCCTGCAGCGCAGATCATGGGACCACAGGCACCCTCACCCCCGGCCACTCAGTTTGCTGGTGAAGCCCCCGGGCCCAGAGACTTGACCCCATGCCCTGGACACAGTCCCCTCTTAACTCTGTATCCCAAACAACGGGCGGCAGAGGCCGGCTCTGAAATGCCAACGAGGTCTCCAGGCATCCCTTCCAAATGCCAAGCCAGCTGTGACGCGATGCCCTTTGCTGGGCATTGCCATGGGATGACGGTGTGTGCTGCGTGTCTCTGCAAGGCCCTGCCACACTGTGTTCCACGCAAGACTCGTGCACAGATGTTTGTAGCAATGGCCGGCAATGCACGTACAGTCCATCTGCCGGGGAACACCGTGCGGCAGGAAGAACGCGATCCAGCCACTCCACTCCTCCACATTTACCCGACAGGACCGAAAGCTCGCAGCCACGCGAAGATTTGTGCACAAATGTTTATAGCAGTTTTGTTGGAAATAGCTAAAAGCTGGAAGCAACCCAGAAGCCCGGCCACATGGGCACGGATAAATGGAGACGGAATGCCGCTCGGCAGGCAGGAAAGGACTGAAAAGGAATAAGCCACTGACAAAAGAATAGAGGGGGTCAGTCCTCACCCTTGGGCTCAGCACGAGAAGCCAGATGAAGGAGTATGTACTGTGATCTCATGCACGCAGGAGTTTAGAACGGACCGCCCGTCTACGACGACTGGAAGTAGACCAGTGACCACCGGGGGTGGGGGGTCGGCAGGATCAGGGGGCCCAGGAAAGCCCTGGGGTGATGGCTGTGTCCGTTACCTTGAGCGTGGTAACGGTGTTGCAGACGTGTACACATATCTGTACGCTTTAAATGTGTGTGATTATTTGTGGGTCCGTTGTATGTCTGTAAAGATGAAAAAACCAAAGGCCAGGAGGAGAAACGTGTGGGTGTCTGGAGGCAGGGGGAGGGGGCGTGCTGGTTCCCCACAGCCCTGGTCCTCCATTCCCGCTGATGGCAGCCGTGTAAGTGGGCACGGCATTGCTCGAGCGTCCTAGTTTTGAAGAAAACCTGGAAATAGAATATATAATATATTAATATTATTTACTATTATTGTTAATTATTAATATAGTATACATTATGTAATTGTATATCAAACTATACATTAACATTATTGATTGTTATTAATACATCAATTTACACGTAATACATGCATTAATATGAGATCATATAATATATTGTGTGTTAATATTAACCACTCTAAGTTGTAGGAATAGATCAATTAATATATATTAATATCTAATATAGAAACATAAATATATAAATATATATGAAATATATAAGCATCTACCCATGTTTTTTCCTCAAGGCACTTTACACCCCAAAAAAAAAAAAAAAAAAAGAAAGAAAAGAAAAAGACAAGGCAGCAGAGCCCCTGCTTGTGACTTCTGCTAGAAGCGGGCAAACATGTGACACGCCGACATGGCCACAGCGTACCGGCCAGAGAGGGACCGATGTGCACCAGCGAACCGTGCAGAGACGTGACTGTGGATGGGGATCCGGAGCCGGAGGGGCGGACACGCATGCCCGCCCGGGAGTCCGCAAACGCCCGGCCGCACACCGCGCAGGGCCTCCGCTCGGTCGCGTAGGACTTCGAGCAGGTGACCTGCCCTGCCCGTGTCCGTGTCCTCATCTGCCAAGCGGCCTCCCTCCTCCATGGGGCCACCGTCGGCTCCGAAGGCACCGCCCCATGTCTGTTATTTGGAAATGTGCTTCGCGACGGCTGCGGTGGTCACGGCGGCTTCCTGCCGCCGTAGCCCGTCCACGTCTCCTCAGGACTCGGGTTCGCGCCTCCAGGGGCGCGGTGGGGGCCGTGCCTGCCGAAATCCGCTGGCACGTGGGTAAAGGTGCCCTCCCTGCCGTCAGATGTCTGGCTCCGGCTTGTCTGAGTTGGAGGACCCCCCAACCTGTGACGTGGGACATGTGACAAGCCGTGATGTGATGGAGACGGCAGTGCGCACCGCTCTCCACCACGGCGCTGAGGGTCCCGGCAACGCGCCCCCGGACTCGGGTCGGCAGCAGCACCGGCTCGTCCGTCTGCGTCCCGCTGGCTCAGGGCACCCTCGCGGGGCTCTGTGTGGGTGGGAATGTTTGCACCGGTGACACCAGAGGAGTGGCCACTGGCTATCCAGGACTGTAGAGCTTGGAGAAGGGGACCGTGCACCTCAGAGACTTTAAATGTCAGTGACAGTCGCTGCATGTGGTCGGGAGGGCCGAGCCGGCCGAGCAGGTGCGGGCGCTCCGGGGTCCGTGGCTCAGACAGCAGGAGCCTCAGGGCGTGGGGCTCGGGTCCTCGCGGGCAGGCTTGCCCAGTAAGGGACGGCGGCCGACGGCAGGCGGTTTGCGTGACTCGCTGAGTCCTCCCAACGACCCTCTGCGTGATACTCCACACCGTGTCGCTGGGCAATCGAGACCCTCCCACCCAGCGTCACGCGGCTCGTAATCGTGGACCGGGAACTCCCGTCCAGCCAGACCAGCGCCCACACTGGGACCCCTGCTTACCACCGCTCGTTGGAGCGAAGCCAGCGGCCTCATGTTCCCTTTCCCCGCCTTCTGCCCCGTCCACAAAGCCGCCGCTTGCCATGGGATGGCTTCCCAGGCTTATCTGGGCATCATCTGGACGCTTCTTCTGACAGCCACGTTGTCCCCTTGGAAACCATGGCTTCCGCCCAGGGATTCCCAACAGAACTTTTGGAGGACATGCATTTGGCCCCCAACTTGGCCTCATGGGGGGTCCAAGGCCCTCAGAGAGAAACAAGGGGAGGCTCTGGTGGCCAGAAGTGTCTGGAAGCATCTTTTCTTCTATTGTTGAGGAAAGCAGGAGGGGAGGCCTGCCCGGGCTGTGGGCCCAAACCAGAGGACTTCATGAGAGAACAGATGCCCGTTCTGGGACTTCCCAATCAGCCGTCTTTGGCTTGGCACCTGTCCCCTACACCGGGGACCCGAGGCTGTGGCCGCCCCCCGAGCAGATGGAGCTGACTCAGGCCGGCAGGGCCCGCGGTCTGCGACATGGCGCATGGCTGCAGCCCGGCTCCCGAGGGCGATGGTGAGCAGCTGCAGGTCTAGAGCAGGGCCGACCGTCGGCTTGGGACTCTGCTGGGGACAGATCCTGCCCAGGAGAGATGATCTGAGAGAGCCTTTGTTTCCCCATCTGTTTAGGGACACGTCTGAGCAGTGGATTCTGGGTTGGGGAGACCAGGCTGATGTGGCTGAAGCAGCTTCCTCTTACCAATGTCTGTGCGCCCCTCTCTTCTCAGGACATAGTTGTGCGGTGCGATCCCCACGCTTCCCCAGGGGTCACAGATGATGACGACGGAGCTCAGGACAGTGGTTGGCCCCACCTCCCCGCCTCTCAGACCTGGTCCTAAATCTCCAGGTGGTTCCTCTGCATACGTCACTTCCAGGTCCAAAAGCAAGAAGAGCAAGGCTGAGTCACACGTGGTAGGAGCCTGGGGTCCTGGATGACCACATGGAGCGGAGGAGCCGTCCGATCCACACAGTGCTGGGCCATGAGGGACCAGGATTGTGCTTCTCTGAGCCCTGTTGAGGGGGAGGTGGTCTGTCCCTGCAGCCAGCCCGCTTAGGACAGCCATCAGGGATGCACAACATCCACGGCGGCACCATGGCCCACGCACACACCCAAGCGGGCCGTTTCACTTCTCTGTCTCTCTTCTTTTTAGGATTTTATTTTATTTTTTTTATTATTTGAGAGAGAGCATGCATGAACAGGGGAGGGGGAGAGAGAGAAGCAGACTCCCCACCAAGCAGGGAGTCCGATCCGAGACTGGATCCCAGGACCCTGGGATCATGACCTGAGCCAAAGACAGATGCTGAACCCATTGAACCACCCAGGAGCCCCACAATTTCACTTTCTTTAAAAGCAACCTTCATTTACACACGACCCTAGCAGTGACCAGAATGTTAAGAAAAATTAAGCCTCTTTGTTTTGAATGACGAAAAGGCTCATTTGGATCCCAAGGAGAAGGAAAGGTGTGTGCTCCCCACTTAGCATCTGGCGAAAGACCAAAGCCATTTCTGCTGTGTGGTTTGGGATAAACAGTAGGGAAAGACGCCATGCAGATGGCTCTGGGTGGCCTTCCCTCCACCAGATGTCACAGCTGGGAACAGCAGAGGAAGGACATTTCTGCCGCGCAAACACAGGCAAGGCTTCCCGGGGCCGGGGCAGGTCTGGGGTCAAGCAGCCCTCCCAAGAGGTCGGGGCTGGCCTGGGGTATAAAACGGGAAATCTTGCACGTGTAGCCGCAGGAAAACAGCACTTGGGCTCCGAGAGACTGATTTCCCGCCAACGCCTGGTTTCCCGGAGACTGATGGAACTGGGTTTTTCTAACATGCTGGGAGTTTGTTGGGGCAGCCACGGACCAACCTTGGGAAGTTCTATTTATGTTTCCAGAGGTGTGAGGGAGGAATGACCCGGGTTAGGTCTCACAAAATGAGCTGATTGACCTTTGTTGGTGGGACTGGACTGGTTTTCTCCACTGGAGGGATTTCTGAAACTGGTCTCGTTTGCTTTTTATTTTAACAAAGGGTAGCTGAGCTGCCCACCCTTCACACTCTCTGCCTGTCCACACAGCCCACGCCAAAGCCCCACCCCCAGCCCCTGCCGGGGAAGCGCTCAGAACTGCACTTTTGGGGCGCCTGGGTGGCTCAGTGGGTTAAGCCGCTGCCTTCGGCTCAGGTCATGATCTCAGGGTCCTGGGATCGAGTCCTGCATCGGGCTCTCTGCTCGGAAGGGAGCCTGCTTCCTCCTCTCTCTCTCTCTCTGCCTGCCTCTCTGCCTACTTGTGATCTCTCTCTGTCAAATAAATAAAATCTTTGGGGAAAAAAAAAAAAAGGAACTGCCCTTGTGCTGCTCTTTCCAAGTGAATGCGTCTTTCTGACCATCGTGGTCTTGCCTCAGTTTACCTTCTTATTTAGCCATCCGAAGTGGGATCCGGAGGAGACGGCCCCCGGTGGACGACCCCTGGACTTGAGCAGGGCCCCCACTCAGCCCCGTGTGCACGTCGACCTTGGACTGGGTGACACTTCTTGGGGATTCTGAGGTCCCTCCCTTCGGCGGATCTCTCTGATTCTATTTGGGATTTGTCTAAAGACGCCATCCTCTCTGACTCATTTGTGTGCAGAACGTTGGCATCGTTCCTTTGGGATTCTTGAGCAAAAACAAATAAGCAAGAACAAATAATGTCAGCGGCAGTCACCACCCCGTCGGGGACAGGTCAGTGCCTGGAGCAAGACTCCCACGGGAGGTGAACTAGCCAGGCACAGGCCCGACGGACGTCCCGCACCTGGTACTGCAAGAGAGTTTCCACGTGGCGAGGGACCCCTGGTCACAGGCGGGCCAGCTGAGGCAGAGGCCGTCCACCAGGACTGGAGCATTATCTCCTGAAAGACACACTTGAAGCCAAACACAGCTCCCACCCCGAAGGCACACCCTCTGAGCTAGCTTTCACCATTTCCCTTTCTTTTGCTCTCGGGAAACTTCTGAGATGTGGGACCCCCTCCCCTTAACACCTTACAGGAAGCCCCCTCCAGGACCTCCGGTCGGGTTCATGTCTGGAAATGACAGTGTGTCCTCGTGTATGTGTTCGACGATGCGGACTTGCTTACTACAGTGCTGGCGAACCGCGTGGGCCGCTGCGCGAGCCCGGGCTCTGACCGGGCCTGCTTTCCCTCCGGACGGGATCGGCCACAGAACCAGACATCTGGATGCGAGCGCTGTGTCGACAGGCGCCGTCCAGACGCCGTCCAGACGCTTCCGCAGCGTCCCCTCACAAAATGCTCGGGGTTAACTGCAGCAAACGGACAGCCAGAGGGAGACAAAGCACCCGAGGGGCCCGCCTTGTCCCGGTCGCCTCTAACCACGGCGTGCCACCTCCTTGATGCCCACCTTTGCCCTTGGCTGCCCTCCCTCCTTTACCTGAGCTCTCCTTCTTCTCCGGCGCTGAAACCGAGTGAAACATCCCCTTCTGAAAATCGGGACTCCTGAGGACGCTGGTCAACCATGAATGACACGTGGACCACGTTGCACGGGGAGCTGCCGGAGAAGGTCTCCTCAAGGTAAGGGAGGGTCCTCAGAGGTTTGCTGAAGAATTCAGTATTCTAATTCAGGCTTACTGACCTGGCTTCTCGGACCTCTGTCAGTCCACATGCTTGCTGGGGGTCAAGCCCGGCCTGGAGGGAAGCCCTGAATAATCTTCAGAATTCCAAGGAAGTCAACAGCTGGGTTTCTCACAGGTACCAGGCTTGTGCCGTACGCAAGGAAAAGGCTGCCCGCTGACATCCCAGGGCTTTTCCTACACCAGTGGACTGGAACAAAACTCCTGTTTACCCCAGATGCCTGCCAAGCACGTTCGTGAGCACTACCGAGGACAGCAAATTGTTTTTAAAGAAAATTCTGGACTCCCTGTAGATGCTGACCCCCCCCCGGGTGACCTTTAACCCAATGTTTATAAACAGTTCAAACAGAGCTCTGCCTTTGTGAGCCCAGAGAACCTGCACAGATGGGAAACAAGTTTCGCCCAACCTTCTCCTTCTCCTTTAGCGGTTAGCGGCACCTGCCAGATGATTCTGAAAGAAGAGCCCCCGAAATCCTTAATCTTCAGCTCCAGCCAACGGGTTCTCCCTTCTGGACTTGGTCATTGTTGCAAAAAGCCTGGCCAGTGGAAGAGGGGCTGTGGCAGATTAGAAAGGTCTAGATGATGACAGCTTTCCAAGGACCAAGGGTCAGGCCGGCCCCAGCAGCAGGGCTCCCAGGAAACACAGAGCCCCTTCCCTGTGCCACCATTAAAGAGTCTGGGGGAACTGCTGTCCCGATCGGGGACGGAGGCCGTTTGACCCTCACAGGTGCACAGGCGGAGAACGTGCTGTGAGAGCCGTAAGAAAGCGTCCCTGGGGACAGGAGCTGGGAGCCCACCAGTCGGGGAACACTGTTATTTGTAGGACTGGGAAATATTTGTAGCGGGTTAGATATGCTCTCATGGAGACGAAAAATCCGAACCGATTGAGAAAGTAAGAGGAGACAGAACCAGGATGCACAGTGAGGAACGGTGCCCTCGTCGCAGAGAAGGAAAGGCAGTCACCCCAGGAACGGAGAAAGAGGTGTGGGGGGGAGAATCAGCCCTGGGGATGCTGGGACGGGAAGATGGGGGAGAGAGAAACTCACCCTCACCGGCGGGGAGCACAGGGCAGCTGAGGACGGAGAAGGGACCGAGGGGAAGAAAAAGGTACAAGGTAATCCACTCCAGGCCCAGGCGAACGGTCCCGGTCAGATAACCACAGGGCAGGGCTGAAATAGGTGCTGCCCCCCATCCCACACCCCCTTGGCATGCCCAGCCTCTGCCGGCCCCGGCGCCCCCGTCCCCCCCCGCCCCAGGGTGGGACCGACACTGACGTGGGTCTGCAGAGCTCTCCGCAGGACGCGCTGGGGTCCTCACCCACCTTCCGGGTCCGCTGCCTCCCTTTCCTCACCGATGACCTGGGAAGGTCCACAATCAGAGGGGAAGGAGCGTGTGGCCCCCATACGGGGTAGCACAGCACCGCCGTCTCGGCCTCACCCGGTGCTACCGTTATCAGCACGGACGTACGCGTGGCCGGCAGGTGCACAAGAAAGTGCTCAAGGCTGGAAACGGTTTGCGCGGTGCGTGAATTCTGACTCTCGCACGGCGTTGTTCCAGAGTCCTTGTAGGAAAAAGACACTCACTGTCAGTGGGTGATTTTCACAAAACCCCCAAACACGGTGCTGGAGTCGGTGCCTTTGGGGGTTTGGGCGGGTTTTTGTGTGTTTGTGTGTGTGCGTGTGTGACTGTAATACAGTTCTGTGATTTTCAGGATTCAATTTTATATTCTGTATTTCTTGGCAGACCCACTTTTCGACTTGCTTCGAGAGCGTTTCTGGTTGCTGGCTGCTCGAACGTCCTCGTCACATGATTCCAGCACCGCGTCATCCTGGTGCTGGGGCCGCCGGCTGTCGCTTCTCGTCCAAGTTGTGGCTTCCCTTGTTCTTGGGGCGATGAGTGATTTTCCACTGCATCCCGGATATTGGGGGTCTTAAGAGACGCTGGATCTTCTCTAGTCTTCTCCCTTTAGAAGGCAGACCCTGTAGGAGGGCGGTGTTCATGGCAGCCCCCTTGACCTCCGAGCACGCCGTTGTGGAAGGATTTGGCTCCCTCCCTTCCCCGCTGACACCCTTTCTGGGAAAGCAGGGAGTAAATTGGGTGCACGGGAGGGAACAGGATGCCGCCCAGACCCACCTCCCCCCTGCTGGTCCTGGCTCATCTGGGTGGGCAAAGAGGGTCACCCCTGCTGGGAGACCCCCTGCTTTGGAAGTCAGCCTGTGAGCTACACCAGTAAAGGGGGTGATCGTATCTAATCCCCAGTTCTGTTATGAGGACCCCGTGAGCTAGGTGTGGTCCACGGACTCCGGGAGCTTGCTGGAGATGCAGGCCTTCAGGCCGGGCCCCAGACCTGCACTTTGACAGGATACGCAGAGGTTTCCGGTGCGCATCATGTTAGAATGCCCTGGTCCGGAGGACCGACCAGCACAGGCAGCGACGCAGGTTACGCACTCACGCTGCTGCTCCTCTTCTGCCGATGGTCCCGGCCTCAGACAGCCTGGACCGGGAGGCGTCTGCGTGCGGCTGGCCCACGCAGTGCAGGGGGAGGCTGGCGCCTGCCGCAGACACGGTCACGGTACTGCAAAGGCCAGTGGGCCTCTGCCCCTTGCACGTTATTCCAAACGATGACAGCTTTATTCACTGCAAAATTCCGTCAACAACTTCCCTTTGAGGACAAATTTCTAATTTTCTCTCACATCCAAGAACGAATGGAAAAGTACTTGCACAAAGTGGGTCAGAGAGCGTCAGACCCTGGAACACGGAGGAGCAGATGCACCACCACGAGGTGCCCCGCAGCGGCCCGAGACGCACCGTGAGCTCGGAGCTCCGCCTGCCCCACCCGGACCGCGCCGTCATCCTCGGAGTCAAGGACAAGGTCAGGCACCATCCTTCCCGTCCTTCCCGTCTTTGTGACACGAAGAAATCTGCTTCGCATTAAACTCATTCTGCAAAGTGTTCTGAATTATCTTTAAAAACAGCCTTGTGACGTGTGCAGAGCAAGGACCGCACAGACCTCAGCAGCTCTGCCCTCGCGGATCCAGTGCCCTCTGCCCTCGAGCCTGCGGACGCGACGCAGGTCCGGGGACAGGATGGGGGCGCAGGCCGGGGAGCTCACGCTCGGTTCCCCTGCGGAGCCGGGATCTTCCCCCGCTCTTGCCTGTCCAGAAGTTTGAAGCGGTGTCAGACACAACTCAGAGTTCAGGGAGCAGGAGAGAGAAGCCTTGGTCTCCGAGCGGCGAAGCTTTTGAACCCTGCAGCAGGTCTGTTCTCACCCCTCGGCGACCCCCGCCCTGGGCCGCGGCAGGGGAGGGTCTGGAAAGAAACCCGGGACAGCAGAGCCCACGAGGAAGGCCACGTCTCAGCCAGGTTGCGGTGAACGGGACATGGGTCCAGCTTTCGGCTGGAAGGAACGGGGAAGCCGCTCTGGGGAGCGACAGGAGGCCAGATGCCGTGTGTCCTGTCCAGTCCGTGTCGCCCGGCAGCCCCCGCCCTGCCCACCCGCAGCCTCTGGGACGTTCTCCCCGAGCACGCCCGCGCCAGGCTCGCAGACGCTCTTGAACGCTTCCAGGCGGGGCTTGTCCTTTTCTCCTCCTACCAAAGCCTCACCGTCATACCAGCCACGGAGAGTAATTTCCTTTCGTCCCGTCCTTGGTGGCCTCTCCCCCGAGACTGCCCTCCGTGCAGGCCACGTCCAGCAGACCAGCAGGTGCAGAACGCGGTTTCCCTCGGCCTCAGTTTGTTTCACAGGGAACGGGGACAGGTTTGCTCTCTCGGGCACGTGGCCTGACACCTGTGCTGCCGACCTGCTGGCTCTCTCTTGGGACACAAAGTGTCTGCTCAGCGTCTCGGGCTCAGCTCTCCACGTGGGCAGCGTCACGCACGGCTCGGCGTGCCCCCTAGAGCCGAGGGGCCTTTTCAGAACCAGTAGAAATAGGCGCCGAGACTAGGTGGCGTGTCCAAGCGGAGAGATGGGACAAGGATGGGAAATTCCTCACGGAGGCAGCGGGACCCTTTCTGTTCAGAAGAGGAAGCAGAAAACCGGCTCACAGCGGGCTTGATCTGGCTTCCCACGACCCCGCTCTGTGCCAGAGAAGGTTTTCCACTAAGCGAGCGCCCGTGAGCACAGGGAAGGCGTGTGCGGCGTGACCCCCAGGGACCCCTCTAGAGGAAGGCCTACTGTGCGCAGCGCATGGCGATGGCCGCCCCTCACATCACTCTGTTCCCACGGGACTGTGACCGGACAGGTACTGCCAGCTCGGCCAGCAAAGGACGGGGCGATGGGAGCCGGCCTCATTTAGCAGAGCGAGGCCGGGCTGGGGGCAGGGCCGCCGCTGAGGCTGTCCCGCCCAGCACTGGGTACCGACTTTCTCGTCTCTGCCGCTAGTCAGTCCAGCGAGCCCCCTCCGCTGCCCACAGCGAGTGCCCTCTGCCTGCCCGCTCTGGGACGGAAGCTGCAGAGCTCGGAGGTGGCAGAGGGGCTTCGGTGGAGGGCGTGGGCTTCTCTCCAGGAGACAGAACCGACCAAATCGTGGCCGCTCCTGACCAGGGTCTGGAAAGCAGGGCTCGCGCCCCCCGTAGGCTCTGACTTGCTGGGTGATCTCACCCACGTTTCACGTCACTACTGAACGGACAGGGCTCCTCAGGGAGGAAGGACTGAAATAGGAGGAGAATCGTTTTGTTCAATATTGCTTTCGCAACATTTCGCTCTTTTGTTAGAAGAAAAGGTATTCCAAAGAAAATACGTGCTGGACGCCACCGGGTGGCCCAGTCGGTGAAGCGTCTGCCTTCGGCTCGGGTCATGGTCTCAGGGTCCGGGGATTGAGCCCCACATCAGGCTCCCTGCTCAGCGGAGAGTCTGCCTCCCCCTCTGCCCCTCACCCCTGCTTGGGCTCCCTCTCTCTCTAGCTCTCTCTTAAATAAATAAATAAAATCGTAAAACAATATGTAGTTTTTTTCCTTAAAACAAAACAAAACAAAAAAGAATATCAATTGGTGTGAGAAGCCAAATATTAAATACAGGTTAGGAGTTAAAAATCACACTTTCAAAAACCCTTTACTGAGCCTGCAAATGTCACATTCCCAAAGGGTCACAGGGAACACTCTGGAATCTTCTGCTCCTCCAAGTGGGAGCGGGTGGGTCTGGAAGACACAGGGCGACCCGCCGCCCAGTGGGTGTAACGGGTGGACTGACGGGGGGGGGGGGGGGGCAGCTAGCGTGCGGCCCCTGGGAGACCCCTCGAGGACACCTGCTGGTACCAGGCCCAGATCCCCAGTGCACAGGGAAGGAAGTGAGCCCACGTGCTGGTCTCCACCAGCGAGGAGCACAGTCTCGGGCAGCAGACAAAGGAAACTGAGTCACCACGGACAGCGGGGGTGTGGGGAGAAGCCCCGCCCTCACGGCCTCCCCTGCGAACGGGTTGGTAAGGACAGACAGACAGACTTTGCTTCTTGGGAAGAAATGGCAGCCATCATGCTGGGCAGACTCTCCACCCGCGATGGGGACGCTGGAGGGAGCGGTGTGCGGGCATGTCTGCAGGAGGAGAAGTTACACAGATGGGGGCACCCTTCATTCTCCTGCTTACACACCTCGTATCCGTGGGCCGCCAACCATGCCACAGGCCCCGAGGCCACCCTACAGATCAAAGCCCGCCGGTTCCTGCGCTCCCAGAGCTTACGGTCCAACAGGGAAACCGTCAACCAGTCAAGTCCTTTATGCAAACAAATATCAAGTTACAAAGAGGACGGGGCCTGGGGCAGGAGGAAGTTTCTTCCCTAACAGCCTGCGGTGGGGACAGCACCGGGGGACGCCGGGTGGGCTGTGGGACGCATGCCAGCGGGCCTTCCTGCCGCCCACACAGCTCCCGCCAAGTTGCAGGCCGGGGCAGGCCGGGCAGTCAGAGCAGATCCTGGGGACTGTGAGTGTGGTGCGGGGGGCCTGACCCAGCTGGTGGGGGTGAGGCACAGCCCCCGGACGACTTCAGCCCGAGGCCAAGTCATCCAGGGAGAGCCCCCTGGCTGGAGGAAGGGCGTCAGCCCTGCTGGGGATGGAGAGGGGATGCAGGGCCTCAGGGACTAGGACAGAAGGTCCCCCTCGGGGCAGGGAGAGAAGCCGCGATCAGGGGCACATTTTGCAAAGACCACAAGAGTCTTCCAGAGTCCAGACTGCGAGGGTCCGTACGAGGGTGCCATTCTCAGACTCAGGTGCGTTTCTGGAAGACGCTGTCTCGCTGGTCCCCCCGGCCTCCCGTTGCTGCTCCTGACCTGTCCCCGGGACCCCTACGTGCACTCGTGTCCCCTCCCACAGTCGCACCAGGGGCTCCTCCGGTGCTTGGGAACGTCTGCTGCGTCCACATTGTCCTGATCTGCGGGACGTCCGGCAAAATCCTTGTGCTGCCCAGCCTGGTGGCCGCTGGCTGTCCCCTGCCCAGGCACACCCTCGTCCCCTTCCTCCACTCCGGTGTCCGCGGCGGCCCAGCGACTCCGCTCTCTCCTGGGCCCTGTGTGCCCTGCAGCCCCCGCGCCGCCCACGCCCCCTTTATCTCCCGCTCCCCGCCCCCCCACCCCGCTCTTCCGGGGGTCCCTGCCCACGGCCCGGCCGTTGCTGTCCTTCCCCCGAGGAGCACGGCGTTTCCTCCACGACCAGGCGTATCCTGCTTCGCGCTATCTCTGACCTCGCAGCAGCCGCTTCCCTCTCTGCTTCCTGCCCTCGCTGGAGCCACTTTCCTTAGTCTTCCTTATTTTGAAGCTTCTTTCTTCTGAAGCCCCGGACTCGCTAGAAAGCGGACTCCCAGACGGCCGGTGGCGATAGCCGTATCTGGAATGTCTCTGGTTCCCTTCTCCGAGGGGCTCCCCGCATTCCCCGTGAGTGAGCTCAGCCGGCCCCACGGTTCTGCACAACAGGGAAGTGACAAGTGTTTACAGGAGGCACCGGCCTTCGTCCTCCCGGCACCGGGACAGGGTGACTCACAGGACTTAAATAGAATCTGCTGGGGCTGCAACTTACTTCTGTTTCCACTGAGCTGATTGGCAAGGGGTTAATCGCTTTTTTTTCCCACCAACGAATGGATGTTTACACCACCCAGATAAGCACGTTCCCAAGTCCCCAGTGGCTCACCCACGGGCCCCAGGATAAAAGCAGCATCCTTCTCTCTGGTATAATAGGTCCCCATGCGGTGTCCCCTTCATCCGTGACCGACCACCTGCCTTGGACTCTGACGTCCTGCCAAGGGCATGGGGCCATGCCGGTGACTGGGCAGCTCAGTGCCAAGGGTGGCCTTTCCCTGCAGACTTTCTCCTTTACTCCCGAGATCGTGGCATGTGATTTCCAGAAAGCCATGGCTCCTTCCACCCATGGCTTTGACCGTTAAGCGGAGAACGTGCTCTTTCACCTGCGCCTCAGCTCGAGTCGCGCTCAGCTACAGCTCTGGAACAAAGCACCCAGACCCGGTTGCGGAAAGCTACCCTTTGATTTTGCTCACCACTGGGAGTCCCAGATCTGGGCAGAGAGGTCTTCTGACGGGGTCCGAGTCGGACGTGGACCTGGCCGCCCCGACGGCCCACCCACACGCCGGCCGGAGACACGGGCTGTCGGCTCGGTGGATGTGTGAGCTCACGACCTCTCTGGCCTGGTGGCCTGGGGGTGACCGGACTCCCCCGCAGAGGCCGGCTTCCGCGGATCCAGGGTCCTGACGCACCCGGCACAGCCCGGCCGGCCTCGCGGGCGAGTCCCACAGCCTCACTTGCACACATCCGCGCGGTCACCAGGGAGCCGTGAGCGGCCCGGGGTCCTGGGTGGGGACACGCTCTACCTCCGGACGGGCGTGGGTCAAGTTCATCTCTCACCAAAAGGCTGGGACATGGGCTGGGGCTGCAGCCTTCTTGGGAAAACACGACCCTCCCGTGCTGTGCACGTGTGCTTGGGGATTCTGCGTAGACGGTGTGGAGTGACCCTAAGTGAGGACGTTCGGTCTCTACCCCGGCGCTGTAGGACGACTGTGCTTACAACCGCCCCGGAAGGCTCTAGAACCCCGAGGCCCAGGGTACTGATCGAGGGCCCCGTTGGAGACCCAGCGGCCGAGTCCCTGAGAGCCGCATGGAGGGCGTCTGTCTTGAACGCCCTCACCCCAGGGTCATTCTAACGAGCCCCACAGCACAGTCAGACAAAACTCTCCAGAAAAGGTCGCATTACTCACCTTTGGTCACGGAAAACATTTCTTCAGGATGTGCGGACTCAGAGGCCCGACCGTCGGCTACTGCGGGCATCTGTGGGTCAGGAGTCTGGGTGCGGCTCGGCGGGGCGTGTCCGAGTCTGGGACGCTCACGGGCTGCGGTCAAGCCGTCAGCCAAGGACGCTCGCCCCCAGCCCTGCCGCGGAGAGGGCAGCGCCCGAGGTCACGCACACGCTGCTGGCAGGTCCGGGATCCTCGGGCCACAGACACGGGACACGTGCTCCAGCCACGGGGTGCTCCATGGGGCCACACACGACATCGCCATTCGCTTCCGCGCGGCAAGTAAGTGTGAGGGTCAGAGAGGCCACGACGGAGGCCGCGGTCTGTCTGTAGCCTACTGGGAAGGGACATCCGTCTCGTTGGCTGCCGGCCGTAGCCAGGTATTAGAGATGAGCCTCGGTTCCCGTCCACACACAGGGGAGGGACCGTCAGGGGCCTGAGCACCAGGAGCAGAGGGGTCCCGGGCATCCTGGGGGCTGCCCGTGCAGGGCCCGGGTGCAGACCATGGAGCTGTCACCAAGGGCGCCTAGAGGGTGACTGGGGCAGAGCCCACCACAAACCAGTTCCAACCATGGAGGGCGGCAGGTTCCGAATGTGAAGATGGTCCCGGGCCCTGCAACGTTCTGGCACATTCCCAAAGCCGCGAGGGGCAGGGACGTCTTGACCGTGTCCTCAGAACGGGGAGGGTGCGCACAGGCAGGGAGGAGAGAGTAGAGAAGCCTCGTCCGCCTTCTGGGAGTGCTGGGTGGCTCGGGGGTAGTTCGCTGAGCGAAACCACGGGCCGTGCTCACCTGCTGGGACCTCCAACCAGCAGCTGCTCAGCCAGCAGAGGCCGCGTGTGGGAAGGTGGGCGGCCGGAGGCCCCATCCTTGATGTTCTAAAATAGAATTTGCCACCACAAACACGAGCCGAGGACGAGAAGGGCCTCCACGGATGTTTTGTTCATTGGACTCTGGAGACCTAAGACGGCTCGCATCCAGCGCCGGGAGCACATTCCCAGGCAGCACGACGGGGGTCTGTCTCCTCGTGCCCCCCCCCACGTGCCCTGACCACCCGGCACTCAGCCCGGAGAGGGAACAGCGCCTGCTGCTGGCGGCCGTCCCCCGCCTCCCCAGAGGAAAGTCCGCCCCAGCCGGGCCTTTGTAGCAAGAGCAGGCAGGGGGCAGCAGCCCGTCCCCGGCCATCTCTGTCCCAGGCACGGGCCCCTTTGCCCTCCGGCCTCCGCCCTTTGAGCTCAGACAGAACAGGGGGCAGGGGGGACAGGACCTCCCGGACCTTCCTGAACTCGTCAGCCCTAGGCCTGGCCGACGTGCATCCGGAGCAGAGCAGGTCTCTCCCCTCCGACTGGAGCGCCGGCCCGGGGGGCGGCCGTGAGGGAAATGACACTCGACCTGCCAGGACACCGGGGCCCGAGGCCCCCCTCGGTACCTCAGCGGCTGCAGAGACGAGGAAAAGTGAGAGCCGGGAGCCGACCGTGCAGGCCGACGCCAGGGCAGGAAGCACATCTCGCGGGTCGTCGAGACCTTGAGCGCAGCAAGGTGACGGGCGGAGGCGCCAGGGACCGGTAAAGCGTGGCTCAAACCGCGGCCGTGTGGCAACCCCGCTCCCCGGGGCTCCGGAAGAGCTGGGTCCCACCGGTGCGGTCGTCAGGTCTCGGGCCCGCAGGTCCGGCCTCCGGGGCTCCGGCCCAGTCCCCGCCCCGTCCTCCGGTCCGCACGCTGGCCCAGCAGTGGGCACGCCGCTCCTCCCGGCTCTTCCCCGGGGCTCTGAGCCGCTCCTTGTTGCCCAGGGCAGAGTGCGCACGAGCACTCAGGGAGCCCCTCGAGGGCCGGCCCTGACGAGGTGAAGCCCAGCCCAGGGGCGGCCGCTCCCGGCTCCAGCGTCCCCGACCGTCTTCACAAAGGACCGGAGGGACGCGGCAGCCACGAGAGTGTCGACGTCAAGAGCTGTTCCCGCAGATCATAATGGGTCGTTTGCGGGGGAACAGGCTTGGGAATCGGGTCACTGTCCGGCCACGCTCCCTCGTGGACGCACGGTTCCCTCGAGCCTGACCGGTCTCCTGCCCTCTGCGGCTCCTCGTCTCCCACTCGCGGGTCGGAGCACACAGCCCCCCGCCCAGTGGGGTCCCGTACGGTCCGCATGTGTGTCAGTGCGGGATGGGGAAGGCGAAACACCACCTCCGAACCAGATTCCAGCCTGTGCGGCCAGCACCGACAGGGAAGTGAAGGCCGTACTGCGTAGTGGGGTCCGCCCACTGGGGTCCAGTGTGGTATGGCGGCCAAGAGGGCAGTGGGGCCCAGGCAGGGCTGTGGACCTGGCTGTGCCAGGTAGAGAGCAGCTCCACGAAATGCAGGTGGGTGAGGTCCGAGTTCAGGTCTGTGGGACCTAGACCCGACTAAGGATGCATGGTGACAATGACCTTGAATCCAGGATTTGGAAGGTGACTCCTCCTGGAAATGTGCCTCGGTGGCCAGCTTTGGGTTAGCATGGCTCTCCCTCACACCCTCCCTCCCCTGCCCTCCCTTCAAATGCTGCCCATTTCTTGCATGTTCGGGGTATTAGGGCTCCCCTCCAAAGTGGACAGTCACTATAGCGAAAGACCCAAATGTGTCTGAGTTTACAGTGAAAACAGCCCAGAGCCGGGACATGGGGGGGGTGATAAGGTTCGGTCACAAATGCAGAGCAAGCAGGAGACGAGCCCTCCTGGAGGGTGTGGGGCCGCAGCGGGCACGTCCCCCAGGGCTTCTCCTCCGACCGGACGCTGTTCCTGGAAACAGATAGCATTCTCCCGAATTTCTCGGGGTTCCCACCCATCGGTCTCCCAGGGATGAAAAATTCTGCATCTGTGTGTGCAAGGTGGAGCTCCGAGATTAGAAGCACCATCAGAAGCATCGCCGCCCCGGCGTGTCTGGGGGCAGGTCCCCGCCCACGGGAGGAGCCCGCCTGGGGCCAGTCGGGCAAGAATGAGACATTCAGGACAGGCTTTACAGGGAAAGGACCCGTCACTTCTCCCTCGAATGACACCCCTTTTAGAAACGGTTCTCCGTGCTCGGACACCCATCGGCCATCAGGAAATGAGCTTCGATCGCAGAAAAAAGATTCTATGAATACCAAAGTGTTTTTATGTTTTGACAGTAAAGAATAAGGGCGGGGGTGGGGGCTCTAATTACGGTGGGGGCACATCGCATCTCCGCTCACGCCCGGGCGCTTGTCAACAACACACGATGTGAGTGAGACAGAAACAGTTTGTCCCAGCATGTGGGGGAGGTCAGCTCAGTCCACTCACCTGTTCTGAGGACATTTTGGTCAGAGAGCAAAGCCCTGCCGCTTCCCTAGACATGTGCCATGGCCTGAAACCAAGAATGTTGTAGCTCAGCAAAGTACGGAGGCAAAAAATGCCTTGGCTTGGGCCCAAGCCCCTCCCAGATGCGCCTGTCCCGATCTCCGGCAAATGACCCCCAGCCTCAGACACTTCTCCCTCGTGAACTTTCTGCCCTCCGTTTCCCGACTGCGCTGTT
Source organism: Neogale vison (assembly GCF_020171115.1). NCBI lineage: Eukaryota > Metazoa > Chordata > Mammalia > Carnivora > Mustelidae > Neogale > Neogale vison. The sequence continues at coordinate 100,254,321 of NC_058099.1, read as the reverse complement.
CCCTGAGGATCACGTCCCGAGCCCACCTCCAGCAGCGGCTGTGAATGTCTCCCTCCTGCCCCTACCTTAGGCCGAGGTGCTGGCATTCTTCCGGCAGGCGCTGTGCTGCTGGGCACACAGAACCAGTCTTCGGCCCCTGGGCAAGCCTGGGATTCGCATTTCCCCCTGCACCCCGCCCACTAAGGCCAGGCTCACAGCACATGTGGACTCTGAAATGCACCTGCTGGTGGGGCCAGTCTGTGTGAGGCCTCACGACTTCACCTACAGTGCACGTATAAATGCCCAAAACTTGAGAGTGTGGGTTCATGAATTTTGACAGCTGTTTGCACCCAAGGAAGCAGCACCAGGCTCAAGCTGCGGACCGTTGCCCTTCCCCCAGAGAGTTCGCTTACCTCCTTCCTAGTCCACCTTCTCCCACCCCTTCCACTGGTGGCCATGATTCTGAGCCCTCTAGACATTGATGAGTTTGCTGGGGGGGGGGGTTTGTTTTGAGAGAGAGAGAGGTGGGGTGGGGGAGGGACAGAGGGAGAGGGAGAAAGAATCTTAAGCAGGCTCCACACTCAGCGCGGAGCTCAATGCCAGGTTTGATCTCATGGGCCTGAAATCACGAGCCAAAACCAAGAGTCAGATGCTTAATGTACTGAGCCACCTAGGAGCCCGGTTTGCTGGTTCTTAACCCACACGTGCTGGAATCGTCACACAGTGTGCACGTTTTTATATTTGGACTCTTCTCGTAACGTCTGCTTCTGAGGAGCACCTGGGGGGCTCAGTGGGTGAAGTGTCTGCCTTCGGCTCGGGTCAGGATCCCCGGGTCCCGGGATCGAGCACCATGTTGGGCTCCCTGCTCAGCGGGAAGCCTGCTTCTCCCTCGGCCCCTCCCTCCCCCTGCTCGTGCCTTCTCTCTCTCTCTCTATCAAATAAATAAATCTTAGGAAAAAATGTGCCTCTGAGATTCACAATGCTGCGCTTGTGGGTTTTCAGTTGTTTTTTTTTCCTTCTCACTTTTGTGTTGAGGTCCATTCAGTGAACTGGCTTATCCATTTTCCTGTTGACAGAGACATGAACTGTTTTGAGTTTTCAGTGACGGTGAATACAGCTTCTGTGCGTGTTGGTTTACAAGTTGTGGAAATACACCTTCTTTTCTCATCAATATGCACCTGGGAGTCAATTGTCTAATTTTCTTGGAAATTGTCAAAGAGCGTTCTAGAGTGGACCTTGTATTTCCACTGTTGTAGAATGGAGGGTCCAGTTCTTTGAGATCCCCCCAGGTTCTTGGGAAGCCTTTCCCACTTCATCCATACTGATGAGCGTGCAGTGGTGGCCGCTGCGTGTTCCTGTGCCTTTCCTTGATGAAGAGTGACATTGAGCACCTGTCCATGTATTTATTATTCATTTGGGTATCTTCAAACCCCCAGACTGAGTTTCAATCTCTTCCATTTTAAAATTGGATTGTTGTCTTTCAGTCATTGAAAAGTTGAAGTTCCTGGTCTGTCCTGGCTGTGATCCTTTGTTGCATGGCCGTACTATCAAGATGTTCTTCAGGGTTGTTGATCACCAGTCCACATTGATATCAACCTAGTTTGTTGTTGGTTCTCGGCAGCTGTCTTCATTTCCTGGCTGCACAAACAAAGCAGGTCAATATTTGGGTTCATCCAGGATTGAGGTGACCTGCGTCTCAGGTTTGATCAAGAGCAGGTCAAGGGAGCTCAGGGTATTAGCAAATGTGTCACTAAAAAGAAGACCCATGGACTCTAACCTGGATACAGAGGGAAGTGAACACAGAGCTGGGGAAGGGTGACTATCAGTCCAAGATGGCCCCAGTGGGAAGAGTGGCACAGGCCAAGACATCAGGTTTGTTTCAGGACTTCCAAAGACAACCAGCTGCCCAGCGTTCATGAACACCCTTCATAGGCAACAGTGCCACCAACACAGGCAGAAAGGCGCTCTCACGGGTGACTGCAGGGGTGGGACGTCGGTATCACACCAGCTCTCATGGCCCAATCACTCTGCACTGAGCAGGAAGTGGGGCATGAGCCTTGAAAGGCGTGAGGGCAGAGAAGGGAGATCAGACAGGCATTTCCACGGCGCGTGTGTGTGCGTGTGTGTGTGTGTGTGCGTGTGCGCGCGCGCGAGCAACCGTAGCTGCCTGACCCCATCCTTCTCCTGCGGTGCCTCCTTCTCTTTGTTCCAGGAAGCAGGACTCGAAACCAGAGGTGGCGTCCCCCGGACGCATGCTCCCACAAACTCTTTTCTCCCCAAGAATGACATAAAACCACACGTTATCTGGACAGATGAAGTAACACCATCAGGAGTCGACTGAATGTTGCAGATCCATGACAGAGCTCAGAGACGGCGTGTCTCAGAAGGAGCACCTCGGTGGCCAGAGTCACGCACCAAGGGACCCAGGGAAAGCTGAGCCAGGGTGTGGGTGCTACGGCAACTCTCCTGCCCTCACCACGTCTGAGTGGGTTGAGCCCTGTTCGCATCTGACACCTGGATGTGAACCAGGTCTCTGAGACCAATCGCTTCTGTCAACAACACTCTCAGAGACTTTGCAGGTGATCAAAGTTCGCCTACTAACCTCGCCAGTGTAATGAATCACCCTAACCGGAAGGCTGGAGTGCACAGCGACCCTTGATCTTTTTCCCCAGACCATCTCCCCTAGCTAGCATGGACCCAGCCCTGCCCCAGCCTTGCAGACACACATTCTGCGGCTGTCCCTGGCTGGCTGGGACCCTCGCCCATGAGTGAGGAAGGTTGGCAAACATCTCCATGGGGCAGGACGTGGTACTGAGGGCCACTTTCTTTTTTGGCTCTCTAGAATTTGCATCTGGAGGACATTTTTCAGAGACTTTGAGTCCTGCTCTTGTGACTCTCCAGTGCATGGTGGCTTTAACATTGGCATCCCCAGAAGCACCTACACAGCCCAGATGCTCTCTGGTGGAGGTCACCCAAGAGAGAAGAGCACCTGCCACCATGGGGTGGCCCAACGAGACCATCAGGAATCACAGAAACCATGACACAGGGATCAAGGACAAGTGGTAGGAGGCTCTAATTCAGACCTAGCCCCTGTCCGTGGTGCAAATTGGAACCTCTCATGAATGACACCCCCATCTGCGATGGTAGGAGGACACAGAAGACCACGTGCCTGTGAAGGAAGGTGGGTCCAGCCCCAGCCCTCTTCACTGAGCTCCACGATGCTGCACTGCTCCAAGCCCAGCTTGATCAAGCTCAAGTCTGGCTCCCACACGCTCTTTGCCTAGATGGCTTGGGGATTGAGTTGGCCAGCAGCGGACCCTGCCCTGAGTCTGGGGAGCTGGAGGCAGCATGTGTCGCCTACGGACAGGTGCAGAGGGACTTTGCCTTCTTTGGCTGTGCACCCAACAGCCGTGGACATCTACAGTCCGACCTCAGTAGCCACACAGAGAAAGCCAGAGCCTCCTGACGGCGCACCCCACTCGAACACGTGCCCACCGCTCCTGTGAGCTTGTCGTGGCCACCTACGCAGTGTTGGAGAGGTCCTACTGGTGATCTCTTGACTCTCCATTTCCACGATCTTCCCTATGTGAGCTCCAGGTCCGTGAGCACCCTTCCTGCACGGCTCCTTCTTCCTTACTGTGATTTCCAAGTCTATGAGCACCCTTTTATGTATGATACGCACGGGGCTTGGCTTTTTAGATCAGACCCTATTGCTGCAAATTCTCACCTGTCATTGGAGGGAGCAACAGGGGACACTTGGGATCACTTGGATTATCTGGAAACCGCCCTCCATGGTGGACATACTCCACATTTTCCATGCTCCCTCTTCTATGGTCTCCCAAAGCAAGCTTTCCGAAACCCAGGCTCTCTGCCGTGTTGCCCCCCGACTTCTGGCTCCTCTCGACCTGATACTGGTGTGACCGGTGCCCCCATATCACCAGGCCTTTGCTCAAACACAGCTCACTAGAGCTGGCCCAGTGTTGCCTTCGCCTCGCCCAAGCCAAAGGTCCCGGGAGTGAGCATGGACACAGAGCTGCCCGCAGCCCCGTCCCCTGGAGGAGCTCTGGGGCTGTGTGTCTGGAGCCCTGCCCACGCTTTCTGCCAGCACCGGTCCCGGACGTGCCGCCCCTGGGCACCTTGCCTCACGCGGCTGGAGCCGCCAGCTCCTTAGTCTCCTTCCAGAGATGTTTCGCTGCATTAATACTTCGACACGGGCTTGGGTTTTAAAAAAGTGTTGAGTGTTCCCATGGCCTGGGGTTTTACTTCATTTGATATGACGCGGCCTTTACACAAGAGCCTAAATATCACTTCATTTAATGTCATTTAAGGTCTTGCCACTTCCTCTGCCTCCCTGTCCCACGCTCTGGTACCCAGGTAAGAACAGGGGGCCTCTATTCATCATGTCTCAGAGCAAGGAGAAGTGGCCAGGGTCCCAAGCTCCCAAACCTGAAGGAACCAGAACACAGAAATCTCATGAAATGTACTCGTGGCTGGTAGAAGGCGAGTCCAGATCCCCTGTCAGCCCCCCGGCTCAGCCACAACCCTGCCCGTGCCCGGCCTAGCCCCCGTCCTGGGCCTGCCTCTGTAGTCTAGACCCGCTGGTCACTCAGCACCCGCAGTCACGTTCCATTTGCTCTTTTGCCCCCCAGTGACTCCTCTGTGAGCCACTGGTCACCCTACTTCCCACGGCAGGCTTGGGAGGGGGCAGTTGGTGAGCTGTGGTTCCGCTCTCGGACCCGCATGGCGTCTCCTCCGTGGGGAGAAGAGTCAGAGGATGTTCTGACTGAGGACACCAGGAGAGCACTCGAAGAGAGCCATCCCACAGGTCAGGGCAGGGTGTCGGCCAGCAGATGGGCAGGGGAGGGGAGGGGAGGGGACATGACGCTCTCAACAGGCACCGAAAAGGGTGTGAAGACAGCCCACAACGCACGCTTCTCCTGGGCGGGGAGAGGCAGCTTCATCCGAACAACAGATGACTGATGTTTCCTTCCCGCCACTGACAGGGCTTCCAGAGCCTTCCTCGCCCCCATGGAGAGCAGCGTACCTAGCCTCACCTCAAGTATGAGCAGGGCCAGGTGTTGGCCCTGTAAGCCTCCAGTCACAGAAGCATTTCCCAGAGAGGGTGACTGTGGTGTGGCCCCAGGACAAGAAGGGCTTCCTCCAGCTCCAACAGCATCAATGAAAGCCCCATTTCACTGGCTCTTTAGTAAAACGTCAACACATAATCCTGTCGGCAAAGCTTTCACGTCGTTGAGGCCTCTGGGGCTGTGTGTACACATTCTTCTACTGGCCTTTCTGCTATGGAATCGTTTCTATTTTTAGGGGAGTGCGTCCGCACAGTGAAATCAGAGAGTTCTAAGTAGCTTATATTTAAAAAGCCCTGGGCTCCATGCCCAAACCTTCCCTTCTTCTTAGAGGAACATATTTTCAATCTCTGTGAAGCTCTTTGGCTTGACATTTATTTCAGTTTAATAAATGTTTAATCCTGCTGTTTCTTGATTAATCAAGACATTCGAGTCCCTTGATTGACTTTCTGTTAGAGACGGAGAGAAGTTCTCTTCCGTCCTCCCACACTCTGCCGCTCACCACCCCCCCTTCCCGCGGGCCGGAGGGGACACTCTCCGCTGGGGGCATATGTTGTTCTCCACTGCCTGGACGTCGGCCTCCCCTCCTCAAACAGCCTTTATGGGTTTTCCCGGAAGTTAAGATTGCCTCGTGTTTTTATTTGCTCAGTGTTCCATGTACTTCTTAGTAGCATTTCCAAAGGTTTTAACACATCTGGTGAACACATCCGAACTTCTCTAAGCATTGAAAAAGCTTTTTCCTTTCTCTTCCCCTCCTGTGTTGGGCCTCTTTTTCCAGATTTCCATCTTCCCTAGCTTTCCTCCTTATTTTATGGAAGCGCCTTATCGGTGGTTTCAGAGAAAGAGTTCGGGGGAGACAGAAAAATCCATGATCAGTAACAGACGGGTAGAGAGAGGGGGATGGGTAGACGGGTAGGTGGATGGACTGATCGCTGGACGGACAGACGGATGATGGATAGATACGTACATAGATGATAGATTAATAGATTCGGGTAGATAATGGACGAATGACCAGATTGTCAATCAAGTGATGAATAGATAATGGGCGGGTGGCCGAACGGATGATCTTGCTTTCATGTCTGAATCCATCCGTGTTCCTCCTTCCATCCCGACCGAGATCCGTAATCTTCTGCCCGTGGAATCGTCATCTGTGTGTGCAGCGCTGTCTTGGATCTCTGAGTCAACTCCTGTTCTTCTGTTCCCTGGTTGTTGTTTCTTCTGCACACCTGCTTTCTGATTTGCCTCCTTTGAGTCTGTCTCTCATGGACAGTCTCTCTCCAGCATCTGTGACCCTGGCTGTCCGTTCGCATTTCTAAGTGAGGCATTCGGGGGCTGGCTGGAGTTTGGAGAGGCCTTGCAGACTGAAGCAAGTTGCGAACGAACCAGGCTCAACCGAGAAAACTCCCAATGCCAGCATCTGGTGATGCTCTCTCCGGAGATGGCTGACTTTCTCCCCCGGGAAGGGTGGACGGGCCCGGCTGCTCTCCCGGGACAGTCAGAGTGGGGAGGAGCCGAGGGCCCAGAGTGGTTAATGTTCTCTTAATGTGAGTCAGTGTTATCTAGGGAGGATGGCCAGGTCCTTGCCCTCGGGGGGCTCGCGGTGAGTCGCAGGACCAACAGAGGCTCTGAGAGCCCGGCAGGGAACCCCGGGCTCTGCAGGGCAGCGCCGGCTGGGGCCGGATGCACAGAGCATGCAGACTGGCGCGGGATTTAAAGAGAAGGTTGTGCGTGGGCAGAGGTGAACGGCACCTGACAGTCCACGGGGGTGGACGTGAGCGTGGCCTGGGCTGGATTCCGGACTTAGCAGCCGACTCGGCAGGACCCAGGAGCGCCGTGATGGCACAGCGCGAACCCCACTCCGCAGCCCAACTACAGTGTGGGGCAGGGGCTGGGCAGGCGGTGGGGGCGGGCAGTGAAGAAAGGCCTTCTCAGCAGCGGGAACCCTGACCTAATGCCCTCTGCCTCCCGCGGACCGAGCTCCTCCTGTGTGCCAGACGCACACTCTCCTCAGTGAGGTTTTGACCCTCCAAGAAGGGCTCCAGGTACAGAGCTCCTGTCCCCACCGCGAGGGGGAGGGTGGACCGGCTCCCGCGCCCACACCTCTGTGTGCACCTGCGGGGGGGGGGGCGCGGGGGGCATCCAAGAGTGAGACGAGGGCTTGCAGCTGCACACGTGTGTCTTGCAGGGACTGAACGAGGCGTGGAGGCCGGGGGAGAGTCTGGAGCTGAGATCCGCGTGGCCTCCGTCGCTCCTCCCCAACTGTCCACATCAGGCGGTGCGGTCTCTTCCCGGACATCACCCGTGGAGCCCACAGTCCCGGGAGGCAGGCGTTGTCCACTTTCTGTCACTCTGTGGGATGCGTGGACCTGGCACCAGGATCAGGGCTCAGGGTGGTCCCCAAGGTGGTCTGGGCAGCACTCTGAGGTCATAGCTTTGAGGGAGGGCCAGGGCTCTCTGCAGGATTATCGGGGAAAGCTGCGAGAAGCAGCACCTTGGGAGGACACGGAATGGGGAGAGAAACCCGCTGGGTAGACAGGCGGGAAGGGCAGCCCCGTGGGAGGACCCCACAGGCAGGGCAGCTCCTGTCCTGGAGAACCCAAGGATCAGGGGGATGCCAGTGGGCGTGGGGGAGCCGGGCCAGCTGGGGATGGCAGCCCCAGGCTCACATTTCCCCTGGGGGTGGAGAGATGGGCAGGGAAGCTCCAGGCCCTCGGCTCCCTGCGTGAGATGCCCCACAGCCGACATGAAACACAGTTTTGGTTTCACATGGAAACCATGACATAATGATCGTTCAGCACAGCGGATCGCGCCCCGCGTAAGCGATACTGCCTCGCAGTCTGTGGGAGCCATCGTGGGGGCCTGCCGACGGAACTGACCCTGTCAGGTCACCTCAAGGACCAGGGTCTTTTAGCAATGCCACAGGATATTATCGCTTAAAAAATCTACAACATTGACCTTCACAATTTTTTCCAAACTGAAAACAGAGGAACATAGTGGAGGTTTCCTACCTCTGTGCATTCTACCCTAAAAGGAAAGCACTGATATAGTCTGGCAAAATCACCTTTGTGGATGGGAGTGGAGCCACCAGCGGGGCGGTGGGGGGAGGCGCCCCATGGGCAAGTGCTCTGGGAAAGTCCCCTACAAAGCCCATGCAGAGCCCCGCCAGCCACTTGTGGCTTGAGGTCACTCCCTCACCGGGTGCAAACTCCTCCAGGACAAAAGAGAAATTTGGAAGAATTAATTAGGGGAGGCCTCGCCTGGATTAATCATCCTGGCTTCTCTCCCCTTGTTTGGAAAAAAAGCAGAACACTTTCCCAAAAACAGCCCATGAATTTTCCAAAAGGCCTTCGCACAGGAACCTGGTCCGTGAATTCTTTTATTCCTGTGGAGCCTGGAAGGACATAACAGGGGGAAGGAGCTGCCACGCCCAGGAACAGGGTCTAGTGGAAAGAAAACTCACCAGCAGTGAGGTCATACGGTGACCGGGCTCCCGGGGGTGGGTCTGCAGGAGAGCAACCCTGCCGGCGCTCGGTCCTTGATGTCACCGAGAATCGGGACAGCGAAGCGGGTGGCCACTGGGAGCTACAGGCTACGCTCTAGAAATTAACAAGCAGAGGGCCTTCCTGGGCAGAGCAGGACACCAGGAGCCCCAGGGGACAAATTCACAGTCTTCCTAATGAAAACTTTTTACAAATTTAAATAACTAACATAATCTAACATTTTAATAATTCTGACACAATCAACAAAATATTTTTTATAAAAGCTAGGCCAAAGTCTGTTCCTATGCATTGAATGGAGACAACGTGGGCACCGTGATCCAGACACGCCTACAAATTTATCAGAAAGACCCAGCACAGGGGAGAGGGGTGCAGATTTACCGGGGACCCCCTGCAACACTCATGGTCACGTGCCAGGACGGTCAGGCTTGCCGGTTCCACGGGCGCTCCGCTCTCGTGAATGAGAGGTCGTTTTTCCTTACGGGGATCAGCGAAACCTTTCAGGATTGTAAACAGCTCTACAGGTCAGAATGCAGGAAGACGGCCCGTCTCCGTGAGCAGGGAGACCGGCTCCTGCCACGTCCGGCGATGGGGCTAAGCTCCTCGGGCTCTCTAGAAGCCCCAGCAGGTGCGCACCAGACGTCAGGGAGAGCCGTCTCGGCTCGGACGCTGGCAGAGGACGCCCTGGAGCCCCACGTGCCCATCAGTGGGGCTGTGGATGAGTGACTCATGACCGTCCATGCTGTGACGGACTGTTAGATCAGTAAAAAGAGAAAAGGAGGTTTTGAGTTTCACGGTGCAGTTTTAGTGGGGAAAAAAGTCTCAAGACAAGGTCTATCATGTGCCTCTGTCACCATCAAACACACATGGATCAGCATGAGCACAAAAGATTGAGAAACCACGACAGGAAGGTTGCCCTGGGGTCCCCTCCGTGTGCACCAATCCTTCGGGGACAGGAAACAAGCTCAGGGCCCCGGGGTGGACCTGCCGCATCAGGGTGGGCAGGAAGGTTCCAGCAAGGACGTGGAGCCCTGCGAGGCAGCAAATTCCCTCCTCTTCTCTCCACGCACATGGAGGGCTGCGGGATGGAGGAATCCACGCCTCTCGGTCCCGGCCACGGGGTCCTCCTGACTCCCAGCAGGGACCCGCGCTCCTCCTGCCCAGCAGAACGTGAAGCCAGAGCCAGTGAGCCGAGGAAAGCCCTTATCTCCAGAACTGGATACGGCCAAGATAAAGAATAAAAGCAGGAACTAGTAAGAGTGGCTGGGTGACCCCAGTAGGAAGTGTGACCTGCTGTGACCTGCTGAACTGTGACCGGACCCATGGCTGAACCCCGGTCGCTGACGGGAGGCAGGGCCATGCTCGTGGGGAAGAGCTGGGCTGTGGCCGGGACCCACCGGTGGGGAACCTCCCAACGTGGGGCAGGCTTGCTGCACGCCAGGCCTGTAGGGCTCCCCTCAGATGCCCCGGCCCCGAGGTGGGGTCCATCCTCTGAGGGTCGCAGGCTGGCAGGAGGAAGACCACGTGTTCTGTGCTGTGGGCTCCGCAGTCCGGTCCATGACGGCAGATAGAGCACCTCCCATTTGCTTTCAAAGCAGTAATGTCGGTGGCATCAGAGTTGGTCTCCTGGCCGTCCAGTCACCCAGAGGCCAGCAGACTCTGAGAAAGGCTTTCTTACCACTGGGTTAGCGGTTTTTTCAAACCCACGCACACAGACGATGCTCGGGGACACAGGGAAGAGAAACGCCAGGAGAACAGCAGGGAGGGCTTTCTCTGGAGTCCCCGGTGGGCAGTGGGAAGCCACGGGCAGCAGGGTTTCAGCTCGGCTCAGGCCCCTCACTGGGACCCCACCAGGGCAGGACGCCAGCATCTGGCTCGTCTTTGCCCCAGGAAGCAATTCCCAAGTCACTGTTCACCAGTCTTGCAGGAAGGTTTTCTGATTTTCCATGAACGTAACTTCCGACCACCGTATTGGAAACCCCAGGCACAAGTTGAAAAGGACCCACTGGAAAGGTATTCAAGGTGAATGTTCTTCGGCAAAAGAAGTTTTGTAGAACAGCATGGGCCGTATTTCCTTTTGAGACAGAGGATAGAGAGAGATGGAGAGATCGATGAAATACTTCGCAGCCATAAAAAAGTGAATCTTGCCCTTTGCAATAACACGGAGAGTCCTAGAAGGTATGATGATCCGTGAGGTCAGACAGAGAAAGACAAACACCGTACGATTTCACTTGTATGTGCGATCTAAAAAACAAGACAAAGTGAATAAACAAAGCAGAATCAGTCCTATAAATACAGAGAACACACTGAGGGTCGCCGGAGGGGGGGTGGTCAGATGGCCCAGGCTTCCACTTACGGAATGAATGTGTCGCGGAATGAAAGGCACAGCCCAAGGAGCCGGTGGACGGTATCGCCGTGCGGTGTGTGGGGACACTGGGGGGAGCATCGCATGATGAACACACGGATTTATCGGTCACTGTGGTGTGCACCGGACACCGATGGGACAGCACGTGTCAACCGTGCTTCAATCTAAAAAGGCCGGGGGAGATTAGATAAACACAAAACCAAAAACATAGGAAATACCAATTTTCAAAAAAACCGAAGGGCACAGAAGATTATAACGTGAGAGATAAAATTGTCCTGCCTCCAAAATAAGCACAGCACGAACATTTTCTTGTCTTATAAAGTACGCGTTCATGCGAAATCTTGCGTACGCGCGTCCTTCGTACAACTTAATAATCGGTGTGTGTGTCTATACGCTCCATTCTCTCCAACCTTCTATGATAACTAATCGTATGTCCTCCTTATCAGGACAAACAGACCTACACCTTTTTTAAAAGCAGCCTAAAATTCATCCCGTGGAGAGCACTGTTGGTTTAGCCCGTCCCACAGAGACGGCCGCGCTTACGGGCCGCGGGTTTTAAGCTTCTCCAGCAGTTCTGGAGGGAACGTTGTCACCCTCAGCGTGATTTCGGGGGAGAAGAATCTGCACAAGTCAGGTGTGTCTCTGGTGTGTTTTAACTCCTAGAATCCGAGGAATTAGGGGAGCAGCATTCTCGCATGCGGCAGCCAACAATGTCCCGAGTTGCGTCCCCCCCGCTCGATCCTGTGTCTTTGGTGTCCAGCTGCTTGGTCACAAATGCAGGTCGGAGTCTCTCTACACATTCGACGGCCACACGCCTTTCTTTTCCAACAAAATTGGGCACCCGGAAGAACATCCGGGTGAGACAGAATGCGACCTTGCCCAGGGTCTGTGTGCGCCTGTGCATTTCCTCAGGGGTTAGCCTGCCTGGGGTCACATTTACAACTTTAAATAGTCTACTGCAGACTCCTTGCTCTATAAAATGTAGACAACACCCATTGTCCTTCCTCGGCCAGTGCTGAGCTCACCAGTTCCTGTCGGAGCTCACGCCCCTCCCCAGCATCCCGAACCTCCCATTCGGGCCGGCAGCGGGACCCCACCTGCACAGCCTTGACGGCGGGGCAGGTAGGAACCCCGACCCCGCAGTCAGATGCCCAAGCCAGCCCCCTGTGCGAATGACCGCCGTGGCCTGATTACTCGGATAAGCTCCTGACTAGACAGAACGTCCGTTCAAGGACTGTTTTCTGAAAGGCCTCATGGACTCTCTTCCCCCTGCCCTGGCTCGTTGGAAGACCCCACGACGCCCTCACCCGGATTCCTGCCTACAGATTCTAGCGACACTCCCTGCTCCCCACGTCCTGTCCAGAACGCTGGATCACTCAACTTTCTGCCTGCAGGTGCTGTTGTCTTTCTGCCTGGACGCCCAGGGATTCCTCCTCCCCCTCCCTCATCCTTATTCTCCATCACTCCGAGCAGTTCCGTTTCCCTGGTCAAACCGAGCTAATAAAACCATGTGTTACTACTCATAAAATGCATCCCATTAAGTCGCAAGGCTCTGCCCGTCTTCTCCTGTACGGGGCCGGCTCCCTTAGATTGTGTGTGGGGGACACACTCGTATTTACGACAACCATAGAAACGGCAATTTCCTTCGCCACTGTGCCGTGAAGCTGGCCGACGTCACACTTCACAGAGCCCCCCGATGTGTCCTGGGGCAAAGCCATCAGGGAGTGGGCGGACCGAGACACCCCCCCGCCCGGCTCCCGCCACCCTTTCCGGACCACATCTCAACCCCCACGGCTTCACCTGGAACCCGCCCAGAGCTCTCCGGCCGCAGGTGGGCAGGAGAACGTAAAAGGCAGCCTTGCTGTACCACGGATCTCCCCCGGGCGGGGGCTGCTAGACCAGCCGGCTTCTCTCCGGGCCCCACTGACTTTTACTCTTTGCTCACTTTTCTTTCTCCTGCTCGTTTCCAAGGCTGTAGACATGCGTTGAGGAAGTAAGAGTGAGCAGGGAGACACGTCCCCACGGACGTTAATGTGACTTTCTTCTTGTCGACCTCCAAGAAAATTTTCTCGGGCCGTCGGTCTCCTTGACTTACGACTCTGGTTACGTGACCTTGAAGCTTGCGCAAGACCGCATCCTTCTCGGGTGGGAAAGGTCGCCGCAGCTCACAAAGCACGTACAAGAGCACTGGGAGCAGCAGGGCAGCCCCAGGAGCGGGAGCAACTGGAGTTTCCTCTTCTCGAAGTCTAGGAAAGGTGACGACGCACTGACTCGCATTTCCCGGGGGGGCGCGTGATGCGTGGGAAAATGGACCCCATACACTGGGGTTAAAAGCCACGACAAAGCATCATATAATAGAAATTATAAATACATTGCACAACATACCCATGTTTTTAAAACATCCAGTAGCACTAATTATTGTTTCTGGGCAGTTCAACTTCGACTCCTTATTTTCTTCATTTTTCAAATGTTTTATAATAAATATGTGTTGCTTTTATAATTAAACCAATAACAACTGCCAGTTTGTAAGACAGAGACATATTTAAGCTGGCAGGGAGGAAGACCTCAGCCTGAGCTGGGCTTAGAACCCCAGTCTACGGAGAATTCCCGAAAGTGCCAGAAGGCATACTTCTTACCTAGCTGGTCCCAGGTCAGACGCCCAGCTCTTCCCCCTCCGGTGATTATCCCTCCAGCTCCCAATCCCTCCCGCCTCCCCTCCAACACAACACAGTCCGGAAAGCTGACGTCCTAAAATGTCCCTTGGCTCCGTCCCCGCCTCGCCTGACGTCCACGTCCCACCCCTCATCCAACCGCACACTGTTCCTCTGTCGCGGGCCCCCGCCGGGCTTCAGACCCGCGCTCTCTGCTGCCGCGCGGTCATCCTCATCCCAGACCCGCTCCGCATCCTACACGGAGGCGGGGACTGATGGCCGTTCCCCACTGAGCACCCTTCTCCCGCTCAGGCCTTGCAGACGCGCCGGCTGGGCAGAATTAGCCTCCGGATTTCCACCCACCACATCTGTGACTTTGCCTTCTTTCAGCATCTCGGGAAATCGGACCATCGTCGGATTAGCGCACCCTCGAGCCCTGGAGGCGTCTGTTCATTCGTGGGCGGAAAGTCTCATCAACCCCAGCTCCAGAAGAAGCCCCAGGCCCGTCCTTTCCTTCCACCAGCGTCCCGGCCGAGGTGGTCTCTTGCCTACAACACCCCTGCAGACTCCCAGCGTGTCTCCCCGATTCCCTGCTCCTCCCTGCAGTCCCTCCGTCACCGAACCCGAGAAACCGGCCAATCAGAGCAGCACAAACACGTGGTCCGGCGCTCGCCGCGGATCTCCGTGGAGCCGCGGGAGACGGGGACTCTCTCTGACGCAGCCCTCGCTGCCCACCGCCTCGTGCCCCGCTGACTCCGCGTTTTGAATTTCCAGGGTGTGGTTCCGTATTCTAGTTGGGTGACTGTCCGGGCAATGGACGGCAGAGTCCGTGGGATCCGTTTCTCAGGACTGCACGTCTCTCTACAAGCATCTGAGAGTGAGCGTGGCGGCGAGCGACCCGCTGGCCTTGGAGCTGAATGAGTCTACGCGGCACCGATCAGAGCCAAGTGAGCTGAGCTGTGGGTGTGGCTCTGCGCGCCTCGGGCTGGCAGGAGCTGGCAAGCGACCAGACGACCGATCTGCGGCACAAGGACCGTCACACTCATGGGCGAGGCCCACACCTGCGTTTGCACAAGCACCCCCAAAGCAACCAGGCATGGCTTGGGGAAGCTGCGCGCGCTCCTGTCGGAGAGGCCAGAAACGCGACTTCTGGGGATCCGTGCGCATCCCTGGCCAGTCGGCACGGGGACGGACTTGCCGGAGGGCTTCTGTGCCGGCGCGGTCTGCGACTGTGCGCTGACCCCCGCCGTTAGGAGCGGCACGGCCCGTGCACAGAGCGTCGAGAGAGGCGGGAGGCGGGGGTGCGGGAGGGCTCACAAGGACCCTGGTCTCCTGCAAAGTAAGAGAAAGGGACCTGCCCCTGCGCTCCACACGGGCCACAGACAGACAGAAAGACACGACACCAAACAAAGCCACGGACCTCACCCAAGCACGCGGCTTACAAGAGCCACACCTCCAGGAGTCGGGGTCAACACGGGAGTAAGGAGTTTAGGAATAAACAGGGTAAAAACTAAAAAATAACAATAAAATAAAATAACGAAAGATCTGCACGATTGCTGCACAGACAAGACAGAGCCTTGAACTTCGGGTGAAGGCAAAAGAGCACAGGACGCTCTAGGGATGGGGTCGGGGAGGACGGAGCAGACCCTTCCCAGAGGCTGCATCCAGGAGAGCCGGAGGAAGGGTGGGTGGGAAGGCCGTGCGGCAGGGACCCCTGGGGTAACTGTAAAAACCAGACGCAGCGGGGACTCTGGGGAGCGGGACCGCAAGCAGAGAGCTGGGAGGCCTGAGGGCAGGTGCAGGGAGCACAGCACCCTCGCCCCGTCCCACCCCACCCCACCCCACCCCACCCACCCCACCCCACCTCGCTCCTTCCCGGACCCGCTTCGGGTTGGTCCTCGGGGTTGCTGCCCGGCAGAGAGGGGCCTGCCTGTGGGTCCCAGCCCTGCCTCCTGCTCCTGCTGCTCCCGGCTCCGAGGTCACTCGCCCAGGGAAGAGAGCCCGGTGGCTGGGATCAGGGCTGGGGCGTAGGCACGCCGGAGACCCGCCGGAGCAGCCGGCCCGCTTCCTGTTGTCGCCAGGGTTGCTCTCTTCCTGCCTGAGCGGCTGCTGGAGAAGCCCTGCCAAGCAAAGCTGCCTGGTAACCCGGTGTTGTTTCCCAGGGAATAGGCAAGCATTGTTTGCACACAAAACACGCCTCTGTCCCCGGCCAGCCTGTCTGCAGAAAGTTATTTCTGCAGAAGCTTGAAGGAAAAGGCTGGGGAAAAAATGTGCTCTGGCTTCGGTTTCCCCATGCACACTTCTTAGCCAAGTACGTGAGACACAGATAGCATCACAGCCCAGGGGCCGCGGGATGGGGGTGCGGGGCGCGTGTGTAGGCGTATCCTGGTCCTGCAGCCCCTGAGCCCCCCTTTGCCACAGACCCAACCAGAGCCTCCGCAGCCTGCTGACTCCTGAGTTGACTTTTCCCCAAGAGCCCGGCTGTAGTCAAAACGCTGGGCGAGCGGGCCCCGGGCAGGCCTCTGGCAAAGTTCCCTGTGACCCTCAAATCCTCACACTGCCCTTGTCCCCAGCCCTCGCTCCAACCAAAGGGACAGTGTCCGGCCTCCAGCAAGCCTCCCGCGGCCGTGCCAGCAGCCGCCCCCAGCCCCCTGCCCCGCAGGCCCCCGCAGAGCAGAGCGCCGTGGACAACCTGGGCCGAGACCCTCTTGCCGTCCCGGCGAGCGAAGCACACGAAGCTGGGACGCACTTCTGCCGGTAGTTCTCGCTCGAAGTGGCTATTTTCATCAGGAAACTCACATTTCAGTCGGGGCTGGCATATTCTAAAGGGATTTGGAAAGGGACTGGGCATATGCCAGCCACCCCCTTCCCTCCTACCACCAAGGCCGCCGCCCACCCGTCATGCGGGTCAAACCCGGAAGGGACCTCGGGGGGCCGTGGACCGCACTCCCTAACACCCCCGTGCCCGCCGCGGGCCCCGCTCTGCCTGCCCCGGGGCCGCGCACCCACAGGGGCTGGACCCCCCAGCAGAGGCGCGGGCCCTGAAGCCTCACAGCCTTACGGCCCCGGAGACTCAGGCGTGTGTCAGAGCCCGAGCGGAGCTGGTGTGGCCGTCAAGGACAGCCGTGCCGCCCTCCACCTGCCATAGCCGTCCCGGCAGGGCCAGACGAGGCAAGCGGCTCGGGCTGCGTCTGTGCACCCCGCCTGGGGGTGGCGTGGGGGTTCCCAGGCCCCAGAGGCAGACACCCCGAAGGGGTTCCCAGGCATTGAAGCGGAGACTTTGACGCTCTTGACTCTCAGCCTCTAAAACGGCCTGTTTCAGGACTGACGGTCAGAGTCCTCTCCGGTCACACTTGCCCAGGCCCGAGCAGCGCTGCACCAGGCACTGGGCACCTGCTTCACGTGAAACGTTCCCCGCAGCACCGGCTTGGGTTTTGTTACTGCCGTCGTTGGAGGTGAGGTTTGCAAGTTACCAAAAACAAACAAACAAAACAAACGAACGAAACAAGTCAGTTTGATTCTCCAGCCCCGTAACCGCTGGACGCCCCAATGGGCTTCTTCATTCTTGGGCGGCCACGCCGTGCTCGTGGACGCCGGGGACGCCGGGGCTGGGAGCCGGCTCGGCACCAGGCTCCACCGCGGGCTGTTTGCTTTTCTAACGACTCCTGAGCTCCGGCGTTCAGATTCCGTGACGCCCGGCCCGGCTCAAGTGTTGCTGCCGCAGGCGTCTGCCGCCAGAGGCCTGGCCGTCCTGGAGACAGGCCCCGCTGGGGGGCACGTCGCGCCCCCCTCCCCAGCTGGTTTTGATGCGTATTTTCCACCTTGTGGAGGCCGGGAGGGGCTCTGAGCCGCAGCTCGGCATGCTCTCTCCGTCGAGACCGGTGCCCTCTCCAAAGGAGCCGGCGGCCGCTGGGGCCGCTGCCCATCTGGGGCTGTGGCAGGACAAAGAAAGACGGAGGAGGGCGGGTGCCTTCCCAGCCCTCACGGGGCCAGTGCGGGGAGGACGCCCATCCCTCCCTCTGCTGGGACCCTCGGGAGCCTCCTACACTCGGGACATGGCAGGTCTACGAGCGGGCTTGGTGACCGTAACGGATGGCGTCCTGAAGCCCCTCTCCTGGGGTGTAGACCGTCCTCTCTTGGCCCTCACAGGGATGTCCCTCTATCCCAATCTCCTGTGCTTATAAGGACTCCAGTCCTGACAGATTAGAACCTCAGCTACCTACATCACTCCCTTAGGGGCTCCTGTCCCCAAACACAGTCTCACTTCAATGTCCAGGGGCTTCGGACCCCAGCGTGTGGCCTCGGGGCCATGACAACTCAGTCCCCCCCAAGAGGGGACTGTCCGGACAGCTCCTGCGAGGTGACAGGCGGTCGAGGGCTGCGGCGCACTCTGAGATCAGCGGCAAGGACCGAGGTGTTCCATGGACGCGTCAAAAACATAGACTTAGTAGAGCTTTTCCGTCCTGTTGGCCAGAGCAGGACCCGAGAACGACAGCCTGAGCTCATCCAGCCGGCAGGCTGGCTGCCTCCACGTCAGAGGAAGCCGTCAGAGGCCCGGCCACGTGTGGCCCGCGTGTCGTGTCTGTGGCTGCTCCGGAGGAGCGGAGCAGCAAGACCACAGGGACCCCAAAGCCTGAAAGGTCGTAGAAGACGTGCACCAGCCCGGCGCGGAGTAGGGGATCCCGGGTCGCTGGACCGACGAGCCCGTGGGCGGAGCCGAAGGCGTGGGGAGTCAAGCCCAGGACGCCCTGAGTGATCCGCGGGAAGTCTTGTGTCCTGGAGGTGCCCCCAGGTGCGTCAGGCCATCGCCATTTCCCAGCAAGACCCAGCGAGCCCGAGCGACCGTGTCTGTCGGAGAGGCTGTCCCCAGCTGCCCCTTGTGACCTTCAGGGGCCTCGTCCTACAGGATCTGTTGCTGGAACTTTCGGTCCCACCGAGGATGGAAGACCTGGTGCCCCGGGATCATGACACACGGACACCCTTCCCCGACTCTGAAACACAGTCCTGAGGACCATAGTCGATGTGTTCGTAGACACCGTTTCAAGCCCAAAGCGCTGTGTCAAAGGTGCTGGCCATGTCAGGGGCCAGACCGAGCGCTCCCCCCATTCTCCCTAAAATCCCAATTCTTTGGGGATGAACGAGTCTCCACCCCCCAAAGAAACCCAGGGTCTGGGAGACACAGAGCTTCTCTGTCCCGGAACCACAGCTGGGTTGGTCTGAGTGGTCCCCGCTGGGCTCCGAGTTCCCAGGGACGTCCCTTGATTTCTTAGAGCCTGGACACCCACCAGCAGGACCCAAGTCCTCCCTTTGGGGCCATGCACTGGCACCCAAGTGCTAAAGGAAATCAATTCCCAGGAATAGCCTCCAGCATCCCACAGCTCCCCAAGGTGTAAGTGCAAAATGATGCCCCCCTCCACTGTGGCTCCAGGAGCCTCTGGACAGGCTCTCAAGCAGGAGAGGCAAGAGGGGACAGGAGCAGCCGTGCCCCAGGGGGTGTCCGCATTCTGCTTCCTGGAAATGGGACGCAGAGTTGGCCCAGACCGGCTGTTCAGGTCCTCAAAGGAACTCCCACCTGCTTCCCTATAAGGTTCTGGAGAAGCCGGGCGGCGGGGTGCCTGCCAGTGCCACGGACCTGGTTCTTCCCGGCCCCGGAGGCATGGGAGAGCCTCGCCGCCCACATCTGTGAAACACCCAGTTCACGGAACGTCCAAAGGAACTAGCAGCCATGACCAATGGAAAAACTTAGCCCGGGTCCCTGGCATGCGGGAGGAGGTCCACACCGAGCATACATGAAGCTCAGAGAAGAGGACCAGGAGGCAAACCACAGCCATAAAATAGTAAATAGTTAGGGAAGGAAAAGGAAGTAGGTTTTTTTAAATGTCTAAGGTATTTCCCCCACAGTTTCAGCAGGACCAAGGGGCAGCAAAAACTGCATTTTGTCCCCCAAACTAACGCTTGCACACACTCACACACGCACAGAAATACACGCAGACCTGGGACAAGCCTCGCTGGGACACATCCTACCCTCGTACTAGCCTGTGAGCTCCATCCGTCACACACTTCAGAGGCCGGCCTGAGCTGGGTAAGCTGATCTCAAGACATGTTTAGGCCCGGGGGCGAGCAAGACCACCCGTCCCCACCAGGAGTGTGCGGGAACGCCTCCAGTGCATTCTCCAGGCCCCTTCGATTTTCCCTGGCTCCGTCCCAGGTAAAACGCCTCCTCCAAGACAAGGCCAGGACTGCAGACTCCGGTCTGGTGTGAACGCGCGCGTGCGCTTCTGGGACTACACTGCCATGACACACATGGGCATCTCCAGGGTGACGTGCAGCAGCTCCCGGCGCCCAGGACTCCTTCCCCCTAATTCCTTCCAAATAGGGAATGGGCGGCACTTTAAAAATGAGCCAAGGAGACCCCAAGGAATCTGCGGATTTGAAAACATTCAGCGCATACTGGAAATACCTTTTGCTTTAGAAATACGGAGCTCTCCTGACCACAGAAAGTGCGGAAGCGGGACGGCGCGGACTTCCCGCCGGGCTCCCGGGATGGGAGTGTCGGAAACTGCGTCGGAGCCCCAAGTCCGTCTGAGTCTTCTCAGATGCCCACATCTGCGGTCGCGGCTTTTAAAAGTACCAGGACTGCATCCCCGAAACTCCAGCTCACTGGGGAACACTGGACATATTCCTTTCCCAGGAAGACATATTTAAAATGCTTTAAAATAACGAACGCCCTGAAAATTCGGAGAAGTTAAAACATGTCGAACGCCCAGCACTTCCTGAGCGCTGTGTCCTGGGCACTGGGCGTGGGTTACTTCGTTGGCTCCCCCCCTGGCTCGGGGACATGAGTTTGGCTCCCGCAGTCACCCTCCCGTAATAACAACTATTGCTGAGCATCTCCTCTGTGCCAAACACCATTCTACTGCCGGGAAGATGCCAGAGGAGATGATGTCCCTTCCCAGGCAGAGCTGATAACCCAAGGACAGAGACAGACCACAGCAAAAATGCCAGACCTGTAAGAGTGCCCGGGGGTGGAAGTGTCTCATGGGTCTGGATGAACGCAGCAGGGTCAGGAGTGACTTCTAGGAAGAGGTCACCTCTGGGGGCGCCTGGGGGGCTCAGTCGGTAAAGTGTCTGCCTTCAGCTCAGGTCATGATCCCAGAGTCCCGGGATCGAGTCCCGCATCGGGCTCCCTGCTCAGCGGGAAGCCTGCTTCTCCCTCTGCCTCTGCCTCTCCCCCTGCTCATGCTCTCTCACACGCGCTCTCTCTCAAATAAATAAATAAGTAAAATCTTAAAAAAAAAAAGAAGAGGTGACATCCGTCATCAACGTGAGTGAAGGAGGCGACCACTCGCCGTGTGGGGTAAAGCCACCTGCCCAGGAGACAGCAAGGAAAGGCCTGGGGTAGGGCTGGGGACTGAGGGGCGGGGAGCCCCTGTTCATGTCCGAGCGGTAGGCAGGGCCGAGCATCCCAATGTCTTGGGTTTTATGTTGGACCGGGGATCGGGGGGCGGGGAGAGGCTTCAGGGCAATCTGGTGTTCTCTATCTCTTCTTACTTCACTTTTTTCCCTTTTATTTAAATTCAAGTTAGCTAACATACAGTGTACTTTTTTTTTTTAATTTTTTTTTTAAGATTTCATTTATTTGACAGAGAGAGAGATCACAGGTAGGCAGAGAGGCAGGCAGAAAGAGAGGAGGAAGCAGGCCCCCCACTGAGCAGAGAGCCCGACGCGGGGCTCGATCCCAGGACCCCGAGATCATGACCTGAGCCGAAGGCAGAGGCTCAACCCACTGAGCCACCCAGGTGCCCCTACAGTGTACTTTTTAAAGATTTTGGTTTTTTGTTTGAGAGAGAGCTTGCAAGCATGAGCAGGGCAGAGGGGAGAGGCAGAGGGAGAAAGAGAGGGCGGGGGGAGCAGACTCCAGGCTGAGCAGGGAGTTCAACACAGGGCTCCATCCGGGGGCTCCAAGATCGTGACCTGAGCTGAAGGCAGATGCTTAAACCGACCGAGCCACCCAGGCGCCCCACCTAGTGTAGTGTTCCCTCGGGGACAGAATCTGGCGGGGTCTGCATGGCTCCCCTTATCTCCAGCTGGCATTCCCCTCCACGCCATCTAATCGCCAGACGCCGGGGTAGTCAAAGGTCATGAGAAGTCCCGTTCCGGGTCCCCAAGCTGCCACGCAAGATCACGTCCAACCCTCCCCGGGGAGGCGCACACAGACACCGGTGTCCGCACGGATCGCACAGCCCTACTGAGACCGCGTGTAATCCTGTCTACAAATAAAAGCTGTTTCTGCCGCTTCCCACCGGATCCTTTCCCATGTTTGAAAACCCGCCAGCCGTCAGCCAGCCCCCTCCTCCTTCCAGAAAACCAAGGCCCTTGAAGGCCCGCAGACTGCAGCCCAGAGGGTGCACGTTGACCTTGGCGGTGTCCTTTTGCAGACCCTCCCTGGAACCCGGGGCCTGGGGAGTCCGTTTCAAGCTGTCCACAGCCCTCACCCTGGGCTGCGGACAGCTGCTGGGGAGCTGTGGGGGGTCATGGGGCCGGTCAGGCCTCCGGCAGCTTGGCACGGGGTCAGGTGCTCCCGGAACCAGTGCCTTCGCAGGGCAGGCAGCACGGGCCTGCAGACCTCAGTGCGGGTGTCCAGGTGCCGCCCTCAGGAAGTTCTTTGATGGGGCGCTTGGGTGGCTCAGTGGGTTAGGGCCTCTGCCTTCGGCTCAGGTCATGATCCCAGGGTTCTGGGATCGAGCCCCACGTCGGGCTCTCTGCTCCGCAGGGAACCTGCTTTCTCCCCTCTCTCTCTCTGCCTGCCTCTCTGCCTACTTGTGATTTCTCTCTGTCAAATAAATAAAATCTTAAAAAAAAAAAAAAAAAAAAAAGGAAGTTCTTTGACGTTTGAGGACTCGGGGTTAAACTGAAGCAAACCAGTTTCCGCACGGCCCAGGTCTCAGAAGGCCGACGTCTGATCCCGGGCTGCCCACAGCCGTTTGCCCAGAGCGCCAGCGGGGTCAGCGTGCCCGGCGCCCCGGACAAGCGCCCATCCGGCCTCGGGCTCCTCGCTTTCGGACGACGCTCTGCTGAGATGTAACGCGTTCCCGCAGCTCACCCTTCTGAAGCGCACGGCGTCTTCACAGGGAAGTGAGTCCGTTCGCACGATCGGGTTTTAGAACATTTTCTTCAACCCGAAGAGAAACCCCGTCTCCTCCGCCCGGAACGGCCCCTCCCTCCCGCCCCGGACAGCCACGGCTCTGCCTCCTTTCCCCACGGACCGGCCGGCTCCGCGCTCCTTGTTCACAGAATCCTCCTGCGTCCGGCCGGGGGCTTTGACGATTCTTCCATGCCGTGGCGTCATTGCTGGCCCTTCCCGCGTGTTCCTTGTAGGACCACCCCGCACGTGCCGGCTCCTGTCCTCCATGGGGGTCCCCGGGAGTGGCTTCGTGGCGGCCGTGCCCTGCGAGGCTGCCCTGAGCGGCCGGACTCCCGCTCAGACGCCCCGGACGGCTGCGAAGCCCCAGCTTGCTGCGTCTCCCCTCTCCGTCCTCCCCAGGGGTTCCCGGGCCGCTCTGCTCTCGCCGGACCTGACATCTCACCGGGACTCCCGTTTCCGGCTCTGGGACCTGCTGGAGGCACAGGGGTCACTGCGGAGTCTGTGCATGGGATGCCCTCCAGTTTCCTCCGAATTTCGACCGGCCTTACGTGCCCACAGGGAGCTTGTGACTCGGTTTTTACCTGGGGAAGAGACACACAGGGAGAGCGGTCCCACTTGGCGAACACGGGCGGGAGAAGGTGGGGGCAGACGGCCTGCGAGACCCCGCCGGGAGTCCGGAGGGAGCGCCCCGGCCCTGGGTGGTTGCTGCCGGGACATTGGGCGAACCCCACCCGCAGCCCCAGGGACCACAGAGCGTGAGCGTGGAAGGGCCTTGGCCTTCGTGCCCAGAGCGGGGCGGCTCTCACGTCAGGGCCGCCGCGCGGGATCTCCCGACCCGCCGTGCGTGGGGCCGCAGACGGGAAGTGCAGGTGCCCGGGCTTCCTGGGCGGGAGCTCAGCGTCCCCGTGGGGAGGAGCGCTCCGCGGGCAGCGTGGCTGTCGGGGCTGCAGACGCGTCTTCGCAGAGAGAGACGCGGAGAGGGCGGATCCGGGCAGGCGGCGCTGGGAGCATCCTCTGTCTGCGGAACGGAAAGAGGAAAGAGCCTCTGTCAGGAACGGGATCTCGGGGCCCAGAGGAGGGCTTCTCGGCAGCCGCTGGGGCAGAGCTGGGCACATCCCTCCAGACACAGGTGGCTGCGGGGCCCCAGTCCTGAAATGCCTCAGAGTCCCACCCAGAGGAAACCCAAACAAGCCCGCGGGTGGGGTGTCACCTCTAAGTCCTGATAGAGAATTGGCAGCCTGAGCCCTGGGCCCGACGGCCAGCCCCACCAGCTGCTCCGGGAGGAGACACTGTCCTGGCCTCACTTCCTCCATTTCACTTCCCTGATCCCCATGCCGTGAGCCGCCGCCCCCCGCCCTCCGTCCTCTGGTCCTGTGAGTTCCGTCCCGGGACACCAGAGACAGATGATGACTCAAGGGAGGCTTGCCCAGGTGGCCCCACGGCCCGACCCCTCTGCCAGCGGCTCCCGGGAAGGGGAGGGCTCCGGGGAAGCCCATGGCAGGCGGGGCTGGTTCGCGCCAGACCCTACCCTGGGAGCGGCCTCGGTCTCTTCTGCACCAGTCGAATTACAGCTGCTTTCAGTGTGGCCGGCGGGTGTCCAAGGCTGCCGGACGTGGTGGAGGAGGAGAAGGAGCCCGGGCCAGCCAGCAATGCCTTGTTCCAGAGAAACGGGGTGTCAGCCGACCACGGCGAGTCCAGGGCACAGGCAAAACAAATGCAGCCTGCCCCGTGTGCCAAAACAAACTCGAGCTGTTCTCCCAAACCGAGCACCTCCTGGTCAGTGCTCCCAACAAGGACTTCTGTAGAACTCCCTCCCCGGGGTCTGGCAAGCTCTCAGAAAGGGCCGGGGTGCCCTGAGCTCACCCGCTGGGGCACTGGAAGGAGGCTTCAGACCTCGTGAGCCTTCCAGGGGAGGCGTCACGGGGTCCCAGAGAACAGGCCGCCCTGGCGAGCTCCCAATTTACCAGCTCAAGCGGCCCCCGAGCGGCAGGATCAGCACTGGAGGAGGGGTATCCTCCCCCTCCCAGGGAGCAGCCGAGGCTCAGATCGTCCAGGCAAGGCTGGGGGCACACGGCCAAAGTGCTCACACCGGCGTCCGAGATGGCTCTTCCCCGAGGAGCCGCAGCGGTCAGGACCCAGTCCCGGAGAAGGCACGGGGAAGCCCCAGGGTCCCCACGTGGTCACAACCCTTGAGATGGAAATGTGAGCGTGTTTTGCAGACTGGAAGCCCTGCAGCCTGCACCCGCTGTCCTATCTCAGGAAAGGGTGGCGAGGAAGCTGGACATCTCTGGGGCTGTAGGCCGCACTCTCACAAGTGTCAGATACGGCCTGTGGGCGCCGGGAGACCTGGCATGTCCCCCCACAGATCCGGAGACCCTTTGGCACGAACCAGCAGTTCTCAGAGTGTAGGCTGTAAACCTGCAGCATCAGGAGAGAAGGCGACGTCCCAGGCTCAGCCCCAAACTTACTGAGACCCTGGGGCAGGTCCCAGCTCTCGGAATGGTCCCAAGCCCTCCCACTGGGGACCAGAAGGGCGGGCGCCTGGAGGGAGAGTCAGCCTGTGGGCTGGGGCGGAACACTCTTAAAACAGAAAGGTCACGGCCAGTGCAAGCCTGCACACCCGGTCCTCAGCCGCGTGCGGGCTGCAGAGGAGACCCAGGGGGGCCAGGTTCACCAAGGGCACTGGCGGGCTTGCACACCTGGCAGGTGAAAGAGAACCCAGCCCCGACCCCCACGGGACCCGGCCTGGGAGCTGGGCTCCTCGGACACCCGCCAGGGCCTGGAAGAGGCCAAGGCCAGCCCGGGGCCCCAGCTGGGGCCACTGACTCTCCTCCGTTCTGGGTGGAGACTCCCCACAGGGTGAAGTAGGGCCCAGACAGCCAGTCCCAGGGAGGTGCCCTTTGCAACTAGGCCGTTAGGTCAGTACGAGCTTCACGGGGGCCAAGACAGGGTTCTAAGAACAGCCCCCCAGAAACTGTGGGGTGGTGCGGTGGGAACGTTCCCAGCCCTGCCGGTCTGGCTCCTGCCCATGCCATCTCCCGCCGGGGGCACGGGGATGGGGCTACACGGACCCCCACAGCCCCCAGGCCTGCAGACACAGAGCGAGATGCAGAAGCTCTGGGTAGAGTGGGGGCCAGGGCTTTGATGGGAAGCGTGCTCAGAGCCTGGAGGGTGTGAGCCCACCCACGTGTGTGACCCGGAGCCCCTGTCCGCAGGCTTCTGGACCTGGGTTCCCGGGATGCTCCTCAGCGTCCGTGTAACCTGTGAGCTCCTCATTCGTTACCCAGATGTGTCACTTCCTGCCAGGCCTTCCAGACGCCCAAACTCAGAGCGTAAGAGCATCAACACAGACCGCCCCCCACCCATGGCCCAGGCCCTGAGTCACAGCCTGCCTGTTCCCAGGGCCGGAGCACAGAAAGCCTGGGAAAGCCCTGTCTGAGCTTCCAGAGGACCCCACAGCCTAGGGCGGGGCCAAGGGTCCCTTGGGAGTCCTCCCGGGGCCAAGGTCTCAGCACTTGGGTCTCAGCACTTGGGCTGCCGTAGGAAGGATGCTTCCTGCCGGCGGGAGGTGGTGGCCGTTGGCTAAGTGAGGCCAGGAAGCCGGTGCCCATGGACAGAGGACACTCAAGGTCAGGTCCAGACCCCTCTTCCAGGCTCCTCTGGGCATGTGTTCGGATGCTGAGTGGTCTGTGTTTGCCAGCCACCTCTGGCTGGGACACCTGAGGTCACTGTGAGCGTGGAGACCCCCACAGCACCCATGCCCCTACATTGCCAGGCCATGAACACGCCCACCCTGGGAGTGAAACCCCGTCCTGCCCCCGAGGGCTCTCAGCCCTGTTGGGAGTGTGGGAATGACAGAGCTGTGCAGAATCAGAGAAGGCCGAGGGACGCAGGTGGGGCTGTCCGTAGAGATGGAGCAGCCTGGGCAGCGGCTGTGAGAGCATCTGGCCAGCCCGTCGTGAGTGAGCCTTCAGTGGCCACTGCTCCCGTCTCTCAAGATCTATCTTCTCCGCTTTCTTCGGGGGATGATCTTTATCGGGGTTGTACATACAGCACGGAGCTCTGACGACCGCATACGCTCAGGTCACGGCCCCACGCCGGACATTCCCCTCCACAGACCCCCACTATTCTGATTCTTCCGCCATCGGTGGAGGCACAGACTCCCGCAGCGGACGCGCTCCACGCCGCGGCACGGGTTCACGAGTCCTCCCTGCCCAAGCACCCCTCGGCCGTCCTCGCTGGGGCGACGCCCGGCGTGGGATGAAGAGCGCTTCGCTCCGGGATGGGTGGGCTTCCGGGCCGTCTCTGGTTTGGGACACAGCTGTGGGTAAAGCAGTCGTGTGCAAGCAATTTTTTTTTTTTAATTTCATGTATGTGAAATTCACACAACATCAAACCAGTCATTTCCAAGTGAGGAATTCTGCGGTCCAACCACCACCTCTGTGTGCGTCCATCAACCAGAGCCCCACCCGCCGCCTCCCCGATGACCACCAGTCTGTGTCCTGTCCCTGAGGTCACCTGCTCTGGGTCATGCACGTGAACACGGGCATAGATCACACAGCCCAGACTCTGGCTTCTTTCCCGACGCATGACAGACGTGGTGAGGCTCCTGTCCACACCGTCACAGGTGCTGGTGCGCCCTCCGTCTGCATGGCTGGATCGACCACAGGGTGTTTGTCCTGCGGGTCATGTTGTTCGTGGGTTGGTGGGTACGGGCACGGATTCCTCGTGACCGTGCATCAAGGATCGGGAGGGCTGGGTCATGGGGCGTGCATAGCACGTGTGTGGTCAGACTTTCTGGACACAACCTAACAGCTTTGCCCCAGGAAGTGCGCAGTCCCCGGAGTCTAGGCAATTGGGACCATTGGTGCAGATCTGATGACCATCGGTAGGCACCAGTGGTCACCGTGGGCACCCCACTCCATTGCCCAAGCCGTGTGGGGACAGAGGCAGGCCTGGGCTGGGAGCCTGCCGTCCGAGCTCCTGATCCCCATGGAACCCTGCCCCACCGTGGGCTCTCCCCTGACTCCGACTCCCCCAGTCTGTCCCCACGCAGAGGCTTTTACCCTGTGTTCCCCCCACTCCCTCGGGATGAATTAACAGAACCCCATAGTGAGCCCCAACTTTTCCAGATTAAACTCAGGGCAGATTTGTTGTGGGGCTCAGAAATACCCCCCCCAGAGATGAAGGAGCGCAAAGGCCTGGCCGTCTCCCCAGGTTTGCCGAACTGTGTTGCGCTTCGTTGTATGTTCTCGTGGGGACGGACGTGAAGACAAAACCCAGGTTCACACACACCCAGACCACCGGGCACGCTGTCATCCTCAGGTGTCCTCACGGCCGGTCGGAGCCAGGCTCGCCGAACCCCCGAGGAGGCGTTTCTGTGGGGCTGCCTGAGGTCTCCCCCGTGTCAGCCCCATGTGCGGGGGGTCAGCAGGCGCTGGCTCTCGAGCTAGAAGACACTTGGGGATTGCCCCGAAAATCTGAACAGAGTGGCGGCACCCAGGCTCCAGCCCGGAGGGTGGGTGTGAATTCAAGAGCATTCAGGCCCAGCTCAGGCCCATCCCGAGAGCTCCCCGTGTTAACCCCTTCAGCCCTAGCTGGCCCCTGCCCCCTGCCCCCTAAGTATGGTGACTAAAGAGCAGTGGCCCACTGCGGGACCCCTGAAGCCTTGCGGCGGCCACGGCCCCTCCAGCACACCCCCTCCCCGAGCCACATGGAGACCCATCTCTGGAGGGCCACTGGCCTCCACCACGGCACACAGGGCAGGCGCCGTATGCAGGGAAAAGGGGGTTCCAAGGTGCCCCCTGAGGTGGGACAGCGCCACCCGCCTCCCCTTTGCTTGGCTTGTTGCTCATGGCTCTCTGGGGCGGCCCCCAGCGGGGGAGGCTGGGGCACAGGGCGCCTGGAGCCTCGCTGAGCGGGTCCCGCAGAGGCCGCCACCACCCCCGCCCCTCATTGCGCAAGTTCGGGAAGGCAGGCGCGGCTCCGCTTCCCCGTAACCCCCGAGGACTCTGTTCTCGGATTTCCTCTTCGGTAGAACACCTATTCCACAGAAACAGTCAAACAAGTCCACAGTCCCTTGGTCACCCGAAAGTAAACAAGTCACTGCCTCTGCCGCACCTCCACGGAGGGAGCAGGACAGCTGAAGGAACAGGGCTCAGCCCCGGGACTCAGCCCCAAGCCGAGCCCCAGCCGCGCCTCGCGGACCCCCAAGGAAGAACAGGCAGGCTGTGGGCAGCGAGGAAACGCCATGGGACACAGGGGGGTTTTCAAGGCCGTGGCGAGGGGCCTGGGTTCCCGCCGCCGTCCCTGCGCAGCCCAGCCCTCCTGAGTGTGGGTAACTCGGGAAGCCTCGGCCGGCTCGGCCGGCGTCCTCAAGTGCCTGGGCCGCTCTCTGCCTGGGACGTCCAGGCGCACGGGGACGTGCTGGCACAAGTGGTAGCGATTGAGATGACCAGGGCGTGTCCACACCGAAGAGGGGTCCATACGGAGCGCAGCTCGTGGGTGGGGGGTCCCCAAGGCTGGCGCAAGGAGGCGGAGGGCAGGAGGGGAGCCCCAGAGCAGAGACGGGAGTCACCGGGCCGCGTGAGGGAGCAGTCTGAGGGCCACACGCTCCTCCTCGGAGGGGACCCAGGGTGAGCACTCTTCGACCTCTGCTGCCCACGGTCCTGGCACGACTTCCCTCAGAACGTGTCTGTCCCAGACGAGGGCAGGAGCTCCTGAGGCTCAGTCCCCATGTTTCCTCCCTCTGGCGTGCTCTCACGGCCTTCGAGGTGAAGCTGGACTAGGAGGGGTTAAAGACACCTGACCTGCCTTTGACCTGCGCCCTGGAGAGGGCTGGGCCCTGCATCCCCCCAACCCCAAATCACGGGGCTCTGGGTCTCCTTCAGCCCGTGCAGTGTGGCCAACGACACAGACGTGATCGGCCTCCGGGCCCCAGCAACAGGAAGTGGCTGCGTTCTTGTCCCGTCTCAGGGGACCCTCCGGGGAAGCTGAGGCCAGGAGGAGTGCGCGAGCCCTCGGAGCCAGACCGTAGCCCAGCCGGGCATGCAGCCTCCCCCATCAGCTTCCCGGAAGGAGGAGCCCCCCCGCCAAGCCCCGCCTGGGTCGCTGACCTGCAGTAATCCCAAGAGCCAACACTGTCTGGTCACTGAGCACCGAGGTTCTGTCGTCCAGCAGATAAACAGCCTGAGCGGGACGCGCCCGGGCATCTCGCTCCTGCCCGGCCGCCTTGTGCAGGTCCACATCCTAGTGCGCCTGGAGCTCTCGCCTCTGGAGGTCTGGGGTCCTGTCTCCGAGGATGCTGGGAGCTGCCAGGGGGATCGTAGGCTGACCTTCGGACCCTTGGTACTGCACCTAGAGCTCTTGTTCTGTCCCCCAGGGACCTTGGGCTGGACGCCTGACCCCATGGAAATTCACCAGCCTTTGAGGAGAACCAGCCATCCAGGCAGCTGCTCGGGGCAGAGAGTCTCAACCTCAGCACCGTGGACAGTTGGGGCCAAGGGATGCCACAGGGGCTGCGCGTGCCCTGTAGGACACTTGGCTGTGTGTGGAGCCTCCTACCAGTTGTGATGACCTAACACATCTCTAGATCTTGCCAATGGTCTCCAGGGCACAAAGCTGCCCCTGGCTGAGAACCTCTGCCCTCGAGTGTCCTGATCTTGCCAGAAAGAAGCCATCTCTGATCCCCCTAGAGCTTGAACACCTGCAGGCCGGAGGTCGCATGGCCTCGTCCTTCAGAGGCAGCACTGGGAGACGTCCATCTCGTTTGCACCAGGAGACACGTGCCCACATTCCTTTTGTGTGTGGTCCTGGATGGGGCGGCCGCTCCCGACAACCCCAGCCTCTCCCCTTCTGCCTGCACCTTGGAGCCCCGACGAGGATGCCGACGAGGTCTTTCCAGGAAGGACCTGGACACAAGCGTCCCCACTCAGGTGTTGGTGTGACCAGGCCCCAGGCTCCTGCTCCGGTGTGTCTGTGCCCTCGCTCCCGCGTAGATGAGCTGGGGTCGGAGGCAGCCCTGTGGCAGGTGCCGACCTACCTCGGAGGGGGAGACTGAGGCAGAGGGGCGCCCACGGGGTCCTGCCTATACGTTCCAATTTATAGTGGCTGCAGCCATGCCCGGACCCACGCGCAGGGCAGCACGCTGTCTGAGAAGAGCTTCTTCCTGCCGCGCAAGACAAGACAGACGTGCTGGCTGCCGAGCTGTGAACTCTCGGGAAATAGTTGACCGCCACGTCCCCCGCCGGCTCCCAAGGGAAAGTGGAGAAAGGGGTGGGGCAGCCCCGAGGCTCCCACCTGGATGCCAGGAGCCTGAGCAAGAGCCGAGAGTGTCCTCTCCTGGGGGGGGGGGCACAGGGAGCACCGAGGGGGCCCGTTGTCTCCCGCACCCACCGAGAGAGAGAGGAGACGGGGCGCCGACGCGGGCAGGCGTGTCTAGAAGGAGACTCTTGATCAGAGAGACCCCGCGGTGGGGAGACGGCGTATCCGGGTGACGGGGGACGACGGGGCGCAGGCAGGTGGATGGAAGTCCAGGGGCACAGCAGCTCTGCAGGGCACACCCGTCCCCCAGAACCAGCCTTGAGCCCGTTGGGTGGTTCCCTTTCCCCCCATCGCACATGGGGGGCTGGAGCCCATGTCCCTGCCCCTGTGCACGTTACCTGCCTCAGGGCGGTGACATGAAAACCCAGGAGAGTCTCCACATCCGGGATTTCTTCTTCATCTGAAGCTGCGCGTGGAGCAGCCACCGAGCCGGGCCAGAGGACAGGGGCTGCCCCTCCATGCCGGTGAGGTGCGCTGACCAGCCCAGCTCCCCTGGCTGGAGGACACGCTCAGGGCTTGTCCATGGTCCCTGCCCAGCCCCAAGCCACATCCCTGAAGGATAACACGGTGGCCAGGCCGAGCCGAGCTGTGTCCACTCAAGCTTTGTCCTGGCCATGCGTCCATGAAGAAAAGCCTCCCGAAACTCCATCAGACGTCTCCCACCCCGCCACCTGGGCCCCATCTCTGTCACAGCGCTCTGAATGGCCGGACCGGATTCTTCCTCTGGATCTCCGGTGCCCTTTCCTCCTGGTCCCCTTCACCTGGTTGCCATTCGTGCACAGAACGGGATCTCGGTGTGGGGTGTGACTTAAGGCGGGATCGGTGACTGCTCTGTCACAGCACGACACAGCCAGCACTCTCCAAACAGCAGCTCCAGACAGACGTGCCCAAGCCTGAGACTCGGTGCCCCGGCTTCCTTGCAAAGGCCCGTTTCTCTTCCCTTGGGAATACACATACCACCAGTTCCAAAATCCAAAATTGATTTGCAGGATGAGCCCCAAAGGATCCAACGTGACCGGTGACATTCCAAACTAAAAACAGTGCCTCCCTCAATCTCCTGCAGTCATCAAACGAATCTTCACGGCGTTCTGTACGAACCTGGTCCCATGCCCCGGAAAGAAAGTATCCTTCCTGCATTCAGGATGAGGAGCTAGGTGTTCATTGAGAACACCGTCCCACACCGACTGCGGTATTCCCAGGGTGCGTTGGAACACTATCCCCGGGGACTCAGTTCTTTTGCATTTTATAAACACAAAACTGAGATCAAAACGTGCCCTTTTTACATCCCAGGGACACTGCTGGGTTGTTTCCACCCCAGCAGAAACAGGACAAAACTCGCCATGCTCCGTCCCCTGTAACCCCCTCACCGAGCACCTGACAAGGTGTCCCACAGACCCCGCCCTCCCGCGCCTGCCTGCCGGGGCCGGGACACCCTATTGCCTCAGCCTCCCCAGGAACCCCTGCAGGGCCCCGCCCCTTTCTTCCCCCATTGGAGAAGGCCGTGGTCTCAGCACCTCTGCCCAGGCGGGTTTGTCCGGGCCGGGACCGATGTCAACCACCCTGCACGGGCACTTGGACAGCCACTCACCATCGTCCCAGTGTCCGAGGCCGTGCTCTGCCCAGGCACCTCCTTTTCCACACGGAGGCTTGTATGTCTGGAGACAGGATCTGGAACTTGGGACACGCTGGTCCTCTGTCCATGGCTTTGTCTTCCTTCTGCCTGTCCCCAGAAGCTGCGCACTTCCACAGGGAGACGACGGTGCCGGAGGATGGTAGTTTGTGATGCTGGATTCCGCGCCAGGGTGGAAAGCCTGTGTGTTTCATACAGCAATGCCCACTTTCTGAGGCTGCAAGTTACTTGCCAAGAACTATGAATACTATCTCCCTGCGGCCACCCAGGACTAGAAAAGCACCCCAGGAGCCAGAGCCACCACCTCTCCTCCTGACCCCGAACTTCGTTCCCATAATCACCAGCAGAAACAGCGTCCTCAGGTTCCCCCCACACTGACCTCCCTGTGGGCCCAGGGGCATCCTAGAGTCCAGCAACTTGCTCAGAGGAGCGCAGGAAGCAGCAGCAGCCTCCCAGGCCTCAGGCGTGACAGCGATAACAGACGTGTCTTGAGTGCCGGTGTGCCAGGCCCTGGGCATCTTTCCTGGGATGACGCATCCCTCCTGGAGAGGAAATGCTATTCAGAGAAGAAGAGCCATGTGTCCAAGATGCTTCCCAGAGCTGGGCTGGCTCCGCATGAGGTCTGGCTGCTTGTGGGGCCGTGACTGTTCCTGACAAGGCGACCTAGTTCGGGGGAAGGTTTAACCGGCCCTCTGCGCCGTGCTGGGGCCCAGAGGGAGCTGCTGCCCACACACCTCCAAGCCAGCACTTGACAGATGTCCGGAGAAGGGAAGGGAGGCAACAGGTACCAGATCGAAGGTGGGCGGGGGTGGGGAGGCAGGCCCTAGAACCCCACCCCAGTGTTTCATCCACAGCGAGATCTGAGGATGGAAGACCCCAGACCACGATGTGCCGACTCCCCCACAGCTGTGGAGGTTGTCAGGATCCCAGCATTTTTCCAGAATGGAAAGAAAGAAGCAGCTGCCTGCATGTCCCGGAAACCCTGCCAAGGGCCAGATGTCGTGGCGGACGCCGCAAGACAAAGTCAGCCCTCCCGGTGGTGCAAATCCTGGCTCCCAGCTTGGAGAATAATTAACTGTGTGTTTTTAAGAGCAGCCGTTTGCACTCAGCCTTCAAAAAGCATCAAAGCCCAGAGCCCAGAGTCTGCAGACTGGGCTGGGCCCGGGTCACGTGATGGACAAGAACGCAATCCACAGGGTCAGAACCCACATCACCAGGCCCATAAAAGTGGGTCATAAAGTCCAAGGAAGCCTTTCTCCTGGAGGCTGGCGTCTTCAGTTTTGCTGAACCCGGTGCACGCGGGGAGGGGATATCCAGGAAACGGATCGCTGCGTGTTGTTTATGCCACAGGGCTGCTCTGGTCCGCGGAGAGAGAATCCAGCTCAGGGGGCTTCTTGTAAACCTTGCATCGTGGGTGTAAACAGGCTGGACCAGGTGTCCAGACTCTGGGGGTAAACAGGGACGTCACTCTGCCGGGCCCTGGCTGGCTGGTTGGCTGCCATGTGGTTCCAGCACCTCCTGGGGAACCCCCTTCCTCCCGGCCCCCACACTGAGAGCTGCCTCCTTCCCAGCCCCCTGCTCGCTTACCCACCCAGGTGCCCAACCACACCTGCTCGGGGTCTTAAGGCTCTGAGAGCTGGTCTGGCCACATGGATGTAAGTCAGTGCTCCGCACCCACAGCAAGATGTGTTAGGATAAGGTGCTTCCGACCAAATGAGGCCCAGCTCCCCCGAGGGAGGCAGTGGAGGCTGGTTTCCTGTTCACACGACAGCTGCGGATGTTTCTTGTCTGTGGGCCGTGGCTCCGCCAAGCACGAGTGGGCAGGTCCCACCCCACACCCTGAACCCCTCACCCCTCCCTCCCAGCGTGCCCCAGATCTCCCGAATGACGGCTCTTCCTCCTCCAAAGCTCTGCCCAGACGCCCCTTCTTCCAGACACGGCCGTGTGGCCCTGCCATTAGCATAGAGTCGCGGCAACAGGAGCCTGCTGGCTGTCGTGTGGGGAGCAGGACGCACACCCCCTCGCGATGCCTCCGTCCCGTGGTGCCCCAGGAGATATGGCTTCTTTCCCTCTGCTCCACAGGGACCACGCGGCCCCTTAATGACCCTGACCGTGCGCGATCAGCGTCCCATGCTGGCCGCCCTCCCCTAGGATGTATGACCTTCAAAGCCAAGGACGCCGCCTCATCTCGGTCCTCTGGAGCCGGTTCCAGCGCTGTTTGCACAGTAGATGCTGAACAATCATACAACAAGGCTTAAATGCAGATAATAGAATGGCAACAATGGACCAAATTCTAGGTCAGTGGTTCTCAAACTAGCGGGCCTCAGAATGCCCCGGAGAGCTTGTTAGAAGGCAGATTCATGACTCAGTAGGTCCAGCGGGGCCACGGGCTGCTGCTGCGGCCCCTCCACCTCACCTTGACAGCCCTGGGCTGACGATGGTCTGTCCCCAGCCACCCGCGTGACAGACACCGGCGTAGAAGGTGTGACATGGTCAGAAAGCTTCCGATCATCCGATCCACCCCCCTCCCTTTTCAGGCACGGGGCTCCGGGCAGCTCCAGAAAGCTCGGCCACCCCGTGCGGGACAAGGACTCCGCACGGCTTCAGCTTCCCGATGGCCTCCAGCGGTGGCCCGTCGTCATCACCGTCCGCCCGGAGGACCCGCCGCTGTGGCACTCACTGCTCTCACCTGGAGGAAGGGAGACAGAAGCAGAGGCTCCGGGGTGCAGGACGGACCCCACGGTGTGTGAGTCCTAGACGTGACGCTCTGTAAGGAGGGACAGGTTAGACACGTGCTCAGGGAGCAGGAGCAGCTCCTGGGAAGGGAACAGCACGACGCAAGAAGGAACTTTACATTCAACGCCACGGAGGGGTGAAGCACAGGGTGTTTGGACAGCCCGGCTGCCCGCGCCGGGACTGGAGGTACGGGGCACTCCCCGACACCCCCCGCAGATGCCTAACACTGTGGTTAGTGCCGAACCCCTGTCTGCGAGGTTTAACTCGTAAGTTTATAAATGGGTAAGTTAGGTAGAGTAAGACATTAGTAACAGTAACTATAACAACAAAGAGAGCCATGGAAACAGGATGCTCCAGCAGAAGCTGCGGACTGCGCTCTCTCTTCGGAATACCTCATCCCGCTCCCCTCGTCTTCTTGTGATGACGGGACGGGGTAAAGCGCCCGGGAGATGAGGGGAAGGAGGTGGGCGGTGTGGGCACAGCGAACTGCGCGGAGGTCCCTGCTCACCTCCGGGCCATATGTCAGAAGGAGGGTCATCTAGGTGCTTCCAGACCACAGCTGACTCCAGGTGCCTGAAACGACGGAAAACAGAACAGAGGGTGAGGGGACCCACCGAATAGACCTGCAAGGATGACCCTGATGTCCGTCACCTGGACGGGCGCCGTGACGACCAGATCTGGTTTGCGTGTTGGCCGAGGCGCGCTCCCGCTGAGTGAAGGCCGGGAGGCCGGGGGACGGCTGGAGGCTCCTCACAGTGCGCACGCCGCGTGGGCCCACCGTCGGGGACCTGCTGCCCCGGGGTCCGCACCGTGTCTGTTCCCCCTCCCAGGCGCGTAGAGAAGGCGGAGAACCCGTATGATGGGAGGGGCCGGGTCCCTGAAAGTCACGCCTGGGGAGGGGTCCGCTGCCTGCCCGTCAGAACACTCCTGTTTGATTCAAGTGCAAGGTCGACTTTACTTACAGCTGGTGAAGCCACGAGATTTGGGCGGTCAATTTGCTCCTGCTGTCAGGGAAGGACTGACCTGCTGGGGTGAACCCGGCAACCAGTGTGTTCAAAGCTCACACACTCACGGTCACACACACTCTCACCTGCCCTAATGCACACGGGCACACACTCACACTCATCCTGAGTCTCTGGGCCAAGACGGCAGCCGTGCAGGGGGAGCGGGTCTGAGGGCTGGACACGTCTGCAGCGGAGCTGACTGCTACCTGGAGCGGAGCACACGCCCAGCGCAACCGAGGAGCCGCTGGAAGCCCAGGCTGCCCGGCACGCACGTGCAGTGTCTCCGAGACTTGCCCCTGCTCCGTCGGTCTGTCCCTCGGAAGCTCCCTGGTGCTTGCTGCCCCAGAGCGACGGCCAGTCTGCCTCGTGATGCCAGGACGTCGGACCTTATCGAAGCCTCTGGCATTCGCCCCCGTCTCTCACCCGGACCTCGCCCGTGCGTGGCGAGCGCCCGTCAAGCCAAGTCTGCCGTCTGCTGTCATACCTGCTGCTCCTTTTCCTCTCCAGCAGAGCGATCCTTCCCATTGCAGACCCACTCACCCCTAATCCTAGACTCTGACCGCAGTAGGCACTGCTGGTGCCCCCCGGAACCCCCAATGCCCAGCTGCTAGGGGACCCGCATCCGCAGCCCTCCCTGAGGAAGTGTCGTCTGGCCAAAAGCACCCGCGGCCGCGGCAGCACAGAGGACTACACGACCACCTCAGAGGCTCTCCGTCGCAGCGAGGGACCGATGGCGGGCAGAGGGCTCACCTTCCACTCTCCACCCGGGTGCCCCGGGTGCCCTTCACACAGCCGGCTGCTGGGGGACCCCGAGACAGGCTCTGATCGTGGGCCTCTTGCCTAACCCTGTCCTGGCCTCGCGGGTGGGTCAGAGACAGCTGAGCCCACACCCTCGCCTGTGTGCCGGGCTTGCCCCCGGGGTCTCCCCACGGGCTTCCCTCTGCCTCCCCTGCCTCCCATCCCAGCTCCCCCCACCTCTGCAGGGAAGCTTTGCGCCCCGCCCCAGGCTGCCTTGCTCCTCCCTCCCTCCCGCCGCAGCCGCCTGCGCGCCTGACTTCCGTGAGACCGAAGCCCCCCGGGATCAGGCGCCACGACGTTGCTCCCTCTCTGCACGCCAGGGTCCCAACGCTGTAACTGACGAGGGCTGGCCCTCCGTAAAGAGACACGGAGGGCATCAGTGAACTTGGTGTCATGTCATCCAGTCAGTGGACAGAAGCAATAAAAGCCACCAACGTCTAGTCAATGCCTGTGACCGCGAATTGATTTGCTGACCCAGCATTGTGATAAAACCCGTCAGCAGTCTGCTCCCCTGTGTCCGTGGCCTGCTGGGGGCTGTCCCCGGGGCCACCCGTCCCACACTCTGGTCACCAGCACGCTGGGAGCGTGGAGTGCTCTATGAGCTGATCGGCTCATGGGATAATCACGTTATTGATTACCGTCCAGACGTCAGGACCCCCGTATAGCTACCTGGGCGACAAGATGCTGATTTCACACCCATCCCACACAACAGAAATCAGCCGAGATCATCTCGTCCTGCTGGGGGAAAGGACAATACGTAATCCTTGATGAAGAATCGAGGTCGGCGGAGAAGAAGCAAGGAGAGAGATTCGGGGCGGCGTAGAGCAGATCGTCCCGCGGGACGCGGAGTCCAGAGCAGCCAGGTCACGGCAGCCCCTGCGGGCTGGTGCCCGACCTCCTCTGCGCTGGAGCGCATTGCCACACACTTGGTGGCATCAAATGACATGGACGCGTTGTCTCTGATTCAGGAGACCAGAAGTCTGTGTCACGGAGCAATAGTCCGAGTGCCCTCAGGCCCGCCGTCCTCGCCTCCTGACGCCTCGTCCATCCCCAGGGCACAGGCTCTGGGTCTGTGACCCCCTCGGTTAATGACCCTGGTGGCTGGGGCGCACCCAGTAATCCCAAATGGTCTGTCCTTCTCAAGATCCCTGCACGGATGCCGTCTCCAAAGGAAATCTCGCTGACTGTTGGGAAGTGTCCAGAGGCTCCAAGCACTAGGATACGTTTGTCCTCGGCATCCGCACGGCGCTCGCCCTCGGACCAGCGGCTGGCAGGCCCCAGGGAGACTTCCTCTGCAGCGGCTCAGGAGGATAGTTCCAGAAAATAAAATGGCCAAAAAGAAAAGGGGGGGGGTATCTATTAATACTTTATGATGACGACCCTAGGACAGGAATCCCTGTCTGTATCCACACAGAGCCACAGAGGAGGACCAGAAGGATGACGTCAACACTGAGGTCCCATTTTGTCCTTTAATTTGACCTGCCCACCCCTCGCCACTAGCCCCCATCCCAGGGCTCGCAAGAATGGCCACCCAGAATTAAATGTGCGGTGTTCTAACACCGCATCAGCAAAGCCGGCCAGCTCCACCTCCAAACCACATCTCAAACCGGCTCCCTACTCTCTGCTGCCATTACCGAGCTGTGGGACCCCGGCTGGCTTCCCGCCTTGGCTGGCTTTCTCCCCACCAGCCTGTCCAGGGTAACCCAGCCTGCCTCCCCTGCCTCTTCTGTCCCATCCTTCCCCCCGTTATCGAGGCTATAATCGCAGCCCCAGGACCCTTGTGCATGCTGATCCCTGCCCCTGACCCCTTCTCCCTGGCTGCCGGCAATGACGGCTCCCAGCGTGCCGGCCCAAGTGTCTCCTCCACCACGTGAGTGAGCTGGGAGGGCTTCACAGCAGGGTCCTGTCCACAGAGGGCCTGCCATCTGCCCGTGCCCCTTCCAGAGTGTTCAGGACTCTCACGCACAGAGAGGCCTCACCACGAGGTGGGCGAGTCCTTCTGAGCGTGCAGACCGGCAGCCTCTGCCCGACGCCGTTAGTGTGTCACTCACCACGCTCCTAGCCGGATGGTCGCACTCCTTATCCTCCTGTCTTATTTTTCAAAGACGTGAGAATTCGATGCCCTGAGATGTTTTTCATTTCCCACTCGCCGTGGCAACCACACAGCCGGCCATGCGCTCTCTGAAGGCAGGCCCTGGCTCCTGGGTCCACCAATACGGCGGCGTGGAAGAAAGACACCTGCGGCGGGCGTGGGATCGTGAACCAGCGAGATGGCGGGGAAGGAGCGGAAATGCTCTGACATAGAAGAGAGCCTCGAATCCAGGAGGCCACGAAGGCCGAGAACCAGAGGCCGCAGGGAATGAATGACTTTGGGGGCCGCACTCGGTCCATAGCACGGCACGGGACACCCTCACTACCGTCCCTCAGCCTGGTCCAGCAAAGGGCGGCCGGGGGCAGCTGCATTCCCCGCCGGGCGCAGCTGCATTCCCCGCCGGGCGCTTTACCAAAGGACTCATGTCCTCTGCATGGAGACCATTTGAGTGTGCGCCCTGGAGACGGCATTTCAGAGGACGTCTGACTGTGCCGTATTTCTCCTCGAGACCCACTTGAGCTTGAACTGGAAAATGGCCCATCTGCTCCTTCCTTCGTCTCTCTGGTCTGATTTCACCACGAGGCTCCCGGGAGCCTCCGCAGAAGACGCGCAGATGATGATCTGTCCTTGAAGACCACATCCTCAAAGAAAAATCCAATTTGAAATGGAGAGCCACAAAGAGCGCAGCCTCGGGAATTGGATCCTGCTCAAATGACTCTTTCCTCGGAGACCTTGGGTGCTGCCCCGTCCTCCCACAGGACGTGGGGGCAGCTATGCGTGGCTGTCCCCAAAGCCGGCCGGTGCGGTCCCAGAGACAGGGGGTCGCACAGGGGTCCGCATCCCGGGTCTGGAATCAGCCTGCCGTGCACGTGCTCATGGGCTATGTCGCGACCCCAGTGGGCTTCCCGCAAGCTTGCCACGGATATATACTAAGCTCCACAAACCGATTTTCTTAAGCAAATCCATTTCAGGAAGTCAGAGGAGAAAAAAACATTTCAGCAGAACAGCTCCACCTGCGCGGACCAGGAACTAGGAGATCCTGGACGCTCTCCGAAGAAGAAAACATGCATTTAAGTCTCTAAACTCTGTTTAAATATTTGAGGATAGGAAATAACACTGTGACGTTTGAGACTCTTACAAAGAGGTGAGACTTTTTCCTCCGTCTTTACCCAAGGTGTTCTGTGGAGGTTTGCATAACAAACGTGTTCCGAGTGCTGTTGAATGCTTTTCTCTCCAGACACGATGCTGTCGGCCTCCCACGAGCAGGGGAAGGAGGAGAGAAGCCAGCACTGGTGAATAAGCACTTCTGGGCCTTGGGGGAGGGGGCGGGGTACATGTCCCTCGTGATCTTGGTTCACAGACCACGGGGAAGTCAAGGGGCCCAGAGACCCTTCTCTGAGGCAGGCACTAGCGAACGGAGCTCTGGAAAGCGTCCCCGGCAGCGCCCGGGCAGGTAGAAGGACCCAGGAAAGGCCCCGAGAACCCAGGAGGGGCCGGGGAGGCTGGCGGAGGGGAGGACAGGACATCCCGAAGGCCCTGAAGGTCATTGCAAGGGGAGGGAGGGACTGGCTCAGAGGGTAGCCCTGCCACTCCCTCGCCGGGGGGCAGAGTTCATGGCTCACCCGCACCCCCTTGAACGGGGACGGGCCCTCTGCCTGCTCAGGCCAAACAGAGTGCGAGGACCCCGCGTCCACCAGGGCAGAGCCTGCAAGCTGCCCGGCAGCTTCTCCGGCTTGTCTCCCGAACGTTCACCTTTAGACAGTCTCGTGAAGCCCCGCCCCACAGGATGAGAAGCCCAAGCCACGGGACAGGCCACGTGTCAGCCGGCCACGGCCACCGGGCCCCGCAGGCCGCAGGCCGCACTGGCTGGCCGTGGGGCGCGAGTGCACCAGCTCGGATGTGCATCTTCGGACGACCGCGGCCGCGGGAAAGGCCCGTCCAGAGCCGCCCGGTCAACCAGCGACTGTCACCACGGTGTTTACGTGTGGCGGGCACTGCCGTGCAGCTGGAGGTGACTGGGGCCGGGACTGAGGACTGACCACTGGCTTTAGCTCTGTCATAGTCAGTGGTGACCTTGGAGGGGACGAAGGAATGACTGCCGGGCACCCAAGGGCGGATGGGAGGAG
The DNA here is from genome assembly GCF_020171115.1 of Neogale vison. Lineage (NCBI taxonomy): Eukaryota > Metazoa > Chordata > Mammalia > Carnivora > Mustelidae > Neogale > Neogale vison. The sequence continues at coordinate 100,212,892 of NC_058099.1, read as the reverse complement.
GCGCTAATGCGTCCCTCATTTAGGGCGTTTTTCTATAAAGGGGGCAGAGAAGGGAGGCGGCCACTGAAAGGTCTTCCTTTAAGACTTATCCCGGCATGGTTCTATGGTGACGCCAGTGACTCAGGAGATGGGAAATCTGACGGTGCAAGAGGAAAGGGAATTGCTCCAGTAAACCTAAGAGCCATGGGAACGAGACGGGCCCCTCAGACACCCCAAGATGTGCTGAGGGCTCGCCCGGGAGAGGGGACGAGGCTGAGACGCGTTCTCACCTGGAGGCTTGTACCTCCTCTGTGGAAGACATAAGTCGTGTCTTCCGTGGAGGGGGAGGGGGCGGAAGGGTGGAGGGTATGAGGAGAGAGAAGGGATGCATCAGAAACGGTGTGCAGGGCAGGGACGTGGAGGGGACGGTTGGCACCTGGCGGGTCCGCGGACTGTGTCCCATGCATCCAGATGTGACCAGCCAAAGGTTTGAGACAAGCTGCTGGCAGACCCACTGCTCCCTTCCCTCCCCCAGATGTCATGTCCCGTGGCAAAGGAAATCCCCATGACCAAGTAACCTGCCGCGTTTCCCCGAGATGCTGTGGGTACCTCAGGAAGGCACTGGGTTTGCGTCCTGTCCACCTGCCCAGAGTCCCCTCCCTCGCTCCTGCTGCTCTGGGATGACATTTCCCAATAAAGCTTCCTCTCTGTTTGGGGGTGGGGCACTGGGCTAAGCTGGGGCTCCCCTAGAGCGCACAGGAGGCTCCGGGCTCCGTCTCCTGGAGGGGGTCATTGGGAAACGCAGCCTTTTGGGGCTCACTGTAATGAGTCCAGATAAAACTTGGGACCCTGATCCTGAGGAGGGGAGGACGGGGGTTGGCCTGGTCACCAGCGAGCTTGGCCTTAGGTGCCTACAGCACAGGGTTGACTGAGTGGAAATGCCCCACCTGGGAATTTCAGGAATGACAAGGAGTTTAGGATACGCGCCAGTGTATGACCATGAACTCGTCGCCGCAGGCTGGGAACCGGGCCTCGCATCCACACCACCCCAGCCAGCAGCGCGGGACAGCCTGTCTGCTGGATGCCCCCGTGGCCCTGGAGATTTCTGAGGAACCAGAGAAGGGAGGGAGCTATAAACACACCAAGCAGTTCTGTGCCCTTATCAGGAATGACACATTTCCAAGGAAGGCAGGAGAGCGTGAGGCACAATTCCTCGTCCTGGCAGGACGTTAAGCCCTGATGTCAACGTGCCCTGTAGGAAAAGCACTCAGGCCTGGGTAAGTGTGTGGGGCTCTGCACACCATGCCATGCCCGGCACTGCACAGGAGCCCGGAGCCAGCCTGCGCTCCAGGCACAGGAAAGTTCCCTGTAAAAGGCCATGCACATGCGTTTAGAAGAAGGGAAGAGAATCAAGCAACTAACTTGGCATTTTCATTGCTCCTCTGTTGAGGTAATCACACACCATTTACATCCAAACTCTGAGGCCTGTGACACTGGACCTCCCAGGGACAAATGACAGCCATTGCATTTGTTGACCTCACTGCTTCTGGATTTTCTTGGCAGTTTCCACTCGAAGTCCTTGATTTGGGAATTTGGAGCTGTCTACTCAAATCTAACCAGGTACGATGTCTCCACTACTGTAAAACTTGGAGCCAATGAAATGGGGACCAAGTAACAGTGACTTTTAGTCAGAGGACCAAAACTGCAGAGGACAATATCTAAGGGGGCTGAAACTTTCAGTTCCACAGGAAATGGCACTCGGGAAAGCCGTGCAACCAGAGGGAAGCAACCGAGCAGAGTGTCCACCCAAACGAGCAGAGGGGCGGGCAGGAGGGGACAGACAGTGCTCGCCACCTGCTGTCATTCCAGTGAGCCCTCGCGAGGACACAGTCCCACTCCCGACGTACAAGTGAGAAAACTGGGGCTCAGGAAACCCTAAGGGCTTGCCTGGGGCACACAGTTAGTCCGACCTGGCCATGGGGTCACCCAACACCCTCTCCTCCATGATCTAAAAGCCAGCTTGCCACAAGATATATGCGTCTGTGTCTGTCCTTTTCCAAAGGGGACAGCTGGCCCACACTCCTGCAGGACCCCCGGGCTGCTCTCGGGGAGCCCAAGCTGCAGCCCGGGGGAGCTGGGACCACCACTCCAATTCCTGCACCTGGGAAAGTGTCCAGCAAGAGTGAGCAGTCAACATAGGGTGCCCCCTGCCACCAAGCTTGAGTGTGGGAACAGGAAGCAGATGCCCTTGGGCCCTGGGGAGGTATCGGTCTATGCTGAATGAAAGGCACAGGTGGAGACTCTGGCGACCATCAAGAGAAGGTTCTAACCACAGCGACGTTTGCTCTGCTCGCCTCCGTGGACGTGGGTCTCCAGCCTTAACGCAGCGTGTTCTCATGTTCAGCAGAAAGGGGCCGAGTCGGCCGGCCACGACGTTTCATTTGCTTCCGACCCTCAGCTTGCCCACGAACCGGCTTTACTCGAGACGGCAGCAGGCGCTGCTCAGGATGCTGGGCGCTGGGGAAATGGCGTGAGCCCAAAGGAGTCCGTCCGTACAGGGCACGGAGGAGCGGGGGGCCGGAGGACCACGCTGCCTGGGGGCACAGGGCGTGTCTTCTCCACGGCCGTCCTGGGGGGGCCACGGCTGTCACGCTCGCCGAGGACCTCCAGTGCCGTCTGCTGACCGCAGACACATCCTGCTGCCGGATGGGGCAGTGTCCTCTGGCCCTCGGCACGTTCCCCTGAAGCGGACAACCCTGTCCCCCTTGAAGTGGCTGAGGGGACGAGGTTCTGGGAAATGAACACGAATTTCCCAAGATTGCGCCCGAGTCATGGGATCGGGACTCCCACCCGTGTCTTTGGAACCTGGGTCTACCGCATGTTTCTTTTCACTGCCGCCTCCTCCGGAATCGTAGGTTTCAAGAACAGTCTCTAAGCAACCGTTACTAGGTCGTAACATGGCTCACTTTTTTTCTGGCAAATGCACCATTTACTCAAAGCTGTGAGGCCCCTCTCGCCAGCTGGCTCCTTAGAAACCGCTTTCGGCGAGAGGCCGCAGGAAACATCGGCAGCCTCCGCAGGTGACGCCCCTGGCCCGGCCACTCCGTACCTGCCCGGGAGCAATCCTTTGCCGTATTGAGATGAGAGGGAATCATGTGGACCAAGTCCCTCTCGAGCAGGCTTTGCTCCGGAGAGGAAGCGTGGAACTGGGCTCAGGACTTGGGGTTCACCCTCCACCGGCTCTCTACTTCTTGAGGTTGAGGGGAAGCAAAATAGAGAAGTGGGACATTTGCATAATGCCTAATTCATAACTCCGAATTAGGAACAAAGGGCTCACCAGTGTTCGGTCGGTCATAAAGCGCCTCAGAAGAAACAACACGTACCGGGAGGAGAAGAATATCAGCCTTTGTGTTCCTGTCTTGGGAAGTGTCCCAGAGCGCATCATTGCTTCATCCAGTGAGCTCCCTAGTGGGTCAAGTGTGAGCTCAGATGCCCCCAGGCACCACTGGGCCCTGATATCTCTGAAGACCGCGTCTATAGAAGAGAGCCGATTGACGAGGAAGTGGGAGGCATTAACAGCCATGTTCCTAAAAATGTCTTTTTTTGAAAGAGTGACCTGGAAATAAATACATACATGTGGCCTGGTAAGGAAGGGGAAGAGAGCGGAGAAGGTGTGGCCACAACACCCGGCAAGTTCCCCGGGCAAGAACGCAGCCCTCCCTCCACGAAGGCCATGAAAAGCCCCGTGAGCACACGTCCCTCTCAGGTCAAGCGTTGGAGGAACGGAGGCATGGTCGCCCATCAAGCCTTCCTGAGATGGGAGAAGGTCCCTGCCCTGCTGTGTTAAAATAGTACAGAAGCCAAAACCTCGGTGTGTGGGTGTCTTCCCCTACACAGGGCATGAGGTGGGGACGGAGCATCCCAGGAGGGAGACATGCCCCCACGCCCCACCCTCAGGGACAAGATGCAACCCCGTCAGAGACAGAGAGAGCCCCCAGAACATGTAATTGTAGGGTTCCCTGGTTGATAAGTAGGTAGAAGTGAGGACAGATATAGAAAGGCTGAATATGACTGTCTTGAAGACCTCTAGCCAAGCTCAGAAGAGAAAAGAGGTACCTTAGGTGCCACATGTAAAGCAAACTCAAATGAGAGCAAAAACCAGGCTCCACAAATCCCCACCGCCTGGAAACAGGCCCAGCAACAGCCCCGACATTTACCCTATTCTGGGGGCAGGGGGAGGAGACACGGACGCACCCAGAGCACCGAGCCCCCAGCGTCTGGCTGGGAGAACAGAAGAGCTATCCGTGGGGACAGCCCCGCCCCGAGGAGAAGGAAGTTAGAGGAATTCCAACTGCCCCTCCCAGATGTGCCTCGCAGGCCTGCCATCTGCCTGGGGCTCTAAATGGAAGCCGTTTTCCCATGAGAAATGAAAACCTCTAGCTGTACCACATGCGTGTAAGAATTCCAGATCTGCCCTGTGAATGTGGTTCAGGGATCCCGAGCCAAGAAATGAATGTAAAAACTTGTCCTGAATAGGGGAAACTCAGCGGCCCCCCAGCAAAAGGAAAACAAAACCATTCTGTGGGAACACATTCGCAAGCCAGGACACACGTGACTCAGGCCTTCCACATGTGACGTGGGCCTCAGAGACCACTCAGGCTTGGTCTCTGCATGCAACTTCCATGTTCTTGTGGAAACTCTGCTAAGCCGCTGATTGCAATCTCCACATTTCCCAGCAAGAGGGACCAGGGCTCCCTGAGCATTGGCTGACCGCAGACCTGGGTCTGCAGCTGTAGAAGATGCATGAGCAGAGCTCGCTCATGTCTGAAAGGAAGGGCACTGCCAAAACTGTAGGGGCGTGCCGAACAGAGCCAGGCATCTCCTAGAAGAGGCTCTCGTTAGCCACAGAAGGGGCAGAAGGGAACAATAGTGACAGGAAGACACGGTGTTTCAATCCTCGAGTACCTCGGTGTTGCTTTAAAAACTCATTACAGAAATCAGCCCGAGATTTTGAGAACTGGGAAATAAAGCAAAAGAAGCAGACACTTCTCTGGCCTTTCCTATGTAAACTCTTTCACTAGGTATCAAATAGCTCATGAGAGAAAACTCCCTCTTTGTAGAGATCCTCCAGCCGACGACCGATGAAAGAATGCGGGAAATAAAGCATCTGGGTTTGCTCCTTTATGAGTGTTTGAATCGGGGCCACAGACATCAGTGGCTTGGGATGGAGCAGAGACAAGCAAACATCACGTACTGCCTGATGGGAGCATACCTCATCCCCTGTCTTGCCCCCACACTAATCAATAAGCCAATGGCTTTGAAACAGAAAACACGTTCTGAAGCCAAGTACCCAAATACAGAGGAACACATTGAAAAACTATATAGGGAGGAAATTAGCAGAATCCAAACCGCTGGGAATTGTGCAAGGCAAATGACTGAATTTGAGAAAACAAGAGAAAAACTTAAAGAGGGAAGCTATAGATTGAAAGAGAGTTATAAGGAATAAACAATCTTTCCAGTATGAAGCTATTACCTGAGTGGTCATCCAAATCGTTTGTTAAAACATGTAAAACGTGTACAAGACCAAATGGGACGGCAAGGTGAATAAGGCTGGGTCAGTATTCAAAAATTAACTTATGTGATGTACCGTACTGAAGGCCTAAAGAAGAAAATCCTAATCCTATCAGATAATGCGGACACAGTATCTATTGGCCCCATTGGTGTAGCAGCAAGCTCCTAATTTTAGCTCCGGTCGTGATCTGAGGCTCCACACTCAGCCGGGAGTCTGCTTGCAAATTTGCTTTCCTTCTGCCCCCCCACTTCCAATAAATAAATAAATCTTTAAAAACCACACACACACACACATCACACCCATTCGTGATAAAGAAAAAAAAGTTCTCAGCAAAGTAGGAAAAGAATAGAGAGTTGTCACCAGATAACACCTTCAAAAAAAAAACCAAACACACAGAAACCTACAGTTAACATTATACCTAATGATGAGAAACTGAATATTTTCCCCCTAAAATCTGAAGGGCAAAGATGTCTTGGTGTGCCTTTTCACAACTCCTATTCAATATTACATTTGAAACCTAGCTAGAGCAGTAGGACAAGAAAAGGAAATAAAAGATACACAGATTGGGAAGGAAAGGATGAAACTGTTTTCGTACACAGAAAACATAGCATGTTTTGTACATGATCGTCTATGTGGAAAATCCCAAAGACTCGACAATAACAACGAAAAACTCTTGGAATTAATAAGCAAGCAGAGCAAGGTTACAGGACACGATGTTAATACACAAAACTTCATCGTTTTCCTGGATACCAGCAATACGCAATTGGAATTCAAAATCAATAACACAACACTGGGTGCCTGGGTGGCTCAGAGGGTTAACGAGCCCCACATCGGGCTCTCTGCTCCGCGGGGAGCCTGCTTCCCCCTCTCTCTCTCTGCCTGCCTCTCTGCCTATTTGTGATCTCTCTCTCTGTGTCAAATAAATAAATAAAATCTTTAAAAAAAACACAATGTCACTTAAAATAGCACCATAAATGAATTACAATATGAGTCTAACCCACCGCAAATGTACAGGATCTATAGGCAGAAACTTACGAACCATTAGGGAGGAAATCAAAGATGATGACTGGGAGACTCACTCTGGCTAAGAAGTCAACTTTTCCCAAGTTAGCGTATTGACTTAACGCAATCACAAAAAATGTCCGCCAACCATATTTTCTGATTCTAAAGTTTAGGAGGCATAAGGCCTCGAACAGCCAACACAACCCGAAGAAAAAAGAGGAGGAGGAGGACGAAGGAGGAGGTGCGGAAAAGAAGAAAATCGGAGGGCTGATGCGTCCTGACTTCAAGACTTATTATCAAGCTTACAGGACAGTGTGGCACTGACCAAAGAATAGGTACAAAATCAGTAGGTTAGACTACAGAGCCCAGAAATGACTTGACACAAATATCACCAACTGATCTTTGATAAATTAGCAAAGACAGTTCAATACAGAATTGATAGTCTTTTAACAAATGAGAGTAGAATGCTCAGATGTTTACAAATGAAATCTAGTGCAAGAAAAAAAAAAAAATGAACCTAGCCCATTCCTTCCATCTTTCGTGAGAAGTAACACAAAATTGATCATAAACTTAAACGTAAAGTGTAAAATTTCTAGAAGATAGGTGAAATCCTAGGTGACTTTGGGCTTGGAAATGAGTTTTTAGATGTATCAAAAGCACAATATATGAGAGAAAACTTAGATTTTTTTTTTTAATGAAAAACTTTTGTCCTTCAAAAGATGTCGTTAAGAGAGTGAGAGATAAACTATGAACCAGGAAAAAGATTTGCAAACCAACTGTCTGGGCAAGGACTCATACCCAAAATACACCTCCCTCCATTAAAACAAAACAAAACAGAACAGAACAAAAACAAACTTCTTAGATTTCAACATTAATAAAACAAGCTACCTTTTAAAAGATGAGTAAAATATCTGGACAGACGGCTCGCCGAGGAAGATGCACAGAGGGCAAATGAGCATTTGACACGGTGATCGATATGGTTTGTCACCAGAGATCTGCAAATTAAAATAACAAGGAGATTCCACTACTAGCGGAATAGCTAAAATCAAAAAAACTGACAACACCAAATGCTGGTGAGGATGTGAAGCGACACTCACCCATGGCCGATGGGAAGGCAAAATGATGCACCCAACCTGGAAGATAATTTGGCAGTTTCTTACGACGTTAACCATCATGATATGAGCCTGGTTGGGCTGCCACGACAAAATACCCCAGCTGTGTGGCTTAAACAACAGAATCGAGTTTTCTCACGGTAATGGATGTTAGAAGACCAAGATCAAGGTGCTGCCAAGGGTTGGTGACACCTTTCTTCTTGGCTTGTAGATGGCTCTGTTCTCATGTGGCCTTCCTTCTGTGCGTGCATAGAAAAAGAGAGAGATCCCTGGCGTCTCTTCATGTTTTTATAAGGACACCAGTCCTATCAGATTAGTGTGTCACCCTTATGGCCGTAGTTAACCTTAATTACCTCCTTAAAGACGAATGTCCAAATGTAATGACATTGGCAGTTACAGCTCCAATCTATAATTTTTCAGGGAAACACAATTTAGTACTTAACAATAATCTTATGATACAATCCAGTCATCACATTTCTAAGTATTTCCTTATATATATGCACACAAAAATAGGCGTATGAATGTTGATAGCAGCTTCATTCGTAATTACTGAAACCAGAAGTCACCGAGATGTCCTTGAACAGCTGAGCGGGTGAACAGACTGGGTACCTCCATACCATGGACCATTCTGCATTGAAAAAATAAACCATTGAGCCAAGAAAAGACATGGGTGAGTCTTAAATGTCTATGTGCTAAGAGAAAGAAGCCAGTCTGAAAAATTACCTACCGTATCATTCCAATTACATGACATCCTTGAAAAAGCAGAACTGTAACAGGAAAATAAATAAATAAATAAAATAAAGCCCACAGTGGCTTCAGAGGTTCAGGAGGCTTGGAGGAAGGTTGATTGTTGAGTGGATGAACTCAGGAACGTTTATAGAGCGCTGAAACTTTTTTGTATGATACTATAATAATTGTGGATAAATGACATTAGTATTTGCAAAATCCCATAAACTTTACAATGCAAAGAGTGAACATCAATGCATGCAAATACATCATCTCGGAAGTTGAGGAGAGCCAGAGAGATTGCAGAATGGGACCATCTGACATACATCGCAAATGTATAAATGACGTCACTGGGAAGGGGGAGAGGTTGACCTAAGTTAACTTTGGGAAAGCAGAGTCTGTAAAACTGGAAGCAAAAGAAACCACACATAAGCACCGTACTCCAGCTGACAGCACAGCGGTGCAGGTCAGTCATTCTGATACGGACATGCGTATATTCATCCTGGAATCGGGCCATTCGTCAAGTGGCTAGCAGATGGTAGGGGCCAGCCTCTCGCTGTTGGAGAGGGCTTTCCCACAGAAGCAAGGGACGATAGCAAAGCTCGAACGGTCCCTGAGTTAACCTCTCCGAGAAGGAGGGTCAGTAATTTCACTGACAGGCAGGGTCGTGGTTGCAAGTACCAGGAGCCAATTACGGCTGATTTAAAGTACCAACCCCCCCTCCCCGCCACAGACACACACTCCTTCCCCACGTCCCCCACCTTCTCTGCTTCCTGGGAGATGACCTGGGAGATGACCTCACTTGGGCCGAAACCGCACCGCCCCTGCGTGAACGTGGAGGAAGGAGAGATGAAAAGAGACGGAGATGAATTCCTTTGCTCACTCTTTTCATGAGGGATCAATAAATACATTGTTTATCCTGTCGCTGCTAACGTTGATGCTTCAAACTTTAGACATTTGTTATTGCTTAGATATAGAAATACAACCAAAATAAGGAAAAAGTATTATTAATTCCAAAACTGAGGGCGCCTGGATGGCTCAGAGGGTTATGCGTCTGCCTTTGGCTCAGGTCATGACCTCAGGATCCTGGGCTCAAGTCCGTCATTGGGCTCCCTGCTCTGCAAGGAGCCTGCTTCTCCTCTGCCTCTACCCACCCACCCCCTGCTCATGGGCTCGCTCACCCTCTCTCAAATAAATACATAAAATCTTTAAAAATAAAAAATAAAATTATAAATTACAAAAATGAACAAAAAACCAGACTATATAACGAAAGACAGAGTGCAAAGAAAGGCACATTTTTAAATAAACAATGACTAGAAGGTAAAACTAGGAGCAAATTTATCTGGTATATCCATGAGTTGAGATAAGCTCATTTGTTGAAGATAAACTCGGAATAGATTCATAAATAAAACCCAACTATTTGCTACAAAAATAAATGTATAAAGCACTGTTGAGAGAAAATCCCATTGTCATTCCCATTTCTATTACTAAATGAGAAGCAGCATGTTTTATGAGATAGATCGATCATTCTACTCTAGAATAGCACATTAGTGCCAACATATATTTTCAAAATTGACCTTAAAAGAAATTTAAAAACCTAATAAATCAATAACCATGAAAGGAAGTGAAGAAGCTGTCTAAAAGTTATCCCGACCCCAAAAATGCCTTATGCGGATAATTTTATGTGGAACATCTTGAAATTTTTCAAGGAATAAATAATTTGCTAATATATAACCTTTTCTAGAAGACAAAGAAGGAAAGAGCACAGATTCTTTTTTTTTTTTTAAGACTGGCAAAACACGGATGCTAAAATTCAATGTGAAGCAGAAATAGACCAGCCTTACATAAGAAAGCAACGTCAAAATCTTTGTAAAGGCTGAGCAAATGTAATTCAGTGTGTTTTAGAGGAATACACCCTAACCCAGTTGAGTTCCTTCCAGAAATGCAAAAATGTTTTGGTCAGCATTAAGAAATCTGCTTATGTAATTCACTCTTATCGGTCAGGGTTCAATTACAAACAGCAGAATCCTCTCCAGTTGGTTTAGAGCAAGAAACAATTAATTGCGAAGTGTTACGTGGCTGGTGAGGCACAGGCGGGACCATGGAGACTCCCAAAGCGGCATCACGGGCTCGGCCAGCACTGGCGGCTGCCCCTTCTCCAGTCAGCACGACTCCCGCTCCAGCCACACGCCGCCTCCGCCGACCCCGAGGACAGGCCGCCGACAGGCCGCCACAGCAGCAGCGGTCTGCTGGAGAGACTCTCCGCGGGCCCCGGGGTCGCACCACCCCGCTGTGATCCGTCGAGTGGGCGCCCTGCCTCCTGCCTGCCAGTCCGCACAGTCCCCGAGACCAGACCCTGCTCCGCTCACCCCTTCCCCTGCAAGACAGTGTCTTCGAAGCCCTCTGCCTTGCAAATCTCCAGCCCAGGCATCCGACGTTAAAACCTAAATCGAGGCCCGAGGCCTGACTGCGCACGCCAGCTCTCTGGTCTCCGCTGTGCAGGACGGCAGTCTGGAAGAAGGGACAGCGGGTGCAGAGCAGAGTCATCACGGGCCCGGCCACCCCCCCGTGCTATCCCACGGCCCCCACGCTCAAAGCACCGCGGCCATCTGCCTCTCCTGCCGGCCGGCTGTCCCGTGGCAGAGCCGTGTGCCCACCCTCTCGGCAGGAACGAAGACCCGGGCCCCGCGTGGCACCACGTCGAGGGCTGAGTGCTGCGGATGTTCACTCCTCGCCGAGATCTGTAAGGTCCGGGGCTCAGCGTCCGCGACCGTCTCCGAACGACGAGACGGTGTTAGCCGCCAGCAGCTCCCGCTGCGTGAAAACGGCACGGGACAGAGGCAGAGGAGACTGGGCTGCGGCCGGAAGCAGATCCCAGCCGCACAATGAGAACGTTGGTGTGGGACACCGCCTGGACCCCAGCAGTCGGCCGCGGCGCCCGTGTTGACAGGACGCCATAGACAGACGCGTGACAGGCAGATGGCGCATCCGTTGACTCGTTATTCACACGCGTGTAACAGCTTGTTGAGATACAACTCACACATGTCCCTGAACCCTTTCATGGCTCCCGGTATATTCACAGACGCTGCACACCTTGTCGCCGTCGCTTCTGGAACATTCCACCCCCACCCCCCGCAGCCACGTCTCCCTGTTTTGACGACCTGCCCTCATCCCGGGCCCTGGCTCTAATCTCCACCTCGATTTTCAGGATTCGCTTGTCCCGGACGTCTGGTGTAAATTGAATTACCCCGTGCGTGGCCTGTCTGGACCGGCTCTCCCACGTGGCGCGGTGTCTCCGAGGTCTGACGTGATGTAGCGCGCGGCGGTGGCCCGTTCGCCGGAGCTCCGCGGGACGGACACGCCACACTTCCGTTATCCGTGCGTCCACACTGGGGAGCCCACGTGGGTCGCTTCTCCTTTGTGGCTGTCGTGGTTCATGCTGCTGTGAACCTGGGTGTGCGCGTTTGGTGGGCACGTCTGTTTTCATGTCTCCCAGGTCTAACCTAGAGGTGAGCTCTCTGGTTGCATATCCTCTCCGTGGTTAACCTTTTGAGGAACCGCCAGTGTGTTTTCCGAAGCAGCTGCAGCATCTCACGGTCCCGTCCTGCGTGGGCTCCCCCAGGGCCCCGCCCCGAGGCTCCCACCCAGCAGGTGCGCAGGACTTGTTCCCAGGGACCCCACGTGGAGAACCAGTTGTCCGTGCGTCATCAAAGCCCCCATGCCGTTCTCCTCTCAAGGTCAAGACGTCCTTCTTAAACCTCATAACACAGAGCCCTGGATGTGGATGGGAAAGAAGGTGACCGTCACCCAAGAGAAGGGGCCACGTCTCTCCACACGCTGGACCTGGCACTGGACCGGCGGCCTCAGGGGACCCAGGAGGACCTGCAGTGAGGACTGACCTAGGACAGTGGTGGCTTCTGACTTGAAGGTCCTTTCCAAGGACCATTCTTCTCTTTTCACCTCAAAACAGCCCCTTCTCATAAACCACGTCGTGGGACTCTGCTCACATCAGGAACCACTGGCCACGGGAAATGGGAGCGTTGGTGGTGGTCAGAGGAAGCAGCGGGAAGGGACAGCCAAGGCCCAGCTGTGCTTCTCTCGTGGTGTATTCCAGGGAACGGGGGCCTTGGAGCTGTTGGTCCAGCTGGGCGCCCCCGTGCTCTGGGAGGCCCGCCCTGCGGAACAGGAGCTGTTTGAGGTTCTTCGAAGGGCATCCCGTCCCGCAGAAAAACACACTTGCGTTCAGGCTTTACTGAGCAACCCCAGAGGAGGAGACCCCGAGCCAGAGGACCCACACGCGGGCCCTCATTCGGGGGCTGCCCGTCTCCCCAGCAGAGCGGCAGGCCTGCTACGGGGGTTCAAGCGGCATCAAGGGCCCAGGGGGCAGCGAGCCCCTCACCTGCCTGGAGACAGGGGCTGTGGCTGAACAGGCAGGCTCCCCTCCCCCAGATCACCCAGACGGCGCCACACGTGGGGTTCCGCTCAGCCATCCGCCCGCTTGTCCCATTCCTGGCCAGCAATGCGAGCTACCTAGGAAAAACTAAAATAAAATAAAGACGGGTTTCCAGTGCACTTCAGGGTGGAAATTCTATCTGTCCTCTCTGTGCCAGGCATCGCTCCCCAGCAGCTGGGAGGGAAGAAAGCTTCCTCTCTTTGAACCTGCATAGTATCCGTGCCCCATGATTATATAAAGGAACAGTGAGGCGAAATGTCATGAAAACACTCGATTCTATGTACCGGGGTGTCAGATGCCCTGCGTGCTTTCCCACATGTGCAGGACACGGAACCCCCGGCATGCTGACACTCCGGGTGGCTCGGAGGACAGAGCAGCCGAGCCGCGCCTTGCCGAGCTGAAGAATGTCATCTCCGTCCCGGGGAATTACAGGGCAGGCACGCCGGGAACGCGGTGACGGACACCACGAGCCAGGAAATTCTTGGGCCCGAGAAAAGTCCCTCGCTTGAGCAACGGGGGTTCTTGCTGATCCCTGGATTTCCTGGCACGATGGTTGAGCCTCGGACACCGTAGGCGCAGGGGCGCCAACTCCCCCCACAGTCAAAAATCCACATGTAACTTCCGACCTAAACGTTGGACTAATAACCTGCCGTTGGCCAGAAGCCTTACCAAGTGCGGGAAGAGTCGGCGAACACCTGCTCCGTCTGTCAGGTGTGTCGCATGCCGTCTTCTCGCAGTAAAGCAGGCCAGAGACCAGAAGACCTTACTAAGGACGTCACGGGGAGGAGAAAACCCATTTACCCCGTTGAGATGTAAGAAGTCGCCCGTCCACAGACGCCGGAAAGTCAAGGGTCTCCTGCACCCGCGTTTCCCCCGGAGCTTTTCCGCCTCGTGCCGTCTGCTTCTTACTTGTCATTTCTGCCTTAAAAAGTCTGGACACATCGCTGTGGAGCTAAAACCAGCAGCAAGAAGACGCGCCCAGGAAGGGAGGCCGGCTGCCCTCTCAAGGGTCCCGCTTCTCCGGCTCCCTGAGCCCCGCCGCACGCCAGGCTCATGCGGACCGTCCTTGCAAAGCGAGCGAGAAGGGGCCCCGCAGGCCGGCGACCGCTCTCACCGGCTCCTTCAGGTAAGTGGTGAACCAGGAACTGTTCTCCCCCGCAGTTCCCTAACTCTTAACCGCTCGAAACAACGAAACAACCATCCTTTACCATCTCTCCTGCTTCCTGCGGGGCAGGAATTTGGACAAGGGGCAACAGAGCGGCTTGTCTCCGCCGGCTGGTGTCTGGGGACTCAGCGTGGGTCAGGGACCTTCCGACTCCGTTCCCTCGGAGGGCTGCAAGTACGCGCGGGCCGGTGCTGGCGGGCCCAGCTGGGGTTTTGGCTGGAACAGCCACCCCTGAACTCCGCACGTGCCCCCAGCCTCCCCCCAGGATATGACCGCGCCTCAACAGCGAGGGTCCCAGGAGCGGGAGAGCCAAGAAACCGAGGCTCAGACCACCACGACCTTCCTGCTCTGGTTTCCGCAGGTGTCCGGCACCCACGGCCGCCGTGTTCTGTCGGTGCAGACACTCACGAGGCCCGCCAGATCCAAAGGGGGGGGGCAGAGAAGGCCTCCTTGAGGGGAGGAGCCGGGTTCTTTTGTAAGAAGAGCTTGGAGGATGGGGTGGAGAGAGGTCTGGGCAGCTCCAGGAAGTGCCATCTGCCACGATGATGGACATGGACGGCCGGGAGAAGGCCGTCCTCTGGGGTCAGCCTGACGCATGTGCACAGCCCATCACGCCTTCCTAATTCTCTCCCGAGTCCAGGTAGGGAGCCCAGCCGAGTCCAGGACATTCTTCATACGACTCTATCCAATTAAGAGTGCTTTCTCTAAGATCCATATCCAGAATTTTTAAAAAGGAACAAAAATGAGCAAGCCTTCAGGTGGCTGGGCTGAGTCATTGCCTACAACCCTGGGACGGGAATCCCCGCCACGTGTCGGGGAGAGCCCTCGCGCTGCTGTACCCACCTGAGGGCTGCTCAGAGGACATGCTCATCGCGGGCTTGTTACCCCGAGAGAGGCCACAGGTGACCCTCCTGGGGAGCGGCCTCCGCAGCAGGACAGGAGCTGCTCCAGACGGGGCAGCTCCGTCAGCTCCCCGCGCATCAGCCAGACGTCTGGACTGGTGCAGTGTCCCTGCCGGACACGGCTCAGGAAGGTGGGCAGGCGGGCGCGGTGGAAGGTCCCAGGCCAGCCTCCCGTGATGTCCCATGCCTGCTGGGCACAGCCCGGCTGACCCTGGAGAAGCTGGACCCAGGGGACGAGACGTTCCTGCCCACTGCTAGCTGCAGTTTCCAATGGGGAAGTCGGCCCGCAAATCCCAGATTGCACTGTGACAGCTCCGCCATGTGTCCCAGCGTCAGTGCAGGCCGGTCGGCCCCACGGGGCAGCCTGCAGGACTGGGGACACAGACGGGCAGATCGTGAGCTCGTCTGGTCTTCGAGAGAGCCGCGAGGTCCGAGGCTAGGGCCGCTCGCTGGCCGGCTCCGGGCTGCCCCGGCGGGCAGCGCTGGGCCTTCTGTCCATCTGTCACCAACTCCGTCCATCCACGACTGAGGCGTGACTTAGGGTGCACCAAGGCCCCAGTGCTGGGCCACCCCCATTCTGCGGAAGGAGTCTGGGAGACCCAGGGCCGAGGACTCCGTGCCAGGCAGGATTTAGCCCTCTTTCTGGCAGACTGGGGCTGGCCTTTAAAAAAAAAAAACCCCTGGGCTGCCGCCTGAAGGAATCCCATGCGGCTGGGCGCTAATCGGCTCTGCAGAAAACCCACCAAGGACACCCTCTGGTTTAAGGCGGCAGCTTTGAACTCCAGCTGCCACAGCTGGGGGAACACTTGGCCGGGGAGAACAATTACCAGCAGGAGAAGGGAGGCCGTGGGGCTCTGGCTGAGGGTCGTTAGCAACGTTCCCCGGGAGGCATTAGTGGAAAAGACCTTTCTAGTGTCTGAGCTCCTGTCCTCCGGAACTGCCGGCTTCCGCATCGTACCTCCGCAGAACAGAAACCGCGAGAACAGGACGGCAGGGCTGACACACTCCACCCTTCAAGGACCTTGAAGCCCCAGACCTCCCGCGACCCCTGCTAGGAAGCGAGGGACCGGAGTCGGTGGAGGAGGCAGGAGGAGAGCGCCAGCGCCCAGCCCCCACCCGCGCCGGTGCACAGACCCCAGACCCCCGGGGATGCTAGGAGCCAGCACGATGGTGGGTTCCCTGCGCGGGGGTCTGTCTGCAGGCAGGACTGATTTCTTCTCTCGGGGCAAACTGCACTGTTGGTGAAGTTCTTGCAAAACCACACCTCCTGCGATTCACACAGGGTGATGGGCTTGCGAAAGTCCACAGGACATGGGGCGCCTGGGTGGCTTCGTGGGTTAAAGCCTCTGCCTTCAGCTCAGGTCATGGTCCCAGGGTCCTGGGATCGAGCCCCACGTCGGGCTCTCTGCTCAGCAGGGAGCCTGCTTCCTCCTCTCTCTCTCTGCCTGCCTCTCTGCCTACTTGTGATCTCTGTCTGCCAAATAAATGAACAACATTAAAAAAAAAAAAAAAATTCCACAAGACCAGGGGCGCCTGGGTGGCTCTGACGGTTAAGCGTGGGACTGGGTTTCGGCTCCGGTCATGATCTCAGGGTGGTGAGGTCAAGCCCCGACTGGGCTCCGCGCTCAGCATGTGGTCTGCTTGAGGACCATCCCACCCCCGTCCCTCTCTCTCTCTCAAATAAATAAGTAAAAAAGGAAGAAAGAATCCAGAAGGCCCTCCCTCCCCCATCTACGGGGTGCAGTGGGGGGTGAGCCCTGGAGAAAATATAATCAAACCCAGTGGGGAAGTCCAGGCCACCCAAATGGGTACCAAGTGCCCCCCCGCCCTGATCCTGGAGTCTGAGGCTGACAGATTGCTGCCGTTGCTGTGCTTCCTCTTACTGTAAGCGTTTACGGTCCCTGGTGATCTACCCCCCGCAGACTGGAAATAAAGGGGTAAAGGGCATTTTCACAGGCAGCTTTGACCCTGGCCCCCGGACCCTCGGAAGCCGCAGCTCACGGTGAGTCCCCTCGTTCGGGCTCCTCTGGGGATCCGATCTGGCGACAGACTCTGCTTCAGGACCCAGACGTCGCCCCACGGATGCCAAGGGGTCTGCTGGGCAATCGGACCAGACCGGCTACCCGAGCGAGGTCAGACGTCCCAGGCACGGTCCTCCGCACGCTGTCCTCACTGTGGACCCCGCTGCAAGCCAGGGAGCCTCTGGGATCCCTCCGTTCTGGACAGCCGGCCGGCTGCCAGTCCGGGGACCCCCACGATCCCACTGCGTTTGGTAGTTATTAGACCAGCTCGCAGAACGCAGGAAGGCGTTATACCTCGGTTACAGTCTTGTTATGGGGGCTACGGATCAGGACCGGGGAAGGGAAGGGTCTGGCGGGCATGTCCGGGAGGCTCCCAACAGGAAGCTTCCGTGTCCTCAGGCTCTGCCCTCCCTGACACAGTGAGGCCCGAGCTTCGAGCTTTGGGTGTGAGGCTTCGAGAGGAGTCACACCACACAGGACTGATGGGGCACGGGGGTGACTGGCAGGGCATGTGACCTGCCCCAGCCTTGAGTCACCCCACTGGCATCATCCCACCCGTGGTGCAAGGACCGGCCTCCAACAGCAGCCACCCCTGTTTCCCGGGAAACCTCGGTCCCTTGGAGGATGCGTCCCAGGAACCAGGGACAGAGCCAGCCCAATCTCTGCTGGACGGCAGCGTTCCAGCCCCGAGCTCAGGGGTGCACAGCCTCTCTCTCTTCTCTGCTCCTCCCCCTCCCAGGGCCCTGAGAAGAAAGAGAGGGACCGGGGATTCCCTGTGGTGCCTTTGCGGTCCCCGGCAGCCCCAGCAGCGGCAGCCTCGCTGTCCCTAACTTTCCCCTCCCACAACTGTCCCCTGAGCACATCAGTCGGGCCTGCTGCTGGGGCTCAGGGCCCCTGCCACCGCCTCAGTCACCATGGGATCCCATGATCAGCCGTGACCCCAGGCCCTCGCACACGGGTCCCTGGTCTCCCCAGACTTGTCCCAAAACCCACTGCCACTGCTCCTCTGCGTCCACCACTCTCCAAGCCTTTCTCAACGGCTTTCCTCCCCCGGGTGGGCTGCTCTCACCTGCCCGGAAGCAAGGGACGTCCTCGCTCACCTGGATGTCTGCCTCCGAAAGCCGGCGTCACCCCAGCAGCCCTGAGCCCACGCCCTTCCCTGTGGATCGCGCCCACGAGTGAGTCCCAGTGAATTAGCAGATGCTTTTACCTTGTAGACAAGCCCATTTTTAATTCTGACAAAACTCCTGGTGTTTCTGGAAACCCATGAGTGTTTCTAGCTAAAGGAATGCATCGAAGTCCAACGTACCGTCAGCACCCAAACATTACAACAGAAGCTCGATTTTGCCCCCGACTTCTGGCGTGCGTTTAGTGTGTGTCTCCCCCACGTCCCGCCCGTGGAGGTCGGCCCGCCCATTCTCGGAGGACTGTCTCTTGTCCGGGTTGCGCATATCCATCCCACAGGATGCAGAGCTCCGTGACGTTCCCAGGACAGGCAGGGACTCTGAGTGGACACCGGAAGGTCCCTCAAAGTGCCGGGCCGGCCACTCTCCGTGAGGCCCAGCCCCGACAACTGGATGCGCACGGCACGGGGATGCCTGCGTCTCTCAGGACTCATCCCAGTGGCTGTTTCGGCTCCTTTTATTTGGGGGTATTTAACTTATCCCCTAGAAATCTGTCTTCACCATATTTTATCCCAGTAACTCCTGACCTGAATAGAGAAGACGTGCGAACCCCCCATGTCTGCTGCCGCAGCGGAGACGAGGTGTGGCCTCATGACCCCCGCACCGCACGTGTTTGTGGCCACCAGCTCTGTGCCGGGGCCCCCACGGCCGGCGGGATCAGCCACGAGGAGCTGGCGGGCCGGGGAGGCCAAGCACAGCACTCCAGCCAAAGCTGGAGGGGCAGGGCACGGCGGCATAGCCTCCAGGACACTTCCAAAACATGCGTGCTTCCTCCCCGACTTGTCCCCAGAAGACGTTCACAAACCGGGCCGCTCTGAGTATAAATACAAAGCATTATCTTTACCATTAAAAATCATGTCGAGGGGCGCCTGGGTGGCTCAGTGGTTAAAGCCTCTGCCTTCGGCTCGGATCTTGATCCCAGAGTCCTGGGATCGAGTCCCGCATCGGGCTCTCTGCTCAGCGGGGAGCCTGCTTCCTCCTCTCTCTCTGCCTGCCTCTCCTACTTGTGATCTCTGTGTGTCAAATAAATAAATAAAATCTTTAGGAAAAAAAAGAAAGAAAAGAAAATTGTGTCACGCTCTGTTGTGGTTGACCTGAGCTCCACAACATTCCAGAAAGGAAAGTCCTGGGCCGGACTGCACTTCCTGTGGCAGTCAAGGGTTCAGGGCAGGGGAGCCCTACCGCCCTTTCCTGGAAATGAGAAGTCCACATTTGGTAAGCCTAGAGTCCCCTGAAGACATGGGTGGATGACGAAACGTCCCTGGGAGTTCTCTTCCTTGTGTTTAATAAGTCCCAGGACCATCTTCCCTTTTTAACCTTCACGTTTTCCCAGCAGGAATGGGACCAGTGCCGCCATCCCAGTTCCCCAGGACCGTGGAGGCGGCTTCCACAGACTCTGTCGCTGCAGATTCGAGAATCAGCCTCTTGCTCTATCACGGAACGGGGTTCCGGCTGGCACAGCTCTGGGGACTCCCTCTGTGCAGGGAGGGGGCCTGGGATTTGCGGGACACGGGGAGAAGGCGCCGAATCCAAGAGTTGTGTCTCTGAGAGCCTCAGATGCTTCGGGAACTGCGGACGGACGCCTGCTGACGCCCATCTCTCTGTGCCTCTGTTTCCTTGTCAGCTGATGGGTTTAGTAAGTATGTCCCCCATCAGGCAGTTGGGTGGTCAAGGGAGAGAAACACGAAAGGCAGAATTCATCGTAAAGATAAACAATAACTACTGCAAGGATAATCTCTATGATCAATGCTGTCCCCCCCGTGAAGACGGCGGGCTCTCTCTGCTCACATCAGCTGGGCAGCTGGCTCCAAACCCATCCATTCGGACACGCAAGTAGGGCCCAAGGAGCAGGTGCTAGCGAGGCAGGAGGAAGCCACGTGTCCTGCCTGGGGTCCTGGGGTCCTTGGCTCTTCTTGCCAAAAGAGCCAGGGTAGGAGCGTCCCTTCATGGACATCCCTCTGGGGGAGCAGCAGATGGGACACTGGGCTGGAAAAATATTGGCCCTTAAGCCCACTTTTACTTTAAGCCCTTTCCCACCGTGGGGCACTGTTCAGCGGGATGTCTTGATAAAATGTCTATATTTGGTCCTTATCACCCTTTCCAAAACCCTTGGAATATCCTAAATGATGAGGGTATAAAGGTGCCTTTTACTACGTTAATGAGCCGACTATTGGACCCCACTGAGACGTAGTGGTTGGTCACCCGTGGAGCCAACCGTGTGATTAGAGGGTTGGAACTTCCAGTGCCCCTGACCTCTGGACGTTGACTCGGTCGCCAAGAGCCAATAATTTAATCCATCAGGGCAGGGTAATGAAGCCTTTCCAAAATCCCAAAAGGAGGGGATGAGAGAGCCCCGGAGCTGAGCGGCAGTGGAGATCCGGGGAGAGTAGAATGCCCAGAGAGGATGTGGGTGCTCCAAGCCCGTCCCCACACACGTCTCTCCATCTGGCTCCTCCCCAGTGGCCCTTATAACAAACCAGCAACCCAGGGAGGAAGTCCAGTCCTCCCGAGTTCTGTGAGCGGCTCCGGCAAACTCATCCAACCCAAGAAGGGGGCCGTGGGAACCTCCCGTCTGCTGCCGGTCGGTCATAAGAGCAGGGGACAGCTCAGACTTGCAGTTGGCCTCTGAAGCTGGGGGTGGAGGTCTGGGGACGGTTTGGAAGGACCTGTCCTGGAGGAAGGGCGCGCCACGCACACTCAGGGGCAGAAGCTCGCTGAGAACTGAAAACAGTGCCTGTCGTCTGCTCCAGCCAGGGTCCTGCACCCACGCTGAATGGCAGGTGTCCCCAGAGCTGGCCAGCCAGAACCCCCTGGAGTCACACACACACCACACACACCCCCTCTCGTAACTACGAGTGCGGTGGAAACGCATGGTGGACACACTGGGCACGGCACAGGAAACGGCCCTGTGCTCGCAAAGAGAACGCGGTCTATAATGAGCTTCGGAAAGGAAGCCGGGACGGCAGGTGCCCCCAGGGTCGAGGCCCGCAGACTTCGCACGTGGCGCTCTGCATGCAGGTGTGTACGTCGGACTCTGATTCCACCTGCTTCCCCTCCTTCTCTGAATCGCGCCGCCTTCCGATGCCGGCGAGCTCGGGCACAGGGAAGGGGAGCAGGTGGAGAGCCGAGGCGGCTCCTGGTCACCGACTTCAGTGGCCGCTTTTTCCCCTCCCCTAGATCCTTGTTACCGACCACGGGACAGCCACCGTCCCGACACTCCTCCGTCGGAAACACGCCTTGCAGCACAGTGACGGTTCTTGCCGAGCGCCTGGACGGCCTCAAAGACGACGGACCCGTGCAGATGTGGCTCGGGACGCGCAGCCCCGCCGCAAGGGGGGTCTCGCCAAGGCCTCACAAGGAGCCGCCCTCGGCAGGTCCAAGCCGGCTCCGGCAGCGTGGACCCTGCTTCCCGTAACTGGCCAGAAGCACGGGTTGACAGACCAAACGCTACTGTTTCGAAATACGGGGGACGGTATTTTTGCGAGATTGTCTGTCTTCGGTCATACATTCCACGGGTGATATCAGATGCTGTTACGTTGGAAAGTCAGGACATTCTAAGCCGAATCTGGAGCGGCAGAGACTACGGGACACTGTGCCGGTCCCCTGCTGTGGGGGACGGCTGGGCCGCCTCAGCCCAGGAGCAGAAGCGGGGACTGTGTGACCGACCGGAGCACGTGTCCACCCCTCCAGGCTCGTGCTCGGGAAGGACCACCGAACGGGGCCGAATGTCCGCAGTCAGCTCTGGCCGGCCGGGCGCGGGGAGCAGCGTCTGCTTTGCACAGCACCCGCGGGCTGCTTGCGAGACATGGGACCTCGCGCGTGTGCTCACACACGTTGTCGGGGCGCGTCGGTGTCTGTCTGAGCTGCTCCTCGGAAGTCCACGCTTCCGGGTGAGTTACTGAAGGAAATGCACCTTCACGTCCTCCCAAGGCCGCAGGGTAAGGTGGCGGGAAGCAAGTGGACAGAGGAGGGCCTCGTCCTGGGCGACCCAGGGTTGCGGGGTCAGAGGGGAGGTCTTGGACGTGAACAAACAGAGGTGGCAAGTTGGGGGTCAGACACCTGCCTCCCCATCTGCTCTGAACTGTGACCCCCAACGCCTCACCGAAGTGACCAGCGGGGGCCCATGTGGGTACGGCAAAGCCGACGTCTTGTCAGGCGTCTCCGTGCTGTGAGAGAGAGAGTTTGGGAGCAGCGATGCTGAGGCACCTTCGGAAAGAGACACAGGAGGGTCTCCCCACGCGGGTCGGCAGCAACGGAAGGAGGAACAGAGCTGCGACTCCGACGCGGCCCGGCGCGCATGGCCGTCCGTCCGTCCAGGCGAAAGCGTGTGGCCTCGCCGCCGGCCAGAAGCAGGCCACACTTCCTGGGGACACCGGGTGAGGGGCGGGCCGGCGCTGCCGCAGAGCAAGGAGCCCCCGCCGCGGGGCGGGATCCGGGACCTGTGGAGGGGCCGACCTCTCAGGGGTCCGGGTGGGAGGGCGGGCTGCGGTGCTCGCGGCTGCAGGTGCGGGGGAGGGGTGGGCGCCAGCAGAAATGGGTCAGCGTGTGCTTCCTCGCAGCCCAGAACATCAGGATTTGGAGCAGAGATTCTCAAGCCCGGCTAACACCGGGAGTGCCCTGTAAGGGGCGTTTCGTCCTGCCCCCCTCCCTCGCAGGGTGATTTCCCAGAAGAGGAGGACGGCCTGTCAGCGCACAGGCGGGCCAACACCCACGGCTGCATTCAAGCCCAGAGGAAGCAGATGGTCCACACGTCCTGCCCTCCAACCCCTGGGCTCTTTTCTTCTCTGAGTGAGTCACCGCGGCCCGGCAAGTGGCCCTCCAGGGCCTACGCGCCCTCCCGCGAGCACAGAGAGCCTGTCCTCCTGGGACACGAGGGCGGGGGCGGGCGGCTGGAGATCACGTCTCCCGGCTGCCTCCGCTCTGCGGCAGGAGGACCCTGCATGGGCGCACCCGCGGTCACCACGCTCGCGCGGAAGACCCGCCTGAGAGCCATCCGCACGGGGAGGGGGACGGAGCAACGGCAGCGTCCCGGTCGGTCAAGGGCTCGGCTCGCACGCTCAGCAAGTGTTCCATCAGACGGCCCCACCTGGGCTCTGCGCGTTCCAGGAGCCCCGTTGCTAGCGATGGCCAGAAAATAGTGTCCCTACTGACCAGGCAGGGGCGGGGGGAGCAGGCCTGAGCCCTGGGAGTGGAGCCCTAAGTCCAGTCCTGACTTCGCCCCAGGCAGCCTTCGCCGCCGCACCGCCTCGGCCCAGAGCTGCTGGGGCTGCCACCAACGGCGGCCTGTGGCTGACACTACGGGGGGCTTTGCAGCGGGTTAAATCCAAGTGACAAATCTTCTGTGGTCTCGAGAAGCTCGGTGTCAAGAGGCTGCTGTTCCGATCGCGATTCAGCGCAGGCGCCTCTGACTTGCCCAAGACAAATGACCCAGGGCTCGCGGGTCCCCCGAAGCAGGCGCGGACACCAATGGCCCACCTCCCCCACCCCAAAGCCCTTGGCCAGGCAGATCCATGCCCTCAAAACCTCCTCCGTCCCTTCCTTTGACCTGAGTGTCCGTACTGAGCCCCACCTGCAAAGCCAGGGGGTACGTTACGCAGGCTGAGGCGGCCATGACCGAGAGAGCGGGGATCGGGGCTGCAGGGACCGCAGTCGCCACACGGGCAGGGCCTCTGCCGTCGCAGCCGAGGGAACCGGAGCTCCGGTCACATGCTGGACGGGAGCCTGTCGTGGCCTGGCCCCCACCGCCAGCCCTGGGACCGGTCCAGGGACATGCTCCCTGTGCACCAACTCTACCCTCCAGCTGGAAGCTTCTTGCACAGAGACAGGCCAGACCCTCAAAATGCATCTTACAGGAACGCCAGGTCCGTGCCACCAAGAGAAACTCTTTGGGGCCTTCCAATCTCCGTCCCCCAGGCCGCCCACGGATACCCCGTCTGAACAGCAGCCTCCCTGCGTCTGGCCGCCCACCCACGCACCAGGGGAGCTGCGGGCTCGGTGGCCTCTTCCTGCTGAGGGAAGGACCCCCTTGTGCCCAGACTCACAGCCCCAGAGCAGGAGCCGCGACCAGCTCAGAGCCCGGCACATGGGTTCCTCGCCAACAGAAACACGGCAAGGGCACCCTCTAAGGTGGGAGAAGCCGAGGGCCCTGGCTGGACACGGAGCCCCCAGAGGCGCGGCTGCGGACGTGGGGCACCCCGGGCCCGTCCGCTCCCGCATGTCTGCTCTGCACACGGAGTCCTTGCCTCTGCGAGCATGTGGTCTGCATGTGTTTGCCGGCAGGGCTGTCTGCCCGCGACCCGCTGATCAAACATGTCTCAAGACTTTTTTTTTCAAACTGGAAACTGTCATTAATAATCTGATTTCTATCTTTGTTAGGCTTTGGCCCTGAGGTATCGGCTTCTGTATTATCACATTTCAGTCGGGCTTCCACTGCTCACTTGACATGATGTTTAATCTTCTCACATCAAAGGGAAGGGCCCGGCTGCATTTGTTGGCATCGCGGCTGGACCTGCACCCGCGCGCCGGCTGGGCAGCCCGCGGCCCCCAGATGGAGGGGCCGCCCCTCCCCACCTCCAGGCTCCTGGATGCTTCAAAGCTCCTTCCCACATTTCCTTAAAAAAAAAGTACATGAATAAAAAGTAGGGGGAGGGGAGATCAAGGGCGAAGATTTCTGTTTCATTTGTTTCCCCAAATATTTCTTTATTTATTAAAATTGCGGAAGTCGGATCCCGTGTGCCTCGAGGCGTCGACAGGTGAACGTGTCCACTCTCTGTCACTCTTATAACGAAAGCAGAGCATTTCGTGTTCGTGTAACCCTTTGCTTCTAGGAGTTCAGGAGCTCCAGGAGCTTTGGAAGGATAGGAACGCGTCGCTGGTTCAGAAAGGGACGAAGGAGGCCGCCTGTCTCTAGCTACCTGCTCGGTGTGGGGCCGCCGTCCCTGAGCCCTGTGTGCCCACCAATGACCCGCTAGGTCTCAGGGGCACCGTGCTAGCTCCGTGACAGTTCTCAGCTCCCGCCCCCCCTGCCAGTCCCTCCGTGTGCCCTCTGCGCACCCAGGGCACCCGATCTCCGAGGCCGGCTGGGGTCCTCCAGCCCCTGCCCACAGTCCCGCGGAGCCCTGGCCACCCTCCGCCTGGACCACGCTCACTGGAGCCGTGCCCACACAGCCGCGCGTTCCCTCGAGGAGAGGATGTTAAAACCTAAGTCGTCATCCCGTTGATCAAGATGTAACAGGTGGGCAACAGCCAGGAGACACTACCCTGGTTTTCTCGAGGAAACGGTGATGAGTCTGGCCACAGCCGGCGCACCTTCTCCCCCGCTCTGAGCAGAGAGGGAGCTGGACCGCGCCCCACCCCGCCCCTGGGGGGAGAGTATACTGCCTGACCCCGGGCTGGGGCAAGTACTCAGTATGGTCGGGACCCTGCGGACTGGGTCTGCTGAGATCCCCCAGAGGAGATTACAGGGAAAGAGGGGTCTGGGGAAGGGGCAGGAACAGAGGCTTTTCAACCCCAGAGGTCAGCGGCCAGGCAGAGAAGACGCCATCCGTCTGTCGGTAAGCAGCCAGCACGGGGCTGCATCACAAGGACCCCCAGCAGACAGGACCGAGGAGGGGATCTCAGACAGCCCCGAGAGCCCCCCAGGGGCAGACACCTCACAGGAAGACCCCTGTCTCCTGTCCAGGTCTCTACTCTGGAGCCTTGAGACCTCCAGTGAGCTTAGAGCCTGGAGAGGCTGTGGAAGGAGCCCCCGCCACTTTCACAGTGTTCAGCCCACGGCAGGAGCCCAGGAAACACTCGGAAAGGGACAAGTATAGTCACATAAAAACAAAACATCTAGGTTAGGTCCTGCATCAAAGCTGCCACTTGCTCCCTCAGTCCCCTCACAGCAGGACAGGCCTGTCCCTTCCCAGCCAGACCCAGATGCCCCACAAGGCGTGGGGGTCACCTCCACTAAGGTTAGAATAAGATCAAAGACGTTAATCACAATCAACCCGCCTCTCCCACGTCTGGGTTCAGCCTGTTCGTGGACCACCACACGCCCTCCGGCCACAACCCCACGTCAGGGAGAATGAGGGTCGGTGGTGAACGGGACGGTTTTACAACCTGTTCCCATGACAGGAAACACCGGACAGCATGGTGAAACTGAGCAGACTGGCTACGGTGCACCCTTGGACCTGAGACGCCACGTGTCCCCCGCGTCCACAGGACAAGCTGCAATAATCCCCCTCCGGGTCCCCCCGTTCACGTCCACACCCGCGTTCAGGCCCTGGGACCCGTGCGGCCACGTGGGTCAAGCGCCACGTCCAAGGGGACTGAGATGATTCTCAGCCCTATGAGATTCCTCCTGGAGCAAACGCGTGTGTGGGGCCTGCGGTGCCAAGGGGGGCCTCCGAACGAACTCCCCGGGAAGACACGATGTCGTGAAAGCCTCAGTAGTGTCGCATGTCGGCGTGAAGCTGACACAGATATGGTGGACATCCGACACCCGCCGGAGCTGTCGCGTGAGGCGGACGGACCTTCCGGGGGCCGGGAGTAGCCCCGCGTGGTCTGGAATTCCCGCCGCGGCGACTCGAAACAGCACACCCCACCAGGGCTGTTGGTCGGGCTTCCTGAGGACCGTGAGCACCCATGCTGCCCGTTGGGGGGTGGGGAGACATCCTAGCTCGGGCTCTGCCACGCGTCACCCGGAGGCGGGACCGGAATCGGGACCTGCTCTGAGGACGTACTCTCCGAGACCAGCTCGTACGGCCCATGTTCACACTCGCTTCTCCGGGATAACCTTCCCAAAAATCATTAGGACATGCTCTGCTACCGTATGAGGCAGCAATTCCCTTTATCCGTTCGAAGGAATTGGGGCACCTGGGTGGCTCTGCCGGTGAAGCCTCTGCCTTCGGCTCAGGTCCCGATCCCGGGGTCCTGGGATCGAGCCCCGTGTCACGCTCCCTGCTCACCCGGGAGCCTGCTTCTCCCTCTGCCTCTCCCTATCTGTGCTCTTGCTCTCAAATACACAAGTAAAATCTTTTTTAAAAAAGGAATTAATTCAATGTCAAAGGATAGGAATTCAAAGGAATTGAAAGCAGAGTCTCAGCGGTATTTGTAGCCCCAAGTTCACGGCAGAGTTACCTGCAATGGCCGTAACGTGGGAACAACCCAAACCGATGGACAAATGGATAAATAAGATGTGGCTGGACCTCGAGGACACTCAGTTAAGTGGAAGAAGCCAGGCCCTGGTGGACAATAGGGCGCGTTTCCCCGTGTGGGAGTTCCGGGCCACTCCGCTGCCCGGACGCCCATCCCAGCACGACGGGGAGACTCCCTCCTCCTGCTCCCACATGGCTTTCCTCTGTCGTTCACACCGATGTCTACGCCACCTCTACGCCGGAGGGACAGCCGCCGGCCCAGCGTCCGCCAGGACTGCCGAGCAGAAATCACCACGCGGGTGACTCTGATACTAAAACACGCAGGCCTGGATTCCCGACTGAGCCTGGAAACGCGCCCATGTTTGAAGACAAACGACACTGCACGAAAAAAGAAAGAAAGAAGGAAAAGGTTCCCGTCTGTGCCTGGCCTCATGGGAACTGGCCGCAGACCCCACAGACCGCAGTTTGCGGTGACTTGATGGGCAGCCTCGGGAGCACAGGAGGGAGGCCCCGGGAAACGTGCAGGAGGAGCGGGCAGGGCAGCCGCAAGCCGGGGCCGCAGAGCAGCCAGCCGGGGGGGGGGGGTGCAGGCAGGGGTGCTGGGCAGGACTCGCGGGGTGGGGGTGGTCCTCCCTGCCTCTCAGTTCCTCAGAGGAGGGATTCTGGTCCAAAGTGACCCCCAGGCAGGGCACACGGGCGGCCCCCCACCCCGCCCCAAGGCAGTGCACACAGGGCAGCCTCCGAGCTCAGAGAGGGTCTGCAGGACTTAGCGCTCCATGCCTGGGGTTTCTACCTTGCAGTAGGGCCCTTAGTCCTGTGGGTCTAACTAGTTCCTGGGGCCAACCTCACCTAGAGAAGCTTGAGTCTAACCTATGGGCATCCCCAGCTGCTTCCTGGCTGCCCAGAGAAGGGCTGGGAGTCACCGAGGCAGCTGTTTGGGGGGCTCCGAGTGGGAGTTCTGGGGCCTCCTGCCTCCCGCCTGCTCTCTGCCTGTGGGGGACACACGGGAGACCAGCTGCTCCGCCAGTGCGGGGGTCAGGAGCCCAGCTTCTCACACCCTCCGTCGTCCCTTCACTCACTGACACACTCACACACGTGCACACACACGCGCACACACACGTGCACTGCTTACTCCTAACGTCATCCAACCCCAGCCTGCCTCCCTCAGACTACAGGGCTTTTCCCTCTTACATTTCCTGCATTTGGGGAGAAGGAGGGAAGCATGTGCTTCGGGGAGCTCTGCCCACTGAACGGTCCCAGCCTGGTGGGCAACAGTTCCCAGCACGATATTCCTGCACGTGATCCTAGACGAGGTAAATGTTGGGGGAAAGTCAGGCTTGTCCCCTGGAGAGCCCTGTGTCCCTGAGCAGATACACCCTTGGGATACAGGCGTCCCAGGATGCTTGGAGCAGGTGATCGCAGCTGCTTGAAATTCTCTCTGACAGTGGAGGCATCTGGTTGCCTGCGGTGGGTGTCCGTTAGCCGTCACTCCCACTGAGAACTTGCTGAGTCCCTCGCTGAGGAACTGCAGAGCGCGTGCTGGACCGAAGGCTGCGGGGCCGTGGGCAAGCCCTCTAGAGAACGTCGAGGTTTTATTTGTGGCGTTGGCAGGCAATAAACACTGATGTTCCAGAACAGGCGTCCCCCTCGCCCTCCGTGAGCTCTGGGCCGGTGTCCATTACCTTGTTGGACGTGGTAGTACATTCAGATATGCTCTGGGCGGGGATCTCTCGTTCCAAGTCTGAACCCTGAGGTTGGTCCGGATTTAACACTGAAGGGCGCTGTTTGGGGTCTGTTTGGTGCATGAGGCCAAGACCTGAATGCAAGCTGGACTGGCACCTTCTCGAGCCCCACCCACGGGGAACGTCTTCCTCTCTCTCTCTCTCTGGGCCTCTCTGGGCCTCTCCGCTCCTCCGACCAGAACAACAGTCTTCGCGCGCAGCTCTGTCCGTCCTTGCCTTGTGCATCGTGCCGGGACCCACGTTCCCGGAGAGAGAACGAAAAGGAAAACAAGAAACTCACCACCAGATCCATCACACTCAGGAGCATCTGGTCTTGCAGCAAACACGGCTCCTGCGCCAGCCTCCCGGGAGCTCGGGCCCACGCTCTGCGTTCCGCCCCGCCTTCCACCTCCGACCCGTGGGAGACGGAGAATGGGGTGAGCCTCCTCCATCTTGACCAGAACCAGAGCTGTTCTGGGGCTAATTTTGACAATGAAAATTTTAAAGTACGGATCTGAGCAAAGACCTTGGAGAAAATGCAGCACAGCCCTCCGACAAATGAGGGGAGGGGAAAAACCTGAAGTTGATTCAGCATCACAATCACCCCGGGAATGTTAGAGCTGAAAGGGTCTTTGGTTCACCCGGTTGGCTCTTTGTCCACTCTCTCCTCCGTGCCCCAGTGAGGACATGGTCCGACGTGTGTGTGTGTGTGTGTGTGTGTGGCTCGTGTCTTACTGGAAAAGCGAGGTTAGCACATGGACAGACTCTAGTGGGTGACCTTCGCCCAGCGTGTGCCGCAGTTCGGAGTCTCCGTCTGCTGGATTGCTGTAGGGACATAAAACCTGCTCCGTCCCGAACGGGTCTCCCTCCACAACAGCCCCACGTCCACCGAGTCACAAAGGGGCTGTACTGTGCCGCAGAGACGCCCGTTGGCCGCAGCCTGTCTCACACCACACGGTCCTGCCGGCCCCCGGGCAGGTCTCCAGCTTCTGACTACCTGTCCTGGGAGCTGGCCACGCCGCCGTCACGAGCCCGGGCTCATGCATGGAATCTCTGCTGTCGTGACTTCTGCCGGGAACCTTCCTTGCATTCCTGTCTTAGAACCGCTCACCCCTGTGTCAAGCACCGTGATGTTCCTGAATCTTCACGGCCGTCTCAGATCACATCCTGCCCTCGTGGCACTCGTGGGATTCTGGCAGTAGGTACGTGCGCCCGCCAAAGACACAGCCACGTGGGACCACGCTCTCCGTCCCTCCCCTCGACTCAAGCAAATCCCACTTGATCCGAGCGCAAACCCGCGTCGCATCTACACCTAACGTGGTGTGCCGGTCCGCTGTAGCTGCAGGACGGGCGGAGGACGGGAAAACGTGGCCTCGGGTCCGATTCTGAGTGTAACGTTCAGCCTCAGTTTTCAATAATGGAGCCGCCCAGAATCCTTGCCTGACAGTGGGGACCTGTTAAGGAGCAAAGGGCACTTTGGGCTTCTTCATGGGTCCACGATCACCGTTTCTCACCGTCCGAAACGGCAGCCAGCAGTCCTCCAAGTCGCCTCCAAATGAAGTGCCTCTGGATAAATCTCGCCCCCTGCAAACACAGGAGCCGTCGATCCGCGACTGACTCGCATTGGATTTCTAGCATCTGGGTCAAGACGAACAACGGAAAGTAAAGCAAATTTGCGGCCTGTCTCTTTCGGAGCAAATCAGGTTAAGTGTGTGGGTCCACACCCCACCGGTCCGCAGCCTGGCACCCGGGCTCCCCCCCACACGCCCACAGTCTCCCCACAGCCCGCACAGAGAATTTTCACTTCAGTGTGTGCCCCTTTGCATGAGACCCAAGAACACCCACGGCCGGCCGGGCCTGAGCACCAGAAATCCTCCGCACACGGATGACGGAGGGAGACCCCGCTGTCCTCCAGGGGATCCATCCACGGCCAAGGCTGTCTCACCGCGTCCCGTGCGAACTGTGTGGCTCTGGACGCATCCGTGTCTCCGGGCCTCACTGTCTCCCCTGACCGGCCTCACGGGGCTCTCCGGGCAGTTACGAGAGACGGTGCACGGCGTGTGTTTAACAAGACGACATGTCAAATACAGGAGGGGAGCCTGGCCCAGCCGGCGGGCACCCGTCCGCCAGAACGAGGGCCTTGCCTCCAGCCGATGGGATGCGACGCTCCTGCTTCACTCCTCCCGCCAAGGCATCGGTCAGGTTTCCCCCCACGTGGGAGCTGGGAGTCGCTGCCCCCTCCAGCCTCCCCGAGGTCTTGTGCTGACCACCCCAGCTCCACACTGAGGCCCCGGAAGTCAGCTAACGGGGGCGCCCACGGGCATCTACAAAGTGAGCCCAGCTTTACCGGGAATGCTGGCTGCTTTGCGGCTTAACTGGGGCGTGTGGATTCGTTACTTGAGAGCCTCCTGAGAGAAGGAAAGAAGGGGAGGAGGGAAGGGCCCTTTCCTCCCCGAGATGCCGCCCCTGCCAGGGCATCGGGCTCATGCTCTTGACGGGCTGTGGCTACCGCACGGCCCAGTAATTTCATCGGATGCTGACCCCGGACCAGAAACCTATGGCTCGGAACGGCCGCCTCCCCCACGGAGGCCCAGCTGTCCTGGGAGATGTCAGAGCCCGTGTGGGCGGGCCCGGAAACAGCTCTGAGGATCGGAGACGTCCTGGAAGGATGTGGGACATAGAGACGACGGCGAGTCACCTGCTCTTTCAAACGTCCGAGAGAACGTCCGGTTCGGAGAGGCTCAGAGGCTGGGAATGTAATCGAGCAGGGTCTCTGTTAGGAGAACACGGTGGACCGACACAGGGCGCCCGCGGGGAGCTGGAGGGAAGACACGGGGGCCGCTCACCGCGCACTGGGAGGCAGCCGGGAGGAGCGCAGGGCAGGCCGGGGGGCGGGTGTGGGGCGCAGACAGGGAGGGCGGGAAGGGAGACGTAAAGGCAGAAAGGCAGCCTCATGCTCTGGGGAAAGAGAACAATGTCCCCCCTTTCTAAAAAAAATCATTTATCTATTTGAGAGGAAGAGAGTTCAAGCAGGGCGAGGGGCAGAGGGACAAGGAGAAGCAGACGCCCCGCCGAGCAGGGGGCCTGATGCGGGGCTCCGTCCCGGGACTCCAGGATCACACCCTGAGCTGGAAGCAGACGCTTCCCCGACTGAGCCCCCCGACATCCAAGGACAACACTTCCTAAGTGGTGTGTCTTACCACACAATATTCCTTGTCTCGGAAGGGCAAGCCGGGCTGAGGAGGACCATGGAGGGCGTGGGGACTAAGCGCCTGCCCTTGTGTTGCAAGGACACCCCCTTTACAAGCGGGTGGGGAATCGAGGGTCTCCTAGTGTCCTAGCTCCCAGGAGGCCACGCCCGTGCAGGCCAGTGGCTGCTCCCGTCCGGGGAACCCTGCGCTCAGAAGGCGGGGGCCCTGCACTGACACAGCAGGCTCTCTGTGAGCCAGGTGACGGAATATTTATTTTATTTTGACCAGCTGTGTTCCCAGCCCCAGCCTGGTTACAGGTTGGCTCCGAGGAGCATTCCGGCACCAGACAAGCTTGTTTTAGGGCTCCTTGGGGTACAGGTACGTTTCCCTCTCAGGTCTCTAGCGAGGGGACCCCCCATCCTCTGGAACCCCGATGTCTGCTTCCCTCCACCTCTAACCCCATGGAGGCTGCGGCAGGGACGCATGCTGACCTCCCATCAGGAAGATGGACGGAGGGGAGAGCAAAGGAGTGCCATCTGCATCGTGGGCCCCAAGGTGGCTGGGACGGGTCAGAGACGAGCCCTAGTGGGCCTGGGCCCCCAAATAGCCCCAGGCTCTGCTCCCAGGAAAGAAGAGACGTGGGATGCCAGGCAGACCCCTCCCTCTCCTGCCGGTCACATAGAGAGTCCAGGTAATTTCCAGTCACGTTGGACGACAGGGCACATTTTATTGATTCCATTAGATGAGAAACCCAAATAAGTCCCTGAGCCTATTGACATGAAAGAAATACGGGGTCCGATGGGGTTTCCAACCTGCATTTACTGAACAGGGAAGCCACCAGGGGAGCCTGTGGGGCACATCAGGGGACAGCGCCTTCCCCGTGGCCTTCAGAGGGCTTGTCATCCACGCACGGACTCACTCAAGGGCCCCAAAATCCCCAGGCCCCTGCTGGGTGCTGCAGACCAAGTGGTCAGTGAAACAGTCCTGGCCTCCAAAATCTTCCAGACTAAATGGAGAGGTAAGGAAACAGCTGGTTTTGATGCAGGATCGTGATTGCTAAGAACAAAGGAGAGACAGGCTCCCTGATGAAAGGCACCGGGAGCCCCTCAGGCTCCCTGTAGAGCATCCTCTGGCTCCCCTTCCCCATACCCTCAAACGCCCCCCCCCAGGTCGATGGACACCTGTGCTCAGGCCATGGGGTGTGGCGATCCAGGCTCTCTGCCCTCCCAGCAAAGCCACTCTGCTCGTCCTGTTCCACGGGAGAGCAGCACATCCCGCGCCACAGACCCAACATGTCCGGCGCCGCTCACCCCAGGGGCCGGGGAGAAGGGGCCCGTGCATCCAGGCCGGCACCCCCCAGGCCTTGCGTGACAGTCCAGCGCGTCTGACCTTCCTGGACCCACAGCAGCATCGCTGGTGCCGAAACCGTCAGGCTGACCACAGCAGCCTGGCGGACGCAACGAGGGCCCGGGGGCCTTGAACTAGCTCCACGTGACCGAGCCCAGCCGCAGGGGACATGAATGGGGTCCTGTGGGCAAAGAGATAATGAACTTGGGTGAAGTCAGAGCAAAGACATGAGCAGTAGCGGCCAGGGGCCGGGCACGGTGTCAGGCTCTGCGGACACAGAAGCAAAGCAGCAGATGGCTCCCTGCACTCAGGGTGGCCGGGGGCAGGGGAGGCAGCCGAGGACCCACAGAATCCTGGGCAGCTGGCAACGGGGTGGTGCAGAGGAGGCCGAGAGCGAAGTGGCCGGAACCAGCCACGTGACCCTGAAGTGAGGAGCCCATGCCCAGCACCCAGGGCATGACCTTGAAGACCCACAGAAAGGGCTGAACGGCTGTCCACGCACCTGCCGGACGGACGGTCACACGCACTCTTTCTGCTACAGGTAGGACCTTCCGTATGTACTCACTGCCTGTGCTCATGTACTATTCGTGGAACACAATCTATTATGTGTGGAACACAATCTGCACACAAAGGACAAGGCCGTGCTTCGTGATGACATCATGTGACGACGCAGCTGACCACATTTAGTCACGAGCATTAAGGGGCTTTGATATTTTTGTCCCTTTTAAAGCAAACGGGATGTTTATATTTCCCGGTCTTCATCCTTCTTCCCACAGCCCTCGACCCTCATGGAGGAGCCAGTCCCCGTGAGCTTCCCCGGCCCCTGCGCATTGTCACGGCTGATGATGCTACAGGCTAGGAAACCGGGGCACGTCTTCCGGGCAGTGCCTCAGAAGCAGAAAAGCAAATGAGCACAAGGGTGACTCTGTGTGTGTGTGTCTGTGTGTGTGTCTGTGTGTATGTCTGTGTGTGTGTGTGTGTGTGTGTGTGTGTGTGTGTGTGGAGCCCGGCCAGGGCTGGGGGCTCTCCAGGCTGAAGGCTGTCTCCTCCAGTCCCATGGGGAGAATCCCCGTCCAGGGTATCAGCGGCCCAACGTCGCGCTGCACACTTGGACCACCTCCTATTTTCTGTTGTCCGGGCACCAATTCATCCTCACAGCATGCGAAGAAGAGGGAGAGGCTCTCTGGGCCCTGGGGCTCACATCAGCCCGAGTGCGTTCTGGAGAACGCCAGGACGGAGACCCAAAGCCATTTGGATAGCACTCGCCACGTCGGTGACACCCCTTACAACGTAACCAGATTCCCCGGGACAAATCTGCGCCCAAAAGCAGAGGCTGTGGGGTCCTCGGTGTGGAAACCCTTATGCAAACCAAGAGAAACCCCTGCTTGTGACCCAGGGGACCCGGCAGGCCCACAGGCACCAGTGAAGAAGCAAACTCATTGACCCGGAAGAACAGTTCGAGGCGCCCAGGGCCTAGAATGAGCTCCCGCTGGGAGGAGACCTGTTGCAGAGTAACGGGAAGGCCCCGGTGGGGGACACACCGCTGCACACGCGCGGTTAGGAACCTGAGTCCGGTTCCCTCCTGCGACTCTCCACGGCTCTGTGACTGGAGCAAGCCTCGGTTTCTCGTCTGTGGAATGGGAATAACCACAGATACTCTCGGTGGGTTGCCACGGGGGTTAACAGGACCCGCCCGGCCAGCCCCTGACTGTTGCTGCCTCGAACCCGACTCCGCAGAGGAACCGACGTGAACTCACCACAGCGTATTTCTGAGACGCTCCGCTTGTCAGAACTTGCCCACTTCAAAGAGCTGAGAGAGGCAGACGCCGATTCTGTCAGGTGACGTCACCTCCGGGAGAGCTGGCGAGGCCTCCTCCGCCCGGGCCCGTCCGACCCGCCGTGCCCTCACGGGATCAGGCCGCTCCAAGCCGGTCAGGAATGCAAACCTGGATTCTCCGTGCAGCCCTACAGGTTCCTGCAGAGCAAACCACACCAGCACGTAGGGTCTGGGCCCGCCGTGCCGGCACACAGGGACGGACAAGGGAATCCAAGAGTGGGGACCTGGCGGTAAAATGCCTGGGAGAAAAGCAGGAGCATGAAAGGCCCAGAGGAGGGGGGCCCAGTGGGGCGGGTGAGGCAGGGAGCTTGTCCCTGTGGTTGGGCTGAGCAGGGGCAGCAGGCCCGGTCCCGGGGGAGGATCTGGGGAGGGTGTGCGCACCCACTACCGTAACCACCTGTCTGAGCTGCCCCACCTTGCGTGTGGTGACAACGTGTCCCAACAGGAATCGTCCGGAAGGTGTGCCGTCCCTCCGGCCAGCCGCCTGGGCTCCCAGCCGGGGATACCCGGTCGGAAGGTCAGCGGGACGCCGCGTGGTCAGCACAGACAAGGCGGGCGGACCTCCCCCCTCCCGGCTGCAGAGCTCAGTGGGGCTTCTCACCTAAGGAAGATCTCGGGCCTCAGAAGTAAAATGTGTGGCGTGAAGCGCGGGGGGCCGAGTGCGAGGGTGGGTCGATCGGGCTGTTCCAACGCTGGGCTCTCGGGGCTGCCGTTATGCATTATTATGTGAATTTGCTGGGTCTGCAGAGAGCGTCTGCCGGCCTGGCTCGCCACGTCAGCTACGGAGCCTGCAGCCTCCAGAAGGTCCAGTCCGGGCTCTTTCCCCTTGGTGCCCGCCCAAACACCCAGCCCACGCCCTTTCTCCAGAGCCCACGCCGCACTGCCCAGCACCACGTTGAGGGGTCGGGCGGGTGCTGAAGGGGCATCCACGTCGGGCCGTCCCTGCCCAGCCACACCACGCTCTGCTGCCTGGACGTGGCCACACAGCGGGAATAATCGCGTCTGCTGCCCTTTCTGGGAAGGAGGCCGAGCCCCGGGCACCTTGTCAAGCATGAGGTGACACACCTCACCCCTCTCTACTCTCAGGACAACCCCGGACAGGGGCCGGCTGCCACGGGCAATGCCAGCCCGCTCCTGAGACAGCACAGCTGGACTTGGTCCCCGCAGAGCCCTGGACACGCAGAGCCCCGAATGGAGGCCACGCGTCAGAGCCACGCGCTGGCCATGCTTCAGGATGTCTCTTCGGCCCCTGGGCAGCGGCCTCTGCAGATCACTGGCTGGGAAAGCCCGTCGCCCGCCGCTCCGGCCCCTTGCCCCACTCCCTCGGGTGGGCTCAACAGGGCCGGCAGCAATGGACAATCAGTAAAAAATACCTCGTTTTCCTTTCCTAGCCTGAAGAGGAGATTTCTTGACACATTCCTGTTTTGTGATAAAGGACGTTAAGTCCCCTGAGTTAATTATCACACCGGTCCTTGTTGCCAAAATTTCTATTCGGTGCAGAGAAGTGTAGTCGATGTTTCCTGCCCCTCCGAATATTGAATTTGCATGTATGCTCGTGAACAGACACTTCGGGAAGGACACTCACTAAGAAAAACAACACAATCAGAAAGGAAACTTCCCATGAGATCCATGCTTAACCGGTCCCGCAGAGAAAACGGGATTTCCGTGCCACCAGCAGTGGCACGTGTAGTGTCCCCGCAAAGGAAGGGAAGGCAGCGTCTCCAAGAGACATTTGCACAGACACGTTCACGGCAGCGGTATTCACAGCAGCAGGGACGTGGACGCCTCCCTAGTGTCCAGTGACCAGAGGAACAGATAAACAAAGTGTGGTCTATCCACACAACAGAATGTCCTTCAGCCGCAAGAAAGGAACGAAGCTGTGATTCGGGTCACGCAGACGAAGCTGGGGGACGTGATGGGGGGAAGGAGGCAGACGCCAAGGAGACAAATACGGCCTGACTCCTCTAGTAAGAGATCCCTCAGCTGGTCAAGTCGAGGGATGGGGCCCAGGGGCTGACTGGGAACGAGGGGTTCCTGGGTAACGGGGTCGGTTTCAGTCCCGCAGGATGAAGCGGCTCCCGAGAGTGGCCACGCAACCCTGTGACCGTCCTTCACGCCGACAACCTGCTCACTTCAAAATAGCTAAGATGCAGATTTTGTGTTTCGCGTGTTTCACCCCAACTCCAACGGAAACATGTCTCCGGTGAAGAAAACGAGTCCGTCCCCACCCGCACGCCCGCTGGGGTTTCCCGGCTGCTGGCGCCGAGCGCACCGGCTGTGCCCCCACCCGAAGCATCTTCGGGGAGAGCGGCGAGGACGCGCCCCAGGGCCGCAGGCGTTTGGACCAGACCGGGTTCGGCATTTCCAGTCTCGCAGCCAGCGCCTGGGTTTTTAGCAGCGCACCGTGGGGAAGGTGGTCCCAGACGGACACTGAAGGTCTGAGTCGTCGGAAATCCCAGCTCAGGGCGGAGTCCGACTCCGAGAGCCCCCGAGGGACACAGCGGGAGCACCTCCGCGAGGCAACGGTAAACACGCCGCGGCGCCCCAGACCGTCGAACGCGGTTGAGAGAAAGGAGGGGGCCCACGCGTGCCCCCAGACGGACAAACTCCCGAAGCCCCCCGGAGGTTTGTTTCCCTCCCGGGGAAGGGGAAGAAACCGGACACAGAAGGTCCACCTCCTACGCCCCGACCCACGGGGCCTTGGGAAAGGCAACCCCCCAGACAGAAAGCAGAGGAGAGGTGGCCTGGGGCGGGCGAGGGGCGGGGGGAGCTTCCAGGCCTCAGAGAGCGTCATGTGCGCCTCCAGGAACAGCCCCGAGAAGGTCTTCCTTGCACAGAGAAGGAGGGAGAGCAGGCGGGCGAGGGCCCTGCGAGGCCCATGGGATTCTGGAACTCGCGTCACGGGGACCTGCTCGGAGCCGGCGTCTGCCAGGGCAGATAGAGGGTCCGCGTTATGTTCATTTGGTTCGCGTTATGAAAGCTGTTCTTGGAAAGAAGCAAAACCTCTCCTTAAGCACAGGGAACACGCGCTCACACGTCGCCCGACCCTGGCAGCTCCGGCGGTCTGAGGACGCGGCGGCTCCAACGCTGACTTGCTTGTCATCGCCGCAGGGACAACAGCGGACCACGCGGAGAGGCCGTCGTGACCCCGTCCGGGTAAGACCACTGCTGTTCTCCTCTGTCCTTCCCCGTGGCCCCACCCCCTGTCCCGCTGCCCCCGCTTCGGACCCCAGCAGGGGCCTGCGGGCAGCTCA
Organism: Neogale vison; assembly: GCF_020171115.1. Lineage (NCBI taxonomy): Eukaryota > Metazoa > Chordata > Mammalia > Carnivora > Mustelidae > Neogale > Neogale vison. The sequence continues at coordinate 100,174,286 of NC_058099.1, read as the reverse complement.
CCACGCCTCACACCCGCTGCACTCCCGGGCCTGCCCCACCCTCTCTGGCCTTGAACCCACGACTCCAGAACTATCCGGGTCTTGGGATTCTCGGTGCCTGCGACAACGGGAAGCCATTGTACGTCTAAAGGTGCGTTTGGGTGGGAGGGGCTCACGGTGGGAGAATATTTATGGTTCTAAACGGGTGACGACCTGGGGTCTCTCTGCGGCAGCTTCAGTGCGGTTCGTCTGCGGGTCGCTTGGGTAGAAACGTGACGGGGGACGCGGGGTTCGAAGACGAGGAGAGGAAGGAATCATCACGGCACCACAGTGACAACACGGCGGATCAACAAGCCTGGGAGGCAGACGCAGGAGCAGAGACCACGGTACCCACGGCCATCCCTTCCGTGTCCCCCCAGAGACTGTGCAAGAAGACACACAACATGTTCCTTAGGGTTTCCACCAGTTGCCGAACTGGAAGGACTCCGGGCAGGACAGTCAAGCAGTGGCCGATCAAAAGTCGGATTTCGGACTCCGCTCCAGCACCCGCCACGGCTGGAAACCGACCGGGGTCTTGCAAGGATCGTGCAGGCTCTTGGGCCAGATTTCAGGGCAAATGAGTTCCAGAAGGGTCTCAAGGCCAGAGAGTATCCTAAGGGGTCCTCTGCACCTCGGGAAAAGGCTGCAGATGTTTGTGGAAAGAATCGACTTCCCAAGAGTCAGAGCCGCTCTGAACTGTTTCCGAGGTCTCCTTCTACCTCCTTTCCTCGCAAAGCCACGTCGCTCGGCCTGCAAGGCGGACCTTCTGTTCACCCTCACTCTCGCCCAAGTACACGTGTTTGGGTTTTTTTCCTTATTTGCCATCCTGGATAAATTAACAAGGTTCAAGTAATCAGATCTCCCCCAGAGCGTCAGTGAAACGGGAAGACGGTCCAGGTCACGGGGCTTCGGCTGTAAGACAGGCTCCCTCTTCCCCTGCACGGAAGGAGCGGCGTCTGGCTCCCTGGCGCTGACCCCAGGACCCGGTCCGAGCTAGCCCTCGTCCCGCCGGCCCCGTGACCATCCCACCTCAGCCTGTAGTGCCCCCCGTCACCACCGCGACCCCCACCCCGCCACGCCCTCCCCACAGCCTCCCCCGAGAAGGGCCCCATGGCCCCTACCCCAGGCCCTGCCTCTGTCCCAGCTGTAAGGCCCAGAAACCTCAAATCTGAGATTTCCTGTGACAAGCTTACCTTGATGCCATTTCATTTGTTCATTAAAATGAATTTTAACTGCATTTTCTTGCATGTATCGTGTCCCACTGTCCCCAGATCTCGGGGACATGGCCCCCTGCAACCAGCAAATGAGACAGTGCACCCAGATCTCTGGGGACGGTGTGGCCACAAGGGCGTGGCCTGTCGGCCTTACTCCTTCGGCCCACGGCTGCCATGCTTATCGAAGCCCCTCTCTTCCTGTGTGCCACGCGATGGCCATTAAACCCCATCTCTCCGGGCCGCTGCTGTGCCGCGATGCCCAGCCTCCGAGCGGTCCACGATGGTGCCGGGGCGAAGCTTGCATCACGGTGGAGCCTGACACCAGCCCCGGGGTCCTCCACACCCCTCCGCTCTGCCTCCTGGATTCGAAGACCCCTACCGAGAACTCCCGGACCCTCGAAGATGGCAGAGCCACCCAGGACAGAAGGGTCAGGGGTCCACAAATGCCCACGTGGGCACAGCGCCTCTGCCCACCCTCCTCCAGCCCTGGGCAGACAGGGACATGAGCAGAAAGTTCCATTCCACCGTGCGACCCCGCTGAGCTTTGGAGCCATGGGGGAGCCAGCCACTGGGACGGGTAAGCCCGGCATCCGCCTTGCTCCAGACACGGCCTCAAGAGACCCGCGCTGAGGGACCAACGTCACCAAGAGAGATGAAAACTGTCTGCTCTGGGCCACACACATGGGTCCCTATGGGCTCATCATGTCAATCGTGAGTTTCAAATATCAGGCCCAGTTCCCGGGGCTGGTTTAGGGATCGAGAGACGCAGGGGCAGCCCCAGGAGGACCAGCTCCCTCCCACGGATCCCGGTGACAGAGGCGTGGAGGAGGTGAAGGAGACGGGACTTACGGGGTCTGGAGGGTGCGCTGGTACCGTGCTCGCCCCGCCCCCAGGCCACGGAGGGAAGAGACAGGTGTGCACAGGAGCACCCGTCCTCCGCGGAGGCCCAGCTGAGGTGCAGACCCAAGCTTGCGCTTACCAGCAAACCCCACCAGCTGCCAGCATGCACTGTCCTCACGTCCCTGCAGCCTAACCCTGAGACAGCGGACTGGGGGGAGGGGACAGCCAAGCCCTGCTTGGCAGGGAGGAGAGGCGGGGAGCCAAGGACCTGTGCCAGGGATCCCAGCCCATCCTGGGGCCGGCGCTGCAGGAAGCGATTCTAGGTACGGGCCGGGTAGTAAGCGTTAGACGGCACGGAGCTGCTGGAGGCACTGCCGATCATCCGTGTGTGCAGGCCACGCTGGTTCTGGGGTCCATCCACACTGGTTCTGGGGGTCTGCCCGCAGCGAGATGGGAGTGTCCCCGTGCAATCAGAGCAGAGGGAAAGGACGCAGCTGGGTCTGCCTGCAGGGGTCGGGGCAGCTTCCTGAAAATGCATGGCAGACGCTTTAGTGTGGTGCCCGCCTCTCCTGGGGACGGCGTGTCCCGGCGCACACCACAGGCTCCAGCCACCATGCCCAGGTTCTCTGCCGCAGGCTCTCCAGGCTCCTTCAGCCTGTGCCTGGGGCGGCCCACAGAGTCTGGGAGCAGAGCTCAGCCAGTGATGGGGGCAAAGGGGAGACCAAAGGGTGAACATGCCACCCCCTGCTCCCCTGCCTCCCAGAGGGAACACTTGCCCCGAGGTCGAGGGGATGAGCTCCAGGCAGCCGTAGTGGTGACGGTTCCCTCCCCACACTGGCTGGTACTTCTAGAAACAGCCTCCAAAGGAAGCGGGAACTCCAGCCCTGTCTCAGCCCGAAGTGCCCAGCAGGTAAGGGCAGAAAGAAGAGCAAGTGTCCGAAGCAGCCGGGGTCCACGACACCCCCATGTGTGGACCGGTGACCCGGACCCGAGAACGGCCTGGGCCTTCTCCCCAGCCTGCCTGGGAGGCAGACGTAGGAGCAGAGACCACGGTACCCACGGCCATCCCTTCCGTGTCCCCCCAGAGACTGTGCAAGAAGACACACAACATGTTCCTTAGGGTTTCCACCAGTTGCCCAACTGGAAGGACTCCGGGCACCGGGTGTCCACACTTGGGGACGTGTCTAGCAGTACAAAGGGACCAACTACCAATCTCCGCCACCACGCCAAGAAATCTCAGAGAGAGCATGCGGGGACAAACACGTCTCGCACGTGATTCCATTCTACGAAGTTCTCGGAGACTCTCTGCTCAAACCGGGGGCGGGGCTGCCTTTGGGGCTGGGGGCCGGGATGGGCTGGGAAGGGCAAGAGGGATCTTTCTAGGGAGATGGGCGTACTCCATATCTGCATGGGGTTTGCATTGGAGGTGGGGAGGGGGTCGTCCAATCCTGCTGGTAAAATCTGTACATAACGCTGAATGTAGCTTGCCCCCCGAAAATCCTGCACACACAGCTTGAAGCCCAGTCACGATGTGTGTGCTGAGGTGTGTACTGGTATCAGCCACTTGGAAATGTAAGACGGACGGACAGAGCCTGAGGGACGGCGATGGGAAGGGGTGAGCAACAGCAGGTGTAGCAATGGGAAGCCCGAGGGTGCGGAACGAGGGTACAGGACCAGGGTGCCCCCCGCGCAGTTGCGTGGGTTTGTCTGCCTGTTTGAGAGTTGTCGTGGAAAACCCTGGGGAGGGAAGAGACTGGCACCACGCCAGGATCGGGACCAAGCACATCTCAGCGGGGACATTGTAGGGTCTGAGGGTGGAGACTGCCAGTCGGGCTCATGTCGAGAAGCTTTAATGAGGAACCACTTCGGGGCCATGCTAAGGGGTGGGAAGCCAAACAGCACACGAGTTAAGCTGTCGCCATAGAGTGAGCTGTGCTGTGATCCAGGGAGGAGGGCCCCAGGAAGGGAGTGCTTCGGGAGACACAGAATTCCAGGGCACCAGGGCCTGGGGGCAGGTCCCCCGGGAGCTCACGGGGCAGGTGACCACCACGGAGGTCACGGTGGCAGTAGGTTCCTGGCCTGAGTTACTGCTGGACGTGGACCAAGCTTCTAGGCTATAGATGTGATGGCTTTGGGTGTTCCCAGGACAGGTGGCCTGTCCCCATGCCCTCCCCTCTTGGGCACTGGGAGAAAGAGGGATGCACACTCCAGATCTTAGACCCCAACCCTGAGAGCCAAGCGGAAGCCTCTTCCCTGTAAGATCCAGGAGCAGCGCCTGGAGACAGCTGGGGAGAAGGAGAGCAGTCAGCCTTCTACACCCCCTGCCCCCCTCGCTGTGCTCGCGACCCCAAGAGCAGCTCCCGCAGACCCGCCGCTGCGGACCCCCAGCAGGACTGTCTCCACCCTCTGGCTCCCTTTCCCGGTGGCAGAGATCCCGCGTGGGCGGGATGCCGCCATCCTCTCGCAGCGGCCCTGGGTTATCTCGGGACGGGCCGCTCCCGCAGCACGAGAACCCAAGCCTAGCTCAGTGAGAGGAGGAGGGAATGGACGTCAGCCCATCATCTGCCGACAGATGTCCCCGGGGTACTGAGCGTGGCTTCAGGTGGTCCGGACTCCTGTGTGAGCTCCCCCGCTCACCGACAGCGGGAGAACGTGTGACTCAACTCTAAGATGTGAAACAGAACCCCCAAAGACGTGCCCCGGATAGAAGAAACCCACAGAGAAGACAGTGGTTTCAAAGTGTGCACGCTGCTGTGATTTCCCTCCTCCGGAGAGAAGTGGAGGGCCCCACAGCGACGTCCTGGTGCATTCTGGATAATGTCTGCCAGGCCCGGGCTGTCCCCATCCGACCCCTCTGGAGCCCGGGATTCCTGAAGAGGACGGGCTGGCAGGAGCCATCAGACCTGCCCGCAACTCTAGCCCAGAGACAGAAGGAGAAACCAAGAGTGTGGCCCCCGTGGGGACTGTCCCAGGCCATGGGCCCCGTCAGAAGACGGCCCATGGACGGCCCCGTGCTCTGAGGGAGCAGTGCGGCCTGCCGCTCGGACACGGGGCCTCTGGCGTGGCACAGCAGGAAGGCCAATGCCCACGGCGGAGCCGGAAGGTAGGACGGCGTTGTCCGTGGAGGCTGGTGGCTGGAGCTGGCGACACGCGCGTCACCTGGTGAAGCACGGCCACGCTGGCCGATTGTGACTCATACACGGCCTTTTCCACACAGACACTCTGTTTCATTCAGGAGCTCCCCAAAGGGCGAGAGCCATAGTTGTAACCCGAGAAAATACCCAGGAGGGTTGGGAGCGGCCCCGGGATCGTGGAATCATCGCGAGCCACGTACCCTGAGCCCGTGTCCTGCAGCCCGGAGCCGGGACAGCCGTGGGACCCGTCCCAGCACTCACGCACCTCCGGCCCGGTTCCTGCTGGACACACGCTGCTTCTCCTCTCATCCACCCCCAGTGACAGGGGGACACCCGGCGCGCAGCCCCGCGGCCTGGCCGTCATCCGTTCCCACGCGGCGCCCCCCCCCCCCCCGCCCTGCTGGGCAAGACGTGTGGAGAAACGCAGACATCAGGGTTGCTTCAAGAAGAACAAGCTCTTCACTGCGGCTGCCGCTAGGGTCTGCCTGAGCGAGGTCCGAGATGAAAGCGGGCGTCTCCAGGAAGGCAGGGAGGACGTGGGGACGAAGGAAGGATGGGGGGGGCAGGAAAGATCACTTTTTACTTTTGGGGGAATCAGGTTTTACTTTGTTTTTTCAAGTTAAAGAAGAAACCAATCACGACTTTAAACTCTCCACGCAGTGTGGACATCTTTTCCGACTCAGTGGTCACGGATCCGTCTAAGTGACCCCTGAGAAGTGACCGGAGTCGCCCCGGCTGCCTGGACAAGCAGCTGGACGCGGGTCCCCTGACCCCGGAGAGGCCCTTCGGGGGAGCCGTCTGGGCAGAGCACGCTCTCGTAGTGGAGGAGCCGCCCTCCGGTCTCGAAGCACGACCCAAGAGCTGCGTCACATCTGCTGACCCGCTCTTCCCCTGACGCGTCTGCAGGACCCTGAGGCCGGAGCCAGGGAGGCTCCCGGGTCCCCGAGGCAGCACAGCCCTCCCACCCTGAGCCGCGTCCCCCCCACCAGCAGCAGCTGTTTCTGGGCCCGAGGCAGTCTTGAGCTCCAGAAAGCGCACCTGCTGCCCGCCGGCCCACAGGGGCCTCCCTCGACACAGCTGCCTGCCAGTGGGGCACGGCTGCCTCTGCGGGGCAGACAGCTGGGGGACAGGCGTCCATCGCCAGAGCCGGTCCCTGGCAGCCCCGGCCGCCAGCACAGCGTCCACAGCAATGCCTGGGGACCTTGGGGGGCCGGGGGCTTCCCGGCTCACCCCGCAGCCGTGGGCAGCCCACACCAACCGGAGCCTCAGCACGTGGGGGCCGGAAGGCCATCAGGGGCTTTCTCTGGAAGGGGGGCTGGGGGACCCGTGGCTTGCGTCTGCACATCCCCGCTCCCCGTGCAGCTTAGAGGAACATCAGCTGGCCAAGTCTCCCTTTTCTCTCTCACGCAGTCCATCTGTCCATCCGGACCACAGAGTGCTGCGGGATGCCGGCCACTGCCAGGGCGAAGGGGATGTCATGCCTGACACAGAGGGGCCCCCGTTTCCCAGGAAACCGGGAGACGCTGCGATGGGCAATGAGCAATCCATGGGGCCAGGAGGCAGACACTGAGTCAGGCCCCCAGAGACAGGTGCCCCGCCGGCCGCGAACACACAGCCGGGGCCCCCCCAACCCGCTGCTCCTCCCCTCCCCCCGGTCCCAGAGCTCCCCTGCCCCGGAGCTCCCCAGCCCATCACACAGGACTTATGATGTCTCCCGACCTAAAGGAGCTTTCCCAAGTCTGTCCTGACCTCCCGACCCCCTCGGGCTGCAGGAACCACAGGGGCCCAGGGGTCCAGAGACCTGCTCCTGACCCTAGAACATTCTGGAAGCGTTTTCCTCCCCACTCAGCCACTCTGTGACCGTAATTGGCTGTCCTGGCCTGGAGGAGAACTTCACGTGTCTCCCTGCACCCCCCGGCTCGTGGGTGCTCCCATCCCTGAAGGGTCGGGCCACAGGGGACTCAGCCAAGTCTGCAGAGGGACGCAGTCACCCCCTGCCTGCAAGGACAAGGCCGTGGGGTGCAAGCCAGTCCCCCTGGGGCGCGGGGTCCCTCCAGAAGGGCAGTGCCAGCCCAGGACGTAGGCATGTGGATTTATGGGGGGGCCTGCTTCACGGGGGGAGGAGGGAGCCAGGGGTCCTGAGGTTTGGGCTGCGGTCTTCAGTCACCCGCTGCTAAAGCCGGCAGAGGACTGGGGTCCCTTTCCGGGTCCATGCTTCCCACACCCGGGTGAGGCGCGTCTGGCCACAGTCAAGGAGCTTACAGGGTGGACAGCCGCTGTCTTCATTCAAGGGGTCTCCCCAAGACTTGACTTCCTCTCTGTAGCCCCGCCCAGCCGAGGAGGGAAGGAGCCGGGGTCCTGGCCCCTCGGACAGGCTCCTGGGACAGCTGACTCCCCCGAGGAGCTCAAAGCCAGCCCCTCCGGCCTCAGCACAGTGACGCAGCCGCTGAAGGGGCAGACCAGCAGGTCGGCTGTCGGGTGGGCGGGCAGGGCCTGCCACATCTGCTCCACAAGCAGCCCTTCCCCAGGACCCTCTGAACGGTTCAGGGAGGGGGATTCTGGGCTGTTGGGAGGAAAACAGTAAGAAGTGGATAGAGGGGCAGGGGAACCCCAGGAGGGCCCCAGGTCCCTGGGCCTCATGTCAATGCAGGACAAGACTCTGGCACACAGCCCCTGTGGGCTCTGAGGGAGGGGCCTGGCCCCCCTCCATGTCCCCAGGAGAGGGCCCGTGCTGTCAGCCCCTCCCGCCTCTCTCCTGTCTCAAAGGCCAACCCCAGACATCCATTCCAGCCGCTCCCCTCTCCTAGCTGAGGACTCTCGAGTCACCCCCAGGTGGCCGGCAGGTCCTGGCTGAGGCCTTGGGCCAATGCCTTCTCCTCTCTGAGCCACCTCGCCCGGTACCCTGGACCCCACGACCCATCGCCAACCACAACCGTAGGCAAAAGGAACCGTGTCCACGTTGGAAGTGGGCCAGACATCCGACCACCCATCCAGAACCCTCTTCTGCTGGCCCGTGCAGAGGCTACAGCCCTCCGGCGAGCCCTGGGAGCTGCCCACGAGGTGGGTGGTGTTGGGGGCGAGCACAGAGACCCCCCCACATCCCTGCAGCTCTAAGGCTCTGAACAGAGACAAGCACCCCAGCTCCCAGCGCCACCCAAGACTCAAGGTTTTCCACAAAAGGACTCCACGCTTCAGGGCCGCGTCCCCTCCACATGCCTCTCCTCCCTGGGATCCGGCCAGACCCTCCTCGGAGATGTGCAGGGTCTCAGCCCGGTTCACCTGCCCCACAAAGCGCAGCACCCACCAGGCAAATCCCGGAGCCCCCCAGCCCAACCCCGCAGCTTGGCAGAGGCCGGGCTGGGACAGCAAGGCTGCTAAAAATGGCGATTTCGCCTGTCCAGGACCAAAGAGGCCCAGGCTGACATTCCTGTCATAGTTGAAAGAGCTCCAGGGCCAGCTTTCTCCGCAGCTGCTCTCCGCCGCAGGCTCCCAGCTCCACCCAGGCCTCCAGCATTCCTGACCCAAATCTGAAGCCCGAGTCGGTTCCCGCTGTGGATGGGGAGTGGGCTGGGGGGAGGGGCCGGCTGCCCTGGGGACTGGTGTGGGACCAGCTGCCCATCGGTCACTGAGGCCCAGCCTGTCTCTGTCCTCACCACTGCCCTGTGCATCTGACCCCAGATTGCAAGGCTTTCCACGGGCACCCAGTCTCCCTGTGGGAGTTAGAGTGGCGTCCACCCTGACCACGGAGGGTGGGTCCTCCTGCCTCCCCAGGAGCCCCCGCTGCTCCCACCAAGAGGGGCGGGAAGCCTTCTGAGGCTGTGTCCACAAGCCACACCATGTCTAGTTTGCTGAGGGACCCGGGTCCCCAGAGCTCCAGCCCAGACCACCAGAGGCACCCCCGGGCCCCTGCCCAGGCCTCATGCAGGCAGCCTAGCGCCCTCCTCGGGCCGGTCACCGTCTGGCTACCTCGTCTTGTGTCCCTTGGTGTGGGGCGGACAGGGACTGAGCCACTGGAACTTGGACGGTCCCCACTCCCGCGGGAGTCCCCCACGCTCCAAGCTCTCCCAGGGGAGCTAAACACCGGGGAGGGCAGGAGGGGACCCATGTCCTCCCCTCCGTGGGGCTGGACTCAAGATGAGGGAAACAAAGCTGCCGGTCCCCTGCCACCCAGCAGATGCCCACCCCCGAGCTTAACCAGCCTGGGCCCAGCCCCAAGAGGGACGCCCTGACTCTGGATGGAGCCACGGGGTGCCGTGAGGCGGGAGCCGGGGGCACAGCAGCGTCAGGAGAGGGGCTCTGTGTGGACGGCTGGTCCAGAAAGCTCACCTCCCAGTTTCCTGGCGGCTAAGCCCAGTGTGCAGGCAGGAGGCTCCTGGAGGATCCCACCCCTCCCAGGGTGGAACGGCTCGAAGTCCAAACATCGTCTCCCTGCAGGGAAGGACTCCAAGGGAGCCGTGCCCAGGACGTCCCGACCACGGCCATTAGCAGAGTCTGCCCTAAGTTTTGCACACAGTCAGGGTTCAAGACCTGTCGGGAGGCTGAAGCCACGCGCCTGGGGCAGGGAACAGAGGCAGAGGGTGGCTGAGCCCCGGGGAGGTAGGTGGTGTAGACGGCAGCCCCTCCCCACCCATCCCCTACCCCAGTGGCAGGCCAGGGGCACACCTGAGCTCTATGCTTTGATGTCCTGTCTGCCCGACAAGCCCTCTTACCTCCCAGGGAGACTGTTAGAAGTGATTCTTAATTTGCCTTTTATCAGAGACCAGAGGCAGGAGTTGAAAGCAGGAGTCTGGGGTTTTCAAAAGAACCTGTAAGGCGGGGGAGGGGCGGCGAAGCAGCCTCGGGCCTTGAAAGGAAGCAAACAAACATCTAAAGCCTCCCCAGGCCCACAGGGTATGTGTCCCTGGCCTGTGATGTCGGGGTCCTCCGCTGCTGCTGTGTTCCCAGCTTGCTTGGCACAGCGCTGGGGCCGTTCCTCTGGGGTGAGGCTGTGCTTTCATTTGGATCCTACTAGAAGCCTAATTATCAAAACCAAAGGGCAGGTGCACGTGCATGGAGTCAAATCACAGGTGGGCAAGGGAGAGGGCCGCCCCCCCCCCCACCAGCCTCTCCTCCAGTGTGAGGCTCCCTCCTGAGCCTTTCCTGCGAGGGGAAAAGGAAAGGAGGACTCCAGATGCAAGAAATGCAAAATGAGGCCGAAAGCTTGGTACGGACGCCCCACAGCCCAGCCTGGCCTTCCCCCAGCCAGTGGGGCCCGGTCTCTCGTCTGGGGCCCCAGAACCTGCTGCCTCTCCCATGTTACCCCCGGGGAGGGGCGAGCTGCAGCTGGGGTCGCACACGGGGGTCACCCCGCGGCCGGGCACCGCCAGCTGGCGGGAGGGGAAGGAGGTGGCAACACCGTGTCCCACGCGTCCCACCTCGGGGTGCCGAGATCCGTGGGGTTCAATGTAGCAGCTTAGATGTTTGCTATGGGGCGGGAGATGCGCAGAACGTAACATTCACGTTGTAAAGGTCGCAGGCGCGCTGGGGCGGCTCTAACTCCGCTCACACGGCCGCGCGGCCGTCCGCACCGGCCGCCTCCATCCGCACCGGCCGCCTCCAGGACCCTCTCATGCCCCCAACAGGAGCTCTGCCCCTGCAAACACGGACTCCCCGCCCCTCCTCCAACCCCGACACCCCATCCACTCGCTGACTCTGGAGCTGGGCGGCTCCAGGGACCTCGGGCAGCAGGAATCACGCCACGTGAGTCCTTTGGTGACTGATCATTCCGCTGAGCGCCATGTCCCCACGTTCGTCACCTCTCCTTCCCAAGCCGCGGGGACAGGCTGTGGTGCGCTGTCTTACGGTGTGCCTGGAAGTTGCTTTAATCAGGAACGGCTCAGCCTCGCAGATCCCTGGGGGGTGGGGGGCGCAGGCCCACGTGCGGAGGAACAGTCCAGCGGGAGGCAGAGCACGGGGGGAAAACATGGGCGAGGGCCTCGTGTGCTTTCCACAAGACAAAAGGGGTGAGGTAGGGAGGGCGGGTGTCGGGTCAGCCAGTTTGAATGATTTCAGAGGGCACCGGGGCACGGGGGCTGCCCCCGGCGACCTGGTCTCTGGCCCCGGGGTGATCGGGGCAGGTGAACCTGGCTGGAGGGTGAGGTCTAGTGGAGGGGGAGGTGGGCCCCCCTCTGGCTGGGCTGGTCCCCGTGAAAGGCGCAGTCATCGGGAAGTCTCTTCCTGTCCTTTCCGTAGGCCGGGTCCCCGCAGGCCCCGGGAGGCCCCCAGTTGTTGATGTCCATGCCACGGCTCTGATCAGGAATCGGTGGTGACCTGTGGGCCCAGGGGAGCCCCAAAGCCGTTTGCCAGCACACACGTTCTTCAAAAGCCCGAAACAACGGCGTCCCTGTGACCTCACGGTCCTGGACAGCCCTTGCCACGGGAGCCACGGATCGATACCCGGTCAGAGAGCCTTAGCTGGGGTCCGGCGTGGGTCTGTGTGTTGCTGCGGTCCCCGGTGGCGGGAGGAGCCGCCGTAGCCCCTCAGACCACAAAGCTCCCCATCTACTTTCCCAGTTACACGGGAAGGTCCCGGATGACATCGCCCCGTGTGCGGCTGCTTTGCTGATTTTCACGCTTTCTTCCATATCTACCAGCCATTCGTTTGCCCCCGGTGAGGACAGACAGTGTCACATGCAAGGTGGAAGGGGAGAGGTAGGAGAAGGCAGAGCAAGAGACTCTACCCTGGGGCTCAGCCCGCCCATCCCCTCCCTTCCCCCTTGCTCTGCACCCTCAGACATCTGGAAAGACGAGAAAGGGCTTTCCCCACCTGAAGAAGGGACAGGAGGTGGCTGGTTCTGTGTCTCTAGAGCCCAGAAGCAGCCCCTCCAGGGTGCAGCGGCCCCCACTGCCACCCAGAGTGAACCAGCCTTGCTCAAGGCAAGCCCTTCCCTCAGAGATGTTCTAAGACAGAGTAAGGAGGACAGACTTCGATAGCATGGACACAGATTCTGCAAAAACGCTCTGATTTTAAAATTTAGGATGCAAAAGAATTAGCCGGCCGGTGAAACTTGGGCAGCCCGTTCCATGTTGCCAGGGAAACACCTGCAGGGTGTTCGAGGGTCCCGGTCATCGGGACCTGGTGGGTAGTGTTGGGACAGAAGCTTTAAGGCGCACTGGAGTGTGCCGGCTCCTGGGACTTGGGAAGCAGCCGCGGCATCATCACCCAAAACCCAGGCGTGTTTGAGGCAAAGTCACAGAGATGGACAAGGCCCGGGAGTGTCCGCGATGCACCTGGGAGCCACCTGGGGCCGGGAGCAGGCGCCGGCGGGACGCCTCTGGCCAGCCCGCTGGAGAGCCGGGACCGTGGAGCCCTGCTGGCCTGCAGGGCCGATGCCAGAGTGCTAAGACACCCTCGAAGACACAAGGAGTTTAATTTGCAGCCTGAGGTAAAGCAGAGAAATGCAAGCATGGTCGGACCTGGAGAAGCGTGGTGGGGAGAACCCGCATGGCCAAGGGGACGACCTCCGCCAGGCCCTGGGGGGCCCAGGCATGTGAACCTCGGGCCGCTCCGATGCACGCAGGAGGTGGTCACCGCTGGGGAGGTGATGGAGGAAACCAGACCAAGTGAAAGTTCCGGCTGCTTCCTCCGCTGAGAAAGGCTGTCCCGTGCGTGGCCACACGGCATGACCGCCCTCGGGGGTCCACGGAGACCTCTGCCTTCCTCCTTCCTTCTGGCGCCTCCACAACCACTCAGTGGTCCCAGGAATGGGCCCTTCTCCCTCTCCCGGGGCTCGCCAGCAAGACTGGAGAGACGGGGACCCTGTCCCCTTTGGACACGTGGGGCTGAGCGACCAACAAAGTGATTCCCACGACACATCCTTGGGGTCGATCACTAGGACGTGACATCTAGCCCACTGTGTCCCCAGCAAGGACCGAGCGTCTGCCTTGGGTTAAACCCCACCCAGGTTGTGTGGATTCCTCTGGGAGCAGGGGGGGAAGGCGTCCGCCCTCTGGTCCCTGCCAGGCCACATGACGCATGATGGGTTCCAGGAGGGATCCCGCTCCTGCTTCTGAGAAGAACGTGGCAGAGGGATGTGCCTGACGGGGGACAGGATGGCCTCATGGCTGTGGGGTTGAATGCGGTGTTTGCCAGGGGGCCAACCCGTGGGCAGCTCCTGAAGGGCAAAGTGGGCAAGGGGCGTGGGGGCCCTGGACAGGGTCCCAGCGAGGGCCAGATGTGCCAAGAGCTCTCAGGGCAGAGGGACCATTGGGCCAGACCCGGGTGGCCAGGGCCAGGCCTCAGCTCGGCTCGCTCGGGCCGTGCAGACCTCACAGACCCCCCACGAGGACAGCCCAGCGTCAATCCTCAGAGCCCCAGAGGCAGGAGACCCGAGAGCAGGCAGCTGCAGGGCGGGGTTCTGTCCTCCCTCTCCCAGTGCCGTCCTCTCCTTAGGAGGACGCTCGCCCCATCCCAGCACCAGTACCCCCGACACAGTCCCGTCGAAAGCCAGTCACCTCCCAACGCCAGCACAGCACAGGTTCTCACATGTGCGTTTGGGGGCTCAAAGTTTCCGTCGCTGGCATCTGGGAGGAGGGAGCAGAGCAATGGGGGGGACCAGCTCCATGCCAGGAGAAGGACCTTGCAGGCGTCCATCCGCAGGGACTGCCACAGGTGACCGGAGGAGCTTTTCAGAAAGGATCGACAGGCCGCAGGAAGACCACGGGACTGGGGCCGGGGGCCACTGCCTCCCCGCACCCGAGAGGGCAGACGGGGCGTCACTGCCGGAGCCTGAGCCCTCCTGCCGGGGAGACAGCGCCTGCGGGAGAGACACCGCCTGCGGGAGAGCTGGTGAGGACGGACGCGACCGGCTGCCGAGCCTCTGTCCGGCCCACACCATCCGCCTGCGGGGCCAGGAGCAGGGAGACACGAGGCCTGGAGGGGTCAGGACACGGTCCCCGGTACAGCCCAGTCTCAGGGATGAGCCCCCAAAGGCCAGAGGCCAAGGCTGCCGGGGGGGCAGTCCCCGTGGGGCTGGCGTGTCTGCCGGGGTCTTCCTCCTCCGTCCGCAGCTCGGACGCCAGCCCCCCTGGGAGGCCCAGCTGGGAAGGGCAGGACGCTCACAGGCAGGAGGGGCGCGGGGCAGCCTGAAGCAGGGACGTGGCCCCTCCTCCCTCCCCCTGCTCGCCCGGCCCGGCTGGAGCTGGGGAGCAGAGAGGAAGGAGTGTGTGTGTAATGGGTTCTGTACCTTTAAGTCCCAAGCAGGCTTCTGGTGCAAAGTTCAAGTTGAGAAAGGTCTTTCGGAGTGGAACAGTTGCATAAGTGCGGGATTAGCTGTACTGGATTATAAATACATGGCGGACAATGAGCGGAGGGTGCCCACCCCACCCCCACGTCAAGGCTAAAGACCAGTTCCTCGACTCACCCTCACTCCCGTCCCCACGGGGGTCCTCAGCTCCGGCCACGCTCTTCTCTCCGGGGTCTCCAGGTCCTGCTCCATGCTCTGGCTTCCCCTCAAGTCTCCGCCCTCATGGGCCTTCCCCCATGGACCCCGAGGACCCAGTCTGAGCCAGGACTTGTGAGTCCCGTGGGCGGTGATGCGCCCAGCACCCCCCCCCCCAAAGTCTGGGCGTGACTCTCATTTCCACACGTGCAGGTGAGCAAACGGGTCCAGGCAGGTGGACCAGCTCCCTTTTGCCCAACAGCTAGGGAATTCGTGACAGAACAGGGCTTAGCCCCGGCTCTGCGAAACCCACAGTCCACGCTTCTGGATCAAAGCGTAGGCACCTCTTGTGTCTTTGACGAAAACTGAGACATGACCTTGAGAAGAACCATAAGGTCCAGAAAGAGAATGGGGAGGTGGTTGTCTCTTCCTTTGGTACCGCGAAGGCTCTGTCCTCACGGATGACCAAGGGCAACAGGGGCCAAAGTTCTTACTCAACTGGTGACGGGTGAGACCCAGGAGGCGCTTTGTCTCTGTCCCTTACTTTGTCTCTGCTTCTTCCTTTGGTCATTGAACGAATGGCAGCAAGCGCCTGCCACGAGGCTCTGGGAGGGGAGGTCACAGGTGGAAGCTTGCTGGTCAGCCAGGAGACAGGCTGCGAACGGTAACCGTAACGAAGTGTGCGGAGGGCCCTGGTGGGCGTTGTGCCAAACCCAGGAAAGCACCAAGAATCGCAGAGAAGCAGGCGCCCCGGTCTGGGGGCAGCTGAGCCGGCTCTGCAGAGGGAGCCCTTGGTGCAGGGCTGACGGCTGAGGAATGGCAGTACCCTGGTGACCTCACCTGGAGGCCCAGAGCCAGTGGTCATCGGACAGTGACGAAGCCAGCCTGCGAGGTCCACACCCCACACAGCCCCCACGTGACCCTGGGGAAGGATCGCGATGTCTCCACGCTTCAGCGCGTCCGTGTATGGAACCAAGACTTGCAGGCGGGCCCCACACCACCAACGGTGAAGTCGAGAAGCCACTGCTGACCCAGGCAGGGACCCACAGCCCGTGGGAGACAGGGGTGGTCTGATGCAGAGACGTGCTGGGTGGTTGTTTTTTCTCCGAGCACAAGCAAAGTGAGATCTTGATACTTTCAACTTCCCACCTTGAAAGGGTTGTTGACTGCAAAGGCTGGGCTCACGCCTAGAAGGTTGGCCAAGAGTGTGGGCTTCACCGTTGTCCAGAGCAAACTGAGCTGAGAGCCCCAGGCAGGACCACGTCCAAATGCAGAGGGAAGAAAGACGGGCGCCTCTGCCCCCGGTGGGGGTCTCCCAGCTCAGGAGGGGATGAAGCTCCTGGTTCCCACACAGCTGTGTGGTCCTTACCCGGGTGACCAGCCTCCTAAGAAACTGTCTGGCTCAGGAAATCACAAGAAGGAAGTAAAGACAGGACAGGAAACGAACAAAAAGTGAAAACGTCAATTTCTTTTCACAGCGGTTTGGCCTGAGCCCACACGTAGGACTGTTTCAGCTCCTGGGCTATTTCCACCAAAGGGACTGGTATTTCCAGGCCCTCGTTTTCTGAGTGTGACCTTGTAAGGCGTGATCACCTGCACCGAAACCAGGATGAGAAGTGGTGTTCTCTACGGAAGCTGCGACTGTGGCTGCAGAACGGGGTCGGCCGGGCGTCCCCGAATCCCCGGAAACCGTCCCCTCCCTGCTGCGGGCAGGCGCTGCTGGGCTCGCGGCCGTGAGGCTGGGGGCCGCACACTTGTGCACCCGGCAGGTGGCGGGAGCATCGGTGTTCCCCGGCACTGCCGTCGCTCAGACGCCAGGGACTGCTCCCACCGTGGCCTTATCGGGAATTACTACACATGTCCCTGTTATGGCCAAAACCAGGCCAAAAAAAGAAAAAAAAAGGGAAAAAATAGAACTGCTGGGTCCTGTTTTGTACTCGAGTTGGTCTGTCCATTGATGTCCATAGTCCCCATCCTTACTGACCGTAAGAAACTCACCTTTTCCAGCTTAAAGCTGCAAGAAACCCGCGCAGGAGGCTAACTTCCCCAAACGACGACGCAGAGGCGTGAGTCCCCCAAGCGACGACCCCGTGTGCGTTCCACACAGAATCATGGCATTACTCTCTGCATAGAGGGCCAGGTGCACGGTGTCCGCTCCTAGCGAAGGACGGCCGTCTCCGCCTCCCCACCGCAGGACGCACAAGTCTGCGAGGCCCCTCGCCCACCCAGGGCTGCGTGTCCCTCTCTGTCCATCCACTTCTGGGCGTGGACCCTTGGTGCCGTGTGGCAAGGCCCGGGGACCCGTTCATGCAAGAGCCCACCCCTTCGTGGAATAAAATTCACGGGATTACAAAAGAACCTAATGAGAGCGAGCGCGAGTTATAGGAACGTTTCTTCAAATCCGGAATGTTCTTTGTGAAGACGCGCCATGGCACTCTGCAGTTGGCCTGTTAGCTCGCACACGGAGGCGCTAGGAAGAGCAAATGAAACGTGAGGGGTCTGCCGCGAGCACCCTGCCCCACGAGAGTCACGCCTCGCGGGGCTCCTGGGCCCTCCCCGAGCAACTGGTGGGGAGGCCGAGGGCAGGTGCAGCTCCTTGAAAACAAAGCTTTCCTCCTGCGCGTCCACAAAGCCCCGAGCGTTGCCTAGGCCCTCCCTAAGGCCCCGTGGACCCTGCATTAGGAAATCGCAATGCAAGGTCTTCAGCCGGCGCACGGTGTGACAAGTCTGTCTGCACAGATGCCACAACCCATGCACACAGATCCTGCCACCCCGTGGGCTGAGAAACAAGGACTAGGTCCCGGGCCAGGTCGGCCTCCGATAGTCTCTCCCCAAGGCCACAGCCTGTGACAGTTAAAGTCCCGGGCCCAGCTGCAAATCCATGTCCTGGCACCCCATCCATTCCGTCCGCTGGACTGAAAGAACCTGCGCAGAACGTGGCCGGGAGCCAGGGCCCGAGAGAGCCTTTGGAAGGCGCGACACACTCTCCTCACTCCAAAAACCCCAAGGACAGCAGCGCTATCTGGAAAACAGATTCCCATGAAAGAGTTTGGGGGAGGCCACCGGGGAAGGATTTTCTGATGATTCTGCCTACAACCTGAAGTTCTGGAGAGGTACACGGAACGGCCACGTCATACACATTTGACCCATAAATAATAGCTGTTTTCCAAAGACAGGGTCGTGCTCCTGTCGTGAGCACGTCTGCCGAGAAAGGAGGCTGAGCGGTGCGTTTGCTCATGCAGAGTCCAGGCATTGCTTCCTTGACCTCGGAGCCCCGAGAGCCGGACCTTGCTCACAGGGGACCCTGGAGCCGCACAGATGTTCTGATGGGAGATGGGGCGCCATCCCCTCCCCATCTGTCCCTGCACTGAGAACACACGCTCGGAACGAGCACAGTCTGCTCTCTCTCTTTCTCCCCCCACCCCCCAGAATGCTTTAGCCATGTTTCCATGAGCAAAATAGATTTGTTAGTCTCTGAGCTGTCAGAGCGCCCACCCCTGCCCCCCTGGTCCTGCCCGGAGAGGATTATTTATAGATCGGGACACTGTGTTGACACACTTGACTGTTTCCTGGGCTGAGTCCACCCTCCACCTGCTCTCAGGAAGAGTTGCACATTGAAACGACGGAATTCTTTCTTCCCTTTCAACTTTCCCTGAAAACACAAAGACAAGGAAAGGCCCAATACAAACGATATTTTAACTAAAGGATTCTTTCTTCTCCAACTAAACCCTTATCCAAATGTGGCTTCCTTACGCCCCAGAAGGGAAAAAAAAAAAAAGATCTGGAGCCTTGTATATGATTATTCGAGACAAGCCCTCGGACTACACACTGTGTCATCCCGAGGCCCCAGGTTTCTCCAGGCTGCCCCAGGCAGGTAGAGCTTGAAGAGCCCACAGCCCACACCGCAGACGGGCGGGATCCGGCACCTGGCCCTCCTAGGTCGCCTTCATCTCCTGTGCACACGAAGTCTCTAAGGAGCTGCTTCTGCTGATACGCGAGTTTGGGAGCCTCAGGGTGGGGAAACCAAGGCGTCCTTTGGGCTCTCAGATGAAGGCACCCTTCTCCCCAGCCAGCCCATGGGGTTGCCCGCAGACTTCAGCCCGCGCCCACCTGCGGAGGACAAGAGGCTGCAGTAACAGCATCACGGGGGCGACCCAGAGGCAGAAGGAGGGAAGGAAAAAATTTTGTCTCTGGGATCTCATTCTAGAAAGAAACATCCCAGAAAACACAAACGCTCAGAGGAAAACGAGGCCATGGTTGTTGTCCTGGGCTACGGGCAAACCCGGCCCGGGGATGGTGGCTCCCAACGGCGGGACGCTAACCTTGGAGGGCAGGGCCAGGCAGCTGCCCAGGAGGACCCCCCGGCGGGGACCCAGAGTGGACTGGCTGTGCACAGGGGACAAGGCTGAGTAGGTGCCAAAAGGCAAGAGGAAAATGCCGGCCAGACCTTTGCGGACGGTGGAACGGGAGCTGGGAGCCGGGAGCCTCCCTCCCTGGGTTAGAGAGGCCGCGGAGATCCTCTTCTCCTTGTGGCGTCCTTGTGGGAGAATGAGCGGGGTGAGCTGCCCGAGAGAGATGGCATCCAGCTGGGTGACACGGTGCACGTGACACACATGCGGCTAAATGCAGACGTGCCTACATCCCTCCTGCCAAGACCCCAACGCAGGACCCAAATGCAGCAAATGCAAACACTGCCCCGTGAAGATGAAATAAATTCCCAAAGACCAAAGTGTTTAAAGCATTAAAATGGGAACTTTCTTAGACAAAATGATCCAGCTGTTACTGTAGTTTATAAATAATTAAAAACATTCTCTGAACCAAATTGGACTTGGAGTGACTTGGGCAAGCCGGAGAGCTGAGCCGCCCCGGGCGCCTGGCCGTGAAGCCGCCCACAGCAGCGACCCCGGGAATGTTCCCGGCAACAGCTCCCACGGAGCCGACAGGAGACAAATGTTCCTGTGTTGACAGAAAGGCAGGTTTGGGGTAAACAGCGTCCTGCCCGCGGATACTCACTGGGCCCCTGACCACAGAGGCCGGTGTGACCCCCAGCTCCCGCTGCTTGACCAAACTGGGCAAACTCCCTGCTCGTTGGATAAACACACGGGGCTGGAGACCAGGCTGCCCGCAGCCTTCTCACGAGACTGCAGGAAGTCGACGGACCCAAGTTTACCAAAAGCTAGCATCCCTGAGCGTGGGATTCCGTTTTTTGAGAGACTGTCCAGACTGCTTCTGTTTTCCCTGTTTGTCACCATGTTTTCGGTGCACAAGCTGTGAAAGAAAAGTCACGCTGACTAGCTCTGATCCTGAGTTCCGAGGCAGTGAGATTTACAGGACTTCACGTTCCCACCACGCATACGCACACTACACACTCATGCACTCGCATACACACAGGTGCACACACCACACACTCTATTAAAATTATCAGGACGTGGGGTCTAGGAACTTGCATCGAACAGCCGTCTCTGAGGGGTGAGCGTCGCTGCTTCCAGACAGCCCGTCTTCAGACTTGTGGCCGTAACACAAACGCACACGTCACCAGCTCCCAGAAGGACAGGCAGTCACCAAATTCTCACAGTGGCCCACGGGCTGGTCACCTGGGGATTCTCACTGTGAGTCCCACATGCGCGGGTCTGCAGACTCCCAGGGTCCTCCCAGCCCAGGCAACGCGTGCGGCTCCTGGTAAGAACAAAATATAGCTGATCTTGGCAGTTCAGGAAGCAGAGGAAATGCCCTGCAGGAATGAGGTCAGGGCCCTCCTCCGGGTGAGCTCATCGGCGCTGAGTGCCAGCGAAGGCTCCCCGGGGCATTATCGGGGCCCGGGACAGCCCCCGGCAGCCCCACCTGGCCCGGCGCTCTCCACCTCCCACAGGACAGAAAACCCAAGTCAGGGGAGAACCCGATAAAGCACATGAGGTCATGAAAACTCCCCGAGACAAGACTTTCCGCCCAGCCCGGCCCCTCCGTCCGTCTATTCATCCCACGGGGGGCTCGGAAGGGTGGAGAGAGCACTCCCCTCCCAGGAGTGGCCTGACAGCTTCCTGCCAGATGGAAGGGGCTGGGAGGGTCTCCCCTCCTTTGCAGGTGTCCTAGAAGGGGGGCAGGGACCCACGGAGGCCAGGAGCAGCCAGCTTCTTCCTGGTCCAGGAACTGGGGAGGAGGCCAGCAAGTCCTGTTTCCCCAAATCATCACGGGTCCCTGCAGCAAGCAGCACCTTCCTGCCACTCTCCAGGGGCCCGCAGCCTTCCTCCCAGAACAGCTTCCGGGCCACAAGGCAGTTTCCCTCCATTTAGCTTCCCTGTCTTCTGGGACTATGTCCTCAGAAACTCATGGAGAAAACTGTTTTTAGACAGGGGCTTTTCTGCTCTCACAAAGATGGATGTTTCTGGAGCTGTCCTGGAGAACGCCATCTGGCCATCACGAAAATGAGCTCATCAGCACTCCGCTCTGGAAATTAGTCACTAATGAAGTCACAGACCAACTTTCAAAAGTTTATCCCAGGTTCTGAGCTGAGAATTCAAGGGGTCCGCGAACTCGAGGAGGAAAAGCATTTCTGTCTTTGTTCTTCCAAACCTCTGGAATGTGGAAAACGGTGATTTTAAAAACGATGATTTTATCATTGCCGAGGGGCGGGAACCTGAGTAGTTCGTCACTCCTGGGACAGGTGTCGTGAAATGCTAAGTAGCAAGGGAAGCCCTCATGTACTTGCGTCCTTAGCTGAACACAGCAATAGTTAGAGTTAGCTGAAAAAACAATAGTTCTGGGTTTCCTTCTTGAAAGGGTCAGCTGAGATGCTTTTTGTGTCTACAGAACGAGGGGGGGTAGTGGCTGCGAGCCCCCCTTGGCAGGCCGTGACCTCCACACCCAGACTGGACCTTTGCTTGGCGGGCGTTTAACCAACCCCGTGCTTTTGAATTAAAGCTGGGTACATGTTTCTTCATCTCCAGGTGCTACTGAGTTATTAAACTGCAAAAGTAATGCATGCTTGCTGGGAGATACGGAATATTAAATTTCAAGAGCCAAAAGGACCTCCCACAATCACTCCCCTCCTGCCTCCCGGAGGGATCGTCCCAGCCCAGGTCTCCTCCAGGAGACAGTCTGCTGTGAATGTTTTCAGATCCCTGTCCATGTACTCAGCATGTGTATGTGTGCATCATGTGGGCCAGAGAAAGGGGATTTTTTTTTTTCTTTTAATTTAGCAAAGAGTCAGCACAAATGTCTAACATATCTTGTCCTTTGCCCTCTGCTTTGACCAAGAGAAGCACCAGGGCTTTTGAGCAAAGGAGGCGATTGGTGGAGGATTGACACTTGAAACATAAAACACAAATCTACATGCACTGTCCACCTTTTGTGCTTAAGGTCCCCAAAGGAAGAGCCTGCCAGCTCATGGATCTGCTCCAAAAACAGCGGCTTCTGTGTTCTGAGGAGCCGGGTCCATGGTGGGACTCAGTCAAGGACGATCAAGAGAAGGGGCCCCAGAGCAAAGCCCAGAAAGCAGGGAGAGGCCCAGGGTGTGTGCTCTGGCTTTAGGCTGGTGGGGAATGAAAAAGAAAAAATAATAGCGTATTCGTGTTCCAAGTAAACCTGCTTTGATCACTTAAAAATGTGTCCTAGGCATCTTCCTGTATCAGTTACACATACAAACATCACATTACTCTAACCAATGCATTGCATTCTAGACTTTCTTTGTTCTGTAATTTATTTGTCCGCCGTTACTGGCAATTATTTAAGGTTTTTTTTCCCACTTAGTACCCGTTACAGACTATGCTGCAGTGAGATTTCTTGAACCCGCCTCTTTACAACCAGAGGAAGAGTAGAATTTCTGAAGAATAGAACCCTAACAGCACAATCATGGTAAATACGGTTCGCGGTATACAACATTTCCATTTTGTTCATAGTGACAAATTACCCTGACAAACCGTTCTTGAAAATGCTCACTTCCCGGGCCCGGCTGTTATTACAGTGATTTTTATATATTAACTTGGGGGGAGAGGAATGCTCTATTTACAATTTTTAGACTTTCCACGCATGAATATAGTGGATTTCTCTCTTTGTTCAAGCCCTCCTTTAGATCGTTCAGCAGAGATTTTTAGAGGGTCGCCCACGAATAGCTGTGTGGGTTAGCTAGGGATGCCATCACAAAGTACCACAGCCTGGGTGACTTGAACAGCAGAAATGTACCATCTCTCAATTCTGGGGGTCAGAAGTCCAAGGTCAGGGTGTCTACGGGACCGGTCCCTTCTGGTGAGTCGAGGGAGAATCGGTTCCACACCCATGTGCCCCGACTTCTGAGGCTGGATGCATCTTTGTCTTGTAAAAGTGTCACCAAGTCTCTGCCCCCAACATTGCGCCCTCCCAGGGTGTGTGTCTCTCTCTCCAAATTTCCCCTTTTTATACGTTTCCAGCCACGTTGGATTAGAGGCTCACACTGCTCCAGTATGATCTCATTCTAGTGTAACCATCACAGCGGTAATGACTTTGTTTCCGAACAAGGTCACATTCTGAAGCCACACCAAGAAGTATCACATGTATCTTTTTATTTTTATTATGCAAATTTGTCTGATTTTAATCATGCTATGAATATGACCTTCTCATTAAAAAAATATATTAGTTGGGGCGCCTGGGTGGCTCAGTGGGTTGAGCCTCTGCCTTCGGCTCGGGTCATGATCTCAGGGTCCTGGGATCGAGCCCCGAATCAGGCTCTCTGCTCGGCAGGGAGCCTGCTCCCCGTCTCTCTCTGCCTACTTGTGATCTCTCTCTCTGTGTCAAATAAATAAATAAAATCTTTAAAAAAAAATACATTCATTCGTAGCTGGAATTTAGAATAATCACTTTATCAATCCATTTTTCTTGGATCAAGCAATGCAATTAAGCTTTTTTAATTCAAATTAGTACAATTGATTATCTTGAATTTCTTACATGCATATGATAAAATCACATCTCTCCGTTTTAAATATTTAGATGTTTTATTTTTCACTGTTTTTGCTGATATAAACAGTGTTGACAATCTATTTGTGTGAGGCAGAGAAGTATTTTTTTTTCTGACAATAATGGAAATATTTTTTAAATGTCATTACTACATATGCTACTTACAATATGTCTATCATGTATACTTTTTTGTTCTATCCAACTTTACTCTCAGGTGTGTTCTGCCTTTGGATGGAGAATTACATGCAAAGTTTTTCTTTTTGCATTCCCTTGAAAAACACGTTAAACAGTGGGGGAATGGACAGTTTCTTTAGGCTACCCCAGTCTCCAGCCGTGCGGAGCACAGCGCCTCCAGGCGAAGTCCAGCTTTGACTACGTTTCCCGTTTCTTCTGTAATTTTTGGTGCATCCAGAATTCTTCTTAAGCCTGAGGCAGTCTGAAGTTACTGACTTCAGTTTCTAAGGGAATTGTCAATTCTATCTGGATTTCCAAATTTATTGATATAAAATTGGCGGATCCGCCTCTTAGAGTTGAACTGTTTGCATCTCTAATGGTCTGTCTGCTCTCTTCCTGGAGCAGATTTGCAAAGCGTGTCTGGGCGCTTGTGTAAGTGCTGGGGGAGGAAAGGGCTGTTTCCCAAGAACCAGACGGGGGTTTTATGGGTCTTATCTACTGGTGCTTTCCACTTGTTTATGCTCCAAAATCTACTGCATTTGTTTTTATTCCTTCTTTCCTCGAGGTTTCCATGGCTGGTCCTTTCCTAGCTGCATGACTTAGTACTTGTTTCAAAGTCTTTCAATCATACGTATTTCTCATTTAATAATTATATGTTCTAAATTTCCTTCCAAAGGCCACTCTGGCTCTTACACAATCAGCTCAACGATATGGTTCTTCCTCTTCTGCTCATTTCTAAATACACTGGATTTAGCCTGGATTTCCTGTCTTCGAAAGAAGGCAGTGAGTCCTGTGCAAATCCAGCCTTCGAGGGAAAACCAAGCAGGACCGCAGCTCTCCTGCTGGTACTTCTCTTGCTCGAATCAGCTGAAATGCAAACCAACACCCGGCAAGAGAGGAAATTGTGTCACTAAGAAACCTGACAATGCACATGGGGCTCAGACAGCCGGGAGGGTGGCTGTCCAGCTCCGAGAGGCTCCGAGAGCTCACGGGGCTCCCAGCCTTCCGTCTACAGCTGGGCTGGCATCGGTTGGGCCATGACAGGCAACCAGGCTGAGAGCCCCGAGCAGGAGCCCTGGGTAGAGCAGAGGACAGTGAGAGGAGGTCGTGGGACAGCCACCCTGTGTGCCAAGCCTCCCATCTGCAGGGTCCTCTGGGGCAGGCTGGACAGTAACCATGCCTGCTCCTGACTGCTCAACTGCCCTGCGGTCCGGAGAGAACTGTCACCACCTCTGGGTTCCTCAGTTCTTTGGGCTGCCAATCCTGTCCAGGGCATGCCAGAAATCCTCTGCTGGAGAATGTCCTGCAAACATACCAAGTGAGACCCATTTAGCAGCTAAAGGGAATTTTACGGGAAATACAATCAGACTCTTCTCCCTTCCCAGAGGTCTTTGCATCCTAACACCTCCTAAACACCTTGATTTACGACCCTCTACCCCTCGTCTCTCCTGTTTATCAGGGCGGCCAGCCTGCAATCCATCCTTCCTTTCCTTTGGCTCTGGAAAAAAGCTCCTGGGTGGCTATCATGTGTCTCAATGCCCAGACCGCCCTGTAGGTCCGAGAGCCACTGGGAGCATAACCTTTAGGCCCAGGCCCCTCACCCGCCCCAGCCCATCTGTCTTACGAGCCCTGACAGCCTATCAAATTTTATAGCCAGTCCATTCTGCTCAGAATCTGCTGGCCCGGGCTGCTGAACAATTTTGCACAGCTGTGCGGCCAGACTAGAAGTCGGCCGCGTCATATCTGTCGGCAATAAACTTGGTTTCACTGAGTGTCCCTTTGGGTGGCTCCATCAGGATTTCTCCACCCGCCTTGGCCTGTCCTGCTGATTCAGGACAGTCTGACAAAGAAAGGCCCAGAAGGGCCGTCCCTGCATTTACGTGTGTTTATGCCGGCCGGCCGTGGAAGCGCTAACTGACCCGAGAAGACCAAGGAAACCTGAGATTTCGTCTTTGCAACAGGTGGGATGACAGCGGTGGCTGTCAGGAAGCTAGTTACAGATAATTCATGGGCCGTGTCTGGTGGCACCTGGACCTCTTCAACGGGAGGACTTCCGACAGCTGCTGGAGCTGGTTTTGGCCCCGGGGTGGGGGGAGGTGGCGTGTGCATCGAGGGGACCCAGGCCACGTGCAGGGTCCACGTTGTCAGGAAGCTTTTGGGCAGGCTGAGACAGCCGGCTGCCAGGAGCCTGGGGTGCCCCAAGTCTACCCAGGGACGCGGGAGCCATCACCAAAGACCCAAGGCACACGAAATCATCTGTTTGCACACCCATGTTCATCCTTCAAGAGGGAAAAAATTCTGACTCACACTGCAGTGTGGGTGGCCCCTGACCCACAGGCGACTCCGTGGAAGCAGCAGTCACAGAAGGACAAAGACTGCAGCGTTTGAATTAATTACACGCATGTAATTACTGCAGCGTTTGAATTAATTACACGCATGTAACTCCTCTTAGCGGAGCTCCCTCGAGGGTTCGAATTCCCAGAGACAAGAAGTAGAATGGTGGGTCCAGGGGTGGAGAGAGGGAGGAACAGGGAGTTATTCTTTGATGGGGACAGTCTCCCATGGGCGGACACATGGAATCTGGGCAGTGGACCTAGAGCAAGAGGGCGCGGTCAGCCCCCATCTTACTTTCCGTCCTGAGGCCTTCGGAGACACAGACCTGGTGCTCTGGCTACCCATGGCCACCCCATTTATTTGGACCCCAAGTCTGCGGTTTCATCAGGGCTCAGCAGGGACAGCTTAGAAGTGGCCATGAGGCCAGAAACACCTGGAAGATCACTCCCGTGAAAGCTGCGCCCTTGGTGCGGGCTGCGGGCTGGGACCCCTCCTGGGCTTCCTTCCAACATGGCGGCTGGGATCCAAGCACAAGGCTCCTGAGAGTCAGGAAGAGACAGTAGCGCCTTTCCATCACCAAATCCAGCCTATCCAAGAGGGGAGACTTATACTCTGCCTCTGGATGGCAAGAGTGTCCCAGGATTTGCAGACAGGTTTCCCTTGCCCAGTTACTGGATGCCAGCCATGGGCTTATGTCTCGGAGCCCGGATTTCCCCGTTGGAGGACCGTAGGACTCATGCAGGGTGACTCTCCCAGCACGGCGCTCAGCCAACCGCATGTATTTATTACTGATCACGCGACTCTCAATCTGTAGAATGATTAACAATATTATCCTTTTGCAAAATAGAGCTCGGGGAGATGCTGAGAGATCTTTGAGTACACTATCTGGAGAAAGGATCCAGCTAGAAAATCATTTCTTAAGCCAGTGTGATGAGTTTCTTAACTTTCCTAAAGGCAGACAGAGGTTTTGTTCTATTTTTTTTTTAAGCTTTTATTTGTTTGACAGAGAGAGACAGCAAGAGAGAGAGTACAAGCAGGGGGAGTGGGAGAGGGAGAAGCAGGCTTCCCGCCAAGCAGGGAGCCCGATGCGAGGCTCGATCCCAGGACCCCGGGGTCATGACTTGAGCTGAAGGCAGATTCTTAACAACGGAGCCTCCGAGGCGCCCTGCTTTGTTGTTTTATTGAGAGAACTGTCGCCAAGAGGGATACCAGACAAGAGTCTCAGAGGAGCAGGAAGTCAGCTGGACAAAGGTGGGGAACACGGACAGAGCCAGTGAAAGGGCTTGGGAATCAACTTTCTGCAACCCGGAGTGCTTTGTTAACAATGGACATGCAGGACAATGGCCCCGATGCCCAGGAGACTTTGGGGAGGACCAGAGAATGAGGTCAGCTCTCAATTTGCAGGCCAGGATTTGAGGACAGAAGCCGCGGCTGGCCCTGGCATCCCAGCTCAGGCCTGCCACTCTGTCCGCCCACCCTGATGTCACAGAGCCCGTCACAGCCTGCCGCCGGCCGGGGGGGAACTTCCTCAGGGCCCACCTAGCACAGCTTTCTGTCTGCTGGAATCTGGAAACCTGCAATGTGGCCACTGCCCTGTTCTTGGGAAACCCCTAGAGACAGGACAGAACCATGTTCCAGATACACCAGAGAGGGAATTTCTGCCCAGAGCTCCAGGGGTGTGGCCTCTGAGGCTCAGACTCTGCCTTCCACGGAGAGGGCAGCATCACCCCTGGGTGCAGGAAGGATCCTGGGGGTCAGGATGGCCCGGGGGGGCACCCCCTAGTGGCTAGCCCCAATGTCCCCTGTCCCCTGAGGCACCTGTCCTCTTACTGGCCACGTCTGTGGCACGTCGGATGAAGGCAAGTCTTGGAGCTGAGCCGGTCGCCTGCAGCAAAGCGGGGCTCGGCGGTGAGGAAGTCCAGGGCGCAGAGCGGGTGGAGGGGACGGCTCCGTCAGCTCCCGATCATGGAGGGCTCCGTCTTGGGGGGGGCTCCCACCTGTTCCTGTAGTCCCAGGGGAAGCTCTGCTCCCCAAAGAAATAGGAGCCAAAGGGGCAGAGGCCTCCTGCCCCAGACACACCAGGCAGGGGTGGAGGGGGGCCTCTTTACGCCTTGGTCCCTGGGCCAGGCAGCTTCTCTAATGGCGTCCAGGGATCCCCACTTCCTGGAGTTCATACCTCTCACCCTCTCAGGTGTGTGTGTGTGTGTGTCTGTGTGGGTGTGTATGAGTTTGCAGGTGTGTATATGTGCATGGGGTTTGACTATGTACGTGTGTGCGGTGTGTACAGGTATCAGTGCGGGTGTGGGCTTTATGTAAGTGTGTGTGTGTGTGCTGTGTATACATGTTCTCGAGCGTGTGTGTGAGTGTGCACATGTGTTTGTCGGTACTGTGAGAGCATGTGTGTGTGTTTGATTGTGTGTGCAACCTGGACCTCGTGCTTCCAGCAAGTGGACTGTGGTAAGGACGATGGCATGTCGCTCCCGAGACTCACCCGCAAAGACCATGACCTCAGGCTCACCCCCCCTCTGGCCTTCCCCCCACTTGCTGCTGGGAGGGACAAGCCACCCCAGGGGACAGCCCCCGGGGCAAGGGCCTGCGGCCCGTGGTCCTGGCTCTGCAGCCCCAGGAGTGAGCTTGGAAGCAGGACCTGAGCCCCGCGGAACACCTCCTGCAGGCGTGAGGAGCTCTGAGCAGGGGACCCAGGCCAGCTTCAGCCGCGTTCCCGATGTGAGAAATGTGACTGTTCTGAAACACCAAGTCTGGGCAGGTACACAGCTGACAGCAGGTGCTGCAACACGTCCCTGAGGTCGTGGTGGGATGTGGAGGGACAGCGCACAAGCTGGCAGGTCTCAGGGGGCGGGCGCGGAGACAAGCTGCCCCAGACAGGCCGTGGCAGGAACCTGGGTGTGCCGACACTGCCAGGGAGCACGTGCCAGGACCGAGGGCGCGCTGAGGAAACTGAGGAAGGGGTCCTCGCTCCGCAGCAGCGGCCCCGAGCTTAGCGGCACGGCTGGCGGCCACAAGGCAGGTGGACCGGAGCCTACAGACTGTGGGGTCAGCCCGGGCATCCTCAGCCAAAACATCAAAGGTTCTTACTGTTTCTTCCAGATGCTTCGAGTACGATGAGAGGGGAGACCGGTGGTAGTAAAGCCACCGTGTGACCGTCCAGTCTTTGTCAACACCTGAGAAGGACCAAAGCGTCAGGGTCCTCTTGAGACCACAGGACCCTCAAGAGAGACTACGTGGGCCTCACGCATCCTCCCGGTGGGGAACAGAGTCTCTTGGAAGCCTGGGCGCAGCCACCTCGCTCCCGTCTACGAGAGCCTCAGGGCGGAGACCGGCTGGTCTCCGTGGCCGTGGTGGCCGTGGCTTTGTCGAATGGAGACGCCAGGGCGAGGCACGGAAGACCCACAGAGGGTCAAGGAAAGAGACAGTAGGACAGGAAGGAGGCTGAGACGCTCATAAGCGAGGACCCTCCCTCTCTGATGAGGCGGGAGAAGCGCAAATCGTGGGGCACAGAGGATAGACCAAGGAAGGCAGTGTTGGAAGCGGCCCCCAGAGCGCCCCACCTCCCGGCATCCAATCCTCCCCCGTCCGTGGCAGCAGAGAAGAAGAGATGTCCTTTCCAAGACTGGGCTGCAAGAGATGGTGACTTGTGTCCAGCTTGAACTCACTCTCCTTGGCTGGCTGGCCTCGGTGAGGAAAGCGGTCGTGCTGGAGAAATCCACACGGCGGGAAACCAAGGACAGCTGCTCAGGACAGCCCACAAGGAGCCGAGTCCCGCCTGCCAGGACGCAGGTCCCCCTTGCCCAGCCAGCATCTCAGGGGACCTGCCACAGGGACCAGCTCTGCCTACACCACCGTGTGTGTGCCCTGATCCTGACATGTGGTCACCAGTGTTGTTCCCAGCCTCTGGGTTCGGCGTAACGAGTTAGGCAGGAAGAGCTGACCACGTGTCCTCTTCGCCCGGGACCTGGGGGTGACTGGGTGTGAGGGAAGACGGTGGACCAGAGTCCTGGGGGCCTGCAGGAGTCAGCGTCACTAGGAAGCTTCCCTGGGGGACAGAAATGCGCATCGCTCCTGGCTGTCTGCGTGGGGACCTGGGTGTGACTGCAGGCTGTGGACCTCGGCAGGGGTCCAGTGGTCTATTTGGGGAAGCCGTCCAGGAACACGGAGGCAGGCTGCAGGCTGAAAAGTGTGCTGTTAGCGGCAACTGGAGAACTCTGGGCTCCCAGGTGCCTCGGTGGAGCTCACCGTCTTCGGGCCCGGACGGCGGCGTCTGCTCCGATCCGCGTGAGGAAGGGACACGGTGCTAGTCTGAGCCCCAGTGGCCGATTCCTTGATTCCTTCGGTTACAGCAGCTCAGCCTGTACCCTGGCTTATGCCCGTGGCTGGGGAGTCGGTGAGCACGGGGGAGAGACAAGGGCACTGAGGCAGGGGGAGACCTTCAGAACAGCCCCTGCCATAGGTTGGACTGTGACCTAAGCCTCAACACCTGCGAATTGACCTCATTTGGATGTAGGGTGCGGCAGATGGTCAAGTTTAAGTGAGGTCAGCATGCTGGGCTCTGATCCAGCAGGACCGGGGGCCTCATAAAACAGGGGCGTTTGGACACAGAGACAGACATGCTCCCAGGCAGGCTCTGAGAGAATGTGGAGGCAGAGATGAGGGGACATCTACCAGCCAAGGGACCAAAGATTGTCGGTGACCCCTAGGAGCTGGGGAGGGGCTGGACCAGATGGTCCCTGGCAGCCTCAGAAGGAGCCAGCCCTGCCCCATCTTGGCCTAGACTTCGGCCTCCGGAGCGGTGAGACGAGCGACGTCCACGGCGGAAGCTGTCCGGTGCGCTTCGTTCCGTCCTTCCCAGGACACCACTCGCCAGTGAAGGACGAGCTTCCAGAAGCCGCAGCAAACCCGTCTGCCAGGTGTGGTGCTGAGGGGCCCAGAGCAGAGGGAACGCGTTGCCTCACATCGGTCCCTCCAGACCCGCTCCCAGCCCAGCGCTCCAACTGCGTGAGCAGGAGAGTAGCAAACAGCCCGTCTACACGGGGGACAAGCCACTTCCCAAAGCTCCCGCCCAACACTTTTCCCCCTTGATTTTTGACGCCTGGAGCCTCTTATAGGAAAAATAAGCCGGTCGACATTGAGTCCCCAGGCCTGAGCTGGGCCCAAAGTTGTTCGGAAGAAATGTTTTATGTTCTCTGCGGCCTCCTTTCTCAGAAAGAGGAAATTGTTTCTCGCCAAGAATAAACAAACTTGGCACCACGAGGGCTTCTCCTCCGCAAATCACTGAGCAGCCTGCGGACTTGGAAGCCCCGGACGGGCTTCATTTTCAGATGCTTTCCTGGGGAGACGAGTCTGGACCCCTCCCCCACGGGACCCCTGCCGGCCCCAATCCGGGCCCACGCACTGTCCGCCCCCAGCCTCACGATCGGGTGCCGCCCGGAGCAGCAGCACAGCGCGTGGGCAGGGCCGGCCTCGAGCCGTGCAGGTGCGGGCCGGCGTGGCACGGTCTCTCTAGACCTGAGCCCACCGTGGTGACCGGGGTGGCGGATGCCCCCCCCCCCAGCGCGGCCGCCATAGGGTCCAGCAGGTCAGTGCCTGCCCGCGCCGTCCCCCGACAGTGGGGGGCACACACTCGGTGAAAGCTGACGTCACTGCAGAGCGGTCCCGCGGGAATTCCGAAATGGACAGACCAGACCCCAAGCGCTGCTTCGGGCCCACGGTGGGAATGCCGTTTCACGTTTGTTGAGTTTTAAAAATGAAGGAACAGGGGGCCTGGGTGGCTCGTCGGTGAAGCGCCTGCCTTCGGCGCGGGTCCCCGGGCCGAGCCCCGCATCGGGCTCCCTGCTCAGTGGGGCGTCGGCTGCAACCTCTCCCCTCGTTCCTCCGTCCCGCTCATGTTTCCTCTTTCTGCCAAATACATAAATAAAATCTTAAAAAAGATAAAAATAAAAAATAAACATGGAATGACTGAAGGCACAGGAGCAGCTGCCCCGAGTGTCCACAGCCGCCGCAGCTCCATACGTTTTACCTCCTCTATTAAAAGGTTCCTTGATATTCATCAAATGAGGTTCCCCCCCCCCGTCCAAGTGGGGCATCGTTTTCGTTCAGCGTGGCTGTCCGGGGGTCAGGACCCTGTCGTGCACTAGACAGACGGGGCCTGCCGTCCTGGAGCTCCCCACTGGGTGGGACGGGCCAGGGAGAGCATCGATGAACCGATGATTTCTGGTGCGTCCAAGGGGCAGGTTGTACGTCCCAAGGACGGCCCAGTGATGGCTCGCATCCAGTGTGGCCCTGGGGTCCCCAGCCAAGGCTCTGATCCCGCTCCTCAGAACCTGCACTGGCTCAAACCATACAAGTTCCATCTCCTCCACAACCAGGAGGTAAGAGGGCTTGCAGCTACCCAGGACCTTCGAGAGTCCAGCCCTGGGGACTGTGAGAAACCCAAGCTCTCCGGAGATGCCGGGTGCAGGCGTCCGGCTGAGAGCCCAGGAGCCTTCACCTGGGACGTGGAGCAGCTCAAAGCAGACAGCCGCCCCTGCCCGCCACGTAGCACAAATGTCTTCCCCTGCCCGTGAGCCGTTGCCTCCTTCCCATGATGTTGTCTTTGGAGGAAGAGGCGCACGTAATTTTAATTGAGTCCTGCTTATCCGTGTTTCCCTTTACACACGTTTTGTTTCTGCTTAAGGTACATTGCCTGCTTGGAGGTCACAAAGATGTTCTATTTTTGTGTCAAGCTTTATTGGAGGGCGACCCTCTCGGGCCCCCGGCCTCTTCGGGAGCCTTGTATGATGCTCAATAAACTTTGCTTTGCTGTTCGCATATATAAACAAACAAGCAAACAAAGCTTTGTTATTTCTGCCTTTGACGTTCAGAACTGGGATCCACCGGCAAGTCACCGTGGGTCTGCAGCGCGCGACGCGTCAGCCCACGCTCCTTTCCATACACGTGGGTGCGTTTGAGTCGGTCAGCTTGACTGGGGCCATCGCGGCCCCGCACGCTGCCGTGTCGGCTTCTGCACGGAGCCCTTCCCAGACTCGCCTCGCTCTGCCGCTGGGTCCGCTCCCCCGTGTACACGGCGCCCGGTGCCAGCCCTCCTCGGTCCTGCTCACGGCTCTGTCCCTGGGGTTGCGCCAGCCTTCCGGGTTTGTTCTTCCCCAAGGTCGCTCTGCCCTTTCTCTGGGCCCTCTGAGGTGCCTGTACTTCTGAATCCGTTTTCCCACCGCCACACCCGGAGAAGGAAAGAAGCAAGTGCTGCTTTTTAAAATTTCAACATGGTTCCAATTTGTGCTCTCTCCTTTGGGGGCAGAGCGGGCCTTCCCGTGCTGCTGTCTCCTTTGTCTGAGAACGATGTAGGAACGCTTTGATTCTTTCCTTCTGTGTTTGACTCCCTGGCATTCTGCGGGAGTCGGGAAGGTGAGTCCCCGGTCTGCGGTCGGGCTCGCGAGCACTTTGCTGCTCTCCTCGTCTCTAAATCGTTACCTGAGTCTTCTCTGCGCGTGTGTGTCAATCCTCTCCGTTACGGTTTCTAGGTTTTGTGTCTTTCTTAGAAAGGCCTTCCTCCCTCCAGCTGCCGTGACCGCATGAGAAAGCAGGCCTTCGTACCGAGAAGAAGGTGTTCCGCCTCCCAGGCTACGGAAGAGCGTGGGCATTTTTCCCGGCACAAGGCTCCCTCGGCCCTGTGATGGGCTCGCACACGTGGTGATCCTGTTATAAAGAGAAATCTCGGTCGGAGCACGGACATGCTCCAGAACAGCGCCCGTGGGGCAGCGCAGGCATTCCGTGACGTGAACGGGGACGACCCTCCAGGCCCGTCATAGGCACGGGCCTCTCGGGCTTTGGTGACAGCTCAGCAACAGAGCATTGTCCCAATGCTTTTCCTTAACTTTGACCAATAAGGGGTCTGAGCTGCCCAGGTCAGGCCGGCTGACTCTCCACACTTCACCCCTCCCTAGCAGAGGCACGGGCAGTTTGCGGTGTAATTTTGTGTGGTTTTTCTGCAGTGGGCCCCCCCAGATCATACGAACATGAGGCCTGCAAAACCCAGACTCACCCCCTTTGTCTCTCCAGGAAGAACCCAGGAGCATCCGGTCCCGACAGCGAGCTCACGACCTTCCCTACCCACCACATGTTACAGCCGGGCCCAGGCTGGCTCAGAACAAAGTCATCCCGTAGCAGGAAGCAGCATCGGGGGATGGGAGTTTGCAGAGAAACAGGGCCAGGACTAGCCAGAATGTAGTCATCCAAGACCCAGGAGACAAACCCCGTGGCCAGCCCGGGCTAGGGCAGCCCGTGCAATCCCCTCTGAGCCTACACGGGCCTCCACAGCCCACCGGCCCGTGGGGGGAGCTGGACCCCCAAGCTGGTCAACCCGGAGGGGTGGCCTCATCCACAGTGTGGAGCAACGAGGCCCAGGCGCCCGCACCAGGAACGGCCCCGTGCTCACCCGCAGGGGGCAGCGGGGGAGCCACCATGGCCGTGGGGACATTAGGGCCTGGCTGCCCTCCAGCCCAGCCCTGCAGAACCCCACGGGGACGGTCCCAACATCCGAGCAGAACCTGAGAGCATGACATTTTCAGGGCTGTTCCAAGAAAGACTGCTGGGCTTTGCCTGGGGAAATTACAGAGCAGTCCTGGGCCACCGATTTCAGACAGCTCTGCATTTTCCGCCCTAGCCCCGACGGCTCACCGCATGCCTCCCACCACTTCCTGCTTTCTCTAGCATCTCAGAAACTGTCTCTTTCGTTTCAGCAGAAATGCAGAAAGCAAGCAAGACACCAGGCAGTGGCCCCCAAGATAATCTGAGGATGCCCTCCATCTCCAGCCTTCATATGGAAAAAGCTGAGAGTCTTCAAGTTAACCATCAGCAGATTCAAGGGCCATCAGCCCAGGGCCCCAAACCGTCTAGTGACAGAACGTCCCTCGGTACCTCCTCGGGGGGTGACTAACGAAACGCAGCAATTCTGAGCCTTCAGGCTCCCGCTCAGATGGCATGCCGTCCCGTGGCAGAACCCCTAGAGCCAGCCGTGTGTGTGGTCTGTGGACAATCAAATGTGAAGTCCTGTCACTCCGTTTGTCCCGGCTCAGTGGCAAGACGGCTTTCTGCCGGTCCCTTTCCTGACTGCCGGGCAGCTCCCTGTTTTCTGGCCAGAGACGTACTTGATGGATTTGATTTTTTTTTTTTTAAGTTTCCTTGTCCACTTCATGGGCGATTGTAAAGTCTAATTACTGGACAGTGAATGTACCCTAGTGTAAAATGTGCCACAGGAGCCAAAACAAGGACGATTCCCAAAACAGGGCATTTAAAACAAGCAGCAGCCAGGCTGATGCACGCGGAGAAGGGGCCGGAGAGGGACACTTGGAGCCTCCGTGGCCATTCCTCCCGGCACCGAGGTGTCCCACACGGGACCCCAGTCTCCGGAGAGTGACACGGACAGGCCGGGGACCTTCCGGCGGACAGACAGATGTGCAGAGCCCAGCGTGAGGGGAACTTGGGACATCCGTGTGTCTGCGGCAGGGAGAGGAGGGCGCTCCCACGGGGCCACCGTTACCTGCGAAAGCCACACGGAGAGCTGAGCCTTGGGTGGAATTTGGAAAGGACGCTGCTGCAGGCAGGGAGGAGACTCCACGGCCCCAGGCCGCGGCACGGAGGGAATCACGTGGACGAGCAAGACGGTGGTCTGGGTCACTCGCTGCGGCAGAGCGGAGCCCACGACGTCTGAAAGTGCCAGGGAGGGATGTGGAAGGCAGGGAGGGGTGGCCCTTGTCCCGGCGCAGGCCCCGTGGCTGCAGGTGAGAAGTGTGGGTCTGAGAACCTGCCGGCTGGCCTCCGTCGGGACTGAGTGGCCGTGGCAAGGGACGCCCTGGAGGACGTGCTGTGCAGTGTCGGTGACACGCAGGGCAGGAGCTGGGAACACCTGGGGGCAGGCAAGCCCATGAGCCACTCAGCTGCACATGGTGCAGGAAGCCAGCTCCCGCCCCTGGGACAGGGCTGGAGGTCGCTCCGTCCACAAACACGCGAGCACCCGCTGCCAGTGTGCCAGACCGCGCCGCCTGCTCCAGGACCGCAAATGCCTCCACGGGACATCCCTGACCTCCTCCTCTCGGGGACCTCCCTCAGTAATTTATGCCACACCTACATTTTCCCCAGATGTGGCTGCATGCACAGCCCAGCCCAGAATGGTACAGAGTCTGCACCCAGGAGATAAAAATCATGCAAACAGAGCTCAGGACAGACAGAGCAACTTCCCCTATTCCGGTTTGCAGTTCAAAGGTTGGCTTGTGTCTCTCTCGAGAATATCAGACCCAACCCAAGTGCTGCAGCTCGGCACTGTCTGCAAAGGAGCCTCATCTGGGAACCCGTGGGAAATGCAGACCCTGGGACCCCACGCTCCCTGCTGGGTTTGCATCCTCCTCCCTTCCAGGTCCCCATTTAGGATGAAGACACTCTTCCCCGGGAGATACCCAGGCTCCCCCGCCTGGGAGGGGAGAAAAAGCAAGCTGCTGCTTCAATCTCAGGTCCCCTTTCCTAAGTCCCTGAATGCACAGCATGTGCGGGGACCTGCTCAGGGAGCAGAGCAGCCTGGCCTACCATGGGGACCCCTGGAGCTCCCACTCCAGCTCTGGAGCTGTCCCTGAGTCATTAAGGCCCTTCCCAGGAGTGGAGGGAAGGCTCTCCCTTCAGAACCCACTCTGGAGCTTCTCGCCAATGGTGGGCACAACGGGAACACTGTTGAGTCCATGTAGCTGCCCTGAGCTGGGGCTGGGGTTACCAAGGAGCTTCCCCCCGACGGGAGCTCCAGCCCCTCCCCACCGCTGGGCTCTCCAGGTCCATGGCCGCTCCCGGGGACTTGGACAGGACTAATTATGCCAACTGATGACCCATGAGCCTGCAGCAGGTGTCCGGCAGTGGTAGGAAATCACCTGCAAGCCGGCCACACCGCCGGGCATGATCTGGGCAAAGAGGAGAGAGAGGGAGGATCCCTCCAGCCAGTTCCATGGCAGCCCAGCTCCGAAAGTCAGGCGCTAAAGGCACGCAGCTCACACATGTCCCCGGATCCTGGGGTCAGGGGACAGAAGATGCTCCCAGGTCACTATAGAGTTTGACAAAGGCCACCTGGAGTAAAAAGTGTCATCTCAAAGTAATTGTCTCCCCTGTCGGGACCTTGACTGCGGCTCCCGATCCCCAAGGAGCTTGAAAAGTCAGCTTCACCTCCAGTGTCCCTCGCTGTCCTCAGTAACACAGTCCACTATCGCTCAGACCAGTGCTGGGTTTCGACTGGGACTTTAAAACAAGCAGTTGTCCTAAGGAGCCGCCTGTAACATTTGCAACTGTCTGCGACCAATTAAACTTTATTCGCCTTGACTTGAAGACCGCGGGCCACCAGTGTGCACTGTGAGGGAGGCTGGGGACACGCCACGGTGCTCCAGTACCTGTGCTCTTGAAACTAAGCGGACGCTGCAGCCCCTCCCCGCCGTCAGCTCCCGACGCTTCCATCCCAGAGACCTGCACTGGGGGGCTGCGGGCGTGGGGAGGGGGCACACCAGGCTCTTCGCTCACGGCCCCACGGCAAGCACAGGTCCCAGCACAGATGAATTCAGGGATGACTGCCAACGGCCCCCAATCCACATCCAGTGAGCCCCACAGCAAGACCGTCACCAAGTCGGTGGTTCTCAAAGTGTGTTCCCTGGGCTGCAGTGTCCCCTGGGGACGTGCAGGACTGTGAACTCCTGGGGCCCACCTCAAACCTGCTGAGTCAGCACCTACTGGGCCGAGACCCCGCAAACCTGGGTTTTAACAAACCCCCGAATGGCCGCAACCCTTCCTGAAGGGTGAAGACCCCTGGCCGGCGCCACTCCCTGTCTTCCTGCAGACGCTGCTGGGACTCGCGCGACTCTCCCCCAGCACACAGATGTCAGACTGAGGCTCCAAGTCAGGGTCCTCCAGACAAACGGAACCAGCAGGATGTGTGTCTGCGGAGAACAAGATTTAGGATAAGGAATTGGTTCACACGATGCTGGAGGGTCTCATGACCGTGGACGTCCAAAATCTGCAGGTCGGGCCCACAGGCTGGAGACCCGGGTAGAGCTGATGCTGCAGGCGAAGTCTGAAGGCCATCTGCTGGAGAACCCCCTCTTCCTGGGGGAGCCTGGTCTTTATGGTACAGTTGGCCTTCGACTGATTAGACGAGGCCCACCCATGCTGGGCAGGGCACTCTTCTTTACTATGCCTATTGATGCGACGTTACTCTCCCCAAACAAAAACACTTGACCAGCTATCTGGGCACCCTGTGGCCCAGTCGGATTGACACTGAGAGTTAACCCTCACAACTGCTTATACAACCAGCCAGCAAGGCGGCCAGGATTGGAACCTGCACAAGATGGCCCGGAGGCGGCTGTCCGTGACACCAGCTGATCACGCTGGCCCCTTTCTTGCAGGCCACTGTGCTGGTGAGAAGACACGGCTATGACGGGCCCGAGCGGTGCCCGCAGCCGAGTCAGCCCGCAGCCCTCTTTCCCACGTGCCAGCAGGTAACCGGGGGCTCTGGTGTACTCGCTGAGCCTCTGCCTTCTTCCCGATCTTGGACCTGCCCCCAGCAGCAGTGACAGAATGTGGAACCGCGGGTATGGTTCCTGCGCTGCGTGCGTGCCCTGCCCCGGAGGCAACAGGTGGACCAGAAGAAGGACCAGACTCGCAACAACAGTCCAGCCTGAGGGTGGGAACCGGCCCCAGGGTGCAGGCACCCACTAGGGAGTGACTCAGGGCTCAGTCACAGAAGCAAGATGCAAATGTTGTTTCCAGCCTGCAGGGTGAGCCTTCAGGTTCCCAGTTCTGAGAACTGCAGGGCTCCACGGCGCCGTGTTACTCTTGGCTCAATTCAAATTAGCTTCAGCGGGGGCAAGAGAGCTGCCCAGAACCTGACAAGCTGCGAAGGCTAGAGAGAGGAGGGCCGGCGAGACAGTCCCGCAGTCTGCCCCGGAAGGTGAAGAGAAAACAGAGGTCCTGACCCGGAGGCACAAGGCTGATTTCCCTCTCGTTTGCATAAATTTGCATATCACCTCCCAGCATCTCCCACCCCAGAGCTAGGGAAGAGCCTGGAGGGCAGCAGGGGTACCCAGCACTGGAGGCTGCGCCCGGGGCTTGCCGGTCTGCAGGCCCCTGGGCTGACCGCACATGCAGGCTTCACGGCCGCAGGGCAGATTTCCGAGCCCCGTCTTCTCCCGTCTCCTGTGCGGGGAGCTCACGCACGGGGCAGCAGAGAAGGCCGGGCAGCTCTGCGTCAAGGAAGCATGCAACGAGCAGCCCATCCTGTGCCCTCCTGACGGTGGCACTGACCGAGCCCAGGGCCCCAGCTAGCCACGCACTTCAGACCTGCACACGGCTCCGCGGAGGCCTTCCCTCCCACGCACCCCAGCCGGGAACACCGCGTGCCACAGTCCTGTCATGGAGACGGGAGCAAGAACGGGAACATATCTCACCACCCCCCACCTCCAAGAACCAAAGAGGAAAAGGAATTCCTTGCCTCTGGGGCTATTTCTAGTGGGTAGTTTTCCACTCAAAACCCAGATGTGCACCCAGACACCCCCTCTCCCTCTAGCTAGTGCCCTTCACGGCCTGGACCTTTGCTGGGGCCCTGCTGATGTGCACACTCCTGTTCCCAGTGTTTTCCTCACTCTGGCCGCCCAGAAGCTGCCCCACCCCCCGAGCCCCCACCGTCACGGCAGAGTCACGTGCCAGCTCCCTGCTCTCTTCCCTTTCCTCTGTCCTCTGCCCCCAACTTTCTCCACTCCGTCCTTCCGTCCATCTGTCCATCCACGTTCCATTCCCCATTCGCTCCTGGCTTTCCCATGACCCTCAGAGTCAGGCAGATGTTGGCCCAGCGGCAACTTCCCCACCCAAATCCACCACATTCTGTCATTACCAACGTCTTACTCTTCTTCATTGCTATTTTTTTTCCAATTTTCTACCTTTCCCCCCATTAAAAAAAAAACAAAAAAAAAAACAAAAAAAAACCCTTCTTATTACTTATTCCCTTCGTATGTGTTTGTTACAATTCCCAGTCCACGAACTCGGGCCACTGACTGCCCCGCTGCCCATTCAATGCCGCCATCTTTTTCAGCCATTTTGACTATGAATTTCTGCTCAAGAAAAGGAGGAGAAAACATCTCCCACTTCATCTGAAGATGGCCCTGAAGACCTCTTTGGTGATTTTTCTAGTGTTACTTTGACGGACAAAGCTGACCAATCAGCTAAACACGCCCCAACTCAGATACTCTAGTCTTCCTTGTTTGAATGATCAGTACAGTTGCATTAATAAATATGTCTGGTGGAATGAAAATTAATTGTTCTTCAGTCAGGATTTGCAATGGATATATCTTGATCTTTCTTCTGCAGAATTTAGAAAAGTCTAGTTTTAGGCATCGATTATATTGTATTCTTCAACTCAAAAGCCCTAATGATGTCCTTGGACTCTAGGATAACGTTCCAAACTCCCCAGATTCAGGTCTACTGGCCACTTCACTCCAGGTGCGGCCCACGAGCTCCAGTGTGAGTACTGAACAACTACTATCGCTATTAGTGTTATTATGTATTTTTAGTCAACTCTTTCCCAAGTACATTTGTCACCTCAATGAACTTGAAGATCCTAGTGTCCAGAACCATAATCCCCCCAACAGCAGGTCCCACAGAACCCAGAGTACACACA
Source organism: Neogale vison (assembly GCF_020171115.1). NCBI lineage: Eukaryota > Metazoa > Chordata > Mammalia > Carnivora > Mustelidae > Neogale > Neogale vison. The sequence continues at coordinate 100,133,521 of NC_058099.1, read as the reverse complement.
GAATTTCCAAGGTGCCTGTGGAAATAGGTATGGAGTTGACAAACATATGATAAGCCTAGGCCAACTTGAAAAAAGCAATCCAAAAGGATTCATAAAATAATATAAAAGCAGGCCTTGACAACATCTGACCATATTTTATTTGGCTGATAAAACGACAAAACCAGAGAAAAATTAATGACCCAGAACTATGAAGGGTGCAGACTCTCTTTTCTGGACAGGAAGGAAGCTGCCTCCGTGAGTTGTCACCAAAAGCAAGACGGAGGTCAAAACCACAACAGTATTAAAGTAAACACAATTTCAGATCGATTTCCCTTCAGTTACTTGCACTGTGTCAAATTCTGATCTACTCAGGGGCAGGAAGCTTGTGGACACCTTTGAATTCTCTACAAAAGGCCAAAAATAGATTTGGTCTCTATGGTCCTCTTAAACTCCCGGGACCTGAATTTTATCCTTCTTAATTTTCTGCTTTCTTCCCCATAGATAAAAATATCTGATTTTCTCAGAAGTAGAGAAGTGTTTCTAGCCTCCCCAAAAATATCACCTGTGTCCTAGATTATTTGAGACATGTTTTCTGCAACTACTTTTGGTGGCTAAGTGTTGTGGAGGTTCAGTCCCATAGCATTCAGTAATGAGAAATCTCCGATGTTTTGAGGCATTGAAAGAAGTTTCTCTGCTGTAGTAATTTGAAGAAGCTTTAAAAATCTTGGTGGGATGGCTGGAGCACTGGATGCACGCATGCATGCAAGGAAGGATGGTAGATGGATGGGCGGATGGGTCAGTGGGGGTGGATAAATGGATAGATACGTACTTGAAAAAATGGAAGGAAGGAAAGAAGGAGGGAAGGAAGGAATAATTTAATGGGTGGTTGGGCAAGTGGGTAAATGGATGGATAGTTGGATAGGTGGTTGGATGCATGCACGCAGGAAAGGAAGGACATGTGGAAGGCTGGATGGATGGATGGATAGGTGGATGGATGGATGGATGGATGGATGGATAGGTGGATGGATGGATGGATGGATGGATGGATGGATAGGTGGATGGATGGATGGATGGATGGATGGATGGGTGGATGGATGGATGTGTGTGTGGATAGATGGATGAATGATGGATGGATGGATGGATGTGTGGATGGATGGATGGATGGATGGATAGGTGGATGGATGGATGGATGGATGGATGGATAGGTGGATGGATGGATGGATGGATGGATGGATAGGTGGATGGATGGATGGATGGATGGGTGTGTGGATGGATGGATGAATGATGGATGGATGGATGGATGGATGGATAGGTGGATGGATGGATGGATAGGTGGATGGATGGATAGGTGGATGGATGGATGGATGGATGGATGGATGGGTGGATGGATGGATGGGTGTGTGGATGGATGGATGAATGATGGATGGATGGATGGATGTGTGGATGGATGGATGGATGGGTGGATAGGTGGATGGGTGGATGGATGGATGGATGGATAGGTGGATGGATGGATGGATGGATGGGTGTGTGGATGGATGGATGAATGATGGATGGATGGATGGATGTGTGGATGGATGGATGGATGGATGGATGAATAGTTGGATGGATGGATGGATGGATGGATGGATAGGTGGATGAATAGTTGGATGGATGGATGGATGGATGGATGGATGGATAGGTGGATAGATGGATGGATGGATGATGGATGGATGGATGATGGGTGGATGGATGGTTAGGTGGGTGGATGGATGGATGGATGGATGGGTGGATGGATGGTTAGGTGGGTGGATGGATGGATGGATGGATGGTTAGGTGGGTGGTTAGGTGGATGGATGGATAATGGATGGATGGATGATGGATGGATGGATGGATGGATGGTTAGGTGGATGGATGGATGATGGATGGATGGATGAATGGGTGGATGGATGAATGGGTGGATGAATGGATGGATGGATGGGTGGATGGTTAGCTGGGTGGATGGATAGATATACAGGTGGACTGATGGATGAGGACGAGAGAGAAAAGGCGAGGAGGAACGGAGAACGGGAAGGAGAGAGAGAAAGCCAGCTGAGTGCACTGTGCTCATGATTACTCCTGCTCTGTCTTGGCTCATTACCCTTCACCCCACCAGTGTGGTCTCCACGCAGTCAGCAATATTTCCCTCCTGCCATCAGCACAATAGAGTTAACTCTGAACTTGATTCTTAGAGTTGCTGTATTCGGAATTCATTAGTGGTTTGAATTCACAAATCCTGTGGTTTTACACCTAGCTACAGAGATCAATATTTACAGCATGCTAACAACACCACACACTCACGGAATTCATCCCAGCCAAGTCTCAAATCCCAGATAAATATATGACTAACTTTGAATGCATCCTGCAGGTCCCAACGATCCAAATGATGACAGAGGGCGGGCCAGGAGCTCCCCAAAGGAAAACTAAATTAAGGAGAATCTTACTTTAAAGTAATTTTACAATAAAGAGTTTTAAAAACATTTATATACATTGGGGCACCTGGGTGGCTCAGCTGGCTAAAGTGTCCAACTCTTGATTTCAGCTCAGGCCATGATCTCAGGGTCATAGGATCAAGTCCCATGACGGGCTCTACGCTCAGTGGGGAGCCTGCTTGAGATTCTCTCTCTCTCCTTCTCTCTCTGCCCTTCCCCCCCGACTTACACTCTCTCTCTCTCACACACAAAAAATCGAAGTGTATATATGTTGACTTGTACTCCTTTCTCTAGCAATATATCCTCAGGAAATAATCAGAAATACTAAGATACATATTTTTAAAAGTTCACCTGAGAATTTTTATAACCTATGGAAACAGTCTAGATTTCCAATAATAGGGGAATCATTACATAAATGATGGTACATGAAATGATTAGTTTAATACAGCTATTAAAATGTTTATAATTGAATCCGATGTCATCAGTAAATGCTTATCATCTCACATGTAATAGAGAGAACATCAAAAATGAAAGCAAAGTAATTATTCAGGGAAAATTACCATAATGGAATATGAAACATGTCAACAGCAAGAACCATAATGAATGATCTCAGTAGAATCATGAGTATTTTTTCCTTTTCCCTTTTCTCTATTTTCCAGTTTTCTACAGACTATTTTTGTAACTTTGATTTCTAGCAGGGGTGACGTCCTCAAATAACCAGGGAAGCAGAAGAGCCCAGAGGGAAAAGACACCGGTCAGGCACCCCTCCCGGGTCCCAGAGGAAAACCGGTAACCACTCCCTGCCCCCAGGGATGGCCAGGGACAGACACACCTGTCCTGTGGGTCATCAGTTTGGGTAACGCCCAGTGAGTTTCCTGCTGAAAAGAGAGGGTTGGCTAACTTCTCCTAACGCCTTGTCCCCGTGGGTTCTCCCTGGGCACTCCCGTTACTTACTGCGTTTCCTTGGGGATGCTACGGATCCTCTTAAGTATTTCTTTCTTCATCAGTTTTGAAAGTAACACCTCACAGGGTCTCTGTAAGATGGGATTAACCTCCCCCTGCCCTCACCCCCCACCCCTTGTCTTCTTTTTACCTGGCTGCTGTTGAAGTCATTAATGTTAACGGCAAATCGGAGCCGCTTCCTTATTATCTCTGATCACGGAAAACAAGCGTGGCTGGTGTTGTCGTCGCTGGAAAACGATCCCTGGGAGCCAAGCGGCGCTGCCATCGGGGACAAGGACCACCACTCTGGACACGGAAGCCAGCTTCTGGGTTCGGAGAGCTCCGGGTGACGCCCCTGCAGGCCACTTTTCCTAGGATTTCTCCTGATCCGCACCACGGGGGATCTCGTTTTTCCCGGGCGCCAGTTACCTGTGTTTCCCTTGGGACAGTTGCCCTGACCATGGTCTGAAAACCATCCCAGGCTCTGAATCTCCATTTCTCCTCTCTTCCTGGACATCTCTTTCCTCGGTTCTGACCTGCAAGGGTCCTTGGGAACACAGTTCAGCTGAGCCTGCCCTGGGAGGCAGGGCGGCTCCTCGCCGGCTCTTCGGAGGTCGGGAGCCTGAGCTCTGCGTGCAGTGTTCTCCTTCCACAAACGGGAGGGATGCTCGTTCCCAGAGACACGCCCCACTCTGGCCACTCACCTGCCCTTCACGTTGAGGCCTTTCTCGGGGGGTACTGGGAGGTGGGGTGCAGAGAGCTGAGACCGGGCTCCTACCTCGCGCAGCTCACCTCTCCCTGCTCGGTGCACAGCTGACTCAGCGGCCTCAGGTCTGGGTTCAGGAGGTTCCTGCCCCACAGCCCCCAGCAGGGGACATTCTTGGGCACAGTGGCCATGCTGTGGTCATGACAACCGAGGCCTGTTTGCTGACCATGGTCCCTGCAGCTGAGGCAAGTCCTTCCTCAGAGGGAGGCTGGGGCACAGCCCAGGGCCACTAAAGCTTCTAGCACCGAACACATCACCAGAGTGATCGAAAGGCTTTCCGGATCTGTGCCTCTGTGACCTCACTTTCCAAGTGAGCACATGTCCGAGGGAGACAAAGGTTTGCCTGCAGTATCCTTGTCCGGACAGCAGCATTGTCAGGGAGCCGGAGGACAGGTATGAGGCCGGGACACTGTTCGGGGAGCCACGCTTGGGAGGCGTCTGGGTCCCAGGCAGAAGCCTAGTCCCAGCATCGATAGCTCTAACCAGTGGCTCTAAGCAGTAGCACCTGGAGCCCATGGAGGGGCCGGGCAGGAGGGCCGAGGGCTCCCCAAAAGAGACATTTCGTTCAGAAGGTGCAGAGCCCTTCGAGGTGACTCGAGTGGAGGTTCACCCACCTGCACTCGTGATTTGTGAGGAATGAAGGCACCTCGTGACGCCGGGCGCACAGCCACTCCCCAGTGCATGAGGACGCAGGCCTGACCCAGCTCTGCAGGAGGACAGCGGTGAGCTGCCCCAGCGACTGCAGAGCCAGGGGCCACGGACCGTCACAGCCGGGGGCACCGTCCCCACAAATGGATGAATGCGGCCACCTGCTCAGGACGGCCGCGGGCGCTAGAGAGGCCCAGCGGGGCAGACCTTCCGAGGGAAAGGCAGTTGCTGCCTCTGGTTCTCCGTGTTCCCTCCCTCCCCCGCTCTCCGCCTGAGCCAAAGCTCAGATGGAACTTTTAGCACAGGACGTCAGCAGCTCCCTGACCAGAGGATCTGGCCTCCATCTCCAGCACAGATGATCCGTTCTGGCATTTTCCGGACACCACCGTGTTCCCGCCAAAAAGGCAGCAAGGGCTGAGGGACCCATGGGCACCTGCCCACCTAGGTGGGGTGTGTCCCCCGGACTTCCTGGGCCCTGTCCAGCTGCTGGCAGATACGCGGGTCCCCGGAGGACACACCGTCTCACCCCAGGCTCGATGCTGCAAGGACAGAAAAAATTACCACGTGAGAAAGACTCTCTTCTTCAAAAAAACAAAAACAAAAACAGTGTTATGGGAAACATAAAATGCGATGTTCTTTCCTCTGCCTTATGTGCAAATACTTAATTTTCCCGGACATAAGTGCCAGGAAAATACCTTGTCTCTCCTGGAGAACAGCCCTGCCTTTCATTTTTTTCTTTTCTTTTCTTTCTTCTTTTTTTTTTTTTTTTAGTTAAGAACCGGCACTTTAAAAGAGTCCTCAGCTGCCGAGAGATGGGAGTTAAACATTAACTCAGTCCCAACGTCCACGTCCCCGCGGACCCTGGCGTGCATGTCTGGCTTCCGCATGTTTCGACTCACGTTGCCCGATTTCCTTGACTTTATTCTCACTTCCTGCGCAAGCTGCCAGGGCCCCTCCCCTCCGAAAGCAGGGAGAGATGAGAAGTGACCCGCCGAGGGGCACCTGCCACCGGGCCTGCAGTGGGCCAGGCGTGGCGGGCGTGGGACCGGCCAGAGGAGAGGGACGCGGCTGCCCACGTCCAGGGAAGGGCTGGTTTCTGGGTCCCGCTGGGGTGGGAGGCAAGGGCAGGGCGCGGGGGGCGCTCCCGCTCTCCAGTGCCGAGAAACAGATCAGACCAAGATGCGTGTCTTGGAAGAACCACAGTCATTGTCTGATTTTCTGGGGTTCAGGGAGTGACTCGCTGATGCCCTAGCGGTGGGGGTGATGATGGCTGGAGCCAGGCTTTGGCGGCGGTGGTGGTGGCTGGCGGCGTCCCCGGGCGTGTGCTCAGGCCACCCCAGTGGTCACCCCCACGTGCTAGCCTGTGCTTCCCCACGGCCCAGTGGCCCAAGGCAGTAAGGCCTTCCCGCGCCGCATCGGAGCTCCAGTCCTCCAGAGGGGCCGGTTTCAAGGAAGGGGACGGAGACCTGCCCCACCCCCTCAACAGGTGCCCAGAACACATGGGCATGTCTGACAGCCACCACACCGGCACCACAACATGCTAAGGTCTTGTGATCCCCGACCCGACCTGCCTGCACATGGACACACCAGCGATCGCAAGGCCTCCTGCCCAGGGGGCGTCTGCTGCAGAATCGGGTGCCGCCCCCCATCCCCGTGCCAGCCCTTGGCCCCCGCCAGCCACACGCCAGCTGCCGGCTGGAAACTCTGAGCCAGGGAGCAAGGGCTGCCTCCCGCCTCCACCAGGAGCCGGCTTCGCTTTGGCTTGCCGGGGAACAATGGAAACCTGCGGTCTCATTAGCCCCCGGCTCTGAGGCGAAGACCAGAGCACAATATGTGCTTTCTCGTTTAAAAAAAAAGTCTTGGCCACCAAGCTCCTACTCTCAAAACCGTGCCTTCTGCTGAATCTGCTGGAGACATTACCCGTGGCGGCCAAGTCGTCCACGGGGACGTTAATGCCATATGACGACGGATAAAGGTGAACGAAGGCATCTGCGTGCCACAAGGTCCTGGGCTAAATCACCGACAAAAGATGAGCAACCTGGGACCCTGGCCAAGACGTTCCAGGAGCCCGTGCCTCCTCTGGGAATCACTGGGGCCTCTGCTCAGGGCTCTGTCCAGGCTGGACACCCCTGAGGCCTCTGCTCAGGGCCTCCAAGGTCCTGTGTCCCAGACAACAGGGGCCAGGCCACGTTCACAGGTAGCCTCCTCTTCTGCCTGCCCACGCAGGCCACTCCCAGCACCGCCCCACGCTGGAGACCCAAAGCCAAAACCTCAGCTTTTCCAGCTCAGATTCCTCAAAGCCAAGGGTAAAGCCAGGAGCCGTGCCCAGAGGGCGGTGGTCCGTCCCCGGCTCGGCCTCTCTGCCCGCCGCGCCTGCAGATGCGCTGCTCAGTGCCGCCGGCCGCCCGCCCAGACCCAAGCACAGCGCGCCCACTCACACACACGCAGCCACACGGGCAGCGCCCGGGGAGCCGTGACGCGCTGGGGAGGACCGTCTGAGCGGCACTGATTCTTACGGGCTCAGCTCATGCATGGGGTTCTGGCCCCGGCAGAGCGAGCGGCTGCCCCTGTCCCCACCTCACAGATGAGGACGCTTGGCTGAGGTGGCAGTGACCTCGGGACTCGACGTCAGCCACCTCCTGTCCCACGTGGCTGCCCATCTGGCCGCCTTTGCAGGCTGAATTCTGTCCCCTGCGCATTGCTGAGCACCAGCGTTACCAGCAGCTGAAGTCGGACTCTGAGGGGCACAAATATCGTGGGACAGAGAACCTTTGGATCCAGACAATGACGGGCACGGTGTCCACCTAGGGAAGGTTTACAGAGCAGGGGCTCTGTCCTGGGGCCCCACACCAGGGCTCTTACAGACAGCTGGGGGCAGCCAGGAGAGGGTCAGCTGGGCCTCGGGGGACGCCAGAAGCCAGGACCTTGCAAACAAGCCCTCCTTCCCGCTGATGTCACCGGCAGCTGGGCCTTTGTGCCTTGGTGTCCTGTGACCCACAAAGGCCCCTGACCCCCTGCAGCACTCCCCCAGCCTCTACCGGGATGCCAGTGCGGAGGGAACCAGGACAGTGCGTCTCACGAAAGCCACCGACTCCCGGAGGCAGAATGAAGCACAGGGAAGCCGTTCTCTGGGCTGGCTCTGGCCTGTTCTTCAAGTTACCGGAGACCCAGAGGCCACGTCTCAGCCAGAAAGGGACTGAGGAGAGGCCAGGATGGCCCCAGGACCCACACGCCCCCAACATGTTCAGGGACTTTGAGAACGGAGGGCTTGAAGCCTCGCAGAAGAACTAGAAACGTTGACATCGAAAATACTCCTTATCAAAGAGAAGCAAAACAACGTCCCCTTGTTGAGAACTTTTCTTCCCTTTTTTCCTGCTCAGGATCCGAGGGTTCCGGGAACTTGGCCCCCGCAGACCCTTCCTGAGTACCCGTCATTCACGTGCGAGGTGACGCTCTGCCGGGCAAGGTCCCTTTCCCAGTCTGGACGGGAGGGACGAAACTGGTGGCCGCCCTCGTGGGATGGCATGTGGGGACGGGCCTTTGGGGGGTGAGGAGGGTTAGGGGAGGTTGGGAGGGTGGGCCCGTGATCACAGCAGCGTCCTCCCAGCAAGAGAGGGAGTCCTGAGCCCTGGGCCCCGCACAGGAAGACAGGGCGGGGAGCCCTCCATCCTCCAGGAGGAGGAGGCTTTGCGCGGAGCCTGACCGTTCCTGCCTGCACCTGACCGGCGACAACCAGCCTCCAGCGGGAGGAAGGTGCTTGCCGTCCGAGGCCCCGTCCAGCCTCCTCCTGGGGCCGGGGTGCGTCTCACCACCCTTCCGTGGCCTCCCCGCTGCCAAAGCACACTTCTGGGAGTTTCGAGTCCGCTGCAGCTCCCAGAGGTGGGGGTAGCCTGTGTAGACGGCCCCCCAGGTGCTCACGGCTCCATAGCTCCCTTCCAGGAGGTGCCCTTGAGGCTCCACGCTGGCCTGGACGCCCCCTCGTTCTCCGCGGAGCTGGACGCCTGCCCTTCTCAGGGCCGCCAGCACCCGCAGAACAACCAGACGGCCAGGAGAATTCTCCCGAGTTCCATGCTGTGGAAGGAATTCCCGTGCGTCCGAAAGCGCAGGAAAACGCCAAGCGCAGATGAGGGATTCATGCAGGGCAAACCCCTCCGTCCCCGCACCCACGGTGCCCGAGCCAGGCAAGGGAGAGAGAGGGGTTTGCAGGAGGCCAGGACGGCAGCATCGGCCTGTGTGTCGTGAGGCTGGAGGGGACACAAGGGGACCCCGGCCCGCCCCCCAGGGTCACTCCTGCCCCATCCCGTCCCCGCTCATTTTCGGGATACAGGCAGGTCGTTGAGGCCGACATTCCAGGCAGCCCTTTGCAACCCTGTGTGCCCCTTCACGACCCTGAAAGGAACTGTTTAAAGTCCAAGGCTGCCCAGCTTTCCCCGACCTGAGGGTCCTGAGGCAGGAGCTCTGGGATGGGGTCTGGGCATCGCTTCAGAACCTCTCCAGGTGGTCTGGACGCACGGGCAGAAATGAGAACAAGAACTGCAGAAAGAGGAACACAGCTGAAGCTGGAACTGAGCAAGGATAATTAATAACGACCCAGTGGATGGAGAGAAAATGAATCTTTGGGGCGCCTGGTGGGCTCAGTCAGTGAGCATCTGCCCTCGGCTCAGGTCCTGATCCCGGTGTCCTGGGATCAAGCCCCGCATCAGGCTCCATGCTCGGTGGGAAGACTTTCTCTCTCTCCCACTGCCCCTGCTCCTGTTCCCTCTCTCACTGTGTCTCTCTGCCTAATAAATAAATAAGATCTTTAAAGAAAGGAAAAGAAAAGAAAAGAAGAGAAGAGAAACAGCCTGGGAGGCATGGGGGTGGGGCACCCCTCTCCTTCCTGCTGTGCCCCTGCGGTCTCCATAGTCAGTGTCCTCGGTGTGGGGACCTCCCCACCGGTGATCTGCCAGCTCTCCATTCCCCCAGTTGCCCGTTCTCCAGTCCGTCCAGGGGCGGGGAGGGGGCAGGTGTGCCCCAAACACCACACTGCCCCTCCCCCGCATGGTCCACATGGGCCCACAGAACGCCAGGCGACAGGAAATTTGCCCACAGGCTGCCCAGGGATGTCCTTGCTTCGGAGCCCCTCTGGGTCCGTGCGGCTGCTGGGCGAGCGAGGTGCGCATGTCCCAGAGCTGTGGCTTGCAGGTGCGTGGCCCCATGTTCTCCGGGGAGCGTCTATATTTTGACAGGATCGCAGATGAAAGCTGTCACAGTACAGTCCACTTTCCCTAACAGGGGTGCACGTCTGCGCTCTCCTGAGCCGCGTGACAGCCCCTTGGAGGGTACCTTTTCCATGCGCTCCTGTCCTTCCTGAAAACTCAGGACCCTCCTCTACGTCCCAGGGGATCCCGTCTACAAAGGTGGGGGGCAGGCCTCGCTCGGACACTGCATTTCAGCAGTGCCGTCCACAGCCCGGGGCAGCCCGCAGCATGGGCTGCATGCGGCCGTCTACCGCACTCTGGGCGGCCACAGCGTTTTCTCTGCCTTCAGACGTCTTGAGGAGGGTTGACAGACTGCCCTTGGCCTGGTACGTCTTAGGAAGCCATGCCTTCTTGGCAGAAATCCTCCAGAAGTGGGGTAGGGAGCAAATCCACGGCCCCCGGCCACAGACTCCTGGAGCCTCCGGGCTGTGAGCATGACCTGGACCCTGGGGACCAGCTGTGTGCGTTCCAAGGGTTAAACCTTGTGACCCTGCCCCGCGGCCCGGGGTGCCCAGCTGATGGGAGGTCCTGGCCAGCACTGAGAGGGGACAACCAGCGGACAGTCAGTGGTCCCACCTGGGGGACCCCCTCCCAGGCCTGCATCCCGCAATCATTTGTAGCTTCTTGGCTGTAAACGTCCTTAATTTAGCCCAGAGCTGACTCTAACACGGACACAGCAAAATCCTCCCGTTCACAGGAGGGATCTGCTGGGGTCCAGGCTGAGGGGGCCACCCCCCACCTCCTGTGCCCGCAGGGCAGGCCCCACGATTGTGATGTAAACACAGGCTCCGGGCAGTTGGGGGTGGGGGTGGCGGGCCCATCTGCTCGGCACACTTCTGGCCCAACGCGTGCTCTCCCTGCCCTAACCATTTTCCACCCTCTTAGGTGACAACTTGGAAACTGGACGGGCTCTCAATCTGCCTTTCATTTGCAAACGAGCCATTTCAGCTCAGCGTGGCCCCTATTCTTCTCCCGCATTTGTGTTTGTGAAAAGACCATCTCAGATTTCTGGAGCTGGAGCAGCTGCCGCCAGGCCCCTTTTCACAGGGCGGCTCCCCCCAAGCCCACAGCCCCCTCCCTTCCTCCACCCTTTTGTCTCTGGCAGAGCCAGCCCCCTCTGACCCCTGGCCAACTTGGAGCCTCCTCCTTTGTCAGCCTCCCCAGACAAGTTTCCCCCTAAATCAAGCATTGTTTGGGCTCCTGAGGCCAGCACGTGCCCACGTCCCCTAATCTTTTAATTTCTCCCCAGGAAAAAGCAGCTGTCAGTGACGCCCAGCTGGCGCGGGCCTGCTGCCCCAGAGCAAGGCAGCAGGAGGGACGGCGGCCTGCAGTCCTACGCGCATCGCCCTCTTTTTTCTCGGGGGTGAGGCTTTTCCTTTTTGCAACAGTTGGCAGCACGTGCTGTGAAACGCTGCCCCCGCGGGCAAAGCCCCCAGCCCCCACCCCACGCTCCCGACTCTGTTTTTGTCCCAACCCCTTCGCGGGCTGTGCCCATGAGCGCGTTGGAGAACCACTGGGGTTGAGAGATCCCGGCTGTGTGTGTCATTATCCCTTTGCTGCAGAAGGGATCATGTGTTAAATGACAGGGAGAGACCCGCCCCAGCTGAGAGAGAGGCGGCACGCTCCCGGCACACGGCCCACGCCGGCCGCCTCGGGCGCAGCTGCCTCGCCTTATCCACGCCCGTCCGGAGGCAGCGCAGTAAGTCTGATGGGCAGCGAGGGCTCTTCCAGACATGCGTGACCCCAGGGCAAGAGGATCCCCTGGAAGCCCAGCCACAGAGGCCAACCGAGGCCAGCCCCGTGCTCCGAAGCCCCCCGGGAAGGAGGGCGCAGCAGACCGGCCTCCACCCTGAGCCCCAGCCTGCCTCCCTGAGCTCCCTGTCACCGCCTGCTTGTAAGTCTGCAGTGACAGGGGCGCCCTCTCTCTCTCTCTCTCTCTCTCTCTGCGCAATCCAGTAGCACGACTGAGCCCCAGGAAACTAAAGCTTCAGTTTTATTTCAATTACAGTTACACTTAAGTGGGCCCCAGTGGCCAGTGGCAACTGTGCCGGACAGCGAAGCTCTCCTCTGGGCCCCAAGCAGGGCCTCCCAGGAGACCCAAGAATGCAGATGTTTGGGTCCTACTTCCCCAAAGGTCCGATTTCATTCTTGGGGGCCAGCAGAGCTCTCCCAAGCATAGAGGAGTTTAGCAAGAGCCACCAGGTCTGACAGTGAGCAGCAGCCCCCTTCTCTGCCCCCACCCACTTCGGGCCCTGCCTGCCGCTGTGGTCAGGGATTCAGGGCTGTCCCAGCCCCACGGCTACAAACACAACCACTGTCCCTGCGCAGCGAGTGAGTGCCCAGAGGTGACCCAGGCAGCCGCAGGCCAGCGTGGGCCCCTCCCCGCCCACTGCCTCTCACCTGGGAGGTAATTGAAAGACGCCGGGAAACCTGACTCTGGCCAGAGCATCTGGTGAGCCGCACACCTGCCTTGCGAGGCACCTGCTGGGCCCCCCGGGGGTGTGGGGTGGCTGGCTCTGCGGCCCCGGGGCCACGGGCAAGCGTCCGACTCATTTGCATGCTCGATGAGGCCACGTGCCTGGACTTCAGGCAGATCTGACACGGCGTGTCACCGCTTTTAAGATCAGCCAATGTGGAGAAAGCCGGGCCTCAGACAACAAAGCCGCAGCCGGCTGGGGCGTGTGCTCGGACCCTCGCGGGGGCAGGCACACACACACACGCTCCCGCAGGCGCCAGCGGGGACCACCGCCCGTAGAGTGCATGTCCTGGGCCAGGGACGCACACAGTTCGGAGCTGGGCTGCTGAGGGGGCCGTGGCCGGTCTCCTACAGTCCCCCAAGAAGTAGAACTCCTCCCCCTCACCGGAAAGCCGGGTGCAGCCAACGTTTGCCTAAGTCAGGACTGGTCACCTCGTGGTTTCTGTTCTTGACATCTTCTTTGTAGATGGACAAGCCCTGCTCCAGATCCATCCGTAAGCAAAGCTCCCAGATCACCCGCCGCTAACTGGTCACATGACCAAAGCCACTCCTTGCAGACGAGGGTGGCAGACGGAGTTCCCAAACTCCCCCAGAAGACGTGAGCTCTCTTGCTGCCACGGGGGACCTCGTGCTGCCCTTTCTGCCCGTCCACACCCTCGACAGTACAGGACGCAGCGGAAGAAAGCCAAAGGGACAGCCCCCCGCCCAACGGCTACTCCTCTGCAGAACCTGCCTTAAGCCAGCCCAGAAGGAGCTGGAAGTCCAGCCTCGGTCCCGTGGCCTCTGTTCTCAGGGTGCCGAGGACATCGACAGTGAACTGAGGGCCCATCCACAGGCTCTATCCCATGCCGGGCTCTCTGGCCATCTGTCACGGCCAAGGGACTGCCATGTGCTTAATTGGTGTAGGACTTAAAGGACACAGGCGATGGGCCATGTCGCCGCAGAGGGGGGCCGTATGATGCTGGGACACCAGGGACCGGGCTGCGGGCTGCCCTAAAGGCCAGAGGGCGACGCGGGTCCCCG